>NC_142622.1:31932659-32557659 GCF_059453375.1 Lepisosteus platostomus | reverse complement strand
ATCTGCAGCTTTCCCTAATATGCTCAGTAGTCATTACAAGTAAATTATGGAATCATAAATAGCGCTTCTAATAATAAACTGGTATTTCAGAGATGGCTCTCTGACAAACTGTTTTTGAAAAAAAGCTAATTTGTAGAGCTGATGTCATCTTCTGAAGCCCAAGAGCCAAGAGCATGCAAATCCATCTCACAGAATTTCACTCCAACATGATATATTCAGCATCACATCATTCAATGTTCTGCAACATAAGTGAACAGAATTACTTAAAACACCGAGATTCTAAATTCAGTCTAGTTTAGTTACATACTGTATGACATCTGACTGATATGCTTCTATTGCCCTTAATAGAAGGTAAGGTGAAAGCACTCTACATCTGACGTCAATGTCACTAAAGCACACAAAGAGCGCAGGATCGTGGTTACAATATTCAAAATGTATCCCAAATTTATAATTTACAGAAACTATTATTCTCTAATATGCAACAGTGTATTATTTAGGTTCTCTTTCATACATTTTTAGTTATCTTGAAAGGTCCTGAACTGAACTGTTTCAACTTTCCAGCAGAGAATTGGTATGGTCTTCCCCAACTAGTCCATTGACATTTTTCACATCTGCTCTGCAGGGTCAGTGAATATTGGGGAAATTAGTTCTACATACCTATCAGTTCTTGCCTTTTTCTTCTGAGGCTTTATTCAAAGACAAAGCAGATTCACAATGCAATAAGGTCTCATGTGAGACCAGCCAACTAATTTAACTACTTAAGTAAGATTCAGATTCAAAACCCTAAAAAACAAATTAAACTACTTTGCCACATAGACCCTTAAGTAATAGCATTTCTCCATCTCCTATTCCATTCCTACATGACAACAGGCACCAAAAATAACAACAAATCTCAAGATTTACCCAGCAGAATCCTTTAATGATCCTACTGTTTTTCCTTAGCCAACACACAAATCATTTACTTTTTCCCTTAAATTGGCAGGAAAAAATGCTATAACAATTAATTATAAGAACAGAATATAAACAGAAAAGGAATTAAAAACATTTTAAATTCTATAAGCTCTTCACATTATTTTTAATTTCCAACACAAACCAAAGAAACAACTGGATGCAACAATACTTAAGTAAAGCAACACAATCACATATTTTAATGCAAAGCATGGATAACCATTTCCATATCAGAGCTCCCTTTGAACTTACCTTTTTATCATAACATGCATAGGTTGTTTACAGACCCCTGAGACACTCAAATGTTTCATTAACATGCTATGAAAAGTGAATGTTGTCCTTCATGGTTACACTGATAAATATCAAGTCTTTGTCTCGGATATCACACAAGGCATTGACTTGCAGCACTGAAAAATGGCTAAATGAATCCACTTACAGTAAACTTCAAGTAAGCTTTGTAGACATAGCATATGCTTTTTTTTTTCTTTTTTACAGCTAATTGTGTTTTACCATTTTCAATGGTACAAGAACTTTGTGCCAAAAGGGTAGTTTATTTTTTTATTTTTATATTCTTTCCACTGATCTCCAGTCTTGCCATATTTAAATTCAAACCGTTTTTCAAGTGACTGGATGTACAGTATGCACTTTCCAAACCACCAACGTAAAGCCTTGGTGAAGAGCAAATCTCCAGTCTTCTTCCTCTGTGAGAATTAAAATGTTTGAGGTTGAGACACTATGACTTTAAAGTTGGAAAAGCGATAGTATCTCTACCATAGAACAAGTCACTGCAGGCTAGCTGACGATGAGTCACAATGAAAAAGCAAAGCAGTACTTGAGCAAAGACACTTTGCATGGTCCAAGTGCTGGTCATCCATCAGACAGTACAGGCAAAAATTAACACAAAATCTAAAAAAAGAGGCAAGGGGGTCTCTACTGTTTGCTGCAAAGTAGTTGTTTAGCTTCTCCAGTTCGAAAACAGCTTCACTGAGGTTGCAGGCTGCTCAGTTGCCACCGAAGTCAAAGTAGCTCCATTAGTCATGAAAACAGAAAGGTTGTAGCATGCAAATTCTTTCACTCACTTGATAAATTATTTGTCATCTGTTACAATCAAGTTCTTGATGTCTTCTCAGTTTATATTTAGTACAGTATGTGGCTGTGTTGCTGTCATTACATGATAAATACACTTATACAACCCACAGGCTTCAGATTTAACTAAATTAACCAACCACCTCATGACATTCTATTACAGCAGTGTAATAAAATAAGTGAAACATTTGTGAGAAAAAAAGCTTCTGAAAGTTATTAAATTTAAATATTAGCATTAACACACTTTCTGCCCTCTGAGGTGGAATCCACCTCTAATGTCACAGACAGTCAAGTCACCCTGCATTCAAATGTGCAACCCAGCACTTCTAATACTAAATTAAAAAGAAGCAACACAATTGCAATGAACTGGTGTAGATTCCTATATTCTGCACAATCTGAAATCGGCAAGATCAAAACATGTCTCCATTACGGTACATACTGGCTCCATGCAGGCCAACAGATATTTTTCAAAACCACACAACTAAACACAAACAAGCATTTGTATTATTTTACAAACACAACTGGAAACGTGACAGATTGAGGCAGAAAGTGATTATTTTGTGATTTTTCTCAGTAAAAATAATACCTACTCAGTTTGCTTATAAAACATTGATAGGCAAAGAAAGATATACAGATTTCAAGAACACAGCATTCAGAGTGCCACACAAAGTGCCATTCTTTCAGAAGAAATACAGAGATCACAATCTGCCACAGCACACTGCCCTACAAATGCACAGTTCACAGTTCAGCACTTTGTAGCTTTTATCCATAGCAATTTTCTTTTTTCCAAGTCAAAGTCTAGATGTTCCCATATTCATAACAATTCGTTTCTTAATTACATATAAGTGCTCGTGATCTAGGCCAGCTTTTGCCTTAGATAAGTTCAGGAAATCACTGAAGCAATCTACTTTTCAAGGAATAAAATGGCAATAGAAGCCTGTGAAAAGCCACTTCTCTTTGATTCATATTATGACCTACAGCTCTTGCCTGTGGAATAATACATTAAATTAAGTCAATTTCACACAGCCAAGAGGTTCAAGCCACAGTAAATCCAAAGAGAATTCCTGAATTTATGCTCCGATGTCAACATGCTTAAAATTGAACAAAAAGCAGCTGGTAAATGAAAAGATAACCGTTTGCACTCACCTGCAATTAGGAGGTGGATCTAATGTAATTTCAGCTAGTTCTTTCTGAATCCTAAAGACAAGACAAAAATGGTATTTGTTCAACAGTGAAAATCAACCTTCAAGATTAAAGATAAACCTTTACTTGTTTCTTTAAAAAATACATTACACTTAATTTAGAATTTAACTAGATCGTACAACATATATCCTGCCTTGCTAAGCTTGTAGTTTGTCATTTTTCGAAAATAAACATTACGTGAGCGTCCTCATGCTTTATCTGACAACACAAACTAGTCAGTTTATCACAGGTCAAACACAATAGGCTTCTTCCCCCGAATTAACAAAGGTCAAACTTCAGAACCACTATCTTTTACATTACATAATTAAAGGCTGGAGGGTGAGGCAGTTCTGATTCTCAGGAAACAAAACTTGAACAACGATCTGAAGGCAAGTGTATTATCTTGCTTCGTCACCCAAAGGTCTGTAGAGCTGCGCGCAGCAGAATAATACCCATTCATATTTGCGTTTGTGAGAATAAAGTACAATGGTATTACTAAAGAACAGGGGTTTGAGGGTTTCAGTAAAAAATGACAATATACACTTTATGTGTACACTTCATGACCATTTCTTTGCAGGCCCACTGTGTACTCTAAACGTTTCATGACGGCTCAGTATGGCGAGGGGAAGTGGTACAGGTGCCGTGTCATTTTAACTGTGGCCCCTGTACGTTTTGGAAAATTCGATGCGAGTGGAAGAAAAAAAACCAACAACTGCGGTTCCAAATGTGAGATGTGCAACTCTGCATCAGATATAAAAACAACGCAGTTGTCTTTACAAATTAAGGGGAGTCCCATCTAGTCTTGTCTCCCTTGTCGACCTGCTGTGAATTTGTTTTCAAGTCAGTCCAAAGTAACGCCTCCAGCACAAGCGCAGGAGTTTGTCACCAAGCATGCAAGTGTAAGAGGAGTGCATGGGCTGTTCAGCTTCAATGAGAGGTCGGGGGCATATATTCAATCAAGTTCTTGTTTTAAAGCCTTTTAAATACGTGCTACCCTACTAAGTTAATGGATTATATTTTTATTTGATATTCATAAACATTTCTAAGTCCACGAACTGAGAAGTACATTTAGTTTACATTGTTGTCTTGCAAGGCTCTAGCCTAGAGCAATTTGATTTGTGCTGAGAGACTACAGAAATCACTTCTTGAGAATACTGATATTCTGATATCTTAAGATATTCTGATATAATATCTCACTTCTTAAGAATATTGATCTTCTTATTTACTTGAGAAAATGATTAGTACTAACCCTATTTATTTTTTGAGGAGAGAATTAGAATATGTATTGAAACCATGTATTTACTTGAGGCCAGATAAGCAAAGAACCATTTAAAGATAGAGCAGGGTACAACTGTTACATGAAACAAATTAAAATGATGCTGTTTTAAAACGGGTCATATGGTAAGATGGACAAATAAAGTTAAAACAATCTACATGTTCAAAACTAATGTACGGAGTAAAATTACTTATTTTTGCACACCAATGATGTCAGAGACCTAACTCCAATATTGAGTGCTCTGACTATCTACAGACCACTTTTGACACCTGTTTGTTACCAATGCGTTAAAATAAGGAGGAGAATTAAGACAACCTCTAAAATTAATGCGCACAGTGTGGTACAATGTAATAAAAGGACCAGTCATCCCTGACTCAGCTGGCCTACAGGAATTCAACTGACACCCTTAACAAAATACTCATCTAGAGCATGTGGAAAAACTACAACATGCTCAAAATAGATATGTATATGTGAGTAATACAACAGATTTTGGAATATGATTACATAACTGTGAATGCTTGTTTGAAATATAGGAAAGTTACAATGTCAAAATACTGAAAATAAAAATGTAAATATACATATACAAATTCTAGTATTTTTATCCTGAACCATTGGTTGCTGAGCTTTTACTCACATTACTTCTGAATGGCTGAGACACTCCTGTTGTCTCAGTAGTTATGGCAATCATTTGAAAATGCCATTCAATTTTTTTCCTTACATTTTAAATTATAATTCTTAGTCTTATCGTATTGTCTCTGCAAATCTGTACCAATGCTTTAAACATACTGCATATGCCATACAAATGTCAATCTAAAAATATAAAGTTAAACCTATCCCCGAACGTATTCTTCAGCACAGTTGACAAGACATAGCTGCCAGCTGAAAAGCATGTTAATGATTACGGTGGTAATTGTTACCAGATATACCCAATATACTGAACCACTGGACAGACTGAGTTGCCTATAATTCTCTTTAGATTTAATACATATATATATTCTGCAGACACTTGATAACAAAAAATATGCTTAACAAAATATGTGAATAACTGAATTCATAGCTAAATCCACAAATATAACCAATTGTCTATTTCAGGTACCGTAACCGAAAATCAGTACGAATTAAAGACATCTTAACTACCCAATTAGAAACACACTATCTGTGTTACTTAATTCCCGTACGCTTAAATGTTGGGAAGGAGAAAAACCCTGACTGGAATCACATACTAAAAAGTCAAGTTAATAGCTTAACTGTAATGTGAGGCTAGAACCACTGCACTAATTTTAAGATTTGAAACTATCGAGCTATGATGCGTCTAACAAGGAACATAAGAGTACTTCATATAAAAAGGCCACAGATACAGTGGGAATTGTAATTGTAAATTCAGATCACTTTCATGTTTCTGTTTACAGTGCTACTGATATTTCTTTGCACTTAATCTCTTCCTAGTGGGTATCTGCATCAGCATGCGTAGGCTGCAGAGGAACAAGTAAAGGTTTATTCCATGCTGGAAAAAAAGACACAAAGTCTGTGGCTATGGAGCCTTCTTCGGGTGTGGACACCTCATCTCTTTTCTTCTCAGCACGGAATAAACCTTTACTTGTTCCATAATCTCTTCTGTGTCAGGAGCAGGCCACACTGAACTGGGAAACGTTACCTTTTTGCACTTGTCGAAAGCTTCGCCGCAGTTTTGCTGGAGATTTTTGTCTCCTTCTTCTTGGGCTGTGTTTGTTCTCTTTCCTGCTCCTGATGAACACTTTCCCGCTGGTCTATATCCGAGCTTCCCCCGCTTGTACTGGGACTGTCATCGGGTCTTTGTACCTCACTGGACATCTTGGTCCTTCCAATCACAAAGCATAACCCAGACTTTGATTACCACTGCTCTTGACTAAATGTGCTTTCTGCCCATCTCACACTGTACCTGCTCCATGCAGCTATTGGAAACCTTCTTATAATGTCAGGTTTGAGCTAAACTTTCCTGCACCCAGGATATCCTTGATAGCAGCATGCATGGATATTTTTACATGTTGATAGCATCGTGTAAGCTGCTGCTCCCAGAGTCTGTCACACTGAGATGCTTATCATTCTCTCTATAGTTAACATACTGTATATTTGTATGTACTGCAGACACCTGATAGCAAAATAATCACTTTACTGAATTTAACAAAATAAGTAAGCTTCGGAACACTAAAAATATGGGCAAAAATGCTTGCTTTTGTTATAACTTTAGTTCATATTTCAACAATAATCACCTCTCAGAAAGATTGACATTTCCTTTTGTAAAATGTCAAAATAGTTCTGTGTACGTTTAAACAAATCTATCACTTAAAAAAAAATCCTAACTTGAATTTGATCTAATTAAAAAAACATCCACTCTCAAATCAGTACACTTTTCAATGTCAAAGTCATTTGCAGCATATAAATTAATGACGATGAACAGATGTTGATTTAACATTATTGCTCCCATCCATTACGGTAATCTCTAAATTAACAAAATTATTAGCCTTAGTTTAGTCTGGCAGGTAAGTGCCTTTAGAGCTACTGGGAGCAAAGCAAGCTTAACAACGACAAACGCACAAACTTGAGATTGTTATGCTACAGAGTTAATGTAGCTGTACATCTACTCTGTTAGTGCATAGTTAGTGATATGCATATTCCTTAAAAACAGATATACCTGGGGATTTGAGGTTTTGATAGATTTCTTAGCATTCACACAAGACACTAAAAACAACAGCACGACCCCTGTACTCGGATAAGAGATGTTTTTCGGTCATGCTTCCTAAGGTCTACAAACCCACAGCACGTTTTAGTCGAACTGAATACCACTAGTTAGAAGTGGCACTTTCATAGCTGTTAAATGTAACATTTATTTATCTCAACTGTGAACAGCAGTCCTCTTGACCAGCAATTTCGATGTTTATTTATAAAGAACACAAAAACGTTTACTGTTTTACTGGTCTGTTTGAGGTGTGCATGTGCACAACTGCTCCAAAAAGCAGCAATTAATCGATTATAAAAGCCCATTTCATTTGAAATAGTTAAGATGAGTAAACCGAGATTTACTCGGTTTTTAACGAGTTCCGGCAAGGCATTACAAGGTGTGCGGACTGTTAATCTTTAAAAATATCTGATAGCTCATAAGCACGTGCTTGTTCTGTCAGATTCAGTATCATTTGTTTTTTTTAAACGATCTGCTTTATTTTTATTTCTACTGTTCATTTCTTCCACGTATCTGATGCCTTACAGCTACAATACATTAGGCTGCTTGTCCCTAGAATTCATTGGTAATTCACCAAAAAACGTTAGAATCAATCTTATTATATCAAGTAATCTGAATTGCTGATCTTACAAAGCTCTTTGAATCGATGTAAACAAGCGTGAAAACTGCTATCTCAAATCTTGTTGAATAATGAACTTATGTCTGTCAAGAGCAATATTTCCAAGTGCAGTTTATTTTTAAGGATATACGCATAAAGTTAAACAAATACCTAGAGTTTTTAGAGTGTCTAACCCTTTCGGCGTCTAGATGTGTTTACATGAAAAGAATCAAGAAAACTCAAAGCATTGTGTACCTTTGTTGTGTAAATAAATGCCCGCTTCCCATACAGACCTGTCAAAATGCCGCAGATGAACGTTAAACTGCACAAAATGCAAGCTCCGAATTGTGCGCACTACTCAAAACGATGCCTTTTAAAAAGGCCTTACAGTTACATCCGAGAGTAAAACGCACTGGAGTCTGTTTGCTTCAAATCCTTTAAAGATAGAGCTCGTCTTTCTGGCTGCAGGAACTCTAAAATTAAACAGCACCGTCTGCAAGTGAACACTATAGGAGCTGCTTGAAAATGTGTGAAATCATAAGGTTTCTTCACTGACCACAGCGAGAGCTGCTTCAGCACAAAGACACTAGCTAAGCACATCCCCCCCCACAATAAAAAAAAAAAACTGTCACTTTCACGGGACATTTCCTCACTTTTTAGGCAGTTTCAG
Source organism: Lepisosteus platostomus (assembly GCF_059453375.1). Taxonomy (NCBI): domain Eukaryota; kingdom Metazoa; phylum Chordata; class Actinopteri; order Semionotiformes; family Lepisosteidae; genus Lepisosteus; species Lepisosteus platostomus. The sequence goes on along the minus strand of NC_142622.1, from coordinate 32,549,183 downwards.
AGCGGAGTCACAAAGTAAAACTGATGCATTTACCTGTCAGCAGCGGGGTGAGTGGCTGTCGGTGTTAGAAATCACTGTTGTTAACCCCGACGTTAAGTGTCTCCCGAGCAGCTCGCTCTCGCTCCCTTTCTATCTCTGTCTTTCGTTACTAGAACGTATACACAGACAGAACGCAGCCGACAGAAACTGAAGCAGCCGGACCGCCTCCGCGCGCGTTCCCGAGTACTGTTTATGGGGGGGCGCTGCGCGTTCTGGCGCAGCTGGTGCCGGGGGAGGGGAGAGAATGGAGGAGGAAATGTCAATGCGAAATGGGATAAAGTTGTGCGGGGAGGCGCGCTCATGTGGCCTGACTTCAGCGGTGGGAAGGGAGGTGTGAAGCGGCGTTAAATTCTTTGAGACCGATTGAGATTTTGTTCGCGAAGACTTCTCGAGGTCAGGATCACAGGCGACCTCTGAGAGGAGAGGCAGACAGATAGTAACACTTTTTTTTTCTTCTTAAGAAGGCCAAGAGATAGAGAGGTTCTTCTTCTCGATTATTATTATTATTATTATTATTATTATTATTATTATTATTATTATTATTATTTCATGTTTCCCATGCTGGATCGCAGAATCACTTCAAAAAGATGTGCATCTGCCAAAAAACACAAAAGATGAACCCCCTGGTGTAGCAATGGTGATAGCTGTATATCTCTGGCGTATTTCTGCCTTTGAAATGATAAAAAGACGTAAAAGAAAACAAACCAGACCATGTTTTACAAACTAGAAAGTTTCATTTGGAATTTTTATGTTCTATAATTTATTTACCTCGTTTGCTCTAAATGGATTTACACACATTCTGAGTTTTTTTTTTCTAATTAAAAGATAAAATGGAAACAAGAAATTTACCCGTCATGTGTTTTAATTAAAAAGCCTTTCAAATTGCAATTGTACTGGTGCCTAAATCACGTTAGTTACAGCAGTTAACGATTTATCAGCTTACTTTATTTAGCTCACTTGAAGATGGGGTTTTCCATAGCAATGACTAAATCTGATTAATTTCAGATCTGTCACAACAGAAACATTGTGGTTTTACACAGTATAAGTTCCCTTAATACAAATTCAAATGTAGCAATACACACTGTTAGCAAAATTCTGATCAATTTAAATTCACATTACTCAGGTAAACAACTCCCCTTGTGAGTGGCAACCTTACCCTCAGACAAAAGAAAAAACAAGGAATTCATTTATTTAAATGTTGTTGTTTCCACAAATCTGTAAAAACATAGTTTTGATATATTAATGTAGCCTAAAAGATCGAAAAATTAAATATAAAATATAATTTTAATTGCCATGCTACAGTATAAATATATACATATTTTGTAGTATTACTGTACATATCTAGTAAGGCAAAATTAAATTTCCTTAAATGGTGAGTCTTGAGCGCAAAATTACTCTTTTGCACAAATAATTGCAGCATATAATATTTTTCAGTATTTTCTTTAGGTTGTATGCAGTTGATTTAAAAATGAGACTACATTATTATAAGTGCTTCATTTATAAATGTATCCCTTACCAGATAGAAGCTTGGAAAGTTTGTTAAAATTGTCTGATTTATCAACTACTGTACGTAGCTCAGGTGGAACATCTAGCTGAAAATCTCCTTGCTTTCACAGACTGAAGTGTGTGACCCCTGCTTTTGAAAGCAGATAGCCATGTGCTTTGTTCTTCAGTTCTTGACTCAGAGCAGTTCAATAGCTATAGCTTCTTTATTTTAGCTGCTGCCTTGCAGGCTATAGGTTGGCTGGCTGGCAGCCTGTAAACCAAACATCACACATTGAGAGATGAGTGTGAAGAAAGCATAGCTGATGTGGTAATATCGATAGTGACTCACTTTGTGTTATTGTGTACAGCCATTTACAAAATGAATGAAACCATTTCAGTTTTAAAGACTGCCAAGTGCTTTCCTAGTGATATAAATTCATTGTTTCTGAGAGGGTACTGCTGTGTTATTCTAAGCTGATGGAAGTGGTTTTGTGAAAGTTAAGTTGTCAGTTTTGCGAAGGGAGTGCTTGGTAGCTGGTGTTGAAAGCTGTTATATCCGTCTGACATTTAATGCTCCAAGCTTATGTCAAAGAGATTTGTAAACCAAATAAGAAATTCCAATATTTAAACTGTGAGGCCATTTTAAAATTACTTGCTTGAATTGTTTTCCAAAGAATCCCTCAAAATCAGAGTAAAGAAATACCAAGCACATACAGCTAGTCAGATTATGATGGGCTATCATGTGAGTTTGTGGGGTTTCACATACTGTATAGAAAGGAAGTATTGCACCAGTCATGCTGGTAACTCTTTTTGAATAAGAAATGGAATAAAAAAACTATTGATTGATGTAACGTATCCAAAGAGTTTGCAAAAGTGGCATATTGTTGTTCGTTATAAATTGAAGTTTAACTGCACTTCATCTTTTGAAGACAAGCGATACTTTTTAATGTCTATTTACATATTTATAAAGCATTTTATAAATACGTTGATAGGAAACATCAGTGACAGTTCGGCTGTGCACACTGATTGTGTTTTAATAATTATCTTTTTATAATTGCTTCAAATTCCTCTGCTTGACTCGTCCCTCTCTCTTTAAAATGTATTTTTTTTACATGAACTGTGCTTAATGTACCTGATAAAATAATGATATTCATGCCTTTCGCTCTTTTCTTTTTTGAAAATACTGTTTTCTTTTTTTTGTTAATAGATATAGTCTGGAAAACTAACTTCCTGAACTAGTCCACTGTCTATTCTGGTTGTACACTGGCTAATAAATAAGTATCAACAGCTGTAAGTTTCCTATTTACTGAAAGAAAATGTAGGATAAATCAATATGAAGTTCATCATGACTAATGCTGTGGTGGAAGTATGTGCTTCTTTTAAAAGATTATTTAATCTTGAAATGTGTTTCAAATCTAAAAAATTTCAATATCTTAAACCAGCTGTTGCCAATGAGTTTTTCTTCAGTATACAAGTTGCAGAACAATACGTGTGGCTGTTGTTATAAACAGAGCGAACGGTAACCCACTGATACTGACATTATTCTGAAGCAAATGCCATGTGCATTTTATGCAGTGGGAAAAACGCTGTGAAAAATTACAGCCAAACTTTCTGTTTCTGCCAAGACATTGAACTGAGAATTGAAAATGGTTGCTGTCATAAAATATCCACACTGATCCACTGGAATATCAATACGTTTCTGAAGACTTTACTGCACAGTACAAACTAGTGCCACTCTGCAGATCCTGCCAGTGGCCTACATAGGAATACAAGCAAGTGTTAAAAGCTAAATCTGTGCATAACTAATTGGTTTAGTCAAAATTCCAAGACAGTTTTTTGTATGGCAGCAAAATACCTTACAAGTGACAAGCAACAGTAATAGATTTTCTTCAGAGTTAGTTCTACATTTTTTATAAGATTATTGTAACATATTGAATACTTTACTTATATTTCCATTTAATCCCAGTAACACTGATAAAAAGGATCTAAAGAATAAATTGTACATTTTTCTGATTTCCTATTTTTTCCCAATTACAGTCTTCACACACAATTTAAACAGGGAAAACTAAATAACCTGCATTTTCTGGGTTTTGTTCTGTTCACTGCATGTTTTAAAAATGAAAAAAATCAATTTCAGCGGTGTATTCTGTTATTTGGGATAGCTTTGTAGAGTATAACTGAATTGCACAGATAAGTTTATAAATGGAGTTCACTACTGTGAGCCAACTGTAGAATTAGAATGAATTCTAATCTAAATCGGCCTTGACACAGATTACCTAGACTGTTCGCTAAAAAAACCCTTATAGCAATCAGATCAGCATAACAATCATCCAAGTCAGTCAAGGCTAGAAACTAACCCACAACATAGAAGCTTGAATGGCGGTGATTTTAGCTTGTGCATTTGTATATTGCTTTGGCTTATTTGTGTTTTTTCACACTTTGGAGTTTAAGCCGCATTTATGTATGTCTTTTTGTAATATACTGTAGATGATATAATGTTCTACAATAGCACATATCCTAGCATTCTGCCTGGTCATCTCTGTAGTACCGTTTCAGTAGTTTGCACCACTGTGACTAATGGTAAAGGGATTTGATGCATATCCTAATGTGCTGTATATATTGTCCCCTGTTTTCAGCTCCAAGACATGAAAAGCTGGCAGCTTAAACACCTCACATACAGTATATGCAGCTGGAACATGATTTAAACAACATGTTGCTCTGTAGTCGGTTTACTTAATCATATAATACTCAAGTCCCCAGTTAACGTTTTTATTTTTCTCTTTCTCTGGGACTATAAATTGTTTTTAGTGCTTGAAGCATCTCTGCCAAGACAAAGGGCTTATCCAAACCACTTTACTTTCAATGATACAGTATGTCGTACAGCTGACAGTATAGTAATATGTACTGTACAATAACTTGTATAGTGGAGCATCAGTTAAGGTGATGCCTATGCTATGTCTGGCAGGAAGGAAATTTGCTTGTAGCTGGGATCAGTAAAAACAATGATCAGTATTAATAATAATAATAATAATAATAATAATAATAATAATAATAATAATAATAATAATAATAATAATAGTAATAATAATAATAATAATAATAATAATAATAATAATTGCTTACACTTATATAGCGCTTTTCTGGACACTCCACTCAAAGCGCTTTACAGGTAATGGGGACTCCCCTCCACCACCACCAATGTGCAGCATCCAACTGGATAATGCGACGGCAGCCATAGTGCGCCAGAACGCTCACCACACATCAGCGATCAGTGGGGAGGAGAGCAGAGTAATGAAGCCAATTTATAGAGGGGGATTGTTAGGAGGCCATGATTGATAAAGGCCGATGGGAAATTTGGCCAGGACTCCGGGGTACACCCCTACTGTTTTCGAGAAACACCCTGGGATTTTTAATGACCACAGAGAGTCAGGAAAACCTCGTTTTTTACGTCTCATCCGAAGGACGGCGCCTGTTTACAGTATAGTGTGCCCGTCACTACACTGGGGCATTAGGACCCACATGAGCCACAGGGTCACACCTGCTTAGCTTCAGTAAACACCTTCCTTAAGAACCAGAGCCCTGCAGGTCTTGAAGGCACCTTTCAATTAGAACCTGATTTAGACCTGCAAAACACAAAAGATTGGACTTGTTGTCCCATTGATTAGATCAATTAAGCGATTAAGTGATTTCTGTCTGAGGAATGACAAAAAGAAACAAATACAGCACAGAAGAACTGGAGTTGCCTACGCTTCTCCCCTTGTAAACAGATCTGACCCTTCTTTGAAGTGGTAATAAACTTGCTTTTGGCACTGCCAGATGGGGATCTAAGCAAGTGAATAACTAACTTGAATTCGTTTTTTGACGGGCGGAAGGTTTGTGCTAATTAGGAAGAAGGCTAACAGAAAAGAATATGAGTAGCTAGAAAAAGTAAAATGCTCAAAGAAGTGAAACGATATAATAAAGCTGCCACAGGATATGCAAAATGGGTGTTACTTCTTCAATTTGATAAAGACATACAGTAGGGTCTCGGCATCTGGCTGCAAATTTTACATTTGAATGTAGCTGGTGAAGAGCCTTGCCCTGCCATCTGCCCAGGTATCTGCAGCGTGGCCTCGATTTTATATTGTAACAGACACTCTTATTTCGTTGTCAGAGGAGGGGACGACAGGCTGGCGGTGACTTTACTCCAGCCTGTTTTATTCCCCATTTCATTACTTTGTGGCCTGATCAGCACGGAGGCAAATAGAGAAAGTACAGGGTGCACACAGAGGAGGAATTCAGAGGAGTTTATTTTTAGCTGATTACTAGATGTTTGTGATTACTGTTGTTTGGTTTAGTTGATAGATGCTGTTTAAATTATTGTTTGATAATAAAGCCGATGTGGTTGTTATTAATTATTATGAAAAAGCAAGTTATTCATATTAAGGCCACTGCATGAACTATCATTTTTTAACCATACATACAATATACTGTAGTACATTATGCAACTGTATAAGGGCGGACTTGGTTATATTGGCTATTCATGACTGTTCTCTGCACCGAACCCTCACAAAATGACGAGACCCATACAGTATTGCATTATGTAAGCATTTTTGGGTTTAATGAAGCTGAATTGTGGATTTGACAGATAAGAAGGGAGACTTAACCAAAATTGAAAAAAAGCTTTTTAAGAGAATAAATAAATGCTGCCTTAGTAACCCAAAAGTTATCCATTTTAACCAAAAGGCCCTGCCGCCTGCCCAAGTATCCACTACACAGCATCCTCAGCATGGTCTTGTTTTTGTATTGTAATAAACACTCTCGGTTCGCTGTCGGCATGTTGAAGGACAGGCCTGTTAAAGAACACTTGCACTGGTAAGAGTCACAGTAACTTGGAGCTGATCCTGAAAACATTAGGTGGAAGGTGGGACTGAGGGCTCATGACTTCTCTAGCCCTGGACAGGATGCTAATCCATATCCATATCAGGGCCATAAAGAAAAGGCAAATTTAGAATAAGCAATCAAATGTGGGAGATGGGAGAAATGTGGAACTCCTAGAGAAAACCCACGTGAATATGGAAAGAATATGCACACTTTGCATACTGTAGATGGTGCCTCAGTCCAGAAGCATGCCTTTCTGATGTTGTATTCTCTGTGATCTGATTTCAGACTACAAGCAATTCTACTCTTTGCTACTCTGTTAGCATGGTTAACGGATGCCGAGGGTAAGGCTACATATGGCATTCCTTCATTGGGCTGACCGGATCAACTGGGAATATTGTTTTTCAGTTACAGATCATGTGGCTTTGGGATCAGGTTTAATTAATATGGTTAAAAGTGGAGATATTCCATTCCTTCAGCATTGGTGCTAACATGCAATATATATTTGTCATAGTTTACCCATCCATCTATTTTCTAACCTCTTTTTCCAATTTAGGTTTGCAGGGTAGCCAGGGCCCCAGCAATGCTAACTACTGCACTGTGCCACCCTTCTTCCAAGTTCATTTCTTCTAATATTTCTTCAAACCACAAATACTAAAATGTCAGTAATACAGTAATACAATACTGGCAGTATTGAAAATTGGACCTGACCAGCCTGTGACGTGACTGCTGTGGGATATCCCAAATCTCTCCTGTGCAGCTGCAATACATTTGGCAAAAGGTGACTAGTCACCAAAAAATGTTTGGCTCAAGAGCGCTGTCAACGTATTTGCTGAATTGAGGTTGCCCTCAATTTGTAAGAATGACAGTGTTGTTAATTAAAAGAGTTTCCTTCCCACGTCATTACACTGTCACCCCAACCCCCCTTTAACAATCCAAATGTCAAAATCCAAATTTTCTTAGGCCCAAAGTAGGAGCTATCATCACTCCACTGTCAACAGTTTACCCTTGAATGCCCACTGAGCTTGTAGACATTTTTTTTTGCAGATGGTGAGCTACAGTCACTCTGATGATGTGTGAGCTATTTCATTCTGAAATTTCTGTTGTAGCTGCTTCTGTCTGAAAACGATAGTACACATGTATCAGATGGATGACAGCTCTGGGCCAGTGTGATGTTCCTCTGTGTTTCAGGATGGGGCCCGTCCCTCACAGCAGTGGTTTTCTGGCTTCTCTGGATTAGACTGCTGATTACTGAAGCAGAACGTCTCGTTCTCCAGGCAACTTTTCTTCTATATAAAAGCAAAAATAGCACACTGCTAAGTCAACAGTGTATATAGCAAAGCCTGAATTACTCAATATATCTCCTCCTCACAAAATCCCAAAGGGGGCAAAGAGAACAAAAAACAAGAAAGGTCATTGCTTTAGCCCATAATGAAATAAATATTTCAAATGTCTGTTTTAGAAATGAATAAATCAGGTACAATACTATATGGAGAAGTTATAAGAAGAATCTATCTGTCTTCTTAAAATATATATTAAGCTGAATTAATAATATTGTGGCGTTTTTAAAAGGATTTTTTTTTCGTTTGTGTCATTTTAATACAAAACAATGCACACGGAAGGTTACAAAACATGATGAGGTCATCTGGCCAGTCTTCTCCGATAGCTGTTTATTGAAAAACTCCATGAAGTCAACTTTAACATCAGTTCTGAGTAGTTTATTTCTGACATCTACTGCTGTTTGCATAAAGTAGTGTGTCTATTTTCTGTCCCAAAAATGATCCTAGGTCCTCCTATCATTGCTGAGCTTGAGGGAGTTCTCAGTGTCTGTATTGTTCATAGTCTGCGCTGTTCAAACCTAAAGATATTAGCTAGTCTGAGTCTGACTTTCCTTCAAGACCAGGAATTGTTGTTCCTTTGTCTTCTTTGAGAACTTTGCAGGGCAGCAAGTATTCGTGCAGCTGAAGTTCACAGCTACAGGTCAAGGGTCAAAATATCAAGACAGGCGACGAGGTGAAACTGCTGTTCAATCAGGGGAAGATTTTTGCCCAAAACAGCCAAATACAGGTAGTTGTAGCTTTGCATAATGTACATTACATTCAGTTAGATTATTTTTAATAAAAGGGACTGTATATTTTTTTAAAAATCTAAAGTTCGCCATAGATCTTAGCGGGCATTTCATTTGGGAAACAAAACTAAATTCACAAGTTTAAAAGCCAGTCATATACTACCCTGAGCAAGCTACAGAAGTGACGTCAGCCTCTCTAAAATCTAGACAGTGTACGACTCAGCCGTGACCTGGTCTTTTAGAGTGGCAGAGTTATGTGCTGTCTAGGGAGTGGTGCTGTGCAAGGGCAGGGAGTCGCACTGTTTTAATTCATGATTATTTTGTCAACATTTTAGTTTACAAGAGCTCCAGAAACTGTTATTTGTTCTGACATGTTTCCAAGTACATTTCATTGTGATTTGTTGCCCACCACTGCACTTTTATCTGAAATCTGTCAGCTCCTTCACGTTTCTTATGTCACATGAATCAATGAATCTAATAAATAGTAACCGACATGACTCACATTAGTAGTTATTGTCATTTGGAAGCCAAGTGTTGACCTGCTTAACTTGTCACAGCCTGCTGCCAGTTTTCCTCCACAAAGAAAAAACAATGTATTTGTTTTTCAAAGGATCAACATCAGCAAACCATTTGTTATTACTACACATCTTCAAATAATTTTACATTTCCATTAAGGTGGTTTAAAATGGTTGTTTATACATAAGTATAAAGCTACAAATCACCAATAAATGACACCCTTTCAAATCTGTGTGAAGTGTCACTCAAAACAATACTTACTGAAGGTTACCAATTATAGAGAATAAAAGCTTTCTTATCAAGTGGAAAAACAAACTGACATAGCAACTTATACCTACAGTGTATAGAGCAGCATGTTTGTTTTTGTTTAACAGTGGCTACACAGACAATCACTTTTCAGCACAAAATAGCCAAGCAATGTAACTGCAATACCATAATTTAAAACTGATTTGTAGAATAAATATTTTAAAATACACACAGTAATGGATAGCTTTATCTTAACTAAGATAATGGTCTAAACTGAAACTTAACAGGACAGAAACTGGAGGAGAGAAACTGAAAGCCAAACAAAATTTAATCAAACTTATTTGTGTGATAATTCTACAAAAAGTCACATTTTATTTACCTTTAACTGATTATTAATTTAAATCACAGTTCTATATACTAACATTATCTTTTTGGTACCAGACAATTGTTCTACATTATTATTTGCATTCACTGTCACATAGAAAGGTCTTCTGAATATATGCAACTTCAGTTAGGAAAATCACTTTTCTTGTCTGTTACAGTACCTTTCTAAAGCATATGTTTTGAAGGATAGCTGAAAACCACTTCCTATGTAAGAAAATAAGATAGGCTACAAATGAGAGAAGGGTATTCAGTCAGTCTAGGATGTTTGGGGTTTTTGTGGCTAATTAGTCTGAGGATCTCATTCAGTTGTCCCTTGAGAGACACCAGGGTTTTTTTGCAGGTTGCTTGTTCTAGATTTTCACAAGCCTTTAGGTGAAATGCCCCCGATTCTCGTTTTTGGAGTATCCACTGTGGTTGGATGCATGGTTGCCCATTATGCCTTCCGTCATGTAGGGGCAGCAACATCCTGTTGCTGTTTCTATACCATTCGTTTTTTACGGGACAGGGTTGTTAGCCTTGTGCCCAACCTCCAACATGGAGGTCCTGGCACCCAACATGGGACATGAACCCACTACACTGAGATTATGAGTCTCATGCTCTACCAACAGAGCTAGTTGGGGACAGTAGCCACTGTAGTCCTTTCTTAATCTTCTTCAAGATGAAAAAGTTTATTTTCTAATGGAGATTTTGAAAGGGTTACAGAGTTCAGTGGCTGAAGCGGGAGAAAATGTCCCGAATCCCGAAAAAGTTGTTGAGTGATCTGAAAGAAAGACAGACCTGAAGGAAATAACTTCATTGTAACGCTACTCTGAAAAGGTGATCGGGATCCAATGCAGACGCAGGAAAAGGTGGCAGGTTTGAAGGCGAACAATCCAAAACAAGGAGCGAGATCGTAGTCAGAGGGCGAAAGGTAGGTCGAAATCTGGTAAAGGCACTAGAGGCAAACTATCCAAAACGTGAGACGGAGTCAAGGTAGGTAATAATCCAATGAAGACACTGGTGGCAAACAATCCGAAGAGCAAGGCGAGATCCGTAGTCCGAAGGCGAAAAAGGGGGAGTCAAATTCCAGGAAGACAAAAGTTAAGAAACACTAGGTAGAGCTCACGAGAAGTTTACTCAATACCGAGCATCAGTACGCGGATAAGAGAGGCTTAAATAGTGCAGCCTGCCGTACGGTAAATAAAGCGTCTGATGATGAATTGCGGCGGTGTTTGTAATTAACACCCTGCTGCTGGTGCTGATCAGACCTCTTCGGGGCTGGTCTGGGCAGGCTGGTGGTCGTGACATTCATCCATCCATCCATTTTCTAACCACTTCATCCAATTAGGGTTACAGGGGAGCTAGAGCCTATCCAGGCAAGCAACAGGTGCATGGCAGGATACCTTCTGGGAGGAACGCCAGTCCATCACAGGCAGACACATAGACACAACAGAGACATACACACATTCACTTCTAAAGCCAATTTTCCCAGAAGCCAGTTGATCTACCAGTACAATTTTGGATGGGAGCACCAGAGGAAACCAAGACAAAAAAAGAGAGAACATACAATCTCCACTCAGATAGCAGCCCATGTCCGGCTCTGAACCCAGGGCCCCAGTGCTGAGAGTTAGAAATAGTAACCATTTCATCATTGTGAGGAAGTTACTTATAAACACTATTTTTTTTATATGGTGTCTTTTAAGGAGATTTGATAAGTAATGGAAACCTTTTCAGTTAAGTGTCAGTTTTACATGTTTTTACCCTTATGTTGTTATGAGTTTATAACTGTATGATAAATACAGCTCTGCTCCCACTGGATTTCAATAAAGGCACATACTGTACAGTAGATGTATGTGTGAGAATTATGCTACAGCAAAAGTCATGTTGTGGAATTTAACACTGCCCAGGTTCCATGGGTATGATGGGCATGATGTTGATTTATATAACAGGTGCAGTAACAGATGAGTCTTCTCACATAAGCAATAAAACCATTGTATCTGAAATGCCTAGACTGTTGATGGACAATAAGAAGAAAATACCAAGGGACTTCTTGAAACTTTTCTTAGTGTGCTAGGACTATACTATATATTACAAATAATTTTGACTGTCATCAATAACAAGAGTCACTTCTAGACCTTTAACCTGTAAGTATAGGCATATTACTGAATGTAAATTGCAAGTTGAATCCTAGTATTATTATTGCATGCTCATTAGCAAGTGTCTTGTTGTGCTGTCTTTTGTTCCTTTCTCTTTTGTATTCTTTCTCTATCTCTGTTTCAGGTTTCGTCCACATGCATCACTTCTGACTGTATGGTAATTAATGATCATCTAGGCAAACAGTGTGGAATTCCATCTGTGAACATTGCTGTCTGCTGTGTTAATTTTTTTAGGAGGGCAAGAGGAACTTAAGAAGGAAACAGAGGGATTTTCTTACACAGCCTCTGCAGAAAACCTTAGTTTATGAGTATGTCTTTATTGTTGGTCTTTATTTTAATTGTAATTGTTTTTTGAAAAAACATTTTCTCCTTATATTTCTTATTTTTCTTTATTTTGATTCAGTAATTTAAAATCCGATGAAGATTTTAAATCAACCAGACCCATAACGTTATTTTCAGAGTGCATCAAATGTATTGCTCTCTCCATTCTTGAAAAACTCGGAGGTGTTGGACCTGAGGTGTGGGTGTTAATCTAAACATGTAAAACTCTACCAAAGAGGTGATTAATGGTATTACTTAAATCTGTCACTGATGTGTTTCATAAATCTAAAAATTAAGTAAATTGAGTCAAACAAGCCATGTGAAGTTTACTGGTATTGGACCAAACATATTGTGGTGAACGTGTTACAACATACCTTTCATACCACAGTTTTAAATAACTAAATATTTTAATATAGATAGTGACATGCCCAGGGGTGGGGTGCTGCCTTTCTTTGAATAGGCGGTTCTCGGGGAAAACTAACGCAGAAACTCATCTGTTTAGTATAAACGTATAAAAGATGAGAATTTGCTGTGCACTGAAAAATAAAACCAAAAACACAGAAACAAACCTAACTCACACCAAGCTCTAGCTGAACTTCTTCTATGGTCTTTCTGCTTTCCAGCTTCACAACAAGTTTCTCTCTGAAACATTAAATGAAATCTGTCTCAAATAAAAAAAAGATCATAACATGTACACAGGTCCATCTTTTGGTCTCTTTATTGCACCCCTCTCACTCCGGTACATCTCATTACTTAGGCTCTGCTCACTCTCCTGGATAGCAGGGATCAATGACTACTGGGAGCCTCTCTGTGGCCGGCAGGCAGTGTGAGTATCTGTGAGTATCTGTTATAGAGGAGTCAGCTGTCAGTCCTCTCTTGTTTGAAGATAAGCTGTGTTTTAAGCAGGCGTGTAAGATAGCTGGTAAGAGGGTGCGTACAGTCCACCCTGGCGCTCTGGAAAAAGGCTTCAGAGAGCACAGGGATCCCTGTACAAGCTGGAGAACGAAACTGCTGACCGAGAGAGCCACAGGTCTCCCAGCAGAGGACTGGCTGTCAGAAAACCACTGGTTACTGTTCTTGGCTTTATTTTGATTCACTCTGTGAAGCACTTGTTTATCTTGGTTCTTCTGAGATGGTTTTGGTTTATGCTACGGTATTCCCCAATGCTGTCTAACGAAAGTGGTTCAGACCAGAATCTTCACCAGCTGCCCTCTTACAAGATATACTGTACAGTAAAAAGTTCTATGCCCTGGTTATAAAAATGAAAAACTCCAGGTTGTTGAGAACACCATAAGTGAGCCATTTATGCTTACCACAATTTCCTTGATTACTTGCATCTTTTAATAAATTTTTGTTTAATTGCGACAGATTAAAATGAAATATAAAATAAATTATAGAAGTTTGCTTAACCAGTTCTAATGTATTTAATGTGCCTTTAAAAAACACAATTTAACAATTACAGTCACGATCGTAAGCCCCTCCTCTTCAGGGCACTCCAGCTCTATCTTGTTTGTCTTTGATTTTTTGCACCCGCCTCCGGTTCCAGCCCTCTTCCTAAAAAAGCCAGACGCTCCTACCCAATCCAGGCTCAGCTTTGGAATATGGACGCCCAAAAGCCCGCCTACCAGCGAGTCCAGGAGTGGCACAACAGCATAGGCTTCGCAACGGTATCCTGACCATCTGGGTCTGGGACTGGGAGTGCCTGGCCCTGTTACTCCTTATTATTCCCCCGACCCTTCGCCGGATCCCGCTCCGGCTTTTAACTTCTGTCATGTCTGTCTTAGTTTGGATTACCTGGCTCTGGACATTTGCATTCTCTGGATTTTTTCTACGGACTCCCTTTGGAGTTGTTTGGCTTAGACCATGCCCCCCCCCGAGCACCAGTGCACCGTTGGCATGCCATGTTCTTCTTCCAGCCCCAATCCCATTCTTTTTCCTTGTCTCACTCCCCTCCGGATTCAGTCGTCTGCATAGGGTCCTGAAAAACGCTTTGTGACAATGACTGTACCCTGTTCTTAATGTGAATGTTAAAACGAAATAATACAGATAAATATCCATTAAGACAGTACTGTAGGTGTTCTAGGTCCATATGAGGGAGAAGAAGGAGATGAAGATTTAAAAAAACTAAAAAAATTATATTCACTAGTATAACTTTATTTAAAAAACAGTGTTCTATTTGTGCTTTCTTTTAATCAAGCATATACATTAGTTTGGAAATATTTAGATTTAATTCATTTCAAAATTTTACTCAGCCCCAGGGGGCAATTTCTATGGAAGCCCGTTTCCGCCAGGGAGTAAAAATAACGCGTTATGGTATCTCGCAATTGCGACTTTGGATCTCAGAATTACGACTTTAAACCTCAGAATTCCGACTTTATATCTTGCAATTGCAACTTTATTTCTCAGAATTGTGAATTAAAAACTCAGAATTACGACTTTAAAACTCACATTTGCATCTTAGAAATGCCCACATTTCATTGTCTGTCCTCTTGTTATTGTAACGGATTCGGGTTCTAGGTCTTGTGCCCTCACCGCTCCCACCCTGGTTCATGCCTCATTGCATGGGCTCGAACCCAGGTCATGCCAGCTGAGCTAAAGAAGACTTTCTTTTTTAAGTAAAAAAGGAATTGTACCAAAATTGTTTTGGATGGATTTCCAAAATGTTATTGTTAAACATTTAAAGGTAATCTTAAATTTAAAGATTTTTATATTTTATATGTTTATATTTACAGTAGATCCGATTTGGATAATGGATGTGTTCTTATTATTAATCTATTAATTATGTTGGCGAAATACCTCACAATTTTAAGTCGCAATTCTGAGATATAGAGTCGGAATTCTGAGATATGGAGTTGCAATTCTGAGTTTTTAAGTCACAATTCTGAGATATAAAGTCACAATTCTGAGATATAAAGTCGCAATTGCGAGATATAAAGTCACAATTCTGAGATACAAAGTCGCAATTGCGAGATACCATAGCACGTTTTTTTTTTACTCCCTGGCAGGAATAGGCTTCCATAAATTTCAGATGGGTATGATGATTATCGTTTTTTTTTTTGCAAATGAAGTTATTTAATTTATTACTCAAAAGCAAAAGCCAGAAACAACCTAAACTAATCTGCTATGTATTTACTGACAGGAACCAATTGTGAGTCCTTGATTCACAACTCATGGCAGTTTTGAGGGCAGGTGGGTTTTGTGGTTTCCTCTGTCGTTCTGTTTTCGAATTACCATGAGCTTGCATCTTCTGCTTTTGACCTCATTTGCACACATTACAGAGTAAATACAATGTTCAAGAATAATAAATCCTGCTTTACATGACATTCTTAATAAGCGAATATTGCAGACACTTATTAGAAAATATCTCACTAAACAAGAGTCTATAATTTATTAACATCTCTTCCTCAATAGACAGCATTGCCTGTTGACTTCAAAGAAATGGACATGAAGCGTATCACTCCATTTAATTCTCTTAGTTCGGGCTTCCTTTAAAAGGCAGAAGGTCAAGGACAGCTTCTGAAGATGAGACAAAACTTGTCTAAAGAATGTTGATGCGGAAAAATGTTTCCATTGTTAAAGCTGCCAAGGCCAACACAAAAGACATATGAAATCCTTAGTTCAGAAATAACCGAATTTCAACAGAAAAAGTTCAATTTAGATTTCATCAAAATTCCTCAAGATTATAAAAAGTAAACTTGGTAAAACACGTTATACTTTTCTTATATTGATTCCTGCATCACTATTCAGATTCTAAAATTTAATGAAAATAACTTGTCACAAATTTCAATGGAAATTAATGGCACATACGGCCCTTCCACACATTGCAGTAAACAAGTGAGACTCAGAAATGAGACTGCATGTTGGACAATAAGTATACACTTGTTTCACTTTTGTTCATTTGTATTTTAAGCTGACAATTTATCTTTTAAAAGAAAAGTGGGGACACCAAAAATGTCGAGTTATTTATGTTTGGTAATAAGACTGGGACAAACCAGTGTTCAGAAAACCAATTTTAATGCCCTTAGCTGTTTACACGGGGGACAAAGGCCAGACCTCTTAAAATCTGGTGGAATTCTGCTGCAAATGGTTCTCTGTTCACAACTTAAGACCTCCTGGAGGGTGTTGCACCCTGAGGTTACTGTGGAAACGAAGTGATCTGCCCCATCTGCCTTCACCTCTGACAGGAGCCTCCAGCTCAGGGGTCAGCCTATGTAGCCCCAGGGTGTCTCCCTGGCAAATATCCAGTAGGGAAATGACAACCGCGTCAATGTCAGATTTGAATAAAAGTTTAAAAGACAGCTGCTACTGTTTGTGATTTTCCGTGGTCTTAGGAAATCAGTACTTTTCGAACCTTTCAACAAAAAATTTGATAAACGTGAATAATAGAAGACTGCATTTTCCACAGCGCAACATATCATTTATTTTCCCTGAAACAATAAGTCACAAAGAAGTTGCAGACAAACTGCAGTTGGCAGGTGAAGAAGGCAAGAGTTTTGAGCCACAACAATTGAAATAATCAAGACCGAATACAATCAACAAGATATGTGTGAATGAGAGCTAAAAGTTCTCACAAGAACTGTAGGGATTTTGGAAATAGATTTGGAAGAAAAAAGAACACTTTCCACCCCCAACCTTAAAATAACAAACCTAAAAATCAAGTTTTTAAAACACTCTATAGCATGCGTATTGATCTAAACAGTTTTCCTGAAAGAAAAAACAACTATGTGTTTATCATAATAATGACAATTTGCAGTCACTGCAGCCAGCTATACCACCAAGCAGTGCTAGAACATTCTTTGAGCAGAGGCTGTCAGATCCCTCCAGAGCCACCACTGCAGACAATATGAAATATTGGCAATTTTATTCCACAACCCAAATTTTACCTACAGTAACTTTAACAATACAACAAAGCAGGCCCCAAACCTCCAAAACAGCAAAAAAAAACAAAACAAAACAAAGCACAACAGCTTAGAAAACCTCCCAATGTCAAAGACACACAGTAAATGGCTCCCGCTTTGTGAAATGGTCGAACCAGAAAAAATAATCAAAAATAACAAGCAAAAAAAAAGAAAAACACAGAAGGGTCTTGACATTTATGAGGGTTTGGTGCAGAGAACCATCACAATAGCCAAATATGCCTGTAATCAAGTCCACCCCGTGCTGTTAAAATACATACGTAACTCTCCCTCATATGATAATTAACATGCTAATGTATTGGCTTTCAGGTCATTTAAATAACATTGATCAACTAAAAGAAACAACAGTAATCACAAATGTACAGTAATCTGGTAAATAAATAACAGAAATCCCCTCTTTCTCTCTCTGCCTCTGTGATAAACACTCCCCCCTCTAAAGAAATGGGAAATTAAAAAATATAGGCTCTTTGATATGGTTCGCTCCAGCCTGTCATTCCCCAAACAACCAACACAGAACCTGGAGTGTTCGTCACAATGTCAAAACACATTGAGGTCCGGATGCTGGGTAGTGGGTGCCTGGTCAGGCAACAGGGAGAAGCTCATTCAGCTAGCTAGATTCATCTGTCAATCCTCTCACATTGTATCACATCAGAGTCTTTGGTGCAGTTAGGTTGAAAGTTGCGGTTGAAAACCTTCGGTTTTTGTTTCAACCTGCTGTGCTCGTCTTTCATCCAAGACGTTGTCGGTCAGACTGATAGGTGATTTGTTTTGAGAATTAGGTGAGTTTGCAAATGTTCATAAATGTCGAGACCCTACTGTAAATTTACTGTGTGTGCAAAAAGTATATGTATATGCTCTGCCTCTATCCTTGTTTCTAAAGGGCAGTCCACAGCCCATGACAATTGCCACACTAGCTCTTTTCTTGGTCCTACTACTCCAGAACGAAATGTTCTGTTGTAGAAAGAATGGGAGATGGGAAATGAAGTGCCTGGGAACTGGCCACACGAACTAGAACTCCAGAATATGGATAAGGAGCAGGAATGTCAGGTTGATCATAGGAACAAGGCAAATAAAAACAATTTGCAGATCACGGACCCACAACTCTCACTCTGTAACTCTATGACAAATTCACTAAGTTCACTATAGACTCTAGTCAATTAACAAACTGATTATGTTACATTACATTAGATCTTTAACATCTGTTTTTTTTTCCTCACCCATCAGTATGTAATCCAATTCCTGTTAAGTATGACAGCTGAGGGATATAATGTCTCACATACATAACTTTACTTTTCATCATAGGCCTTAATCACTGCAAAGCACTTCCACCACCATAAACCGATGTGCTCCTCTATGTTACTATGTGGTAAGGTAGTGCCTCCCTGTTCACTGCAAAGTTGTCACACTGGACATGATCATCCACAGGTCACTTGCAATGTCTTTTACAATAATTAACCTATCGGAATAAATGATGTGGTCATACTAAAATATTCCAGCTCAGTTTATCCCTTGTACAAGGGCTGTAGGTTCATAAACGTCACCTGTCAATTGGTGGAATTAATGAATCAGGCGATTAAAAAAACAAACGAACATGAAACTGAGGCTTCGAGTAGGTTTTAAGATGCAGAGTTTTAGTTTTATGAGACAAAACTGGATGGCCACGAGGACTCCACAATACAAGCCTTCCTCAAAATCCAATTTTAGACAACTGTTGTCAAGAATCCAAGCATCGTAGGTTATGACCACACATCATCTGACAATTGACAGAACTATACTGTCACGACTGTAGTCCCTCCCCCTTAAGGGCGCTCCGGCCCTTTCACTTCGGACTTGATTTTGTCCACCTGTCCCCTGTTTCATCCTGTTCCCAGTCCTCCTTAAAAACCAGGCGCTGATGTTAATTCGGGCTCTGCATCTGATCTCCGTATCATGCGAGTCCAGGACCTGGAACCGCCTGGTCCCATTAAGGTTTTATTCTCTGTTCCTGTTCCCCTTCTGCTGGTTCTGACCCGGTTCCAGTTTTTATCTTGTCTGTTTTGGATGGACCCCCGGCTTTGGACTTTGCTCGTGTTTAGATTCCCCCTTTGGATTTCTACTGGATTGTTTGCCTCGGACTCACCCCCCTGGACACCAGCGCACTTTGGACACGCCCCCCTGTTTTCATCCCCGTATTCCTGCATGACCCTTTTCCTAGTGTTTCCTCACTACTCCGGATTGTGTCGTCCGCATAGGGTCTGGAAAGAACTGTTGCGTTACATACACACTTGCTTTCGTTTGCCTGTGAAAGCACATGGGACATTTGAGTTCAGACAACAGCACTACCAACTCTTGGAATTCTTGCTTCAGTGATAAAGGCCTTCCTATTACTCCCCTACATTTATGATATTGCCACCTCAATGAAAAAAAGAAGCACTGGGAAAAAATGCAGGGTTGACAAAGCCTGGAGTGTGGAGTTCAAGAGGTGCCCCTGTTTTCCCTTGGATTGAAGTCAGGGTTCCAGTGTCTGAATTAATTTTCTGGCTCCAAAAGCCTCTACTGCATTTTAAACTTGTGATCATTGCTTGAAGAGAATGGATCATACATTCATACTGGATATACTTTAGAGTGACGATACTCTTTGTGCACATAGAACTCTGTTATCATGGCTCACCATCTTCACAGATTTTGAGTGGCTATGTCAATGTGGTGCATTAAAAACTCTTCATAAAGAAAGCGAACACCAGTTTTAAATCAGTGTAATCGGTTCCAGTCCCCCATTCTTTTCCTTTGTTTTTGTTGGCTGGGCACACTGTGGAGGGGGAGGGTCAGGATAATTACCAAGATCATTGATTAATGAAGGGTGTTTATTGTTCACATCTGTGATCTTTAAACAAATGAACAATGGTTTGAAAAATATTTAATTGTTCTGGATTTATTTTCTCTACAGAACATTTTCAAGTTTAATAATAAAAAGCGTTGTATTATTATATTATTCACACTTCAGAACTTTATATTTCAAAAGAATTGTAAACAATATTAAGTAAATGATCACAACCGATAGTGTATTTTTTGTTTCTATTTTATAAATGCCTAATTTCTCAGTATGAGACAATCATGGCTCTTCACATTAAATATTGCACAGTGACATGAAAGCTCTGCTTCATAGAGTGCATAAAAAACATTGTGGAAACAGTGGAAGACAGAAGAATAAAAAATACAATACATAGACGTACAGCTGCCAGGGGATCAGTATTGAGCAGATTCAATGCCATATTCCCAGAGAGGCTGTGCAGCGCCTGGTAGGTCAACTGTATTGTAAGGTTTTCAGCTGTAAACTTAATAGCACGACCACCGTGAGCCTCCTGAGATGTAACCTTGCACGTTTTCTACTGTAGGTCTCTAAATTAGTCTCCATATACCATGAACAAAAAGTAAAGTAAACCTCATAAATGAGTCATCCTTAAGACTTTAAATAAAAGCAAAAATGTTATGCACCACGCCTCCCTACCAACAACCTTGGCCTTCCTTCTATTTAATGGGATAGTTAATTAAATTATGCCTTATGTATTTTCCCCAGTGCTGTCACTATCAATAGCACTTTCTACTTCTGCAAGGAGATTTTTTTACTACTGAATTGTACTGGGGCAGAGGTGGTACTGGCCTGCACATTTATAGCAGGGCACGTTATTGTTACAGCATTTGTGTGTCCACTTTCAGCCTCTTCCAAATGTTTTTCTTTTTAAATTGGCAACAGTACTGTATATACAGTAGTCGTCTGTCTCCTTTGTACCTTCAAGAGTTACTACTGTATACCTGTACATCCCAGTTTCTCACTTTGTCCTGCTGGTTTAAGACTCCTCAACATTTAAAGGGCTTCACGCCATATATTAGGGGACTAAGCCTTTTTCTGCAAGAGCTCCTTGTCTTTGGAATATACTTCCTGATCCCATCAAAAACGGACCCTCTGCTGATATTGTTAAATTCTTCCTCAAGACTTCCTTGTTCTCGATGACCTTCAATCCCTAAGATAATTATTTCTTTTAATTTTATAATTTATACATTTTTGTATTTTATTACATCTTTCTCCTTACTGTACATTTATATGTAGAATTTATGTAATGTCTTGGGAATGCTCTCAATTGAAAGGTGCTGTATCACAATAAGATTGATTGATTGATTGAGTGAATGAATGAATGCTTATGTACTTTAATCAGGTGCTGCACAAGACATCGGGAGTAAAGAAGAAGGAACATATTTCAAAAGACCATATGTATTTTGTTTAATTTCATACTATCTGATTTATCTTTAAAAATTTGCACCTTCATACCATTTTTAATATTTGGTTTCCTGCTCTAATAAGGTGGTCAGAACTCTTTTGTATGGCGAAGGTAAGACGGCTCAAGTTGTCACTCTTTGTAAAATCCTTTATAATGCATAATAACAGTGTTCTTTTCCATAAAGATTTTTGCTACTGTTTGCTTCTGAGCATATGGAGTGAAGTCATGCAGGGTTTTCCAGTGTGAGGAAACTGTCCATGACTTTATCATATATTGGCAGTGGTTGGTTAAATTAATTTATCTTTTGTAAGTCTGTTGAAACAGATTACTGTCCATCTTTTGATGCCATGTCTAAGATTCAACTTTATATCTGGATTAAATAAGGTTATTGAATTCAGTGCCACAGTGAGAGTTTCTTTGAAGTCAACATCACAACACCAACACATGAACATTGAAAGACAAAGACTCTTCCACCTGGCTCGTAATTCTACAATTTCTGCAGTCTGCTTTGTTGCAGAAACAGTTTGCATGTACTAAACTGACAGCAGATGAGTTTTGTTTTTTGGTACTGCAATAAAAAAAAACTGAGGTTAATGTACTGTACAGCTACAGTAGTTGAAAGCATATAAGGCAATAATAATGACATTATTTGGCGTGTAGTGTTTATCCTAATATTTTTTTCTTACTATTAATATTTATGGGGTGTTATGGTGCTGCTGTGGTTAGTATTGCGGCCTTGCAGCACTGGGGCCTTGAGTTCAATTTCTGGGGTGTAATCTGTGTGGAGATTGCATGTTCTCCCTGTATTCACATGGGTTTCTCCTCTGGGTGCTCTGAGTTCCTCCTACTGTACAGGAAAAAGACATACTGATCAGTTAATTGTCTTCTGGAAAAACTGGCCCTGGTGTGAGTGTGTGTCTCCAGCCAAATGCTTCCTGGGATGAATTGGATAAGTGGTTATTGATAGTGATATGTTGTGACTATTTTTTTCTTTTATGCCATTTATTGCTTTGTAACTTACACAGAACATATGTGAAGGAATTTCTGATAGCAGCTTTTTTGTGCAGCAGGGTGTTGTTGTATACCAGGAATGCAGAACCTACAGTACATGTGAGCCCCACATTGGAGTACTTAGGAACTAGACTGCAGCCCCTTAGTCCACCCTCATGCTCAATGTTATGATCTGTGGACTTTTTTTTACCCCCTTCAGTTTGAACAGTAATTACCAAATGTTACATACCCCCTTGCCAACAGCACCTATCTCTTACCCATTTGCCCCACTTTTGATCCTCACAGAAATACACCACGTTAAGAGTCTACCAGTTTTGTGTGGAAATAAAAAAGTCCAAAATCTTAATTTCACTTCTGCATCTCTTCACCATTCTGACAGACAAGTTTGATAGACAGCCTTGTCCGCATCATCCTTGAAATGTTTGTTGCGTTTTGTCTGAAAATGTCATTGGACTCTTAATGCGGAACACATGACGCTCTCACAACATAGAGCACACGCAGCATCGTCTTGAACAAATCCTTTTTCATCACTCCAAAAGGGCTGAACATCTAACTTTGCTTTCTTAACAACCACCATTTTGCCAAAATGTTTGACTTTACACTGAACATTTTTTATGAGAGGCACAGATTGCAGGCTTCCCTGTGAAAGCAATAGGCTAGCCCCTCTAAAAATAATGCAGCAAATAAATCGAGTGAATCACTGAAAGAGCTTTAATTGGGTACTATGTTGTAGAGAATTACAAAAGAGCCAAGGACTGTTTTTATTGTTTTTTAACTTAATTTCTTCATGGCTAATCAGGCTTTTTTCATCCTGAATTTTATGATCATGTGCCATTGCAGGTGCCATTAAAAATAATTTTGTGTGCATATAATGGCACGTGTGCTGTAGGTTGTTGACCCTTGGTTTCAAGCTCACTTGCACAATATCCTACACACCCTCCACATGTACAACATGTCAGTTAGTAGTTGATTAGCTGATAGTGGGGACGCCATCAAGTTAGGTGGAGGCCTATCTCTGGTTTGTCACTAGATGGAGTTGTGTAATAGCAATGGTATCCACACACCTTCACAACTGTTGGTCCTGCTTCTCTGTGGTCAGAGCTCCATTTAGTCTTGTGAAAGTAAGACATCTCAAATTTCAAATCCTTTTGTAATATCCACATCTACTGGTTTAAATAAATTGTCTTGAAAAATAATTGCCCTGTGTGGTCTGAGGACATGGAACGCAGTAATGTGGGGATATCCAGTGGGATAAAGCGTTTTTGAATTTAAAATGTGTAGCAGTGATTGGTTTTCTTATTTTTTGTGCTTTGTGTCAGGGTTTTGGTTTTGAACTGGCATACTAAAAAAAACAACCAAAAAACAGTTGTAAATGGAAGTCATGGAAATACTTACAGTATATAAGTACTGCTATCCATTGACCGTTAGATACTTTTTGGGTAAAAGTAATAGACCTGCATTTGTTTAACTCACAAAATCCAGTGTCACTTACTGTAAATTGTCAATGAATGCTGTTTTAATGCCATATACTGTATGTGTGTAGATATCACTTTTCATATGTAATTAAATTATGATCTATTTTTTGTCTGTTCAAATCGTCTGTTAAGTCTGTTAAAACTCCAAAACATTCTCAAATGACATGCAACATATGTAGCACATGAAAGTGCACTAGGCTTACTTTACATTATTACGTACATGTGCATGTAACCTAGCATAAAAAACAAATTACCGTTGTTTTCACTTAGGCGTCTAATATGTCTGCATGTCTCTGTATCTTTTATCAATAAAGAAAACACTCCGATATACCACATGATCAAATTCAAACCCACAGCAGCTGTGCACAATTTGTGGCTTATTGCAACTGATAGAGTATCACAGAAGTAGCTATGTGCCCTCATCTGGATTATTTTAGCATAAATGAAAAACGAACTTAATCCTTACAATTATAGCACTTTTCTGGACACTCCACTCAAAGTTTAGCTTTACTGATAATGGGGACCAATCACTACGACCAATGTGCAGCCCCGCACCTGGATGATACACCAGTACACTCACCACACATCAGCAATCAGTGGGGAGGAGAACAAAATAATGAAGCTACAGTAATTCATAGATAGGGATTATTAGAAGGCCATAACCGGTAAAGGCCAGGGGGACGTTTGGCCAGGACACCAGGTTTAACTTCCCTACTCTTTTTGAGAATAGCCCTTACTGGTCTCATTAACACCTTTTCCAGCAGCAACCTTAGCTTTCCAGTGAGGTCTCCCATCCAGATACTGACCAGGCTCACACCTGCTTAGCTTCAGTGGGTTGCTAGTTGTGATTTGCAGGGCGATGCAGCTGCTGGTTATATTGTATATTGTATGGCTCCATTATATATTATCACAGCTACATACTGTATACACAGTAGACAAATAATCATGTACATATTAATGTTGGCCTACATTTTATCTAATTGGTCCAAATAGTGCAAATGTTCTGATTCAGGGCTGCCTTTAGTTCTTGTTTCGGATAACATCAATGTTTAATCCTTAGTTCCGTCATATGAACGGGATCAGCTGGTCTCCAGATTTGTTCCATAGTTTTTTTCATTGCAATTGAGCAGGCAACTGGGAATAACCCTGAGATAGTATCAGATAAAGTACGGAGCTGCGTACTGGTGTACTAAATCCACAATTCATTACAATTGACCCAAGAAGTCCCAAATATATATATTTTTTTACCTTATGGCTGCATTGTGTGCCTGTTTTTCCAAGGCCTGCCTTTTAAGAGGTCAAAGCTATTTCAGTCTGCTCCTGGGTGCACCACACCCTTAAATTTATCTCTAAATCTTATTTTTCAGAAAGAATAACTAAAGATTAACAATGTTTTTAAAAATATCTGATGGAACCTGGTGGATTCCATCAGGTGAATCTGAACAAATTTAACGAAAACAAGAACAAACCAAATCATACTTTGTTAATATTATATGATAAAAAATGGGCAGTCATAGTTTTTTGTTAGATGGGTCAAATGGTCACATAAATAGACTCATAAAAAACATTTTTTCTCACATGATTACCCTTCACCATTTCCACTCTGAATCTCGGTAATGAAAATTAGGTGTCACAAGACAACACTTATCATCAAAATATGCATTTACATCATTCACATACTGTTGTAGTCTACATAATGAATGTACTGGTTTCTTCAAAAGCTCAATCTAATCTTCCACAATTAGGTCTGTGCACCATTGTAGGCCGTCTTAATAACTGGATGAGTCTAGGGAATTAGAATGTCTCTTTTACCCTTAAGGTTAATCTAAACAGACAAGCTTGGTGCATGTTTGCAGAGAAGAAGGGGTTGTTATTGGAAGTAGCTCTATCTTCTGAGTCAGCTCTGTAATAATAAAATCACTGAAGTAACATTGTTACTTTTGGAAATGTAACTTTCCTCTGAAAAGTATGTTGGTTCTTAGTTGGTCCTAATTATTTCCTTTGCAGACACTCTTAACCAGGGTGACTTACATAAACTTCACATGAAGTGTACTATAAGGACCAATAATGCAGGTGTAATAAGAAAAAATAAAAGTAATAAAATGACATTGAGACTACCACAACTTGAACATGCAATGCAAGGGTCATGCAAACAAAATGAAACATTCAAGAGCTAAAACCATTAACAGCGTGGACACAGAAGACCAATGAAAACACACTGTTGGTATGTATTCAATTAGGAATTTACAGTGCAAATAATGTTAAAACTCTTAGCCAAAGCATTTAACTCCCTATAGTATTGTGACACATTCTACCCTCAACCAGGGTGCTTTCTTATGTCTACACCCATAAAAACTCACAACGGCCATAGAGTAACATCTAAAAACACACCACAAATTCCTCAACACTCTTTATATAACAAACAATCAAATTCCTAATTACACCCATATGAGATTGTGACATTCTCAAAGCTTCATCAGTTAACCAATAATAAAGTAATTAACACCCACCGTGGCTATTTATCAAGGCTATATAGCTGTGTAGTGTCCTCTAGTGGCAAATTAGCTGTAATTGCTGGTCTTTCTTTAACAAACCTGCAACATGAATAATTATATTAAAAAGTATGAAATAAAATATATCTGAAAAATATAATCTTTGGTTATGATTTTAATGAATTCAGCTACAAATGTCAGTGAAAAAAATGAGCTCACAATATGGATCAAGAAACGAAAGCCTCATACCAAGACAAATGTAATTGTCACAGTAGGTAATAAAATTTTAAAGCAGCAGTTAGTTTGGCACGTTGACAAAAATTGAGTGTTGCCAACTGGAAGAGGAATTTATTCAATTGATGAGTCAATTGCTGTTTTATATTTTTGCTTGCTCTTGAAAATCATGCATCCTTGAAACTAGATGCCAGTCATTTTAAAAAAATTAGCCTGACAGAAAAGCATTTTAAAGTCTCTATAAATAACAGCTGTAATATATAACTTCAGATGGCTTCTGAGATCTTCTTTCAGTGTAGGATAAAATGTTTAATAACCACAAAATGGCTTACTGGAGTTGCTTGTTTAATATAGGGATTGGAATTGTGCTACAGGCATAAAATGTGTGAGACACATAAGAGCACGTAACACTAAATTTATTACCATCCTCTCAAGCAAACAATCTGTGACCTACATTTAACTGAAGTCAGATGAAGTCAGTATACACTGTGGCTTTTCCCTGCTACTTTATTTAGAATATCCGTGGCTTGTATGACTGCCTGAGGCTGGACATGACACAGTCGGATTTTAAGCTCAGCCATCAGTTAAACATCTGCCCTTTTGGTAGCTAATGAAATCAAATGTTATGAATGATTGACAATTAATGTACAACTATAATACAATTACAGTTCATTTAAAATGTAGAAAGTTAAATGGGCTCTTCTTATTTGTAAAGTCTTATATTCTTAAAAATCTTTTGGCACTTACAGTAGATACAAAAATATTAAAAAACAAGACTTAATAGGAATCTGATGTAAAGTAATTTACAATATTTAGCGATACTCAGCAAAGTAATGCAGTGACCCAGTAATAATGCATTTTAAATATATTCATTATTATCATTTTAATGCATTGTGTCTCAGTAGGAGGGTGGTATGGTAGCAAGGTGGTTAGCAATGCTGCCTCACAGCTTTGGGGTCCTGGGAGCAATTCCTGAGCTGCTATGTCTTTGTATTTTCTCCCTGTGTTCACTTGGGTTTCCTCCCACAGTCCAAAGACATACCAGAAGGTTAATTGTCTTCTGGAAAAATTGGCCCTGTTGTGAGTGTCTGTGTGTGCCCTGTGAGGGACTAGTGTCTCATCCGGAGTGCCTTGAGTCTGCTGCTTATCAGGACAGGCTCTAGCTTGGATGGATTTCTTAGTAGGCCCAATGCAAATTTGTTGAATAAAGAAAACCTTCAAACTAGCAGAAACCAAATGTCCTGGCAAATACTTTTTTTACACATTAGGAAAAGGGAAAGTTCAATGAGTTATTTAAGGGAAGCTATTCATTTTTTTCCCTTCAATAAGAATTTTAGCAGCATGCCATTTTTTAATTATTCCTTTCCTTTGATTGTATACACCATGTTTGTAGATTGCTTTGACCCTCAGACTTATTTATTACTTATATAAACATATTTATTCCACTCGTGATGCTTTATTTAGTAATTAAAGCGCAGGTGCTTAACCATAGCAATGCCTGGAAATACAGCAGTCAATTATACATCAGCAAATGTAGAGTCCCTTACAATAATACTACCTTAGCTTAATCATTTCTGAAAGATGCTCAGGGTATGATACAGTAATGTAAGAGCAGAGATAGGCCTTGAAATGTAATTCTACCTATAATAGGTTCTGCTCCTTAACTACTGAGCCACCTACTGTACATTTATAGGTATAGTATACTTGGGCACAGGAAACAAAAGATTTGTGTACTGTCAATTTTTTAAATGTGTCTTCTAAGGGGTACAGATAGACATCACAGGTTCTTTTAAAATTAAAGGGACAGACAGAGGGAGACATGGGAGACTGGCCATAAAAAAAATCATTTTCTTTTTTTAGAGCTCCAGATTCTCTATTGGAAGCACGACAGACACAGACTCTCAACTGTTATGCACTCTTGAATGAACCAGATGTTTTCAGACCAAGCCATTTGCTTCATTGTGAATTACAGATAAAAGGAAATAATAAAAACAGATTGTGTAATCGAGCATAAGAAAGTAAGAAGGGTTATTAATGAGAAGACTCCAACTAGCTTGTTTGATTGCTAGTATATAAGTGATTCGATTTGCAGTTTAAGTGACATTGAACTTGTTTTACCCTTAAAAGTGTTCATTGGAAGGGAAATGACTTTGCAAAGCACGGCATTTATTCCTGGAGGTAAGAAAATTCTTAAACTCTTCCAAATTGATTAATTATAAACTGATGGTAATGGTAAGTTAATAATAACCCATTAGTACACTATGCCAGACTTCAATCTTTGATGTATGAGTAGACTGTGAATAAGGTTTTGAGTGGAAAAGCATTGTGTTTTGGGAACTTTATATTGCTAAAAGTATAAACAGTTAAAAGGGTATTTGGTAGTTGACTTACAGTATACTGTAGGTACTGTACATCACACATAGAATGCGACTAGATATCTCTTACCTGGCTGAATCTGTTATCCTCTTTAGAGAACATGACTGAGAAAAAGTAAGAACAGGTTTAAAAGAAGTTGTCTATTCCAGGATTACAATTGCCATGTGCCATGTTCAATATGCAGATGAGAATCAAATCAAGACTTTAATGTCACGCCCCACACTATCCCTTGCAAATGCCCTTGCATTCCCATTGTTTCACAATCTCATTTCTAATTTCATGGCCTCCTAATAATCCCCCTCTATGAATTGGCTACATTACTCTGCTCTCCTCCCCACTGATAGCTGATGTGTGGTGAGCGTTCTGGCACACTATGGCTGCCGTCACATCATCCAGGTGGATGCTGCACATTAGTGGTGGTGGAGGGGAGTCCTCATTGCCTGTAAAGCGCTTTGAGTGGAGTGTCCAGAAAAGCGCTATATAAGGTAAGCAATTATTAATTATTATAATTATTATTAATTGAACCCATCACATTCCCACATGCAACAGATTCCTCAAATTCTCTCTCCCAGGCCAATTATCCAACCACTTTCACACACCAACCCATGCTCACTGTTGAGAAGCCTCCTGTAGAATTCTCTTGTGTGTGTTTCTAAGCCTTTGGATTGATCTGGTACCAAATCTTTACTCCTGCCTTTTGACTATGCCTTTTGAATTGTCTTTTGGATTTCCCTGGTTACTGGACTCATTGCCTCCCTAATTGACCAAGCCCTTGGAATACGTCTTTTTGGATTGTGCCTGTTCTATTGTGCATTCTGCGGGATTCACGGTTCTGCATAAGGATCCTCCTATTCTACCAATTGGTTTCCTGACATTTAACCATTGTGGCAAGACTTTCTGAATCATCAGTTTGTCCATAGATATAAACAGTCCTCTATGCTCTCATTCTCACAAATTTGTTCAGACAAGCAAACACACAGCAACATGACGCATGACATGAATCAGCCGTGGTAGGAGATGGGGAAAAACTACACTTAATTAGAGAATATCTCTCCTTGTGATCACTATAAGGCATATCAATAAAAATTAAAATAAATTGTGAATGATTGAGGCACTTTCTTTTCATTATCTCCATACTGTGATTTTACTCACAATAAATTCACAGTATCCAATCCAAAGGAGAAAGATGGGAAAGTCAATCTCACTTCAGTGAACAAAAGTTGAAACTTAAACTTGACGAACCACAGTTTACAGAAAAAAAACGACTGTAGGGAAGATTTAACGTGATTGGGGGTGAGGGTTAAACTTAAACACATAACATTTGTTTTTCTCAGAGGAGGGATAACAAAATCATTGCCAAAAGTCTCGCGGTGATTCATGTCTGTGAATTTTTGCTTCTGAAGTATAATAGAATTGTATTGACCACTGGAGGGCGCCAAAGCATGATGCTAGAAGCTTGTTATATTATGTTTTTGCAGGATAAGTTCTTTAAGTTAATACTTTTGCCTTACAGTAAAGGGACAATCATAATTTCCATTTGAGAGGCCTAAAAGTTTTACTTTCTAATAACCTGTTCATTAAAAAACATACAGTTCCTATAAAATTAGAGCACAATCAACTGTTACTTTTGTTTTCCAATTACTGTAGATTGTATTTGTGATCATGATGTTAATATGAATAAAAAATACAATATAATATTTTTATTACAGTTTTATTTTCTGGTAATTCCATGAATACATTTGACCAAATTGAAACTAAAACCTACTTTGTGTTCATCTCCTTGATATTTTGGAGCACATACAGGTATACTTGAAGTCAATTTCAGGATATATCATATCACTGTCAGTTAATAAATGATCAACCAATGGAGCTCACAAAATATTTGTGTAATCATTTAAAATACATTGCTGCAGCCACTATAAGTTCTAACCTATTGCTGGGGTGTCCTAACATTTTTTTCTTGGGCATATACAATGCAGCTTGGTCAGTCTAAAATGTTACACTTTTTTCCTCTGATAATCTCCGTGGTAGTACTAGCGATATGTTTTGGGTCATTGTCATGGTGCATGGTGAAATGCTGCGCTATAAATATAGATGCGTATAGATGCCCAAGTTATGACATTATTTCCACCATGATTTAGGGATGAGGTACTCTTTTCTGGTGCATCTGCAGTTCCTCTACTAAATTTACCATCACTTTGGAAAAGCTTTCATTCATCAATACAATGTCTTTTTGTACTTCCAATCAAATTCTCAAGTGCCTTTTAGTTTCCATTTGGAAATGGGAGGTTTACATCCTACAGCGTAGCCTTTTCTGCATTCTCAATCTTCTGCGAAACAAGAATATTGATACCCTCGGCTCTGCACTCTGGAGGCTGTTGGTGATTTCATTGACAGTTTTTGGGGGTTTTCTTGGCAGCACTTTGCAGCTCTTTTTTTCTGTCACCAGGAGCATATTCTTTTGATAACTATACCTGTGTTTTTTCTCCTTCTTCACTGTATATTGCCCAAATTATCTGCTCTGGTTCTGATTGATTTTTGCTTTTCTTTAACAGAAGGTTCTTTAGTTTTCCTTTAAAATTCAGCTATGGAGTCTAAATACTGTAGTCAAAGCAAGGGAGCTTGCTAGGATGTTCATTAGCATTCTTAATGAAAATCCCAGTTTAGACTTCGCTGACCCAGTACTTTTGAAGGGGATTGAATGAGTCAAAATCTTGAAAAAAAACTAGACAGAGGTTTGCGTAGCGACGGGACGGGGTTTAGCCCGGGCTGAGCTGTTCAGGAAACGCCGTATAGAAACCTATGCCCTGAGGACATGGATGTGGGGCGACCTGGTGCTAGGCGGTCTCAGGAGATCTAAATCTCAATGCTGAGCGAGGAGGAAAGCGTGACCCGGAAATATATAGCCCCAGATAGAGATACACCGGAAGGACAAGCAAAGCACAGGAAATTAGGGACAGGACAGAGTAGGAGCGCCCTCTAGCTGTAGAGGGCATGACAGATAATACATTGTACATTCCATGAAAATAAATAAATGGGTAATCTGTGGTGTACTCAAGTATATCATTGGATGTTTCATGTTTCTCTGCTGGTTTAGTATTGGGTTACACACATTAGACTGCTTTATAAATGTATAAATAATAACATTATATTATTATATAATAATGAAAATAATATAAGGAGTGAAAAATACCAGCACCACAAAGCAGTCCTAACAGCAGCACATTAACACAGCTTTGTTTTGAAACTTTTATACTTCAGCCCCTTTATAAGTAAGGTAATTTATGAGTTATCTTTTCAAAGGAACAGTTAGAAATGCCTATAGTGAATAAATGAAAGTACAGTAATTGCTTATGATGTGGTCTAATATCCACTGGGGGCTGAGCTGAAAGAAATTCCTTTGTTAGTGTGAGTCAGAATGATTAGGCATGAAAGAATTGAGGACCATTAAATTTACTTTATGTACCACCAATATGCGTTTCTGGATACTACAGAGAAACATTACTTAATATAATTGCCCTGTTTCTTAAAACTTAAATAGTTTACATTGTTAAAACTGCAGTCAATAAAATACCATACATATGAAAAATTAACAAGGCCTTTTACAAAGGAGGCCTTAAATCATAAATGGACATATTGGAAATATTTAAGAACACATTTCCTTACTGTGTTGAGAGTACTTCAAATATTTACTTAATATCTAACAACAGTCAACAAGTGAGGTTTGTGTTTTGTCTTGAAGTTACGATCCATAGCACAGAACAACAACAAAATGAAGATAAAGAAATCACTCCACCCCTGAACAGCAGGTGGAGCTGTTATACAGCGATAAGATACATAGTCATTTTTTAAACTTTAATGTGTTTTGATTTAGCGTATTATTGTGCCATACCAGGACAGTTGTGTAGTTGAGTAAATGCAGCGTTTTTGACAATATTTTGGAGAAAAAATACAGTGCAAGAAAGGAAGAGGCATAATATCACAGTACATGGAAATGTATCCATTAATAGGAACTGAGAGGAGCTACAGCACTACACAAGATTGACATTTTTCTACCACTGTCTAATCCACAGTACTATAAAGTGTGTTCTGATTTCCTAAACACTGTATTACATATTCAAATTAAGTAAAAAGTACTTTTTACTTTAAATTATTTTTAATAATGTTATGATTAGTGCTAGTATAATGTAAGGGTATACCCTACAGTATTTCACTTTTTTTTTTTGCTAGGAATAGTTATTGCATTACAATATGTACAGTACAATTACAATATGTACAGTATATCACAATCATTATACTAAAATATTTTAGCAAAAAGGTGTGACTTACATTTGTACCCCTTTAGACAAAAACAATCTTCACGAAGTACTTTATTCAAGGGTAAAACAGCAGGATCCCAAAAGATATCCGAAGACCAATAATCTTCTAATTACAGGCCCAGTTCCCTAAGCACTACTTTGCTGTATTCTCCGCTTTTCATACATCATGTATTAAACATTTTGACACCTGAAAGTGCATTTAAATTAGGTACTTAAAGCAGCATCCAGGTACTGTATAGATAATAAAGCAATGATGTGACATAATGTTATCAGGTAAATAAAGCTTAACTTAATTTGTGTATCTTGAGCCTATGTTTTAGTACCCTTCCAAGTAATGTTTTTATCAACAGAAAAACAGAAAGAAAATTAAGGGAGGCTCTGGCGTGCTAAAATGAAATGGGTTTGATTTATTTTGGATATTTACTGTTCTGGAAGGAAAGAAAACACAATTAATCCACATCTAATTTTTTCCCAGCATTGAGGAAATTGTACATGATACACCACAGAGCATCATAAAAAAACAACAAATAAGGGAATGTACAGTATATGCAGAGTATAGGGAGGTATACACCAATTGAAAGTCATAAACCTGTGAAACAACGAGCATTTTAAAACGCAACAAAAACATGCTGGTTATTTCTGATTACTCAAGTTTAGAAATTTGCATTCCAAATATTTATGTGTTTGGTTATGACACTTAAATTGTAAGTGTTGTTACCTTTCTCTATAGAAACCTATGAAAACTAGGCCATTTAATTTAAAGTTAGAATGGATTTCAATGTAAGTACAACAAGAGCAGTTTTTTAATATATAATTTTTTCACTCTATTAACCATGATACATTATCATGAAAAATGGTATAATAATTGTTAAATGTATACAAAACTGTATTGTGTGGTCAGAAGCATATCGTACTGTACAGCAGATTGACTCTTTGTGGACATTAAGTGAGAGCAGTCTTTTCTAGCTTCCCACAAATGGTAATTAATTGAGGGTAGACTCTGCTGCAACACGAAACATAGCCTTTGTCTTCTCTTGTAGCTGGTGGCTGTGTGCACTCTTGGTGCTGTCTTCATTCTTAGCAATGACTGGAGCTATCTCTTATAATAACAGTTGAAACACTGACAAGAGCTCAGTAAAATCTGGTTGCATTGCATTAATGAGCCTGAATCTGCTAGAAACTATTTTTCACTACAAACATTTTTGACTAGTTGTTCATTTGTAAAATGAACAATAACATTTCTGATTTCAGTTTAATAGATTTTAATAGCTCATAATGCACACAGAATACTAGTAATGTTTGTTCACAACAACATAATGGTTATTAACAAGATGAACCCATTTGACTTAGCTTAGGTCAATTGTTAGCTAGCAGATAACACAACTAATGGTTTCATACGGCCACTTTTTGAAAGAAAGTGGTATCAGTTTCCACATCATGATCTGGTAAGTCACTCCACATGCTGTCACAACCATTTGCATGAAGAAGTTCTTCCTGTTCTCTTTTTAAAATAGACTTCCAAGTAATGTCCTTTTGTTTCCTCTGGTTTCGTAACAAGGCTCAGTTCCTTCAGTCCAACTATACAGGTCATTCCACAGTATAAAATACATAATACTCAAACCAATCATCTCAAATTACAGCATTTGGTCAGTTCTGTTCAACATTGTTTGCAATGAATGAAGAGAAAAAAACTTTTACTGTTATGCATTGAACAATTTAATGGCTCAGTTTCCGATTTTATTGGACCTTTCATTTCTTAAATAGCATTTTCTTAACTAATGTTAGCAATGAAGAGCACTTACAATGTCTAAATACTCTGAGAAGTTAGTATAATACTATATAATTTAATGCCTGTCACAATCATCAATCAACAAAAGGCAACAACTGAGCATGGTTTTAATAAACTAAAAGCACTTTCCTCACAGTGGGAGACATCTTTTTGAAATGTATGCCTTCTGTTTTTTTTTTCTGTCTGATCTTCTGAAATATTGCAGTGCACCAGTGTGTTCAAAATTGTTTATAAATAAAGACAGCATTTAAAGGATTCACTTTGCATTTTACATTGCCACTAGAATTGATATTTCAGATTCAGGCAGTGAGGCAGATCAGATGCTCCATGACTACTTTGACAATCCTGTCATCCAAATGTCTTGTCTGTGTATCTGTGTACAGAAGATGAAGTCTTATCTTACATTTTCTTACTTCCAAGTGACAGTCTACTTGGCAATAAAAACACCCTCTGGATGGATCTTACAGTGACAAGACATGTTGGAAACAAAGGGCACTCAAAAATCCCTATATTTTTAACATATTTATACCCAGTTTTGAATGACAAATTGTTTTCTTAGGTCTGGGCTCACAGCAATGTGGAGAATGAGCAAGGGCAGGCAGGCTCTGCTGACCCAACCCCACCAATTAAGCCATTCATCTTTTGACACACTTCAAGCTCCATGGTGCCTTGCAGGAGAGTTATTGCCAAATGGACGAGTAGCACATTTCTCACTGATTTCACTACAAGCCTGCAGATGCCTTTGAAATAGCTGTTTCTTGGAATGTCTATTCTGCTGCATAGGTAATTCTGGTCACAGATAGATCATAAAATAGTTCAGATGGGTAGTTGCATCAGCTTATTTTTTTAACCCATTTAATGCAAAATTTCGACTGGGGGGGACATATTTTGGGGAGAATCTGTAAAAAGATTCTCAGAGTAAGCAAAAGCAAAAGGTGAACCTGAAGAATCTCTTTTCAGAATCTGCGAGAAAAGAATAAACAGTAAATTGCGAAATTACAAACACCAGTAACACGTTACATAAAAAGTGCAAAAAATCTAATATTCAAATTACATCAGTTGTATTAATACTTGATGCCAAACCATATTTATGATAATGTATGTATCCATACAGTATCTCTTGCAACACAAATTACAGTCCTTCATACATTCACTTAAACCAGTAGGGTAAACTTTTCAATATTTGTAATATCTGACAGTCTGTTGTGAGTGTTAAATTAATGTAATTGAAAAATAATAAAATTGCACGAAGAGTAGATATTTGTCTAAACTCTAGATCACTAAACTGAAAGGCTCTTAGACAATTTCACCCATAGCACATTATTGCCTGCCCCATATCTAAGCACAATTTTAAATACTTATTAAATACAGGCCGTGGGTTTCAGTGGTCGTGGGTTTCAGTATTGCAAATCATATTGTGATGAGATTTAATTAGAAAAAAAAAATTAAAATAAGTATCCTTATGAATAACAAACAAATCTATAAAAATATCTTTATCATTATTGTGGTATTCTTTATTGTATAACTAATCTTGAAATTCTGAGTTTTTTTTCCTATGGTGCCGTGTCAGATACACAGTAAAACCAACTTAAGGCAATTTAAGTAAAACCCTTAAGGCAAGAGTGTCTAATCCTGGTTTGCATGTTTTCTCTGTATAGCAGCACCACACGGAGAGCTGGGATAAGTGGTTAAATTGGTCCAACTAATTCCGGCCCCAACTAAGGGCTCTTACAACTCTCTTCAACTCGCTATGACAAAATCAAACTGGTTTGATTTTCTCTAAAAGAATCACAAGTTGTAGGGGTGGGCTCTTTTGAGCACTCAACCGGAAGTACAATGCGTACAATGCCCACAAACAGTGAAGAACAATGGCAGTCAAACCATATTGTCCATGACCAAACAAATGTAGTCTATTCCAGGTTTTTTCGGCATATCCTTTTCTTTTTTTTCTCGTCACAAAGGAGAGCATAGGCTACAGCGATGGCGGCAACTACCTGCTTGTTCTCCATGTAGTTTGTTTACTTTCGTGCGGGGCTCCTTTCTTCCAGTGTGCTCAATGTTGACTGGCTGCCAAAATGAGGCGACCTCGCAGTACTTTCGGGATGCAATACGAGATTTGGAACCTCGATGAAAAGTCGTGAGGGCATTGTGTAATTAGTCATCCCCTGTGATTCCTAGTTGTATAATTTGACACCCTCTAGGACAGAAAAGGTAGCAAGATTCAGCAACTGCAGTCATTAAATTTGACACGTTCTCCGACAAGAAGCCGTGTCGAGTCATGTAGTGTGATGCCGGCTCAAGCCAATAATAAGATGATTTAGCTCATTAATATCTAAGGTGGAATGAAAACCTGCAGTCAAACAGGCCTCCAGGACCACAACTCAAGAGCCCTGCTTTAAGATTTCCTTTTATGTCATTCATATTTAACAGATTAAAAAACAATTATTACACAGTGATAAGAACATAAGAAAAGTCTGAGTAGGAGAGGGGTGCATTCTGCCCATCTTTTTTGTTGGTAGATTTGTAGCTGGTTGAGTATAGATTTTCTTCCAGCCAATTTCAGTGTAGAGTTTGAGCCTCAGCTACCCCTGGCTGGGAAGCTTGTGCCAGATATTTACTACTCTTTGAATAAGGAAGTGCTTCTTAAACTCTTGCCTTGGATTTCCCTTAAGTTTCCCATTGAGACCCCGTGTTCTTGTTTCACTACTGAATGTGTATATGTCCCATGAACTGAACTTATCAATATTCTACAGGATTATATGTTACTGGATCAAATCTCTTCTCAGTCTCCTCTGTTCTAGAATGAAGCTCCCTCATCCTGCTCATACACAACAGTCCCCTAAACCATGGAATGATTTTTATTGTTCTTCTTTGAAATCTAAGGTTACAATATACAGGTACAGTATTTTTGTGGTTGGTTACCAAAACTGAACACAGTATTCTAGTTGAATACTGATTTTCTTATGAATAATTTTTAATGGATTTAAATTCCACACTTTTTGCAATATACCCAAGAATTCAGTTTTTTTTTATTGCCTGCCCACAATACCCTGTTGAGGACAAAGAAGAATCAACAGAAACACTCAGATCCCTTTTGTGTGTAACTGCAGCTCCAAAGCACCCATGCAATATGTGTAATGTTCCTACTACTAGTGCGGATCACTCAGCACTCATCAGTGTTGAAGGACTTTTACTTGAGTCTCAGTCGAGAAAATTAGTTTGGCTTTTTTTGTAACTGGCCACTCCTCCTATTTATGAATCATAAGGAAATCTGACTAGTGTGTTACCTAAATCAGAATCTAGATCTTTGATATAGAAGAGTAACAGGGCTAAAATAGATCTCTTCAGTACACCAGTACTCACATCCCCTCAGTGAAAGATTATACTCTTTAAGATAACATGCTGTTTTTGATTCCTTATTTCTCCATCCATGTGCATATAATTATCTTGGATTCCTCATATGAATTAGTGTTGTCTAATGTCCTTGTTGCTTCTTCAAAGAACTCAAGTAAATTATATAAGATTATACTGTACCTCTCCTCTCTAAACTCATGTTGGCTATCTCTTAAAATGTTTTTCTAAATATGATTCTAATTTAGCTTTAACTACCACTTTTATATCTTTTCCAGTACCAGATGTAAGACTTTTTTTTCAGTAGTTTTGGGGTTTATTTCTGTCCCACTTTTTGTGGATTGATGTTACAGTTGATTTTCCAATCTTCAATTTTAAGTAAGTGCTGAAATATTCTGGCTAGGGTTCTATCAATAGGACCCAGATGATTTATTTGTTTTGAACCATCCTAGCTCCTTTAGAGCCCTGGTATTAGTTAAGCTAGATTTTCCCTGTGTTGCTGGAGTTTATCTACATAACATGGAGCATGTTATTGATTACGTCTATTTTAAACACCTGTGTGAATGATTAATTTAATATGTTACCTATATCTTTATAATCTTCTATTATTAATCCACTATTATTTAACAAATTAATTATTCCAATTTTCTCTGCTATTATTTACCTGTATTGCACTATTCTATTCTGCCTACTTCTTGGCAATCCTAATATATTTTCTATCTTTTTCTATCTCTGATTCATAGACCTTTTTTACTTCCTTCAGATTTTTTCCTAATATTTCAGTGTTCATGCCAAATTATTCTTTACTGTTTTAAGAATTAACTAACCCTAACCCTAACCTTTAATGTTATGATTATGAATGTTAACTATTCTTTTAATGCATTTGTTTTTCCCAATTCAGTGTATGCTTCATAGTCTGTTTTTTTAATATTACAAATCCTATTTTCAGAATTACATTTTTATTTGTAAACTATAATCAAACCATAATACAGTCACAATTTCCCAGTACTTGAATCGTGTCTGGTCCCTTAATCATACAGTTGTTTGAAAAGTCAATAAGAGCATCTTGACCAATTGGTACTTTTACAAGCTGCAACATTAAGATTACCATTTCAACCATCTCAATTTCAGCTTCTGTATTCCCCTTCACTGTTTTCCAGTTTACCTGTGGAATGTTAAAAGCTAATAGGGCCTACATCTGCATTAGGTGGTCTATATAGCATAGACCTGTTGATAAGCACTTTGATAAAAGTGCTTCAGAAGTCTAGACCATTTGTTTGAACAGATGAGTGTTAAATATTGGAAGTTCTGAGAACTAATCACTCAGATAGGATCTGCATTTGTTAGTAATTTAATTATACTGAGGAAGCTGCAGGGCTGGTTTCAACAAGTGGAACAGGTAACTAGTTTCCCCTACATTTTGACAATTATGATAGTATGGGCATTTTGTTCTTAAATGATAGAGAAAATAATTTCAATGTTTACTTTTTCCATTTTTTACTCAACAGCATCCAGGTAATGTACACAAGACCACAGGAATAATTATGTTAATGGTTAGACTTCTCTTTATCCATTATTTCAATTTATTTCATGAGAAAAGCTACCCTGTATAATACACTGTACATTTTTATTGATTAACACCTTTGACAAATAGTTAACTTTAGTTTTACCCTGGTTTCCATATCCAAGTGTGACATACACAACCCCGGTAGGGATCACATTCTACAGATTCCTCTGAGGAATGAGCTGCTGCTCTGTCACCTGACCAGTTGCAGGTAGCCAATTGGTCAGAGTGTTCTTTAAAAAAACAGGACATGGACGGTTCTGGAGTAGGCCTGAGGGAGTGGATGTCTGGTGCTGGAGGGGATCAGAAGTCAAAACCCTTGAGCGCACCAATCACCAGAGGAGGAGGACTGACCAAGGAACTTGTGAGTTTGAAAAGTTGTGTGAAGTGTCTTGGAGTGAGAGAGTCTAATGTCGAAAGTAGGGAAGAGTCTGAGAGACTGTTTGTGGAAAAGGCTTTGTGTTTTGTTTGATGGCCAGTAAGCATAGTAACAAGTAATAGGTTTATTCCATGCTGAAAAAAAGAAGAAAGAGAACACAACGTTTCGGCCGTGGAGCCTTCTTCAGGTGTGAGAGAGACAGGGCAGTAGGCAAAGGTAAAGTAGCGGGAGAACAAAGGTTGGGAGGGAGGAGGAGTGAGAGGTGGGAGAGGGGACAGAAAGAGAGGCCAATCAAGAGGTGTGAAGTTGGAATGGGTGCAGAGAGGTGTGAAATGAAACTTCCAATGAATGGAGAAAATTTTAAAGAACAGTAGTCTGTCGTTAAGAGACGGGAGAATGTGTGATCCTAGCTGCAGAATAATTTTGGTTTCCGTGGTCTTTCTGATGTATGAGTTCGGAAAACTGTCTTTGAGAACACAGACGGAGAGATTAGAGTGGTCGTGGCCGTCAGAGGTGAAATGAGAAACAATGGGCTTGGAGAGATCTTTAATCTTCACAGCCCTGACATGTTCTCTGAAGCGGTCTCCGAGTCTCCTTCCTGTTTCTCCAATGTAGATGGCTGGGCATTTACTGCAAGAGATACAGTAAATAAGGTTGCTGGAGGTACACAATGCTGTCTGGGTGATCCGGAATTGTCCTGAGAGGCCTTGAATGAGTGTGGTGGTGGATGTGTACTTGCAGGTGATACAGCGAGCTCTGTTGCAAGGGAAAGTGCCTGGTGTGGATGGTTGTTGAGGGCGGTCAAGGGAGCTGTGAACAAGGAGGTTACGCAGATTAGGTGGTCGGCGATATGAGATGATAGGGCGATCAGAAAAGAGGGCCCCAATGGAGGGATCATCCTGTAGGATGGAAAAGTTGTGGTTAATGGTCCTGGGGATAGGAAGTGTGCTAGGGTGGTAAGGAAGCACATGTGTGTCCGTGTGATGAACTGTCATCCTGTCCAGGTTGTATCCTGCTTTGTGCCTGCTGCTTGCCAGAATAGGCTCTGACTCCCCCACAACCCTAAATTAAATGAAGCAGTTAGCAAATGGATGGATGCATGGCAATCTATGTTTTGCAGGCCACAATCTGTAACGAACAGTTCGTTCCGGACCCTATGCGGACGACACAATCCAGAATAGTGAGGAAGGAATACACTAGGGAAAAGTCATGCAGGAACAGGGATGAAAACAGGGGGGCGTGTCCATACGGTGCTGGAGATCCGGGGAGGTGTGGCCGAGGCGAACAGTCCAGAATAAATCCAAAAGGGGGAATCCAAAAACCCAAGGCTGGGAAATCCGTCCAAACAGGAGATTAAAATCAGGTGCCGGGTTGGGACCGGCGGGGGGAACAAGGACAGGATAAGGAAGTTAAAACCAATGACAGAGCCAGGTGGAACCAGGTCCCGGGCGCGCACGATGCAGAGTGCCGGGTGAAGTGAGCGCCTGGCTTTTAAAGGCGAACAGAAACAAGGAACAGGTGGCAGGAATGATACAAACGAGGAAGGGCTGGAGCGCCCTTAAGAGGTGTGGTTGCGATCGTGACACAATCTTTTACTACTTTGTTGCAAAATGAGGAAAATCACCAGTTTATCCAGAATATTAATGAATGATCTTCCTGAAATTTAACATAATTTTGTTTACTTAATGAATTGGGCACAGGAGAAAAATAGAGAACAAGATACTATAAATAACAGCAA
This sequence comes from Lepisosteus platostomus, assembly GCF_059453375.1. Taxonomy (NCBI): domain Eukaryota; kingdom Metazoa; phylum Chordata; class Actinopteri; order Semionotiformes; family Lepisosteidae; genus Lepisosteus; species Lepisosteus platostomus. The sequence continues at coordinate 32,507,229 of NC_142622.1, read as the reverse complement.
TTGTTGTTAGAAGGGTGTTTCATTTATTGTTTTTTTTTCATGAGAATGGTGCCTATTTTTAACTGTGCCTCAATACTCCATGAATTTTAACTTTTATTAGACAACATTGCAGATCTTTAAATCAAGCCTTAGTGTACTAACATAATAATGAAAAATGCCTGAAAATAAAATGTGATTAGCATCATAACAATATTGTTGCTAATGATATATTAGTAGCAGAAAAGCACTGTTCCTAATGGCCACATAGACAGCAACTGGTTATAATAGTGTAATTCAATTTATGTCATGGTATGTAATGAATGCATTGCACTGTTTTTTCAGCTCGAGGTTCTTCTTGTGCTAATTTGTCAAACATCTAACTCAGCCTACTTGCTTATCATTTCAAATTTGATTCTATTTTCTAATCCCTCAGTTTCTGTAAGTATTATCTGAATTCAATTATCTGTAAATAAATTGACTGGCTTGATAGATGTAGGCATTCTTTCTTCAGCCTGCAAGAAAATCACTTTTCATTAGAAAATCAATGCTAAAAGGCGATTATGCCATCCTTAGAACACTTAGCTGGGATAACATTTGTACTGTCAGCACTTCCCTGAACTGACTATGCTGCTTACTTAGATAACAAATACACAGCAATAACAATGCAATGGAGCCACTTACTGAAGTAAGGAGTGATCTGAGAATGCCTGCCTATATGTCCATCAATCTGTCCAGCTGTCCATCAATTCATCTTTATCAAAGGGGCCATGAAGTCCTAAGAATGATTTGGAGTTTTATAGCAGGACATTGGTAAATATACACTCTTGAATAATGAAAAACATGCATATTAGCAAATTGGAGACAAAGTGAGAAAGACAGAAGTAATTATCCAATCATGCCTGAAAGCAGATTACTCCTCAGTCAATCAAAGCATGCATTTCCCACTGCCTTTGCCTGTGGAGATAGCACTGCTATTTTTTTGAAAGAGGTAGGGTTTCATGGGTGGCAGACTTGTAGTGCCACAGGTATACATTATGATAGTCTAATAACAGAGGCTATCATGCCAACCCCCAAGGAATATGGTTTGATCAAGACAAAGATACAGTAGAAGACCACCATGCACTGCAATATCTGTGAAACAGCTTTCAGATGTGCATTTGGCTACAACCTGACATGAGGTTACTTAATCTTTCCTTTTATTCACTAATTTCTATATTGGTTACTGGGACCTGGAAACAATATGTCAAGATTTAGAATTTAACACAGAAGCTGCAATTAGGGTTAGTGAAGACTTCAGTCTTGGTTACTTTAATCAGTAAACATAATCCTAAAAATACAAAAGAAAGACTGGTGGTTTGTTTTTTTCCCCAACATTCTGCAAGTGAATTATGTTTTAAACACCCCAAGTCAAAATTAGTAGTATATTTTGTCTGGAGCCAAAACTGTTAATAGTGTATAAAGAGTACACAGGCATGATCCTAGAAAAAACTTAAGTCAAAAACAGTTTTCCTTGTCACTTTCTGAGATGGTTACATCTGAACAAGTACTACAAAAATCAGGGAAAAGATGTACAGTATAGTTAAACAAAAACATTTAAACTGTCCAAAACTCACTTTTCAATCCTTAAATTAACCAATTGATATATGTAATAGTTGCATACTTATTTTTACCAGTTGCATCACAACAATATCCTATTTAACAAAATGATATATTGCATAGTGTACAGTATAAAAATCACAAATATCTATGTTAATATTCCTATATAAACATCCATTACCTACAGGGCAATAAATGTTTTACTAAATTAGAATTTAGTGAACAGGTAATAACCGTGAAATGTACTTTAAAGGGAGGTTTGTTGTAAAATTAACACTAAGACTGAAGTAAGATGTCTCAGAAATTAAAATGGGAAACCTGTAGGCCATGAAAGGAAAATGACAAATATATTCAATTAATATTTCACTCTGGTGTTCACCTAGGAAGAAACAGACAATAGGCCTCAGGCTGAGCAATGAAAATGTTCCGAGTTCCAAGGAAAACAGGGAAAAAATATTGATGATATTAGAAACTTGTAAGAGACAGGGCTTGATAGTATTCTGCCAAATGTGTTTAAAGAAAAAGATGTAGACAATATTATACATTGTCCATTATACAAAACTCTTCCATTGGTATCTTAAGATGGGGTTAATACTCATCAACTGGAAAACAATGCAGTGTACATACATACAGTACATAAAAAGACAGGAAAACTGACATACCCAGTTATAGAGGCATTACTAGTATTACATGTAAGGTTATGAAAATGATAACTAGACCTAAATTAGAGGATTACATTTATGTTTCAGAGATAATATTGCAAAGCTTTAGACTTCAAGAATGAAAGGAAATGGAAAACGTATTGAATATTTCACCCTGGCGTTTACTAAGAAATAAATCAACAATGTGTCAAAGGCTGAGAAAGGACAAATTTCTCTCTTAAATTTTAGTATAGAAGATGCAGAGGTACAGTATTACAAGTACTTAAAACACTTAAAATAAATGTAAAAGGCCTGATGATATTGTACCAAGTGTACTTCAGGCAATCTGAGAAATTATCTATACATCATTATTGAAAAGGAACACATTCATTGTCACGGAACAGTTCTTTCCGGACCCTATGCGGATGACACAATCTGGGGTAGAGTGAGGAAACACTAGGAAAAAGTCATGCAGGATACGGGAATAAAAACAGGGGGGCATGTCCAAGGAGTGCTGGTGGTCGGGTAAGGTGTAGAGAGGCAAACAAATCCAGGGACGAGTCCAAAGAGATATCCAAAAAACAAGCATCAGTCCATGGCCAGACGATCCATCCAGGAGATTAAAAACGGGAACCGGGTCGGGACCGGCGGGGGGAACGGGAATAGGAACAGGAACAGAAAGTTAAAAACATAACGGAGCCAGACGCATCCAGGACCCAGGCTCGCATGATGCTGAAACCAATGCAGAGCCCTGATTAGTGTCAGCGTCTGGCTTTTAAGGGGGAACTGAAAAGGGGGTGGAATAAGGAACAAGTGCGGGGAATGAAGCAAAACAAGGAAGAGCTGGAGCGCCCTTAAGGGGGAGGGACTACAATCGTGACATTCTTAAAAAGAACAGAACCAAATAACCCTACCTCTTTACTTATAAAACATAGGACCGATAATTAGGAGTGAGCTAGTGGATCATCTGTATAAGAATAGGATTCTAGGCCGTAATCAACATGTATTTAGAAAAGTTAGGCCTTGTCTTCACAGAATATGATATGCCATATTTACATTTTTAGAAGGTTTTGTTTCTAAAGTAACATATAAAAGATTAGTTCTCAAACTGTTATAGGCATTCAAGGAAATGCAATCATTTAGAGTACTCTACTCCCTGCCTACCAATAACTGTGCCTCAAGAGACCCCTCTGTCACACCACTCAGGTTTGCTGACGCCACCACCCTGGTGGGTGTTATTAGCAATGGCGACGAGACTGGGTACAGAATGGAACTGGATTGTCTGACGGCACGGTGTGTCTACAACAACCTTCAGCATTCTCACAACTTCTACGGGGAGAAATCTAACTGTTGGATTTAGCAACATGTCTGTCCATTCTAGAAGAAAATTGCAAAACATTGTCCACTGTGCAGAGGGAGCCATTGGCATTTGCCATCTATTGAAGAGCTGTATAAACTCAGACTAAAGAAGCAAGCAGAAAAGAGTGTCGATGACTGTTCTCATCCATCTGTTTCAAAAATGTACCTTGGGAACACACTACCAGTTGATCAAAACAAAAATTGCCAGGCACCTGAATAAGCTTCTCCCCCATGACCTTCACACTGCTTAACCAGAACACATGAATATGGGATGTAGAGAGTATATAATTGTTGACATGCGCATGTTCTTTGTGTGAAGTGTACTGTACATGCAATATTGAAGTGTTTTGTATCTACATTTTTGCACCAAGACACCAGATCATATTTCTTGTCCAGTCAATGTAATGTACTTGGCAAATTAAGAGAATGTGATTATTCAGGTTCTGTTGAACGTTGACCCATTGTTTTAAACTTCTAGACACTTTGGGTACTTAATAAAAAGGAAAACAAAATGTAATTGTCATGTTCTCACCCACATAGCAATTACTATTAATTATAAAGTATCCTTTCAGTTTCAATGCAGTTCCACCATGTCATCTTCCCCAGCTGCTGCACAGTACAATACTAATCACCACCTTATTGTACATCTTCTCAGCAGGTTCACTAATGTCTCAGAATGATTCAATGCCAAATGATTTTCCTTTTGCATCTGGCCAGAATGAGGATGCCATTGTCTATGAGATTATCACAGCATGGCTATCTTACATACTGTATGTCACACTCTAGAACAGATAATTAAATTAACTCAAGAAGTATATTCAATAAGTAGATTAAGTGATAAAGCTTAAACATTTTTCAAAGAAGCTGGTTTGGGTATTCATACTATCCATAAGTGAGAAAATAAACAAGGTAAGTACAAAGAAAATTAAAATGTCAGTTTTCATGGTCTTACAGAAAAACATTATAGGATACTGAGCCTTAGGGAACTTCATATGTGTCAAGTAAAGTAAGATGTACTGAATAATAAAAAAAAAACATAATATAATCATAAAACAATATTAAATGCTCTATTTAAATACAACACAAGTCAAATCTTTTTGAGAAGAACAACTAACATATTTACATTAATCTTAAACTGCGGGTTATTTAAGAAAAGCAAATGAATGGTTTATTGCGATTTTATTACAGCAGACCATGTCCTTGTCTATGATGGTATAGTGTTTAATTATACTATAACACTGCCTTCTCTACCCTGAGGGCTATATAGTTTAACGCAGCAGATAATGTACTTTCAAGCTACCTTTCATTTAAGATCACTAATAAGACCATTGATGTTAATCTACAGTGAGACATTCTGTTTTTGGCAGCATTTCAAAGTAGCACTGCTTATCTACCTAGTCAGCTCAGCAATTTGCCTTTACTGGCGGATGTTTTGTATATACTGTAAGTAATAAAAAACAAAGGATGTTAAGTCCTTTTATTCCACTTCTGTGACATGGTTAAGCTTATATTGCTAAATGTATTATTCAATTTTTCTAAAATATAAACAGAAGTTCATGGTGTCTGCTGTTGTGTACACAACACAAAATACTCTGTTGTAAAAATGATTTAGTCTCGAAACATGACATAGAAAAAATTGCTAGCAAGACACAGATAAATGTATGATAACATTTCAAGTAAACAAATATCTTAATAGACAGTGGGTGGTGAAGTATCAAAAGAATAAGTCTAATAAACATTAAAATTAATATTCAACTTGATGTCCTATAATAGAAATAAAATATTTGATACCGATGTTTGTTTTTTATGTAACAGAAGTCATTTGATGTGAGTCATTACAATAACATAACCCTGCGGAGCAAAACAGGTCATAAGACAAGTTTTACTTGCCTGTCGGTGTGTGCTGTGTGGTTTCGGAGGCTAGGAGGTGCCCAAGAAACAGCATACTGAATCCCACATACAACGTCTACAGAAAGAGAAACAGGCACTGTATAAGGGCTACAGGGATAACACAAACTGATTTGTTGATTCGGCTGAGGTAAAACTGAAGAATATAAATCAAAGAATTAGTGATGATTTTCAGTTTGACCAAAAAGCATAAGTCCATTAAATACATATTTTTACATTCTCAAACTAAATATTAGGTTCATTTAAGATGATTTTGGTCAAAATTGAGTACTTTGTAGCAACAAGACTTTCTTAGTCTGAATAAAAATAAACTAGTCATGAGATACTCTCACTAGTCTTAAATATGATAGAATGCCAATTATGTAAACACTGAAGTGTAAAATTACTGCTCAGCCATCCATTGACAAAGAACGTGAGCTAACATTTTTTCTGCTCATGCAAGCCTGGATGCTTCCATATTCCATCTTGACAAGGTCAGGATTCCAGTTTTGTATAGGAAGATGTACTGTATGTAAAATTTAAGGATAACATTCCTGTTACCAAAGAGTAGATACTGTATGTACAGTAGCTTGTTCCTCAGCCTTTTACCTCTTCAAGGCCTAATGCTCATGGTCATATAGAAGGATTTTATTTTTATTAGGAATGCATAAGTACAGGAGAAGATTGAAAACAGAGCAGTTGTATGCAATTTACGTGGAAGTAGAAATAGAAAGAATAAGCTAGAGTTTATTTTCGTTTGTACGAATATAGCAAACCCTGAGTGAAGGGTTAAAAGAATATTGAAGGTATGTCTTTGAAAGTCACTTTCAAGGACAAGGGCAAATGTGTTGTACTGTATCTATATGAAAATGTACTGGGAAATAATAGTGTTATTTTGTTTAATTGATCATACATAACTTAATATGATACACTTGAGTGTCTGTGTTGCATAATTAAATTACCTCATTAGCAAGAGAGTTGATTGGGTACAAGTAATGAAGTGAACCACTTGAATGTCAAGCCTGGAGAAAATCAAGAAAGAAGAAAAACACAAGAAGGAGCAAATATACCTTGCTTCTCGAGATAGCAATGCCTCCAGGCCATCAGTTTGTTGTACCAATACATCCAGTGGACTCACAGAAAGTGAAGGATGATTCTCTCCTTAGCAGTAAATCAAGGTTTTGTGTATAATACCTTAGTGGATGTCATAGAGTATAGGGCAGATGTGTAGAACAATATGTTAAATGTTTTGTACAGCAATCATTGGAGAGATCCAAGTACTGTATTATGGTCTAGGCAAGAGTACAGTATATACTGTAATTGTAGATCTCCACTTGAAGTGATTGATTGCACTCTGACTGTCTGGCGCTACAGCGACTTAACATCCCACCCTTCAGCTCAGCCTGATGTGACACCATTCCAGAGAGATAGTAGACATCCTCACTTTACTTGTGTACCAACAGCTTTCTGGCAAGATGTGAGAGCCGTTCTAAGGAAGCCCCGCTTGTAAGATTTGAGCTGCACTGGACATTTGTGGGATTTGATGTTAAAATATGCAGTTTATACAGTAGGAATCTGAGACCAGTGAAGAGGGACATGCTTGTCCAGGCTCTAAAATAAGAATCCCACAACCCCATAGTTTAAAAAGTTGTATTGCTTCCAATGGTGGTAAAGAAACTTTAGCCTTTGAGTTTCATAGGCATCCCATTTTGCTTTAGACCTATTGATGACAATTAATTTAGTGATTAATGTAATTAATTTATCAATGTCCTGTGTGTTCAATAAATTATCAGTGCACCTGCAACAAAAAAAGGTTATCATCTCCAGATAATAATCTTGTGAATTTCTAGCAGTTATAGGCAAATTGTTTATTTTGATGCTTATTGTAAGCATACAGTATGCGTTATTTAATTTGAAAGAATTTTAACAATTTGTCTCACAAATAAACCTAAAGTTACATACTTATTTTTTCATCCTGGAGCTTTTTTTAAATAAGCTAGTGGGTAATTGCTAAGCTGTTGCTATGGAAACTAAGCATTTAATTTGCTTTCCGGTGAGAAACACTATTAGTATAAAACAGAATAATAATGACTTTAGTTTTTACGGTTTTCATTTCTAATATAATCATTAAGTTTATCCACCTTTTTATCATCAAGCAATTCAATTTTTTTGTGGTAGACTTTGGAGAAGTTAATCTGTTATGATATGCTATTTAAATCCTCTACAAGTCATATTCTTTTTGGCATGTTTTCATAATTGTTCACCAAGGTAAAGTTCCCTTTGGAAAAAAATGAGGGTCATAATTTTCCCTCACAAATCCTAGGGGAATACTTAATTGCTAATGTATCCTAACAACCTTCATATCACAGAATTGCAAAATAATATTATTTACAATGACCTACATTTTGTCAATATATTTGTTAGAAGTGAGATTGTTGTTTTACCTATGAAAGCAGGAATAGTTGACAATGGACTGAAATATATATTGTAACGCAACGGGGCTCACGCGGGCGCCCTTGCCGCATCTGGTCGGCCCCTGCACCCTCCGGGGCTCGAACCCGGGACTTCCGCGTCTCTCTGCAGCGACCTAGCCCCGTGAGCCAAAGAGAGATCTCTCCACAGCCCAGTAGCTGTGGTCCTGCTATCACAGGGAAGGGCGGTGACGTCACCCGCTCTGGTACGCCGGCTCTTACACAGCGCCTGTCGGCCGTAAGCGTTACAATATGTTAATCTACTACTACCTGAGTTTTATGTGACATTTTCTGTTTTTAAGATTGCATAGAAATCTTTCAGTACGTTATTTTCCTTTAATTATTGGTACTTTTGATTTTTGGGAAGCTGTGTAGATATCTCAGGAGCAGAGAGAATAAAATAAGAACAAGGAGAACAAGGAATGTTTCTATTTAAAATTGTGGACAAAGAAGAAGAAACCTGTCTTCTGGAAAGAGTGCACCTGAGAAAATAGGGAGTAGCATCATTAAATTGTCTATGAAGGGTAATATAGTGTGTGAAGAAAATTCAAGTGTATCACACAATGATAAGGACTTTTGAAAGCCACATTTCTTTCAGACAAAATGTTTTGAGAAAATTTCTAAAATGCTGAAATCCTTAATGGAGTTTTTAATGAAAGTTCGGGAGGAATGAAGGCAGCCGCGCTCATTCGACACAGCTGCTGCAATTCTCACTAATCCTGACGTAAGCAACCGGTCTCCATAAATATCAAATGTCACCCTCTCCTCTTCCTCGTTCGTTTTCTGCATCTCTCCTGCACCCCCTCTCCACCTTTGCAGCTACCCAATTGGTCGCATGGGGGTCCTATCCTCCCCGTCCAACGGCCGGGAGGTTGGCCCTCAGCCAAGCGGGTTACGCCAAATCTCCACATCACAATAAACAATTCTAATTTCTCCCAAGCTTTCGGCTGCTGTCATTCCTCGTGAATTACAAATAGTGACAGCTGCTCAAGGTTTGTAAACCTGTAATGCTAAAACATCAAGAGTGGAAGCCAATCACTTTGATTTGCCCCTGAAGTCCATTATGAAGTCCAAACTAAGATTGCTGCTGGAAGAGGTGTTAGCGGGGCAAACAGGGGGCACTCACCCTGCGGTCTATGTGGGTCCAAATGTCCTAGTATAGAGACGGGGATACTATGAAGTAAGCAGGCACCGACCTTCGAATGAGATGTAAAAAAAAAAAAAAAAAGAGGTGCTGACTCTATGTGGTCATTAAAAATCCCAAGGCGTTTCTTCGTAAAGAGTAGGGGTGTAACCCCGGCGTCCTGGCCAAATTTCCCATTGGCCCTCCCCACTGATAGCTGATGTGTGGTGAGCGTTCTGGCGCACTATGGCTGCCGTCGCATCATCCAGGTGAATGCTGCACATTGGGGGTGGTTGAGGGGTCCCCATTACCTGTAATGCGCTCTCAGTGGAGTGTCCAGAAAAGCGCTATATAAGTGTAAGCAATTATTATCATTATATTATGTGCTGAGTATGTCGTCTGTACAGTACCTATTCCGCCCTCTGGTTGACACCAAGAACACACAAGAAGAGAGCCAGGAAGCTTAAGATTGTAAATTCTGTAATGGAAAAAAATGACTATCTGCATTAAAAAATATCAGATAGAATGTGTATTTTTTTCACTCAAAGTGGCAAATACAGAGACTGGAGAATGACCTACAGTATAAAGAGTTAATGACATCTTGACTGAGACCAAATGCTAAATGGTCTCATATTAATGAGGGTTACTAATATAAATCATATTAATTTAAAATATAATTAAGAAGCCAAAATAAAATCTGCAATACCAAAATGGAATACCAGGATAAATTAATCTATATTAAGTGTTTGATCAGCACATTTATGCACTGGTTATCATTACTGGGGTCAATTCTGTTTGTGTGCAGAATTTCTATATTCTCCCAGTATTTGTGTGGGTTTCCTCTGGGTGATCCTGTTTCCTTCCACAGTCCAAAAACATACTGGTAGATTCTAGACTGGGAACACTGGCCCAGGTGTGAGTGTGGGTCTGTGGTTGTGTCTATGTGTGCCCTGCGAAAGCTGGGATAGTCTCTTACTCCTTCACAAATCTGTATTGGATGGATGGATAAAGTGTTTGACAAGTAGCAGAATCTGAGCTATACATGCTGTGACAGTGGAACACCTCCCACTGCACTTCCTACTCAGCGGGCGCATGGGAATGTACAGCTTCCACACCGAACGCTAATCAGCGCTGCGATTTAAGATCCCCGCGCACCCGCAGACGGCGTTCATGGTAGAACCGATTGTGTTTCCCCTCACCGGCAACACAAACTAATTTCTCCGCTTAGAGAGAGATTTCTCTCCTTAGAGAGAGATTTGTCTCCTGTACCAGAGAACCGATACCTCTGTAGACGACTACACACCGGCACACCGCACACGCTCTGCCGGTGCTCAGGCAGCCTCCTTACTCTACCGACACTATCACAATGCTTTTCCATTACGAAATTTAAATTCCAGTTAGTAATGCAGACCTGGAAATATTTTTATTTACATCGGACAGACAGCTTGAACTATTAGTTCCAAAGACAAGGCATACGGCCGAGGTGAAAGCGGACATCGCTATTGCCCCTAAAAATAGCAGTCGTGGAGGAACAGCTATAGTCTGTTATGTGACAACATTGCTGAAGAGTTGACATATACAGTTTTCAAAATATTAGTAAAACCTCATCCCAAACCCGTATGACCTACAAGTAACCATAGCAATTACTACTCAATATTCCTGAATATGACATCTGACATCTGAATGCTAAAAGTCTGTATGTATTCCAGCAATGTGTGAGCTCACTACTGCCATTTCAGGTGTTACAAGCTGTGCTATTTTAAGAAAATCAAATTATGTCAGCTTCATCTTAAGGAAATAACAGTGACAGGCCCCAATCTGAATTACGTGGCTCAAGGGGTCTGAAAACATTAAAAAATCACAAGGTCTTAAAGAGTGTAGTTAAGGAGTCTTTTGTCATCTGGCTAGCAGTGAAAACCAGTTTACAGTTTGCTATTCCACCAACCAGCCAACAATATTAAGCACTTTTATTTTTTTATTAAGGCCATTCGGTTTTACCTTCTATGTATGTTTTTTTTAGAACAATGGTCTGTAGTACTGCAATAATTAAAGCCTACTTTCTAAATTACACTTTAATTGAGCCTAACATGAGTGCTGACTCTATTTACATTTAATCAATCATGCCTTGCCTTGGAAGACAATTTTGTTCAGAGGCCAGTCTTTTGCAGCCTGTGTTTCCTGGGGTTTTACTGATACATTTCTTCTTCAAAGAGCCCTGGACACCTAGGGAGCTGCAGTCCAGTGTCACCTCTGCTGTTCACATTGACTCCTGAACTATTGACAGGAACTTGTGAAGATGACTTGCAGTGCCCAGGGTCTCCTAGCAGGTGCTAAGGAGCTCATTTGCGTGCTTGGTACAGATAGTATGCTTCTCTAGTCTGACATCCTTTGAAGGAATAATAACCTCCTGTGAGATCAAGTGTTCTAGTCAGGAACTAGTGTTCTAGTCATGATCAGCTTCTGCAATTTGATTGCTTTAACCTCTACAGTAAAGCATGCATGTTAATCTTGTTAGTCTGGTCCTTAAAGGGGATTCATCGTGCACGTGCATGATACAGTACACTTTCCAGTTTGTGCCAAAAAGGGAGTGACTATTGCTCTGGTGAAATTTTGCGCCATTACAGTTGTGGTTAATTGTGACAATATTTTACATTACTTTTTACATCATTGCCATTATTGGAGTTTTTTGCATATCTGTACTTCTCACCTGTTTTCAAGATTGCATCATTTCTGCTTTCTCACTATTTCCCCGTACTGAGTAAATCACAAGAAAAGGAGTAAAAGTCACTCACAATAAAGGATTTCAGAGTGGATCTAAGAGGCAATGAATAAATTATTTGCTTTTGAAATGTGCTGGTGACAAAGGCAGGGAATATCTGAGCTCTGAGTTACATTTTTTACCTCCTGAAGAGACTAACAATGATAGAGATTGATTTTCTGCTGTCTTTAGTGGGCCACTTGTGTGAAGACTAGATTGAGCTGTAAAGGTGTACATTAACCATTTTTCATTTATTTCCTTGATTGCTTATTTGAAATGGTAAACCAGAGGTGATTGTTAGTTTTGATTTATATAATGTAAAAACGAATTGCACCAATCACAAAACAAAGAAAACCAGTGGTGGTCATTGTTAACAATCAGGTGGAAAGGAATAATTAAGGGTTGCAAGTTACAGGGTTTCACGTTTGAACAATCTTTATTTAAATGTAAACTATTTTGGGGTTTTTATTTTCCTTACATCCTTAATGAACGCAAATGTTTAGCAGTTTTGTCATTTACAGCAAGTTACCCAACTACCATCTACTACTCACTATACAACAAATGCAGTTACAAATAGTGTCTTAATGTTCTGTGAATGTGGGACTTAAATATCATACTTTGTTGTCCATAGTGAACTATTTATCATTTTATCATTACTCATACATCAATATTGGATACAGTGCACAACTCTGCCAACTTCATTCTTACATTTCAATTAAATTAGTTTACCAGTATCTAACAATTTGTCTTTGAAATATGAGAAACTATTATTATCTACTGACAGCCAGCTTAACTCTCAAAAGAATTAATTATTTTCAGTGCCAAACGCAACATATTTAATTCTTTTTGAATGGTGTTTTTTTTTCCATTCAATAGTTTGTGTCTGCAGAGGGAGACTGAAAATGGATGGATACATTTCAGGATAACATTGAATCATGGGGGCTTATGTTCCTGGCATTTCCAATGTTTAACTTCAGGAACTAGGATAACTAGGTTTTTAAACCGGATAATACTTATTAACTGTAAATAATCACTTGACTAATGTTTTCATTTCTCTTCCCTAACTCATTTGTTTTTAAAACATACGTTTTTATATGATGTACACTTTACCTTGGTCTTGTGGAGCACAAATGAGCTTAACAGAATAATTTGTGGTTTGTTATTTTGTGACATCTATGCTACAGTATATAGCCATTGTACATATTTATGTTTCTTTTAACAATGAGTAATATCTTTTAGCACACTTTAACTGGTCCAGACCTTGCGTCATTGAATTCTCATTGTGCAGAAATAACATAGAGTGCACAATCCTATTAAGTATTTGGCAAATGAGTAATACAAATAGTAAGCACTGTATATATTATTTTCCATGGCACATAGAAGCGCAATTAATTTCCACATGCACTTTTGTATTTAAAACTTTAGAATTTACTACAAGCATTCAAGTTAATTTAATATCAGATTATCAAATTTTATTTTGTTTTACTCACTCAGCTATTTTTTAGGGAAGTGTATCAAATGTTAAAATCTATAATCACACAAGTTTTATTTTTATGTGTAATGCTACATACTACTGTTAATTTACTGTGGAAATCAAAATACTATAGCAATGTGCTCTGCATTTAATATGCTGCAGCCCCATCTATTGATAAGTAATTTGAGGTAAATGTCTGTTAACCATAACATTATAAGATGGTACCATTCATTTTTAACAAATTGCACACAGTATGTCAGGGTCAACAAAACTCTTTCTGAGTCACAATCTATTAGCATAGGTGCCCCTCTCCAGTTCTGTTCACACTTTATACAAATGATTGTAAAAGCAGTAGTCAAAGCAACTTCATTTTCAAATTCTCAGATGATACAGCTGTTCTTGGCTTAATGCATAGAGGTAGCAGCTCATCTGTATACATGTCAAAAATCCAAAGATTTCTGCAATGGTGTGACAACAACAGCCTAATTTTGAATGCTAAAAAAACAAAAGAAATAGTTTTCAATCCCAGAACAGTTGGTGATCACTCACAGGTAGTAATCCACAATTAACTTATCACTCAGGTTGATTCATATAAATACTTGTGTACACACAGACCGTAACCTGTGCTATTCTACTCATGTTGAGAGTGTTTGCTCCAAAGTTCAGCAGCGTTTATATTTTCTGCGAAGACTAAGAGAGTTCAGGGTTCGACAGGAAGTAATGCTACTCTTTTACCGTGCTGTAATCGAGAGCATTATCAGATATGGTATTTCAGTGTGGTTTGGTAATCTATCAGTTTGTTTTAAATCGCAAATTACCTGCCTCATCCAGACAGCTTTGAAGGTCATGGGAGTGAAACAGCACCCCTCCCTGCAGACAATCTTTGTAAAATCCATAATCAAACAGGCAGGAAAAAATTATATTAGATCCTTCCCACATCATTAACTCTGAATATCAACTTCTTCCTTCTAGCAAACGTTTTAGGGTTCCCAACTGTAAGTCAAACAGATACAAACATTCCTTTGTTCCACTATCCATTAAAGCTGTCAACGCAAATGTCAAGGAAAAACACAATTTTGACTCTTACAACCCACTTGAGTGCAATATGTTTTGTGATGTGTTATAAATGTTACATGTTATTATGTGTTATACTGTACATGTGCAATAGAGTGATGTGCAATGTTTTTCTTATTTTTTGTAATAGTATAATGTGCAATGTTTTTCTTCTCTTTTTTTTGCATTATATTTAAATGTACAGGAGTGCTGGGTGTCCATAAAAAAATTCCCTCAGGGGACAATTAAATCTTATCTTATCTTATCTAAATAGGTTATGTTCAGCTACACCCTACAGTTTATGCATATATGCATCACCCATTGGAAAAAAAAGTTAGATAATAAAGATGGTACAGTAGGAATGGCCAAAAGGGAATTTCCCACTCTTACAATTTGTAAATGGGAAAGATTGTCATGCAAGTGAAAGCCCAGTTTCAGCTTAAAAAGAGAAACAATGTTGGCTCAGTCAAAAGGTGATTACTGTGTGCAGATTTCTCACTCTCAGCTACTAAACAAAGGGAATCTGTCAGAAATGGAATAACAGCAGCTTTTTTAATTCAAAAACACAAATATTCTGTGCATTATTAATAAAAATGGATATGCTGTTTTCATCATTACTGTAGAACTGTGCACTTGCAAAACAAGAGTTTTGTATGGAAAGAGGGTTTAGGAGAGGATGAGGAGCCAGTAATACCCTGTGTGAAAAGTAGGCCCTTTATCTCTTGCCAGTGAGCCCATATCTTTTGAAATGTTCTATATAAATGCCCTTTGTAGCTTTTCATAAGGGTAGCTCTGTCTGTTCTGGAACTATGATGGATGTCTGGTATTCGTATTCATCTTAAAGAAATATGTATTTGTAACAGTGCTGTCTTTATCCACTGTTATTTTGGATATTATGGCGATATCTTAAGCTGCTGCTGTTTTGAAAAAGAGAATTACATTTCTCAACACTGAGTCTGTATGTACAGTAGTCGTACAGAAAGACTCTCTTTTCTAAGAGCTACTATTCAATTATATATAGGCACCTGTGTTTAATTGGAATTCCACGCAAGTTTATTTTCCCAGTTTTTCACATGGACATTCATATAGAACATTCCCTAAATTAGAATAAGTTTTTGTGGCCCTCTGATGACTAGTTGCAACTAGTACTATCTTGCACAGCTTCCCATCCCACCTGTTATGGAGCAAAGACTTGACTTTTGCCTTCTCTTGCCTCTCCATTCTCAGCTTTCAGCTGTAGTGTATACTTTATTAATTCAAAACATTATTTCTTTCTCTTTGACATTTGATGTGGTCTCTCATAACCCATGACAAAAGATTTAACTTTGTACTAGAATGTATGTGGGCTGAATTCTCTTATCAGATGTGCTAGCTGTTTAGATGTGGACAGATTGCCTACTACAGTTTCAAAATTCATACACTGTAGCAAGGGTAGGAACCTTGAATTTAATTTCCTGTTCTGCACTATTGAAGACATGTTGTCATTTTCAAACTTTAAGCCTAACATATTTCAAATTTTATTTCTACTCCTTTGTCTTGTGGTCATTGTCTGCTTGGGCTAATCTTCACAATACTCCTGCAGCTCAGCATCCATTTGAAAAATGTCTGGTCTCTTAAATGTCTGCAGGACTTAATTCAGACTGGTATTCCAATTAGATTTCGATTTTTGTGCCACAAAACTACCCACTTAGGGGAGATACAGGGGCATAGTGGTTAGGTTTGCTGCTTTCCAGGGCTAGAGCCCTGGGCTCCATTCCTGGGGTGCTATTGGCGTGGAGTTTGCTCTACCATTGTTTGTGTGGGTTTCCTCCAGGTGCTCTGGTTTCCTCCAACAGTCAAAAAACATATCAGTAGGTTAATTGGCTTCTGGGAAAATTGGCCCTGGTGTTTGTGTGTGTGTGTGCTTGCGTCTATACTGCTACCCCGTTAAGGGTGTATCCTGTCTTGCGCCCATTGCTTACCAGGATAGGCTCTGGCTCCTTCGCGACCATGTATTGGATAATGCAGTTAGAAAATGGATGGATGTTGTCACGACCGCCAGCCAGCAAAGACCAACTCTTAAGCGATCTAATCAGCACCAGCAGCGGGTTATTATAAACAAACACTGCCGCACGAGTTAACCCACCTGCACACACTCTACTGTGCGGCACACGGTGCTATTTATACCATCTTAACCTGCTTCCCGCTGCTCGGTATTGAGTCTACTCCTTGAGAGCTCTACCTGGCATTTTTCCCGTACCTCGTTTATTCTGGATATTGGACTCCCCTTCTGCCTTTTCGACTTTGGACTTTGCCTCTCCCCTCGGACTGTTTGCCACCTGTGTTCTCCCTGGATTACAATTTACCTTACGCCTTTTGACCACGACCTTGCCTCTCGTTTTGGATTGTTCGCCGGCCTCATCTACTACCCACGTCTGTGTCTGCACAGGATCCTTGTATCTTCCCACCAGGGATTCCTAACAGATGTATTACCCACTTAATTAAAGCTTTTGTGAAAATTCCACAAAATTCCAAATGACAATGCAATCCACTGGTTTCAGTCATTTTAAATCTCCTTTCTCTTCTCTTACTTCTTCACTTTGTACAAATAAAGAGATTTCCATTCCACTTAATATTTTGTAAAGATAATGTTTTTTTCTCATTGGGGAACTTGGAATCCCAGTATGAGCCACAGGGACAGAGAGGCAGCCTACACACCCACACATAATTCACTGGACTTTTTATTGTAAAATAAGAGGACAGACATCCACTGTTTTTACATAAGAAATATGATTTATAAAAGCTTTAAAC
The DNA here is from genome assembly GCF_059453375.1 of Lepisosteus platostomus. Lineage (NCBI taxonomy): Eukaryota > Metazoa > Chordata > Actinopteri > Semionotiformes > Lepisosteidae > Lepisosteus > Lepisosteus platostomus. Next base: position 32,490,098 of record NC_142622.1, on the reverse strand, counting down.
AGTTGGCCATTTTTTGGAATAGATATTTGAATGTCACAGATGGAGAAAATTTCCCCTGAACAAAATTAATTTGCCTTGCAAAACTCCTAATCATAAAATCATTTACTTAAAAGTCTTCATATGAAGACAATGAATAATATGAAACACATCTCTTGCCCCTTATATACACTGTGTGTAAGGGTCACTATACAGGTATGTACATTTTTGCCTGTTTTGGGTGTGGTTTAGATTTTGGAACAGATAACTCTAAACAAGTATATTCCTGCTGTAGTGGTTTGATGGGTTTACTGAGACAATTATTAATTGTAGCAGTAATCACGAGGTTGTTCGTTGGGGCTTTTAGAAAATCAATCGTCAGAACAACTAACAATGCACACACACGGGTTCAATACACGAGATACATTTATTAATATAAACTGTGCACCAAACATATACTAGTCTGCCTGGATACGAGCGGCAGACCTTACTGTGAGGGTTATCAATATACAAGGTATATAATCTCGAAGAGATGCAAACACAAAGAGATACACAACAGAGAATATATGTCAATATATATCGTTCGGTTACCAAATCGCTAATCAGTGTTATTACCCACTGTTACTCTAAACTCGGAAGTAAATACATTACTCATGAATTAAATTGATAACAACTTGTGTTGAGGTACAATTGAATTCTCGAGACGCAATGTAGAACATGGGGTTTACTTATCCACTGTGTTTGGATTTGGAATTCCCGGCACGAACACCAAACCAGCTGACAGGCTCTGTTGCAGCCTCTGTTCCAGCGGTTGTCCAATGGGCGTTGTGTCGGCGTCCTCTGGCTACCGGCCAACCAGTCGAGGTGCAGCTTGGAGTAGGACGGGCGGAGGAATCAGACTGCGGCGCGCAGGGCAGTCGTTGCTCCGAGGGGATCTACCAGCAGTCCGGCTGGCTAGTAGAAAGTCTCTATGCACAGAGTGTGACCGCGAGTCCTCACAAGTCACTCTTTTGCCTGGGAAGAAGCTGGTTCGTTCCCGGTCCAGCGCTGCTTCTGAATAAGCTATTCAGGTTGTCGACGAGGGTCCAACTGTAGGCTGCCGTTGATCAAGCGGAGCATTCACGTTGGTAGAATTCTGAGTACGTACGGGATCCTCGGCCTCGCGCTTAGAACAAAGTCCAAGTCCTTTTGCAGACAACAGCAGTTGTCACGTGATTGTCTCTGAGGATGCGCGAAAATGGCCAAGGAGAGCTCAGAACTGAGCTTGCGCTCCCTTTTTGATCAAGACCCAGATGTGTGCTGATTGGTTGAGAGTTTGGCGGGCATTGGAGACCCACGTGGTATTACCACGCCCTGCCAGTCCCTGATTGGTTGGTCAAGGTGAGATATAAGTCACTTACTCTTGACACTTAGGAATGCAGTCCAGATGTCCATTCGGCACTCCCTAGACTGATAGGCGCCAATGGATGACCATTGATCATGATAGCCAGGCTTAGCTAATTGCATCCCCGTCTGGGAGTTTGTTTCTTATCACAAGAAAACATCTTAAATCAGCTTGCATGAATTCTTTCTCTGTGGCTGCACCACAGAGATGGAGGGTGAGATGGGGCCTCTTTTAGGAGCATACCAACGCTTAATTCTGTCTTATTAACAAGCATTGCCGCTACACTGCACTCACCTAGAACTCATGCTACTGTAAGAGATAAATTTTGTTCTCTTGTACCTGCAGATATAATTTTAGTTGACGTGTCTCACCATGGCTAAAATTATGTTAACAGATGTTATTCTGTTTTGTCATTATTTTTATGGAGCTTTTTATGACATACATCCATGGTTTCAGGGTGAACAGAAGTCTCATGTGATTCAATTCAATTATTGCAAAGTACTTCTGTAGTAATTTTCTGACTGTAATTTAATAAGAAACACTTTCTTTAAAAATAATGGTTCAAAAGATTAATTTGTATAAAACAAAGCTACAATAGAGAACATAAGGATGGTTATAAAAAAGAGGAGAGGAAACCATTCGGCTCATCTAGGCCTCTTGGTAGTTAGTTGTTAATTGATACAATGATTTCAGCCATCCATTTCCTGAAAGAAGCCATGGTATCAGCTGAGTAGCTTGTTCCACACTCCCACTGCCCTTTGAGTAAAGAAGAGTCTACTGCCTTTGGTTTTAATTGCCCTTCCACATTGTTTCCACTTTGTCAATGTCTTTGAGGATTGTGAACATTTGTATCAGGTCTCCTCGGAGACTAGAAAGGTTCAGTTCCACCACCCTGTCATTATAGGGAATTCCATGATGTCCTAGAATGCATCTGGTTGCTCCATACTGAATCCAGAGTGGCCGTATCTTTTCTATAACATGGTGATCAAAATTGTACACAATATTCTAACTGAGGTCTCACTAGTACGTTGTACATTTTTAACATTACATCCCTTGATTTAAATTATGTACTTTTCACTGTATATCCTAGCATTTGCATATGTTGTAAATAAAATGACTAATGTATTAACAAATAAAAACTCAACCAGATTAATGATTTAAAATAATCACCCAGCTATGCAATTACAAAAGATAAATGACTGAATAATCTAATTTAATGAGTCTAACTAATTAACAGCAGGCACCTAATTTATCATTAGGTTTAATTAAACAGTTAAAAGGCAACAGAAACCTTTACAGGCATGGAAAAAGCACTAACCTATCCACCCTTACAACCTGTATGCTAGGCCTCCAACATCCCATTGTACCTTAACACAAAAAGTCAGTTCTTAGTATTAATGAAACATCAATAGTAAGAATGTGTTCAGGAGAACCTGCTCCTTCCTCTTGTACCCCTGCTAATGAGATTATTTGCAAGACTGATCTTGGAACGATGGAAAAATTGAATGATGGAAAGCAGACAATAAATAAACTGATTTTAGTATTGTTCAAAATCACGTGGGTTAAGAAAATAGATCTGGGCAATGCTTGCTATTTCCGCCAAATATTCTTTCAAAAATCCTCCTTCAGAGAAAGACTTAATCTTTTTCATGATTTAATACAGTATGTCAATTGATAGCTAACCTTCTTGAATTGTAGACTGTTGTGCAACAATACTTTGCTGCGCCTGTAAATTTGTGGCTAATTTTATAACTTGTCCTTCTTGGGAAGATGACATGCTAACATAATTTGTGTGCTTGGTTGATAAGTGGCAACTGATATTGTATTCCCTGAACACAGCAATACTTTCCTGACAAATCAGACAAATGGAGAAAAATGGCCTTTGATTTGACTTCAGCTGAAAAGTATCTGGGCATCTTCTTTGAAAACCAACAACTTTCTCCTTTGCCTGCTCATTTGGAAAAAGATGTGTTCTAGTTTTGAACTAGACGATTGATGATTGCTGAAATGGTGATCCTGACCTCTACATGAGAAAAAGCTGCCATCTAGTGCACTTATGTCAGAAGCCATATCACCCTGCAACTCACAGCTGACAACCCCCTGAAGCTAAGCAGGTGAGAAGAGGTAATAGCATCCTGGCCAAATTTCCCATTGGCCTTTACCAGTTATGGCCTCCTAATAATCCCCATCTATGAATTGTTTCATCACTCTCTTCTCCTCCCCATTGACCCATTGATTGCTCTACACATATACTGTACATTGAGTGTACTGGTGCATCATCCAGGTGGGTGCTACACATTAGTGGTGGTGGAGGGGAGCCCCTGTTACCTGTAAAACACTTTGAATGGAGTGTCCAGAAAAACACTGTATACTGTAAGTGTTAGGATTATTATTATTATTATTTGTCACGTTCATAAACCCCTCCTCTTAAGGACGCTCCAGCCCTTCCTTGTTTTTTACTCATCTCCTGCACCTGCTTCCTGTTCCAGCCCCCTTTTCAGTTCCCCTTAAAAGCCAGATGCTCACTCTGTTCCGGGCTCTGCTTTGTTTCCCGTACCAGGCGAGTCCGGGACCTGGAAGCTGCATGCTTTGGACTTTTGCCTCCTCTCAGTTTTCCCCTTGGACTTATTTCTGGATTGTTTGCCTCGGCCACACCTCCCCCGAACACCAGCGCACCATGGACAAGCCCCCTGTTTTCATTCCCAACTCCCGCATGCTTTTCCCCTGTGTTTACCTCTCTCATCCCTGGATTGTGTCGTCTGCATAGGGTCTGGAAAGAACGCTTTAGTTACATTATTATTATTATTATTATTAATTACACTAGATAAAATACTATAGGCTTCCACCAAGCATAATTGCATAATTATTACAAGAGGTGAATATGAACATTTTTGAAAGATAACATCAGAGGTTCTAGCCCTCAGAACAGTTTGCCCAACCCGGCTATACAGTAGGTCTAACAGTTATGAGGGATATAACATGGTGATAATTTAAAATCAGTGCTCCAAAATGATTGTTAATCACTTTTTCTGATAGATAAAGGTGCTCATATTTGAAATCAGTAAGTTTTCCTGGGGCACAATTCCTGGGAAACCACTACTCAAAATATTCACCCCTAGTCTTTTATTTGCTCTGTTGACTGTAGGTTAGAACACCAAAGGCATTGCCCCAGATTTTTTTCTTCAAGCCCACTCAGAAGATATGACTACTTACTGTTGATATTTAGTTCATAAACCCATTTTATAGTATTGTCAGATGTATTCATATAAATAGATACTGTAAGTGTTAAGTGTCTGTGGGCTTTTTTGTGTCATTAATAGAATAATCTATCTATGGTTTGCACCCATAAGATAATGATGCATCAATAGTTTAAAAACTATCCTAATCCTAGCCCAAATGTAAACCGGGTACTACAGTAAATATTTACTAAATTATTATGGCTGTTTAATAACCATTCAGGGTCTGAAAATAAATAGTCCTCCATTAATTGTATTGTCCATTTTATTCGATCATTTGCAGTGATCCATTTTTTAAAAGTTATAATTTGCCCAATTAGAATCTTAATTTGAAATTCACACAATTTCTATACCTGCATCCTGGAACAAGGCAAGAGTGCCCACTTTCTCCACTTGTTTTTGCTTGCTTATCAAGACGCTTGCTATCTACTTACTTGATTCATCTGGGGTGCATGATACAGTGCACAAAGGGCAAGAACAAAAATGTTTCTTTATACTGTATGCGGATGATTTATTACTTTATATTTCTGTTCTACTGACTCTGTTACACATGGAGTTTCTATTTAAATCAATGTGGTCATATTTCTGGGTATAAATGAAATTTTGATAAGAGTGAAGGTTTTCACATTAATAAAGCTGCTGCTACCCAATATCCACGCCACACCTTACTTTCACCTTTCATTTCGAATAATTAAACCCCACACATTTACAAAGACCAAAAAATAAATGGCATCATTGTAAATGGACAAAGCTCTTTACACATTACTGTGGCTAACTTAGATTGCGATCTGAATTTAAATGGATGTTATAAATTAGAACAACTGAGTGATAATTTAAATATTTGCAGAGGAAACACCAGCTGGAGAATTACACAGTGACTTCCAGTGTGTAATAGAGAAAGAGGGAGTCAGCTCAGACTTCTGGTTCTACAACCAAGCAGGAATAAATTGACACCCTGGGTAATCCCATTGTGTGTATCACAGGCCACGTGGACAGTGGAGAAGGTGGTAATGGAGTACATTATTGAAGGTGTCCAACCATTTAGTGCTGTTGAGATGCCTGTTTAAAGACATTATTTATGACCTACAACCTTATTATCTAACTGCCTAACTGCCATCATATCAAGACATACTATTTTTACTAAGATCTGTGTGGCAGCTCACTGGAGGGATCCCAACAGTCTGGAGAGATGGTCTGCTGCACTAACATGTAGGCATCGTAATGGCTCACACACTTTTGATGTACTGGCTGGTGCCTTCAACAAAATCCATCCAGAGCATGAAATATGAGAAAAGATCAACAGAACCACTTCAGACAATGGATTCAATTTCATTAAGGCCTTTAAAATATTTGGTATTGGTACCTCTATGTGGCCCAAATACTGAAGAACAAACCAAGAACCAGTAAAAGAAGGTGATGAAGAAAATGTTGCTGAAATCCTAGGAAATATAGGCATCCAGGCCATGCAGACTGGTTTTGAGTAGCAGCAACCCAAGCACCAGTGTTTGCCACTTGTAAAACCTGGTATCATCTGTAAATAGGCTACAGGCTGAATCCATTGTCATGTTCATAAATATGTCCAGGCCTACTTATGTCATGTCCCGAGTTCTCTGGAGTAAAATTGGATGAGAAATTGTGGAAATATAATACAAGCTGCAGTTAATTCGACCAAACAAAGTGAGCTGGAGTACTGTGTACGTGGCTGTGAAGAGCATTCACCACATAAGGAAAGAAAAAACATCAGAAATGTGTGTGTATAGCAGTCAGAGTTAATATGTGAGTAACAGCTCCTTCAGGAGGAGCTAGAGAATTTCTGTATAAAATAGTGGTTTAATAGCACTCATGGGGAGTTTAAGAATCTATTAAAAGGCTATAGTTACAGTACCTCTACAGTGTAGTATTTATTGAAACCAAAGGTGAGGTTCATAAAATACTGTTAGCTGGGGAATGAACAAATGTGAATATCATGCACAGAACAGATATTTCATTTGTACATACAATATTGAAGGTCATAAAACTCTTGCTAAATTTACTTTGGAGTCTACTGCATTTTCCAATCGATACCCACTTTTCATTCTGAGAGGATTCTTACAGTAAATGTTGAATAGTTAGTCATCAAAATGGGTATTTAATCCAAAAAGAAGAGAGAATTTACATAGAATTAATACCAAAAACAGAAGCATAATTTAAGATGTTAAATAACTAAATCAACCAACCAAAAACATACATAATACAACATGCATTACATTAAGTATAATTGTTTACTGCAATAACTATACACAAAAAGATTAAAAGGTATATTGTACAAATATTCTGTAATATACGTAAAAGTGCTACTCAGATTTAGGTGATTATGTGCTGGAGAATAAAAGGAGAAACCAAATTGTCACTGTCACTATATCTTTCTAAATCCCATACAACTATATGTTGGAAATTGAACTCTTAACTAATGCAAAAGACAACCATTTTGTTTTAAAATATACTAGAATGGACTCTTCAATAAAATAACACCAATAAAACATGAATATTGTCCATGTATGCACATTCATTGATTGCTCCTGGTGGTGAATTACACATTTCTAAATTGACACGAGGGCACTGCTGACATTATATAACAAGAGGTTTGCAAACAAAGCGACCATAAACTTGCCTAATATACAGTAGCCATTAAAACTATATTTTACTGTGGTAAGTGCAGTTGGTTAGGGCTGGAGAGAGGTACGTTAATTTTAGCAGATGTCAGTTGCACTAATGACAGAGGTGGATCTGTGTCTTAAAATTGCATTAAAACAAAATCCCTACATCGTTTTTTCAAACTTTAAATAACCAGCCATGTAAAATTAAGGGTTAAGTTATATACAGTACATACAGTAAAACTGGGATCCCCAGTTTTAGTAACCTTACAAATGTTAATCTACTAAAAAGTAAGCATGCACAGGTCTAATCATCGATGCTGATCTCATGTGGGATCTTACTTGATGCCTGGCCTTTACTTACAGTACTAAATGTTTTGATGTTCTTATTTCTTTGTTTAGCTACCAAACACATAATGGAATCATTTGTTCTCTTGGCTTTACATGTTTCTATACATAAATGACTAGAGGTATAAATGACTAGAGGTAGACAACAAATCGGTATACAAATAACATTTTTGGTATATATGACCCAAGAGAAAGTATGGCACTGATAAATATGAGTTAATCATTTTAACATAAAAAGTTCATGAAATGCAACGAGCATGGCCAAAAAAAAATCAGTAGAAACTTCACCTGCCATTGTTTCATGTCTTTTAACAACCTGTAAACCCAAAGAGGTTTGTGTTTTAATGCCTACTTAATTTTGCAGTAAGTAGAAAGCTTTAATCTACATTACTACTGGTCGTCAAAAGAAAAAAGTATAAAAGGTGAAAACACCCAATTACTTGAAAGTCTATTAAAATATTAATGGAATAAAGAAACATTTTAGTTGACCTTGACTTAATAGAGGGCCGTTTTTATAACAGCTATTTACCCAAGTCAGTGTTTGCATAAGGTCAATATTTATCTGTGCACTGTAATTTCTATTCCAATTCTAACCAACAATTGCTTTGCACTTGTCTATAATGGTGTTGGCATGCGAGTATGCTTTTCAATGGGGTCCAGGGATTGAAACAAAATTGTTTAGCTATAATTGACTGCATCCTCTGGGTACAAAAAGTCTGCTCAGCAAAGATTAAACTTGAGTTGGGTTTTGTCAGTTTCATAGAAATTTGTTAATACATTCTGCCCCCGGCTCTATAATCAATATAATTCAGAAATAAAGCAATCACGATCAGCCCTGAAATTATACTGCTTCATCAGCACATTTCATTTTCATAACTTATTAAAATATATCTCAATCATCAAGAATGAATGTATTATTAGGTTGTAAAAGACCGTGTTATATAACTGCATATTCTGACATTTTCATTGCTTTGTCTTGTTTGCATCCATTCTACACATTAGCAATGGGACTCATTAACATTTAAGCAAGGCATGCAGTTCAAAGTCAAGTGTAATAAAAACCTTTCAAGCTCTAAATGACCTTGATGTTAACATTTGATGGAAAACTTTTTTTGTGCAAAAGGAATAACATAAACATGAGACGATTGACAATTGTTTCTGTATACAATACCATACAAAGGCATTCACATCCTTTATATGGTGTACCATTTTGTGAAATTACAAAGTGATGCATGCGTGGTTTTTTTCACAACTTGAATGCTTAGCCTGAACTGTAACATATGTTTTTTTGTAAGACAAGTTACAGTTAATGTCAGCAAAAGCAAAAATTAAATATTCTGATTGCACATGTGATTGCACATTAGATCCATTAACTCAGTGTTTGGTGGAGGTGACATTTAGAGTAAGTCTCTACTTAATATTGGGACATTAATTGGGCCACTCAAGGACAATCATATTTTTATTCTTAGGCAATTCTAATGTAGCTTTGACCTTATGTTTTGGATCACCATCCTGCTAAAAGGTAAATCATTGTCCCACTTTTAAGTCTGAAGCAGGTTATCCTCTAAGATTTGCCGGTACTTTATTCCATCTACACTCCCATCAGTCTTAACAAGCTTTCCAGTCCCCACTGATGTGAAACAGGACTATAACAAATAATGTTGCCACCACCATGCTTGACAGGATTTAACACAGCATTTAGACCCAAAAATTCACTTTTATCTTGTCTGACAGCAAAACATTTTCCCATATTCGCATTATCACTTATTTGGGAAGCTTCTTGTTTTACATGGTTGGATCTTTGCTTGAAATTCATTGCCTGACAGAGGAACTTTACTGAAATAGATGTATTTGTTTCTGAAACAATATTAACCACTATTATTGCATGGAAACAAAAAGCACTCAGCTAATTGTGTTGCTCAGATAAGTAATGTTGTGCACCCAAATTAACTTAATTAATTAGGTTTGCCACAGCTGAGGGTTTGAATACTTATGCAATCATGACTGTTCCAATTTACTTTTTGTTCTTCTGCTTTGAGAGTGTGTATTTAATTCAAATTATATGTATACAATAATTATATTTCCAAGTGAAATATACACAAAAAGCAAAATACTATTTGAATGATTGGAATACATTTTTATAAAATTAATTCCACACTGAAAAGTAGAAAGAAGAAAATATTTTCTCTGTTAAGCATTCTTCAGGCTTAACAATAGTTTATACAAATAGTTTGTTTTTTACCTTTCAGTGTGAGATTAACCTTGACTTGTTCCTTTGCTGCAAACAGACACCGATACAGCTCCCTGCTCAAACCTAATTAAAAAGATACGCTGTTTATCAATTGTTTTACAGTCTGCAGAACACTGTAGGACTTTTATCAGTTTTTATCACTTGTCAGCTCAATAATGCAATTTTACTGTTATTCATTATCATTGGTATATTAGTAGAAAGCCATTTATTCCTTGTAAGAGTTGTGGCAACCTGCAAATATAGGGCGCAACGCAAGATTACATCCTTGACAAGATGACAGTCCACTGCAGGGCACATACAGGGCACAATTCAGAGACACCAATTAGCCTAGACAGCACGTCTTTGGACTGTGGGATGAAACCAGAGTGCCTGGAGAAAACCGATGGGGCGACAGAGAGAACATTCAAAATTCATCCCACAGAGATGAGCTGCCCTGGCTAGACCCAAAAGCTAAAAGTCACCAATACTAACTGCCATGCCACTATGCCACTGTGATAGCCACTTACAATAAAGTATTTTTGAAATGCACCTGGGATTTACAGACAATGAGTGAATATAGAAAGGAGTAAGGTCACTATTCTAAACTTGAAGGAGATGAAAAGAGGAAAAATATATATTGAAGTAGGAAAAAGAGAAAAGTATTGTTTGTGGACAGGGTTATTTTGGCAGTCGACATATTTGCTCAGATGTTTAAGGCATGGATGAATGGAATAAAACAGGGATTAGTTCAAACAAATTCTTAGAATTAATCAAGTCTCCCATTTGTTTAATGAGCCTCGTGCAATTCTCAGAAAAAAAAGTGTTCACAGAAAAGTCAGATTAGGCATTTGTCTAGTCGTTTTTGAAATGAAAGTAAAAAGGCTAAGACCTATGATAATTAAATCACTTTATTGAGTCTGCATATTCTCTGAGGTCCTGGTCAGTCTTCAGGCTATCAGAAAGTTAATGCAAACCTCAAGATAAAACTAAAAAAGTGGAGACAATTTAACTTTCCACCTTTAAATAAAGGACATGCTTTTGAAAATGCAAATGCTGATCATAATTCCATTTCAACGTTACTCTTAAATGAATAATACCAATTAATCATTGAATCTTACTGGACACATTTTAAGTCTCTTAAGTCTATTTTGTCTGAGCCAAATATTTTCACTGTATTGTATCAGATATGATTATTTTTAATTGTTTTGTAGATTTCATTTTAGACCATTTCTATGTTACTTTATACTTGAGCTAGGTGTCTGATAAAGAAAAAAACACTTAGATTCAAGAAGAATCAAAATCTACCTTGACAATCTTTAAATACTAAAAACACAAATGACCACATTGGAGTTTTAATTTTTTAAAATAAAACTGATTAAACTACAATGGACTGGCATCCCATTCAGAGTCTAATGTGGTTTTAGCCTATTGTTTGCCAGGATAGACTCTGGCTCCTTTGTGACCTTTAATTAGAAGAAGCTGTTATAAAATGGATGAATGGAAAAAAGTAATTAGAGACACTTTTCTCTCAGATTCAAGCCAGGATCCTTGGAAACACTTTTCATGAAGAAATATATTACTGGAAAATTTTTCCCAACCCTAGTCTCTTACGTCTAGGAAAAGTAAAGCTCTGTAGTAATTGTTTAAATATATTTCTTCAATTTACTATTTAAATAATTTACTATTCTTGAAGTCAGAAAAAGCATTTGTTAATACAACTACACAGTCCTGTCAATATTTAATCTGGAAATGCTAATTTTTTGCACCGAACATCTTTATGGCAAATATTTAGAATATTAGAGTAGTCACGAATGGTACAAATGCAAAGATTCCAGTACTGAATTTGGTCTTTTTGCATGTGCAGAAACAAATGTATTTCAGTGCTGTTAATATTGAAGTTAACTTAATATTTCCTTTTTGTATTAATAGGGTTTTCTGGTTCCTAAAATAACCCCAAAACTTCATCACTTGCAACGTGAAAGAAAACCTTCGCCTGCAGTTATACTGGAAGGTGGGGTTACTAATCCATTTACCAACTTTCACATAAAAAGATATATTTTTTCTTCTCTGCAATTTATTTATTTTAAAAAAAAGATGACCTCCTTCAAGAATTTCTTGCTTATTTGATCACCTAACTATAAAAAAGACTCCTTGCTCTGGGTTGTACCACCCTTAAATACCTGAGTATAGTCCTCTCTTGTTCTCATTCAGCTCAGGACAAACATCCCATTGACCTTAATAAGATGTGGAAAATCTTTTTTATCTCCTGGAACTAAAGAATTGAAGTGCGTAAGTAAGAGAAGTGCTATATCCTTAGCCCATAATAGACTAAATCACATTTAATAGACTTTGTGACATTATGATCTGTTTATACAGTATGCACTCCTGCTGTTATTTGTTCAAAGGCATCTATGCTTTCCTTAATCCATGCTACCTATCCCTTTGTAGCCTAAAATATGATCCTCTAGTTTAGTTTTAATTGTTTCCATAACTCTGCATGTAATAGAAGACTTATTGATTATAATTGCATGGTTTAGTTTTATCACCCTTTTTATGAATGAACATTACATTAGCATTTTTTCAGTCAGTTAGTATTACCCCAGTCTCAAGAGACTGCTGTTTATAATGTTTAATATAATGACCTATGAATAATATCTATTGTTTCTTTAAATAAAATTGGTAGAATTCCATGGCACCCTTGAGATCTTTTTATCTTAAGTGCTTCTTGTAACACTTCTAGCTTTTCTGATTTATTTTTTTCTGTTGTTTAATATAGGAATTGTCCTTTCTCACCCTCTGCAATGTTGTATTTTCCCTTTCTAGTATACACTGAGTAAAATATTAATTTTATACATCATCTATCATCTTTTCATTATTGTGAAGCTTCCGATTTTATATCTATGAGATATTTTACCTTATTTTTTGCTTGTTTGTGTCTTTTATTTTTTACTTTATTTTAGCCTCCATTGCAATATTACTTTCAATATCTCTTTTTGATCTTTCAGATACTATATGTGTTAGGAATTAGCAGTAAGGAACCTATGCAGAAAACCAGGATGATCTCCAGAGTCGTAGTCGAGAGGGTTGTTGGGATATCAATTTGATACTGACACTCCAATTCTGAATTTGTACATCATTCACAGAAGTAAAGAGGGGCATTATCTTTTGTTATTTTTTTCTGAATTCAGTGGATCAACAATGAAGAATTTTTGGGTGCTGTGAAGGAGCTGCTGAACAGCTGCTAAAAGAAGCCAAAGAGACTCTGAGAACCTTGAAGGAGCAGAACACAAGACTTTTTGGCCGAAAGTGAAGCCAGTGTGAAGGTCCATCAGGATACTGTACACAAATAAAGTCAGGTATGGTGAGCAACAGATGGCCAACTCTTAGAGTCAATTTGAAGAGGCCAAACAAGTTGCATGGGAATGCAGACGGTAGGTGTTTGTGCTGCAACAGCAGCTGAGCAGCGCACACGCTCGGATAAAGGACACAGAAGCTGCTGAGACTCTGAAAAACACGCAACTTAATCAGTTAGAGACTTCACGGAACCAAACCGTTGTAGAACTGAAGCTCAGCCAGAAATGGGACTCCAATGAGGGCAACACAGACTTGAAGCCATCAGAAATATTAAACCAGTGAGCTGAGTTTTAGGAGATCACTGATTGTATGGAGGATCTTGAATCTGCTGTCTTTAAAGAAAAATCTAAACTGCTTAAAGAAGAATCCTGTGCCATTGAGAATTCTCAAAAGGTAAACTGTCCCCTTCTGTTGAAGGTGATGATCAGAAAAGGAGTTCAGAGAAGGAAAAAAGCGGTCAGTTGGAGTGACAGAGTGGGAAGTATTTTAGAAACTATTTTAGAACGAAATTATTTCTAAGTCGTTGGAATTGTAAATCATTACAGCTCCTTCTGTATCCAGGGCTGGCTCAGTGTGCCATTCATGAAAATCATCTAATGAAGCCAGTGCCTATGAAGCCAGCTATGAGTAGTGCCATCACAGTAGCCCACGGAAAAAATCTGTGGCTGTCAACCACTAAACCACTACTGGAATGACAATGTGCAGCGATCAGTGACGGATGCCCAGATTCTGGGAGCACGTTGCTATGGATTTGTCACAGATGAACTGACTAAGTGCATCAATCATCTGTACAGAACAGAGCTATACAGAAGACTGAGTTCAGTAGAGAGGGCTAATAACAAAACTGCAGGAAAGATATAAAGATGCCAGGTGGAGTGGCATGACATGTGACGAAACTGTCCGAGGAACCCCATACCTGCACTAGAAGAGGGGGAGAGACTGGCTGGACCTTCCCCTACATAAAATAAAAGAAGTATGGTTGCCACACCCAGAGAGAGAGGTCATGATAAAGACTTCCTTGTGCTCAGATGAGGGAGTGCAAGTGGAGCTACTGGAGAGACGACTGCCACTAGAAGAACAAAACATGAATGTACAGTGTAAGGTGGATGCACAACCCAGGGGGAAGACGATCATCCCACCCACTGTCCCCAGTGCTGTTTCAGGAGGTAAGCTCCATCTGAGGGGAAGGAATGTGATGCAGTGAAGGGACGTGCCCTTGAGGGGTGTGGTTTTTCCTCTGGTCTCATATATTTTTTCTGAAAGCTTTCCCCCTACCACTGCACACCCATGTTATACCCAATGTAAGATGTGGCACTGGGTAGCCACGATACAGCCCGGGTTCGTGGCATGGTGTGAGATGGCCAAAACCTGAAGCAAAAGCTATTCGTGAGTTACCACCGTCATTAATGAGAAGTACACCAGTATGTGCCTATAGTAGTTTAGCTGCACAACACCTTTATGGAAACTACACCTCAGCCTCTGTTGTAGTAAAACAAATGTCACAGACAATTTTAAGTCTCAATAGAATAAACATCACTTGACAAACACTGCTTTGTGCTTTGCACATACAGTAAGGCAATATACTTTTTTAAGGAACAAGAAGAGGTTGTATAAACCTATCCAGTTCATTTTCTAACCCCTTATAACTTTCCATAATTTGCCTTCAGGTGGAGCCTGATGTAGATGTTTCATTTAATTAATTTCTATTCAAAACCTGTATGATTTTACATCAAAACTTTATCTTTTCAAAAACATTGAAATAAGCACTGATACTTATTATTTCAGGGTATTCTGATTTCAGTTATACTTTAGCTGAGCTCCAAATAATTTAATTGAGTTGATTTCCATAATCAGATTAAATTAATTAATTGCATATTTGAAGGTGCATCTCTTAAAACAACCTTTTAAAAGCTAATCAAACAATCAAACAATCAAGTAGACCAGAAAACAATGGAGTAATGAGAATGAGGATTAGTAAGCCCTTTCTTTTAAATCCATCTATTACCTGTTTGTCTGGAGACATGAAGTATGTCTGTTATCTTTGTAAGAAACTGAACAAAGCAAGCATTTTCCCTGCCAAAAAAAGAATTCAAATCTGTTTACAGTAGATTTTAAAGTTACACTCAGTAATGTACAGATGATATTTTCCGTTGTTAAATTCTTGCAAAACCCTAATGAATGTGTGGAAAACAAATTAACACAGGAGTTACAGCTTACTTTTTACTGATAACACATCCATGACAATAGGATGTACAATTTGATTCAGTAAACCTTCCTCCTACACACATCTGAATTACAGTATGTTTGTCACGCCCGACATCCCTCCCTAGAGGGCGCTCCACTGCTCTCATTATCGTTCTTGTCATTTAGCTCTCCAGGTGTACCTTTTTAGTGTTATTATTTAAAGACCAGCTCCTCCAGTCCTCGGGGCTCATCATTAGGGTAAGATGTCGCGAGGCCCGCCTAGCACCAGGAAACCCTACGTCCGTCTCCTGAGGGCATAGGCCTCATCCCCGACACCTCCCGCTTCCTGAGCCCGGGGTCTGGAGGACCTCGCCCCGTCACCCTTGGACCTCCATGTTTCGTTCGTCTGTGTGCTCCCCTCTCTCGGGGATTTTAACTTTGTCGCGTTCCAGGATGGATTTCCAGTTGATGGACTTTCGGACTGTGCTTTGACCTGCCCTTGGACTCGTTTGGATTTGGATGCCGTTTTGTCTTCCCCGTACACTGTCTCACGGACTGTCACTATTATTTTGTGCACTATTAAACCCCTCTGTGTTCCTTTTACCACGCCTCCTGTTTTCTCCAGCTCTTACCGCATCGCATAGGGTCTTCTACAATATCTGACACGGATTCCAGTCCGTGTCCGTTACAGAATGATGAGCCTATGCTAGACCCCGCGAGCGGTAATCTGGAACACCCGGACCCTCATCTGGACCTTTTTTTTTTCAAGATGCCCTTCCTGTTTTCCTGTCAAGATCCATTCCTGTTTCGCTGGACAAGGTATTTTTTGTGGATTTTTTTTTTTCTAAAGGAATTCTTGGATTTTTTTTTTCCTGGACCGTTTTGTTTCTCCGTTTTTTTTTTTCTTTCCCCGTTGGAACTATTTTGAGAGTGGACAGCCCTACCGTTTTGTATATAGTATTCTCCGGTTTTATCTCTTGTGTATATAGTGATTCTGAATTTCCTTCTCTGGTTGTATATAGTCTGTGCTTGTGATATTCTTGTTGATAGTATTGCCCTTATTTTTAATTGTGTAGGGCGTCAGGAGCCGCCCTTGAAGGGGGGGGTACTGTCACGCCCGACATCCCTCCCTAGAGGGCGCTCCACTGCTCTCATTATCGTTCTTGTCATTTAGCTCTCCAGGTGTACCTTTTTAGTGTTATTATTTAAAGACCAGCTCCTCCAGTCCTCGGGGCTCATCATTAGGGTAAGATGTCGCGAGGCCCGCCTAGCACCAGGAAACCCTACGTCCGTCTCCTGAGGGCATAGGCCTCATCCCCGACACCTCCCGTTTCCTGAGCCCGGGGTCTGGAGGATCTCGCCCCGTCACCCTTGGACCTCCATGTTTCGTTCGTCTGTGTGCTCCCCTCTCTCGGGGATTTTAACTTTGTCGCGTTCCAGGATGGATTTCCAGTTGATGGACTTTCGGACTGTGCTTTGACCTGCCCTTGGACTCGTTTGGATTTGGATGCCGTTTTGTCTTCCCCGTACACTGTCTCACGGACTGTCACTATTATTTTGTGCACTATTAAACCCCTCTGTGTTCCTTTTACCACGCCTCCTGTTTTCTCCAGCTCTTACCGCATCGCATAGGGTCTTCTACAATATCTGACACGGATTCCAGTCCGTGTCCGTTACATGTTGTGCAGACAAAGAAAGGAGTCCCCAAGGAAAGGCATACTGTGTCATACTTTTTTGAACAGGATAATGAATGAGAATCTTAA
The DNA here is from genome assembly GCF_059453375.1 of Lepisosteus platostomus. Classification (NCBI taxonomy): domain Eukaryota; kingdom Metazoa; phylum Chordata; class Actinopteri; order Semionotiformes; family Lepisosteidae; genus Lepisosteus; species Lepisosteus platostomus. The sequence goes on along the minus strand of NC_142622.1, from coordinate 32,472,990 downwards.
ACTATGTCATGAAATAATCATAAGTAACAGTACAGATACTGCTATTTTATTTATGCTCAAAATATTTAATTATTTATCACGAAGAAACAAAACAAAAAGGCTGCTCTTTTTAAGTTAATCTCAATGGAACTGAGAAAGAATAAGATACCTGATCTAAAATAGGTTTTGTCTGTTTCCGAAATGCTACAAAATGTTTGTAATTACATAATTTGGAAAGGTTTCCATCAGTTGTTAAAAGAAGCAACTACAACCTTTGGCAAAATTGACAGAAATTGAGATATTCTAAAGATTACATTAGGACTGTACTATCATAGTGTAATCTGCTTTTCTCTTAATGTCTGTACCAGTACCTTACACCTTTTGTATTAATGCTAAATGTATTTTTTATTATTCGATCAAAAAGAAAGAGAATAAAAACAAGTCACTGGCTCATACATAATAACACTTACAGTGTTAGCTAACAAAAACTATTCCTGGATATACAGTATTACACATTTTATCACATATTACATTCCAGTATCCTCATTATTCTTTGTATAATTTAATTTAAATGTGAGACTTAAGATATAGACAATATTTCTGTCAATTACAAAGAATTTGACTAGACCTGGATCAAGTATGAAATGTCATGATATCCTTCCATCTACAGTAAATCATTCAAAATGAAAACTGAGCATGAAACTATTAGAAAAACATTATGCTAGAGATGTCCTCCTTTTATGTGGGAATTTATTTTTTATTTGTTTTAGTAGGGATATGTTCACATTACAGACACGTTATTTAACACCATAATTTGTGACACATAAATGTATGCGATTGTGAAGCCCACTTGACACAAACAACAGGCCTACAAGAATAACCTTTTTCCTCTTTCAGCTTTCAGTTTTCAGCAGGTCTGTGCATTATGCTCCCTATGTAGTTACAGGAATGGTGTCAAATTGTTTAGGTCTATAGAAATATTCCATGGTCATTTTTCTTCCTGAAAGTGTTTATATTAGGTTTTGTCAGAAAAACAATACTGCTTACACTGCATTCCTTTTAAATGATTTTGTTATATAGGGACTACACAGTCAGCAATTCCAAAACAGGCTGTATGGTTATCGGATCTTTACCTGTAAGGGTTCTTCTCTATGAGAAATGTATCCAGCTTATCTGATGAGTGATCTGTATGCGGGCCAGCTGAACACATTTCTATTGACTCATTACAACACGTCTCTTTGTTTGATCTCAATGTTGCAAGACAACTTAGAATTCAATGATGCCAGCATGATCTTTGATCTCGGAAATTCATTTTGTTTTATCTGGCTTAAATAATCAAGATAAACTGTTCACGTATAGCAATGCTTTTATTTATAAAAAATGCTAAAAGATAAAATAATAAGCTGAAATAAAGCCTACCCTTTTGGGCACCCTGGTTATACTTCTTCAGGCCTCTTCTGTGTTTCTATGAGCCAGTCAGTTAGGCTGCACCGACTGCAGAACAAAATACAGTATTTGTGAGATTCCACCCAGGAAAAGAGCAGTCAAGTTAATAGTGATTGCCAAAGCTGTATTCCAATCGCAGAAACGTAGTCCTTTTGTCCAAACAGTTTTCTTCTGCTTCCAGATTGTTCATGGGTCTACTACTCAAACATAGTTATAGTATCTTTTATGCAGTATTAACATTTTCTAAAACAAATTAGTGGAAATGAGTGTATTTTCAGCAACATTTGTTGAGGAGAGGAAACAAAACAGAAAGACTTCTGAGCACCCACGTGCCCAATGACCATTTTGTGTCAAGGATCATTTTCCTTCTCTTGATGAAACACTTTTGATCTTGAAACAAGATTGTTTCCATAACCAGGCGATCCATCCGGTGGGGGGGGAAACAGGAACCCGGGTCGGAACCGGCGAGGGGAACTAGGAACTAGGAAGATAAAAGCATAACGGAGCCAGACGCAGCAAGACCCCGGGCTCTCACGATGTGGAAATCAATGAGGAACCAGGAGTAAGGTCCGCGTCTGGCTTTTAAGGGGGAGGGGGATTAGGGACCAGGTGCAGACAATGGGGCATAACAAGGAAGGGCTGGAGCACCCTTAAGAGGAGGGGTTAGCAATCGTGACAGGCACCAGTGTCTCCCAGTCTTTACTCGCTCTATGACCTTGTACAGGCCCACCCACCTGTTGCCTAGCACAAACTGCATCCATGGAAGCATTGCCCTGTAGCCCCCACTTGCATGGTGGATGAATCATGGGCTGTCTCTCCCTATCTCAGAGGGAAGGGAAATACATTCAGCCAGCTTGTCCACATGGGGCGTTGGGTAGCCCATACCCACCCTTGGGCTGACTGGTGCCTGTTTTTGTACTCTTGCTGACCCCTCTGGAAAGTGTAGGCATGACAGCAGTGCCCTACTGCTCATGGTCAGTGGGGGGGCCTCCAGCCAACTCAGCCCTCGTGATGCACTTGTGGGAAAGGGCCCACTCTCTGGTCATCTGGAGCTCGGCACCCCTGCTGTCCCCTCTGCATGTCCTCTCAGGGTCTGGCAGCGGGGTCTTACGGCTCATGTTAGATGGGGGACACTCACAGGCCCACACCCATTCTCGGACTACCCTGAGGCCTTCTTTAGTCCTCCTCCTGTCCTCTAGACAGGCGCAAGTTCTGGCAGCCAGGTCCTGAGGGTGGGTGCTAGGCAACAGCCAGGTGGGCCTGTCCAACGTCGTTGTGTGAGGAAGGGAGACTGGGAGACGCTGGTGATTTTTTTTGGGAGAAAAATATTGAAGTATTGAAACTTGCTTCATGAAACAGATCCATTTAGTATTCTTGATTTCTTTGCAAAATGTTCTGGTCTGTGCCTTTCTACAACTTTGTCCCAATGAGGTTTTGAAAGTTTCTTGGTCTTCACAGTTAGCTCTTTGCTTGAAATTTACTGCTTGAGTGAAGAACTTCATAAACACAGGTGTATGTATTTGGAAATTGACTAGTATTAGACATAGACAGAGGACATTTAAATAACTGTGTGATTGAAAAAGGTGATTTTGAATTAATTTCTGCCACAAAATTGTTCACTTTGAGCATTAAAGTTCTGATTAAAAGTATTCACATTAAAAAGTGTTTAACATAATTCACAATTCAATAAAAAGGCACAACATTGCATTATTGGAAGGAGGTGACTACTATTGCAAGGCTCTGTACATGGATACAAATACAGTATAAGTTGCTTTGGATAAAAGCACAAGCTGAAAATTCTAAGTAAACATCTGTGCCTTGTACAGTAAGCATATTATGACCCTGTGTCGTCTGAATACTCAAACTGAAGACTTCGAAGTGTAAGATAAGTGTGTCAGGCCTCCCTACAAGTATGTAACGTCATAGGCCTGAATAATTGACACTTGCAATGCATAGCAAAATATAATGCAAAAGGAATCTTATTATTGTAGCCCAAACTTTACAAGGCACAACCAACAAGGGCCAGCTAAAACTCCAAAACCCAGCTATATCCCTGAGTTCTTTTAGATACCGAACAATATAATGTATTCCCAAGTGAAACTCTTGGACCACTATGAATTAACAAAATAAACAATGTACCTAATGTGAACCTATACACAGATATATACTGTAGGGTCTTAACATCCACAGATATGTTTGGGAATTACTTAACCAACTTTGAACACTACCTTGGTGCAATGTTTATCCATTCTTCTTGGACAAATTGTTCTCTTGTTCTCTCAAGTTACTTGGGGATCTCTCATGGCCAATATTTTTCAATTCAGTCCTGATATTTTCAATAGGTTTCTGGACTTTGACTGAACCACTTAAGAATATTAATTTAATAGTTTTAAGCCATTTTAGTGGTGTATTAGACTTTTGCTTTGGAACCAAAAAGGTGAATTATTGACCCTATTGTAGGTCTGAAGCAAGTTTTCCTCTATGATTTTGCTAGTGTTTTATTCCACCTATGTTCCTATCTTAACAGACCTTGCTAGTGAAAAGCAAAACAATGAAACAATGCTGCCACTATCATGCTTGACAGTAGTACTGGTATTGATTGAGTGACACACTATGTTGGATTTGAATCTGAAGCAACACTACATTTAAACCAAAAAGTTCCAAAGTTGTCTTTAATGACTACAGAACCTTTTTTGCCACGTGTTTAGTTATCATTTGTTTCAAACAAACCTCATGTGGGATTTGACAAGTTTTTTTTCAGCCTTTTTTTGGAGTGATTAAGTTATTGTTGACCAATGGACATTTTCTCCCACCTCAGTCACTGAACTCTGCATTCCTTTAAAAGTCACTGCTGGCCTAATGGTGGCATTGCTGACAAGTATCCTCCTTACCTGACTGGTCAGTTTAGAGGGTCAGTCTGATCTAAGCAATGGTTGGGTGCCTTCTGATTATTCACAATTAACTTCACCATGTTCAAAGAGATATTAAGTATTTTAATAAGTTTTTATAGCCTTCTTCTGATCTGTGCATTTACACAATTTTATTCCTGACTTCTTTTGAATTGGGAATTTGGGAGTTTATAGAGACAGGAGTATTTTTTATGAAATTATATGAATCAGTATTATCATGCAAACACACAGAGGCCTCCCAACTAATTGTGTGTCTCACGTAGCTAATTTTGCTCACCTAATTTAATTTAGTTTTGCCACAGTAAAGGGATTTAATACTTACGGTATATAATTATGAATTTTCAATTTTTCTCAATTAATTGCTACTTCAAAATGTCATGACTGCACACTTTAAAGCAACAAAGTGTGAAAACAGCAAGGTAATGATCCTCTTGCAAGCCATTATATTTTAAAGTCTTGTGATATGAACAGTTGTTGGAGCATGGAACACATCCTGCCGTGTTGATGAAGCTGATACGATGTCTTTAAAGATACTGGTGCCTGAGATCCTGAGATCAAACTACTAACTACCTAAAAGGCCAGATAGACTCTTCTCATTTGTACAGTATCTTTTTTTAATACATCTGCAGAACATTTATTGTGGAATGACGTGTGTAAATCACGGTGAGAGTCTACTATTATTTTGGAACTAAACTTTTATTTAGACCTGCATTACAGTATCATCTATGTGGCAATATGGTCTGAGGGGACAGTCAGTGTGATTTTACAAAAGGCAGTTTTTGCTTCCTTAACTTGTTAGAGCTCTTTGAACAAGCAACATCAGTAATGTGTACAAACAATAATCATATGACATCTTATATCTAGTTTTTGATAAGGCTTTGACAATGTTCCTCAATGATTACTACTCATATTACAGGCAGTAGGCATTCAAGAAATGCATGTATTTGGATTAAGAGTATAGATAATGGTTGAATAGAGGTTTCTTGCCGTTGTATACAGGTCAGGTGGGCCTAAACGCCTAAAAGTGGCCTCTGACTGGCCAAACAAATGCTTGAATACTGACAGAATGTACGTACAAATCCATACTGAAAAACTATTTCATTCTAATACACCGCAAGATCTTTCACCAGCCAACAGCCTTGATGGTACATAGTTGCACAGCTCTTAAGCCTTCCACATTGGGATTAAATCTCACTCACACCTTGGTCTGAAAATCTCATGTATTTGCAACAAGTATAGGTTGATTAAAAAATGTCAACATAAAATGTTGAAAATATTTTAGACATATTAACCATTATTGTTTGCACGGGAATAAAAAAAAAACTTACTACAAATAGTATGCAATCAGATTTTTTGACGGAAAATCTCACATGAGGGTTTTGGCCCCTTGAGAGCTACTGCATGTAAGTCATAGAAAAAAAATGCATGGTTTACTCACAGCTGAATCACTGAGTCACAGACAACTACTGTTTTTCCTTGTCTCTTGCCACTTAATTTTAAAAGCGAAAAAAGACTTATTGCCTCAATGAGTGCAAAATAATAAACAGCGCCTCACCAGCAACAATAACTGATGGCTTTATGCATACAGAAGATAGCAAATAAGAATCTGTTTCAAGCACAAAGCTTGGGCAGTATCATAGGTAGCCTACATCTTTGAATAATCCTATATGATGAAACTAGATATTGTGGTAAAATATTGTCTTGTTCAGGATAATATTGTTTAGTTAGAATAATAAAATAGCTAGTTAGTACCCAAGCTAGTTCAGTAATCAAGCAGTTAGATGCCTAGGTGGCAAGGATAGGAGTGGGGGCTGGATTGTGGTTAGGGAATTTGGCCTAATGATTTTTCTGTAGGAAAGCCCTGGGTTGAATCCTCCAGCTGGAGTGATGCAATTGGGAAGGTACATAAGGGTCTGTACTAAGTCCAATACTCTTCAATATGTACTTAAGTGATGCAGGTTCTGGTAAACTATTCAAGTTAAAAAAGTATTTAAAAATGTGAGGATTAGCAAATGACATAGCCAAAATTATTAGAATAATGCCTTAGATTTATTTTCTTTACAGCTTCAGCATATCATTTCAATAGATTGACCCACTTAAAATGGTCATTATTTACTTGTTTTGATCTTATAACCAGAGGGATTTATAAATTAATTTTATTAGCCATGGCTTCACTTTAAAAAGATTTACTTGAACATCTCGAGGCAAATTTAGTTTTGGCAAATAATCATGATTACTAAATAGAAATCTCTCAAAAATTATTTAAGAGCTTATTAAAAATGTTCAAGAAGTATTCATGAACTAAAATTATTTTTCATTGAATAGTTATGCAAATGATACTCAGATTTATGTTAAAACTTCTTCCCAATCTGATCTCCCTCCTCTGTCATGTATCTCTTGTTTACATGACATTAAACTGTTGACAAATTCCATGAAGCTCATTAGTGAAAAAGCTAAAATTTTACTGGTGGGTAGCAAATGTCAACTGGAAAAGCTCAAGAGCTTCATGATAATGGTGGATGGCTTCCCCATTCAGACATCAGCAGTAGTCGGGAATCTGGGAGTCACACTTAATCCTCTTCTGCCTTTTGAGCCCCATGTGAAAAATCTGATTAAAATGTCCTTTATTTCACTTTAGAAACATTCTCCTCACTAGGCAATTTTTATCAATGCTCCGTGCGGAGTGCCTCATTCATGCATTTATAACATCGGGGTTTGATTTCTATAACTCTTTATTTCATGGGCTCCCTAACACTCCTCTCAACAATCACTCCTGCACTTTAGTTTCTACATTGGTTCCCCATAAAGTCATATATTCATTATAATATTTTGTTAATGACTGTCAGGGATCCAAACAGCCTGGCTCCAACATACTCTACATCTCTGAACTTCTCCATTCAGTTAAGGCTGGTCCTTTGCTCACTGTTCCCAGGGCTAAATGAGCAGCAGCCATATCACTCTGCAACTCACAACTGGGAACCCACCGAAGCTCATCAGGTGTGAGCCTGGTCAGTACCTGGATGGGAAAAACTAAGTTTGCTGCTGGGAGAGGTGTAAGTGGGGCCAAGCAGGGGGCGCTCACCCTGCGGTCCATGTGGGTCCTATACCCCAGTATAGTGACGGGGACACTATACTGTAAAACAGTCGCCGTCCTTCGGTTGAGATGTAAAACCAAGGTCCTGCCTTTCTGTGGTCATTAAAAATCCCAGGGTGTTTCTCGAAAAGAGTAGGGGTGTAACCCCGGCATCCTGGCCAAATTCCCATTGGCCCTTACCAATCATGGCCTCCTAATAATCCCCATCTATGAATTGGCTTCATTACTCTGCTCTCCTCCCCACTGATAGCTGATGTGTGGTGAGCGTTCTGGCGCACTATGGCTGCCGTCGCATCATCCAGGTGGATGCTGCACGTTGGTGGTGTTGGAGGGGAGTCCCCATTGCCTGTAAAGCGCTTTGAGTGGAGTGTCCAGAAAAGCGCTATATAAGTGTAAGCAATTATTATTATTAATTATTATTATTACATCTCTGACTTTTGGTGATCATGCTTTTTGTGTCGCTGCTCCTTTGTTATGGAATGCCCTTCCTCAGACTCTATGAAAAACAAATTCTTTGACTCTCTTCAAATCCAAGCTCTTAACCCATGTATTTACCAGGGCATATGTCTGATTGCCCAATATTCAATCTGTATGAACCTATACAAGTATGTTATTGTTTATTTGTTACTTTTAATTGCACATTACAAATGATCATTTGCACATGAGAAGTGAATACTTATGAACACTTCATGGTTTTTTAATGAAAAGGTCTTGACAGTTTATGAACTTTGTAGATTTAATGACTTTTATTTTTCAAAAAGTAATAAAATTTACAGGAAAAAATAATTTCACAGGGAATACAATATTTCAGATACCTTAAAAGTAATCACAATTTAATTAAACACACTGTAAAAATATTTAATGTAATTCAAATTAAGAGTTAGAGTTAGTTCGGCTTTAAATATCTTTTTCAACAATGCTAACAATATGTTTATGTCATAGTTATACAGAACTGTACAAAGGTGAAGAATGAAGAGATAAGAGAGATGCCCGGGAAGTGAGATAATAATATCATTTTCGTGTTTTTGTATGTTTTTTGCAAACTATGCAGTCTAGTGGCTTGACGTAGGCTTTGTGCTCAAATGTATATAAAGATGCTGCCTGTCCTTGGTCAGTAAGATAAGGGTCATGTATTTGGTAAGTTGGCTGTACGCTCAGAATATGAAAAGAACTAACTGTTGTCTAGTCTGCAACTTAGATATAATTAATTGGTAGGTGTTGCTTTTTCATCATTTGTTTAGAATATGTCATAGTAACTCTTTGTGTTTTAAGGTATAAAGGACCATCTTCAGCTACTTATTTTTTAAGTCTGGTGGTCGCAAGCCAGACTTCCATATGCATATGAATAAAGAGACTTCTGCTTCACAGCCACCTGAATTTTGTCATTTGTTTGACACTACAAAGGTAACTACTATTACCAACTATTTTTCTGTGAGCTCTTCATTAAAGCATTTAATAGGAACGTAGGAAAATAGGAATGTAAATTTCAGATAACTACAAGCTATACATTTGTTCCTTTTCTGTGAACCATGCATTATAGTGGTATAACTAGGAAGTTGTCTTTTTATCTTTTCAAAAGTTGTGAAATATCTTTTCTTAAAATTATCCATTCTCAATCGTATAATGTTTGAACATTATATACAATGTTTAACTTAATTGAAAGCTTAATGTGAAAAGAATAATTTACAGATGAAAATCTGTTGTGTATTTTCTATGTGGTACAGTACATATTTTTACATGAATAAAAACATTTTGAATTGCAAACAGGAGGGTATGCAAACGCCTTTCCATGACAGTATTTGTTCATTTAAACATTTTAATAAAGCTTGACATTGACGAATGGTTTGCATTTCAGAAAGTGGCCAGACTGCCTGAGGTGTCACTTCCTTATTACCTTCTCTCAATAACTCTGCATGAATTTTAAATTCACTTCTTTTTAGGTAGTGAAGGTCAAATTTACTCACGTAAAAGTGATCTGGTGCAATTAGATCTAAATTTAGTAAAAAAGGAAAAGAGAAAGGAACGCACTATATTTTCTGTGCTTCTTGGTATAACCAGGGAAAGTCTTGATTGTGCATTGCAGCGACAGAGAGCTGTTTAAATTCAAGGCAACAAGTTTTCAAGACATAATTAATCAATGACTGTTTTAAACCTATAGGAGGGTTAAATTGGTCCATTTAAGCAAATAAGCATTAGTAATTAAGAGTTCCTCTCCCAAGGGGGCTACCTCTGCTATGGATCTTACAACAAAATCTTAAAAACTACCATTGTCACTTTGACTGTACACCAGTTATTGTTTCCATTAGCTTAATGGAATAAATTGTTGAATACTGAGAATACCAAGTAAGATTAACAATTATTAAAATAAATAATACAAAAATAAATAATCAGAACCCCCCAGTAGTAAAAGAGATGACAGGAATATACCTGAGCAGTTGGTAAAGTTAGAGGCACCTGAGATTTTTGTTATCTGGCACAGCTGCGGTGAAGGAGTAATAAATCTAGGCAAACTGGGATAAACAAACATTTATTAAGAATGAAAATAACACATGATGAAAGAAATAATGAAAATAAATACAACACAATATTCAGGTTCCCCTTTTTACAAACAAGGCATCTCAAAGGCCTGATTAACCAGAAAAACACAGACTGGTACCTAGTATTCAAAAAACCTGTATGATTCTTAACAGTGAGATGCACTTGTGCCTTAAATAAAACAGAATAAACAGAATACAATGCAGAGCTAAATCTCTCATCCTAAAAATCCAGATGCTCCAAAGTGAATGGGACCCTATCTCCCTATTTTTAAAAATGTACCCACTAAAAAGTAGAGAACATTTTTAACCTGTGGATTCTTCACACAGGATATCAGAGTTTTCTAAAATAACAGATGGCAAGCTGTCTTATACTTAACTAGTATCTGGTCTTTAAGGTTGGAAGAAGGTCTTCTCGCCTGGCTCACTCCTCTTCTCCTATTTCCTTGTCTTCTGTGTCTCTGTGTGTTTCTCCTGCTTCTGCCTACCTGTCTTTTACTGACTTACCTCGGGTTTCTCACTAATGAAGACTCTTAATAATTTACCAATCAATTATATATCATATATCAATTTATATATCAATTTATATAGGAAAACCAGATTATTCTTTTGATCTATTGTTTTTTAGGACATCTACAGTTCTACAAAGACCTCAATCTTCTATTATTCTTTCTAGATCTTGAGACGATTCAATAGCTACTTCAATAAATGTAAAAGTACATAAATCATTTCTTGTTTTGAAAAAGATTGTCAAATTTTAAGTAATTTTAATAGCACTGACAACAGAATATTTTAGTCTCATATCATAGTGATCTATATACTCTACAGTATATAGTGTATATATACTGATGGAAAAAAGAGATGCAAGACCTCTTCCAACACACTCTGGCCTTCCTGTCTGCATGGAACAGGCTGAAGAGTGACTAATCCGTGAAAAGGACCTGATGATAAGTCCATCGCAGCCTCTGTCTGGCCCAAGCAAGTCGGGTGTGACGCCTAGGAGGTGTGAGCAGAGGGCCTCTCACAGGTTGCCTTATTCTAAGGCCAACAGCATGGAGCTTCACTGCCCTGTCACTGATGCTGGCATTGTGTCTGCTGGGAGTTTCAGCAGCAGTACGGATGGCCGATCTGAAACGATCTCTCTGATGGACCAGTCTGATGTGTCTGTCCTGCTCTGGTGTGGTCACTCAAGGGCGACCGGATCTTGGATGGTCATCTGTCCTGCCAGTCTGCTGAAACCTTCTCTGCAGTCAGGACACAGTGGAGCAGCTTACTCCATAGTGTCTGGCAACGCTGGCACATGACATGCCCGCCCGCAGCATGCCAATGGCCCTATCCCTTGCTTCTGGTGACATTTGAGGCATTATGGAATGCACAGAAAACTGACTAAGTGTGGCCTTTTTCTTGCAGTGACCTATGCTTTGAATTAAGGCCTTTTTAAAGGTGACCCAATAAGGCACTGTTCCATCTGGACCTCATTGGGAAAAAGTGCATCAAATGAGCTTTCATGTGATTGGCAAGTTGCAATGCCTCACTGCACAAGCTGTATTGCTGTCCAGAGGGCTTAAAACAAATTGACAGCTTTTTGTGAAAGTACATAAGCTACAACTATAGTATTCTCATTCCAGAAAATGTTGCATTTCTTTTTTCCATCAGTATACGTAAATGGTATAATATAGACTACATTTCAGCAGTTCAGTCAACTCTGTTTAAGGTGAAAAATTTGATCATTCAAATAGTGAGCTTTTATGATGTAAATCACATGATTTAGGAAAAGGACAACCTATTCTTAAGGAACTCCTCATTTAATGAAGGATGAGCTAGAGAGCTGCTGCTGCAACCAAGTGGATTAAAAATTCAATACTGTATAACCTTGTTGCTGATTCACCACACACTAGGTTTTTCTGATCAGTTGTTGAATAGCAGGCAGCAAATAAAATATTTGCTGATGCATAACCATTTCTACAGCATGTTTTTCCGAAATTAGGGTTTTCTGTTTAGAAGAATATTTAGTGTTTTGTACAGAAAGGGAGAAAACAGGTAAAGCTTGGAGCTTTTTTTGGAAGAAAAAGATTAAAATAAGTTATATTGAATTCAAAATACAGTAGAACACTGGAGTAGGTTTTACAATAAACCAAACCAAAGGTCCATATATGGGATCACATGGAAATTTTTAGTTTTAATTTAATTTTTTAATGGATTTAATGGATAATTTAACTACTAACTAGCAAATGATTTAGATGAACTGAATGATCAAAAGTGCTAAACTAAATAAATGAAAGGGCTAGACTTCATTTCTCAACAATGCTTTCTTGTGCATACTGTATAAGGGTACACTTGCAAACATTTAACTTTACCATTTAATGAAAAAATCAACAACATTCTGATGGGTGATATTTGAGTGCCACATTTCAGTCTTCTTTCATAAAAGAAATAAAAAATGTAAATTGTTTTGGGTTGCATTTATCTTTTCATTAACATTAATTTCTCTTCAGCATGTGCATGTTAGAAGAATACCACAAGTGAGTCCAATTCTATTAGCACAAACAGAAATATACTTCCACACAGCAATAATCTCACATATAATCTTAACTCCATCTGAATAATAACTGTTCGAACAGCACTCTGGTGTTACCCCATTTTCTGTAGAATCGGTAAGAATGTTTTCTGAGGAATCCATTTCCACAGTCTAATATCCCTCATTAGGGCATCTTCTTCAATTCTGATCATAGGCGCTCTCTCCTCTGACTTCAGGTCATATAATGTTTATGCATTTATAATGTATGTAACAGCCAAAATAGTTTAGTTCCAAAATCCCACCTTCATACACACTATAGAACCTGGACAGCGAATAATGTAGGGACAACACTGACAGGATGAAATATGAAAAGACTCCTTCCATTCTTGATATGCTGCTTAGGATTCCTGCACTCTACATACAGTATTCAGGTTACCAATTTCTCAACAGCAGAACTAGCAGTAGAAGATATAACACCAATTGTAACGTCCACGTATGTGTCCATGTGTTTTTTTTCCATTTCCTGTATTCAGGTACCCCCACCCATTCGTCCATCATTACACCATCACTGCATTTGTAACATCATCACCAATCTATTCCTGGCCAATCAGAACCCAAGATCAGTTTATATACAGTACCAGAAGAAGTCTTGAGCCTGACAGCTTTTTGCTCAACTTCAGTTAACTTCGGCTTGTGTTCGCATAGTATTTGCTCACAAGTGTTCATGTATGTTTGTTTGTTGGCTTGTTTGATTAGTCTTGATTACCTGTGTTTTGTTATTATCTTGCCCGTACTTGTTACTTTCCCTTTTACCTTGGTTGTGCTCATTTGTTACCCCATTCCTTGCTCGCGTATTTCTTCGTGTATTACCCGTTTCTCATATTCGTGCAATCAGTTCACTTGTGTCGTGTAGTGTTAACTGTGAACTTGTACACCAGAGGAAAAGGAATAGGTAGGGTCGCCAGGTTACATTGTGCACCCATAGGTTTGTTTTGTTTAGACACACTAGGTTAGGGGCAAGTGCTACTTCTGAATTTTGTGGTTTTGGGTAGTCAGTGTAGGTGACCTTTTGTAAGACTTTTTGTTTCATGTTTTTGTTTTGGTTAGCTAGGTCAGATCTCACTATCACTGAATTAGGTGGCGTCGTTTTGTTTTGTTATTTTCTTTTCTTTGGCACCGCTCAAGTTCCTTTTCCCTGTGTGTTCTTTGTGTCCTGTAAATACATACCAGTCACTTATTCACTTTTTTCTCTTGTAAATAATGAATCACTTTTGCACCGCAATTTTGTAGTCACACTTCATAAGTCCCTCAAAAGAAACCTTCCTGCATCCAAACCCATCCTTAATGTTACACCCCTTTACCCATAGACACGTGGGGTCATGACACCAATAATATCTCAATGCCTACTCCAGAAGATGAAGGCAGAATGAGACCTCCAACAATCACGATTTTCAGGCTATTAGATAAAGGACATTTTTTGTCAAAATATGACTGGATGCTGGTGAGTAACAATTTCTCCACAATAAAGATATCACACATCACTTTTGTCATTCAACTCTAACACATTCTCCAAATCCTTTGGCTATAAGACCTGATATCTGCCAGGACAACACCTTCTCAACTTGCCAGTGTGTATACGGATCCTGTAATTGTAAAATCAGTCACCTTCATTTTTCTTGAAGACAATCATCATTGGCTTCCAAATTGTCCCCATGTATGATTGGCTTGCACTTGCCCTGCGAGGGCCCTGTCCAGGGTGTACCCTGCCTTGCGCTCGTTGCTTGCCGGGTAGGCTCCGGCTTCCCACGACACCATTTGGTATAACGCGGTTTGGCAAATGACATGACATGACAATCATCATTGATAGCTCATGCATGAGTTAAACATGTAAGGGAAATGATGGTCATGCAAGTTGCCTGTACAATGTTTTAGCAATAAATATGAGAGCAAATGCTATCAAGGAAACTGCTGTGAACCTGTCCATAACATAATACTATCATTGTCAAGCTGACCAAGCTGGAGAGAATGCCTTGGTAATGATAAAGAATCAGCTCTGGAAGACCTTGAGTGATGGAAGTAGACTATATTTATATACCTCCAGTATGCGATTATACATTTTATATACAGATAGCATATAAAGTATAAGAAGCAGCAGGAATGCTTCTTATGCAAATACGACAGAAAAGATATTAAAAGAGAATAAAATTAAGTACGGACGGAGTTGTCTCACAAGCCCTAAAATAAGAACTCACACTAAGAGTGCTTGTCAAGAACCAAAGAAGCTGTATAGCGAAGTAACAGCTGCTCTAAAAATATCGTGTCGTGCAGCATGCTCAGTGACATGGAGATGGCACCTTTGACTGCAGGAGTTAACATTTATGAAAATAAAGAACTTCCTCCCAGTGAAATACAAAAATTTGATTTTTAATAAGGAATGAAAGAAAAAGAACATCCAAAATGTTGTACAGTACTTATTGCCTAGTGCAGTTAAATAGCTTAAGCTAAAACAAAACTCCTCCTGAAAAATTAACTCACCTTCCTTCATTATAGAATGGGAAATACACTGAAATGTCATAACAATGCAATGACATCCTCTATATGGAAAATAATGCAATAAATCCTGAGGTAATTTTTGTCACCATTAAATAAATGAAAAACAAATGATTAGTGTGTTATAGTACGTGAAAAAAAGATTATATTATTAAGTGACAGGTGTGTAACAAATGCAATAGTACACACATTTGCTGGAATGCATGTAGGTGCAAGGATGTCATAATGAATATACAGTATATACAGTAATACTTATCTCTTGTCTATAAAAATACATTGATAATTTCCACTATTCATTTGCAAGATACAATGACTTATGATTGTGTAGTGGAACCGGGCATTAGGATTCAAGGATGGATATGTTGGAATGTCAGAGCAGTTGGTTGCAGAGTAGACAGAAAGCATTTCTCACCTGTTAAACTATCTTAGGATGACTGACAGTATTAGTGATTATCCTCTTAGAGATACCCTATGTGTTAGCACAGCAAGACAATGTTGGAAACATGTGTCTGTAACCCATTTAATCAAACACGGCTACAAATGCTGTCATCAGGACTCCAAGCAGTCCAATTAGTGACAAAACAGATTCATCTGTAAGAAAATTTATAAATGAGAGGAGATCATTCAGTCCATCTAGCTCATTCAGCAGTTAGTAGTTAATTGATCCATTGAATCAATGTCTGGCAGACATAGATTTGCAGCGCAAATTAATAGGCTTTCATCAGGGCTATTAGAACCATGTTCTAGTGCTGTCTCATTGGTGGTTATGTGAAATCAACATGGCAAATCTTTCAAGGTTCAATAAATATAACATCAAAATGAAATTCTACTCTAGAAATCTTTGCATGTCCAAACAGTTGTGAATATACAATTTATATCTGTTACACCGCAGCTAGCTGAAGCTGACGGCCACAGGTTACTGACAGGCTGGAATTAAAATGCAGAGGCTCATTGATCTCCAGAAGCTGAGGGTGTGAAGAGTATGAAGGCTAATGACAGACAGTTGCAGGACTGGGTGGAATGTGAATGCAGTCTTCGGGCTGGGTCAGGCAGAGAGACTGCTATGTAGTATGGGCGGATGGCAGTAGCGGTAGGTGCAAGTGGTCTGGCACTGACCCGGAAGCTGGTGTTTTAGGGCAAAGGGCTGGATAAGATTTTTTCAGGCTTTAGGCAGGAAGAGTCTCGCTGGTCAGAACTACAAATAGCACTACTCAGTGACTGAGATTAGCTCAATGTCAGAGCACTGTCCCAGTGGCGTAACAGGGTTTAAATAATGAGAACTAAATTAGGTAATTAACTGTTCATTTGATGAGGGTTTAAATA
Source organism: Lepisosteus platostomus (assembly GCF_059453375.1). Taxonomy (NCBI): domain Eukaryota; kingdom Metazoa; phylum Chordata; class Actinopteri; order Semionotiformes; family Lepisosteidae; genus Lepisosteus; species Lepisosteus platostomus. Next base: position 32,456,637 of record NC_142622.1, on the reverse strand, counting down.
ATAAGAACTAAATCAGGCAATTACCTGTTAATTTCATGAGTGGGGCAAAAATAATCGGCCTGGGCATGTTCTGATAGCCACAGGAGATATGCAGTCGATCGTGGGAATGATGCTCGTTGCCAGGTCAACCGAAAGATGCGAGCTCCTGCCCACCCAGGCATGACAATATTTAGTTCAAAGGTCTTGTTGAGTTTAGGAGTAGTCTAAGTAAATAGGCTTTCGTGATTCAAGTTTAGTATCCATAGTGCACAGAATTAGAAAGAAATTAGCAAAATGAAAGAAATTAGCCATTTATCCTTGTTATTGTAGGGAGACGGGGTTGGTGAGACAGGAATTCAGGCTCTTTAATTTAGAAAGGAAAACTGCTCTTTATTGCCAGCACAGCAGCAAAGACAATGGGAGACAAACGCCGACTAACAAGGCTATAACAAACTCAGGTCACTTGGGCTACAGGTACATAAGTATAGCGTGGTTAAGTGGGTACAGATATAAAAGAGCGTAAACCGGGGATAACTACTTACATAACTTCCCAACAGCCCCCAAGAGCCCCCAACAATGTGCAACCACACCAGAAGGTCAACCTGCGCTGGCCAGTAGCCCTCAGTCCCCCCTTTGGCTCCTACTCCCCTCCTGCCCCTCGCTGCGCACCTCAGCCGGGCACTCTTCTGCTGCAACACCAGGTGAGGGCACCACACTATGATGTTTTATAGGATGCTAACTTTGTTGTTTTATAGTTTAATTTGCCACATGTGATGAAAAATGAAGATGCAAGAAAGAGTGTCCACTTTGTAAGACAATAAATTGATGCATTAGTTAGTATTGCTTTGATATACAGTAGTAATCCAAATACACTCAATAATTATAAAATCATTTTCATTAAAGACATTAAAGAAAGGTCAGCCTTATCTCTCTAATCTCTAATAAGATAAGGATTCACAGCGGACTCAATCCAATAAGGGTAAGTAATAGGTTTATTCCATGCTGAAAAGAGAAGTAATAACACAACTTTTCGGCTGTGGAGCCTTCTTTGGGTGTCAACATTTGTACAGTGGCGGAGTGGTTAGCATTGTTGCCTCACAATCCAAGGGCCATGGTTTTCAGTTCCTGATCTGGGGTGCCATCAGTGTGGAGTTTGTGTGTTCTTCCTGTGTTCATGTGTTCCTGTGTTCTCCAGGTGCTCTGGTTTCATCCCACAGTCCAAAGACATGCTGGTAGTTTAATTGGATTCTGGGAAAACTGGCCTAAGTGTGTGTCTTGAGTGTGCCCTGCAAAGCACTGGTGTCCCATCCAGGGTATATCCTGCCTTTCTTGCTGGGATGGGCTCCAGCTCCCCCTTCACCCTGAATTGGACAAAGCGGTTTGGTGGGAACCCTTTTGATTCACTGTCTTGTGTACAAAAAAGGCAATTAATTTGCCAAATGAGAAGAGAAGTACATTAGGTTAGTTTGTAAAAATAACCTTATTTGTGAGCCTAAAAGAATATCACTGTTGCACTGATACTGAAAAACACAGAATGATGGTTCTCCACCACAATGAAAAGCCTCTGTGTTAAAGCTAAAGAAATATACCGTTGGTTTGTCAGGGATGAACTATGCTGTTGTTACCAATTATTCACGAATCCTGGGCAAGTGTGAATGATGGAAGGTAAAATGTAATTACAGTATATACCAAGCAATAAAATAAAAAAATCACTATATGCATGTGCAACCCTTTCCTACTGATTCCCAATAACAGGCAGTAGCTGTTAATACTCTCTCTGTCTGGGAGCAATAACACAAACTACAGAGAGCCAGGCACAGAAAAACTTACTAGTAGAGGCTGAACTGCCTATGCGAGCTACTGTATACCTCTCATGAACTCACTGGGAGACTCCTGTAGTGCTTCAATGTTGCGGGCTGTTTAAGCTGCCCATCAGTTGTGATGTCCTGCAGGTCCTGCCCAAGCATGATGGTTTTATTGGTGGTCTGGTGTGACAGCCACATGTTGAGAATTAAGCCACACATGATCTTTTATTTCAAAGGTTTATTTTGGAAAAAATTTGATTTGATGAGAACACAATGAGAAGGATTTCAGACTACTTGTTATGGTGGCACAGGGCACAAGTACTGCAACTTGTAGCAAGGAACTATCAGCCTGTGCTTGGATGCTAATACTGTACACAGGCAACTTCTGTGCCACCACCTAGTCACCTGCTTATAAATGCATATTATAAGATATATAAATTAAACTGAATATTAATTAAATGTTTTTGGTAGCATTTTTAATAAATCATTCATGAGTGACTTTGAAGCACTCCAAAAAATTGTTTCATATGCGTTAGTGAGAGTTGACTTTGCAAAGGTGATGAACTATTTTAACATGCTAAGCATTACAAAAAACACAGTGTAACAGTGTGGAGTGGGCTGAGCCACGGTGAGCACTGGTCAAAGTCAATGTCCCGTCTGAGGGGGTGGAGGCAACGGTGAGAGGCTAGCAAAAACTGGAAAAAAAAAACCTCAAAAGGCCGTGTCCAGGCTGGAACTATCTAATGGGTCCTGGAAGAAAAGGGAGCGCAAGGCCAAACCAAACAGTGGAGAAACATGGCTGGACAGGGGAGGAAAAGTTCAGCCTACCCCGGTGGGAGATACACGATGGTACAGGAAAAAAAGAAAAAGAGAAGAAAAAGAAGAAAAACGACGGCCTTATGCTCTCGTCACAAACACCTCTGGGACTGTTGGTGGAAGATTCTCCCCTTGCGGGAGTTTGCTTCTCCCTCCGGGGAGGTGTTCAGTGTGTTTTTAAAGGGCCCTCTTATCTGTTACAACCCTTATATCACGCACAGCCCCTTTAAGAAGGTGGAGACCCCGGCTTAACACGTAACCACTCGGCTTCCTCATTCTACACCCCACCCTGGGCCCTCTCCTGAGTGTATTTCAGGAAGCCCTTACATTATTCTCAATGCTCACTATTGGGTTTTACCTGCTCCGAGCTACTCCCTACTTTTCTGGTTTGCGTCTATGGGTTTTTGGTTTCGGACTTAGCCTTTTTACGATTTGTGGATTTCAGCTCTTGGCTTTCAAAGTAAATTCAAAGTAAAAAACAAACAAAAAAAAAGTACATAGGTAAATAATCTAAAAGAAAAATGGAAAGTCATGACTGCATATCGTGACACCACAGTGGTTGTGTCAGCCACTCTGGGCAAGAAACAGGTGTGTCCACAACTCCAGACATGCCCCTCAGCCTTGTGGCTCACACATGCCAATTTCTCTTAGCCCTTGGCTTGCAGACTCTCAGGCTTAGAGTCTCCCACTCACATACATTTCAGTCCTTTCTATTATCTCCACTGAGATCATTATGAGGTTTCTCTATGTTGCTGAGCTCTTTGATTGCAAATCAAACTTTCACTCTGATTCTTTCATCTTTTTTGGGAAATAACAGTGGAAGAACCTTGACTTGGTCATTCCTGTTTGGCAGGACCCACTCTGCAACATTCTTTACCTTACCGGTGGGACAATGACTGAGGCTGCTGCTCTCTGTGGGCCTTCTCTGCACCTTGATGACATCATCTTGCTAGGAGCTTCCCTGTTTCAAGCTACTACACATGGAGACTACTGTTCCAACCAGATTACTTTTGGAGCCTGCCTTGCTTCTAGCTCTAATGTAGGCTCTCCTTGCTTCCTGATGACTCACAATACTTCCTTTTAGCCCTCCCTTCCTCTGCTGTCCTTCACACTCCACAGTAGGTACTGGTTTTCACTCACCACCAGTCAGCTCATGGACTACCAGGTCCGTCTCCAGCTGCTGACGCTACCACCTGACACACCTGGCTGGGTTCACATATACAACACTTATCCAAGGCTCCACCACTTCAATCCTGCACCCAGACTCATAACACTCTATCTAAACATCACATAGCCTTTATCCTGATGGCTTTTCCTCACCTCGCAAGTTGTGAAGAAAGCTTCCAGCACACTTTTCCTTCATGTCCAGCCACCACTGGCTTTTTTCTGTTTTGCTTATCTTTATTCTGTTTCTTCTTATCTTTACTCTTACTCAGACTTATGATCTCACACACTTATCGGCATCAGTAGCGCCCTCTCTGTGTCTCCACAGCTACTGCATGCCCACTATCAGAGGTCAACAGCTAGATTAGTTCTTTCTTTCACTCAATGCTTTGGCATTTCCTGAGTGAGGGCTCCTCTACTGCACCCTACTCTCTGTTTTGTATTATTCACTATCACACATTACTGTACTACTCCACTCACTCAGAGGACGCCTTATTGTACTCTCACTTTAAGCAAGCTGGCCTCTAATCCCCTCTGGAACTGTTGTTCTTCCTGGTTCCTTCTGGTGTTCCCTTATAAACATTTATTCTAAATTCCCTCTGGAATTGATGTTGAAAACCCTTCCCTACTTGGGGTAACTAAAGCTGTAGCTTGTAATCTCTTCTCTCTTTCACAACACAAATACTCTCTTCTTAAGCATCTGAGTTTCATTACACAACTGAGTTTCATTAACTCAACTCCGTTCAGCTGTAGTCGCCCAGCATTGCACCCTGGAGGGCATTACAATGTATACATATCTAGCCATTCAGAATGCCTGATGAACATAATGCGTTGCAACTTGTTATTTTTAAATAAGCTGATGCTGGTCTGCACTATTTTGCGAAACCGCCAGGTGGTGCAGTGAATGCTTAACATGGCTTAGGCAAGTACTGTATTCTGGGCTATCACGCAAAACGATCGATTTAGAATCCTGTTCAATGCTCAGCCCCTTATGCACAATCTTTTTCCAATTATAGAATATAATTTGTATTTCGTTTCCACTTATATTAATTTTATGGTGTTTATTATATTATGACTGTATGTTAAATATTACATTAATTTTAAAAATGAGAGTAGGGTTGTTTCAAAATGCAAAATTACTCGGCCAGATATAGAATTTTTTAAAATTATTATAACTTTTTGTTAATCCAATGTCCTTTTTCATTTTTAAATCTGCATTAAAATAATCTATATTTTTTTAATATAAATTTCAACAACAAGTAATTAGGAAAGTGGCTTTAAAACCATATGGTACCATACTGCATATACAGTAAAGTATATTTATACAGTATACTGATCTCACAGCAGTTAATTGACACGTACACTTCTGTTTCACATATCTGTGGAAAAGACTGCATGTGATTCGTGTGTGTGTCATGTCAGGTTTTGTAGTCCTTATTTTCTTATTCGATACACGTGGCCAACATTTTAAAACTACATTACACAGTGTTACATTACACGCCCACTGTGAGTTTCGAGACAGTGCTTTAACAACTTAAAAAATCCTGAATGGGAGAAAAAAGTCCTCATTGCAGTACCTTATATAGTGTAACAGTGTGACTTAACTAACAACTTGATTTAACAATATTTAAGACAAACTATTCCACAAATAAATAAAAATGTATATTCAATTTACTGTAAAACCACTAACATCAACACAACACTTGTGAAAACACTAAGACTGAACCTTTGAGTAACCCCAATAACCACATCACTAGTACAACACATATGTATAACTCACAATATTAGGCAATAAATAGTAGATCTGCAATATATTCACCATTGTAATAACAGTTACAACAGATACAGATTTTAAAACAAATCTGAAACCTTTTGAAAAGACAATATTAACCCTACTTCATACCTGCATGTGAGATTACCGGAATGCCCAGCAGGTGTTTTATTTTGATTATACTATGAATTAGTCCCTGAAGCACACAGAGGTTTTGAAATTATAAAACAATCTGTAAATCAAACATTTCTTTGCACAAGAGAAATGGGTACTTTTTGAGAAGTTGTGTACTGCTTTCAATTTAACTAATTTTGACAGACTTGAACAGATAATTTTGCTTGAAGAATTTAATATCTGTCTGCCTAGCCATATTGTAACTTATTTAATGGAGAATAAAATTACTTTGCTCTTACAAGCAGCTGTGTTAGCAGATGAGTTTGTGTTAATACATAAGAATGTGTTTACTACTTCTGTTCAACCCTCCTCTTTCTGGACATTTTGTTCTTGTTGTACAAAATGTTTTAGACCCATTAACTTATTAAACTCCGAGATCCTGACTGATTTGACATTCTATTTGTCTCATTAAGCTGAAACAGAAAAAGAAGACATTCTGTAGTTAATCTTATTGGAATATAATAAAACCATTGACATCAACACAGGAGCAGGACCTATGGCTGCTGCAGTTCACAGACTTGCATTATTCTGCAAATTTGCTGACTTCTGTGACGCTGCATCCTTTTGACTTGATACTATATAACACCATTCTCCATCTGTATGGGGGATGGGGATAGGGGTTGAAATTTGAAGTTATTGTTTTCCTTCCTCAATTTAACATCTGATACGTCCCAAGTACAGTGCGCTACGCACATAGGAGATTATGAATGTGAAGTGAATATTTAACATACTGTGATATACAGTATAAAATTAATAAAAAACATAAATATAGTATTGTAACGCATACGGCCGACAGGCACTGTGTAAGAGCTGGCTTACCAGAGTGGTGACGCCACCACCCTTCCCTGTAATAGCAGGACCACAGCCACTAGGCTGGGGAGAGATCTCTCTTTAGCTCACCAGGCTGTGTCCCTGTTGAGTGACGCTGGAGGCCTGGGTTCGTGTTCCCAACGCTGCATCAGTGACAATTGGAAATGTGTATTAGAGAGTTAAAACAAAAGCCCCCACCCAGTTTTCCTCTCCTTCCTTTCCTTCTGCAAGGACACAATGCGCCACCAAGGCACAATACACTTCTTTCAGTGGTACATCAGAAAAGTTAAGCTGAAATAGGTGCTACACACCATAAAGTGCAACTTGTTGTTCTTGCATATTTCCAACAACTTTTTCTTTATTAATATACAGTAATAATAATATATATATAACTGATATATTAAGAAGAAAAAAGCAAAAACATGTATGAAAAAAACACTAAATTTAGATTTTAAATAGTATAATTTAAAATATACATTGTGTCATTAAAATAAGCATTTGCAAAACTGCTGTATACATGTAAAATACTAAAATTGTGATTTCTGCTAAAGGACATCTGAATACTGTGATAAATAAAATTTTCAGAAGTGTGAATGTAGTTTATATATCTGGCTGAAATCGAACCTTGGATATACAGTAATATATTTATATTGTTTATGGCGTTCATAAACATGATATTTCTGGTTTTTATTTTCAGCTATCAAAATGTCATAATTAGTTGTGTAATTCCATATTAATATTAAATGGATTTAAAATGTACACTAGAGAAACATTAAATGAAGCAATCATTTCACTGACATGTTACACACCAGAAGTGCCACCTATCGATCATCTTTTGCAAAGTGGATCATACAATGTACTGTGCTGCAATACCACAAACACAGTACTAAGAGTCAACACTCATTCTCAGTGGCTACATCTGTATACAAAACCTTTGCAGTGGCAAACTTTAAATTATTTTACATACATAGAAATACCTTAACATGTCTTAAGCTTAGATGAGGGGCTTCTGTCTGAATACATTAATGGAAGTTCACATGATTTTAGAATAAATAAACCTGTCTTGTAAAGTCACTCAAGTCAGGTAGTGGATATAATATGACATTGACATTGATCATTAATAAGTGACAGGCACTCAGACACTGCTTAGATTAGGCTCTCACTCCAAACTGGGTAGCTAACAGAGAAGGGAACTGGTTACAGGTGCCATAGACAGACAAATGGCGACTTTGAAAGATTTAACTGGCTGAGATGGGAGAAAATGTTAAAGGATCAATATCAATATCGCAGTCACTCTACAAAGGGGGCTTGTATGGAACTGAAAACAGAACACCACAAATCACGCATGGGGTTTGCATCGAAATTCTACTGCAAACGTGGCCATACATTTTATGGTTTTAGACAAAAAATGAACTTTTGGAGTAAAAACAAAGCACTGCTTCTGATCTAAACATTTTACATGACTCAGTCAACACCACCCCTACTCTCAAGCATGGTGGCGGCAGCATTATGTTATACAGTAGTTCTGCTTCTCATCAGTGGGGACTGGGAAGCTTGTCAAGACTGATGGGAACATGGATCAAAGTATTGGCAAATTTTAGAAGAATCTGCTTCGGGCCTAAATCTGGGGAAAAAAGTCTCCTTTCAGCAGGATAATGATCTAAAGCACAAGGCCTAAGCTACACTGGAGTGCCTTAAGTATAAGAAAATGAATGTCCTTGAGTGGGCCACTTAAAGTCTTGACTTGAATACTATTGAGAACCTAAGGAAGGACTAGAACACAAACTGCTGATTTGAGAGAGCTTCAGCAAATCCGCCAAGAATAGAACAAAAAACAATTGTACCAAGCCAGTGTGCAAAGTTGGTAGAGACATACAGTACCTACAAAGACCTGTGAGTTTAATTGTTACCAAAGGTGTTCCAGCAAATGGAGTTTATGAGTCTGAATATCCAATCAGCATATTGTTTTTTTTTCTTTTTGCTGACATTTTTCTATAATGTACTGTATGTTACCCTTAGAAATCTTCAATTTGATCAGGTTTTGGATTTTGAATAAAATATTAATTTGAAATAAATATATATGCATCATTTTGTAGTTTCACAACATAAGATACCATAGGAAGGGACTGAATACTTATTCAAGACACTGTATTCTACTTTTAGTGAATGTATAAACGGGTTTCTTGTATTCTGTAACAGCTGTCACACAGCTGTATCACAGTTTCTGATTAATTCTTTTGTGCTTCAGACAAGAGATGACAAACTAAAGTTGTTTTAATTAAAAAAAAAAGTCTTTGTTCTAAAGCCACATTATATTAATATTGCTAGCCATGGTAAAGGAGTTTGAAGTTAAGAATGAAAACAGAGGTTATGTGAATATAATGATATGAACATGTACAGTATTCTGTTTGATACTATACTATACATGATACGAACACTTAAATGACTTTTGTCTTTTCTGCATGAAATAAGAAATTTTAATCTGTGTTAAAATTTATTATCTGTGCCATTATTTAAAATATAGTTGTTACATGCAGCATGCTGTACTTCATAAACTCACTCATAAACTGGAAGTAATCTGACAAGTACATCATATGGGTTTGTGCTAGCAAAAGGAAAAGTTGAATAGCATTTTATGCATTTAAGGGGTGTAAAGATACTAAAATCTTACTGTACCTATTTAGTGTAGCATGTAATATTGATGATAAAAGTACTAATTGAATTCATTTGCATTTTGACAGGAAGTTCTCCTTATAGGCATATACTATACTGTAGAATACAGCTTGTCATGTACAGTACAATATTTATTCTTTCATATACATAAAAAAGCAGTAAGATAGCAGCAGAAACACTTCAATCATTGGAATACACAATATATATTTAACATCATTAATCAAGAAACAGTGATAGTCTAATAGGGTTTGCATGTAAAGCTGTTAAATTTTATTTTGTGTTTCTTCAACTATACAGAATGTGTATACTGTACAGTATATATAACAGAGTTGTATGGTTAAATTTAGAAATGATACGTTACTATAATAACTGTATATTTGTCTATACAGCGGGTTTGATGATGATTTACATGAATAGTTAAATCCTTTTTCACCTTATCTGAATTTGATCTGGATTACATATTTAAGTTCTGTATGGAATACTTTGTATAGAAAAGAGAAGAGAAAATAGAATATTTTGGTACACATACTGAAGAATTCACCCAGCATATGAGGTGTGGGGGCAAAGCACTTCAAAGTTAGATCAAAGAACCAACAACAGAAACAAAGAAGACCAATAATAATAATAATAATAATAATAATAATAATAATAATAATAATAATAATAATAATAATAATAATAATAATAATAATCGTCTCAGGTACATTTTCTCATATGTGCTTCAGATGTGAATGACCCTACCTGGATCAAGGAAAGCACCATAAATGTGTCATCAACTGTTCAACTGTGGTACTGAACTCCTGCTCTTGACCGACAGTGCTTGGGCGGAGCTGTGTCGGAGCACTCTGATGAGTAAACGCGTTAGGAGCAAGAAGCGTAGAATAAAAGCTGCAGATTTCATACTGGAATCCAAAGTGAGCTGCGAATTTTACCGTTCGTTACTGGAGAACGGTAAGTTGCTATCTGTAACAATAAACTTTACTTTGGGTCCTAATAGATCCATCTGGTAATCTAAAATTTAATTGATAACGCTTTCTTCATACAGTACAGTACCAAAGCATAACGCGTAGTTGCCGAAGTGAATTTTCGCACTTTCTTTTAAAGGGTTTAAATTAATATCAGTGCAACTTGCTAGGAGATGTGATGTGTACAGAGATGAATGCTAATAATCCCCGTCCCCCCTAATTTAGAATGCGAAATATTAATTTAATATTCTCGTCTCACTGGTTAGGTTAAAAACATGAACTACTGCATACAGTATATGGTTTTTCTTAATATGTCCAAGTGTTCAAAATGTTATGGAACTGAATGGTATTTGTGCACAGGAAGAGCAACTTTTTAACACCCACGAGTTAAAGCCACTTTGGACACTAAGTTTGTTTGGTAGTTCCGTTGAAGTAATTAAAGCTAATTTTGCAAGGGTTGGGTGAAGCGGCAGTACCGTGTGAAGGGTTATCTACTGTAGATACAAACTAATAATGTGTGTTAATTATATTTACAGTAGTCTGTAGTGTGCGTGAGAATTTGAACGAGCTTGTCCCATTGGGAATCCCAGTTTCCTCAGAACTCAAGGCTTTTAAAAATTATTTACACTACTAAGGCATGTAGTACGTGAGTTTTAAATTAACCATTTTTTTCTTTGCATTAAAATGTTTTAACTTTAGGGAATTTATGGTTGTTGTTGCATTTTCTTGCACTTTTCGTGGGGGGGATTTTAATCCCAATTTTGGAAAACAGGTTAAAATCAAAGCAGATCAAAACAAAAGGCCGTTTTATCCTTTACAAAATCACCGTATCACAGTACTTGGGTACATTTTGGGGACAGCTCTACTGCTTTACCACTGTACTGTATGTTAAAAATACATTCCTTATACCTGAATCATACTTTACAGTAAAACTGCTGAGTTTTATAGTAATACTGTGTACACTTCTGTAAGGACGTTCAGTGGAGCAAATGTTAAAATTCAAATAAAAGGAACAGTGCTGAGTGTATTTATTGTAAATATATGTTTCATTAAGAAAAATAAATAGTGTCATCATGATAGTTTTTAAAACATATATATACACAGTACATTCACAAGGTCATTACTGACAAGATTTTTATTTAAAAAACATATATATATATACAGTACATTCACAAGGTCATTACTGACAAGATTTTTATTTTAACAGCATTTTAAACGTAACCCATTTTTAAAAATCTGATCTTCCTCAGATAGAATGCCTAGACTTGCAGGACGGAAACACAATTTGAGTTATAGTATATACTGTAAGTCAGAGACTTTTGAAGACTTAATAAAACTATCATTTCCCCATCAGTACCATCTGTTTGGTGTTCTACTCTGTGGGTTTTAGATCCAATTGTTTTAATGACGTGGTGCAAGATTCAATTACCCAGCCTCACTTCTTGGATGCTCATGATGGGAAGATTCTTATTGTAACTTATTACACAGTAGCCTGAGATGCTCTACAATCACCTTGAAGCTTAGAAAATCAATGTAGTTTCAAACAGTATTTACCAATACTTGTAGACATGAATGAAAAACAAAATACAGATCTCAGGTTTATATCTTAGTTAACGCCACGCATTAATGTGCTCCATACTTCTATCAGTTTTATTCTGCTGAGGGAGAGATGTTGCCTGTTACCTTTTGTTACATCTGAAAAAATGTACTTCCCCACTCAAAAAAATAAACTCTATAGATTAGGGCAAATGTTAAGGTAAAATATAAATAAATGGCTGTGTTTTACAAACCAGATACCCCCCAACATTATTTATCAAGGACTTCACGTGCTGAAGTTACCAAATTAAATAAGTTATTTTTTAATAATAAAATGAAAATACTATTTTCTCTGGGAATATTTGTAGAAACTGGCCAATTTTTTTATGTAAGCAAAGGTCCAGTTGTAATTTACTGGCAAAAACATTGCAGGAGAAAGCATAGCTCATTGCTAACCGTAGTAATCACCTAATCAAAGAGCAGAGTTGTAAAACTTTTTAAAAATGAATTCCAATATAAAAAACTTTCAAAACTGCAGATTGTGTGAAATAACTGATATTTCTGAGGTTGCACTTTTACTGCAGTTTGTCATAAGGGGTGCCAATATATAGTAAAAACATGCAGATGACATATGTTCTGTGAGGAAAAAGACAATACTTCCTGCAAATTGAATGGTGATTTGTATTTAGTAGAACAACATATTAAAAGACATATTTTTACATTTCCCGCACATCACATAAAATGCAAAGCTTTGGAAATCGCTCTTACTAACCAAAATACACAGATTTTATACAGACATTCACCCTAAGCTTTGGGATGCAATATGAAGTACAGCCAGCAGCCATATCACCCCACAGCTCATAACTGGTAAACCTCTGAAACTAAGCAGGTGTGAGCCTGGTCAGTACCTGGTCAGTACCTGGATGGGAGACCTCCTGGGAATTTTAGAATAGGGACATAGGGTCTCATTTACTTTGAAACATTTGGATTCATTAGAAGAAAGATTTAGGTCCGGATTTTAAGACAGGTTTATCCCTCTTGGGTCTGTTTCTCAGGTTGGTCAGGGAGATGGCCTCTTTGATTGTACTGTATTTAGAGTAACTTGTAAGTTGTACTGTATGTTTGTGTTATTGTCATTAATAATAATAATAATAATAATAATAATAATAATAATGGCAGGTGTGAACATGGCCAGTACCTGGATGGGAGACCTCCTGGGAAAAACTAAGGTTGCTGCTGGAAGAGGTGTTAGTGGGGTCAGCAGGGGGCACTCACCCTGTGGTCTGTGTGGGTCCTGATGCCCCCGTATATTGATGGGGACACTAAACCGTAAAAAGGTGCCATCCATCAGATGAGATGTAAAAGCGAGGTCCTGACTCTTTGTGGTCATTAAAAATCCCAGAGTGTTCCTCAAAAAGAGTAGGGTGTTAACCTCGGCGTTCTGGCCTTGACTCTTACCAATCACGGATTCCTAATAATCCCCTTCATTAGTCTGTTCTCCTCCCCACTAATAGCTGATGTGTGGTGAGCGTTCTGGCGCACTATGGCTGCCGTCGCATGATCCATTGGTGGTGGAAGGGAGTGCATTACCTGTAAAATGCTTTGAGTAGAGTGTCCAGAAAAGTGCTATATAAGTGTAAGCAATTGTTATTATTATTATTCTATACAGAGTTAGATGTTTCCCCTTTACGTACAGTATACTGTATCTGAATTTTAAACATATTGCTGTCCTTTACTGCTGACAGGAATTAGCATTCTTAAACTCAAGAGACATGCAAATATATTAATATCTTCACAGAAAGTGAATTATTTTAAGAAAACCTTATGCTCCATGGCAGTTTTGAAAGTCTCTAGCTCAGGCTAGTTTTAATAAAATCACTTGAAGGTACATAAGCTTCAGTTGTTTCCATTGTCCCTTAGACCCATTTAGTTTTTAATAACAACACGCGGCTTAACCAGATTAAACATTGTTTCAGTATAGACCACTTACTGGTTAAAATGCGTGAAAGAAGATAAATATTGTATGAACAGATGCCTCTCTGAAAACGTGAAGAGCTCTGAAAATGCTAAAGATTAAACCTTGATTGAGTAACCACAATTAACAAAAACATCAGCAATTTGATTTTCTCCTCTGATTTAATTTGATTTCAAGTTGTGTTTATGTCTCATTCAGCTTAGCAAATCCCAGCTTCACTCTGCACAGCCATTCGGTTTGTAATTACTAAAACCTTAAAGAAAGGTGTCTAGGGTTTTGAGATTTCACCCCTACTAATTGCTGCACACTATATTTATGGAACAGGTGCTTTTCTCTGGAGAATTCTATTAATCAAAATGAAAAAAAAATCATGAATGTTTTCAATTGTTAACAGTGACATGCGTTTACTATTATAAATGCCTTTATAGCATGCTCTTTTTAATTAGCTAACTTTAATTACTGTTATTGCATTATACACATTATTATGTGTTAAAATATGCTAATTGAACAATTTTTTACACTTTAGGGGAAAGAGCTGTTTTAAAATTAACCACTTGACAATGTTCCACAGTAGTATACAGCTCTAAATAAGATAACACAAATTGCATGAATCTGCTGTGTCAATTATTTTTGTGAATCATGTAATGTAAAGCGTGAGAGTGTCTGAGGAATAACTATAGTTAACCCATACTAAAAAAGACCATTGTACTCAGGTTGAGGAAGTATGAATCTTGTTGTGGATTAGGAAGTATGACGTAGTTCTGAAACACAGAGTTAAGGACTGGAGCTTTGATGCTGTTATTTTAATTCAGCAGGATTTACTGAAACATAATAAAGGAGCTACTGTACTTCCCTTCTTTAACAGAAAGTGTTATGATTGGCTAGGTATGTACGTACACAGAACTCAGTTCCTGACATACTGTAGCTCACACTCCAGACCTAAGTGTTTGATGTATGAAATAATTTCTGCCTTTGCCATTTTAGCTATCTACAGAGCATATCCTTTGTGAAGTGATATGTTCATTGTTCTAATCAAAGCATTTCATACTGATCTACATCTTGTTTTTGAATTCCTTAGTGTTTCTCAGCTTCTTCTGCAAAGTGCAGCCTTGGCATTTCAGTTTTATCACAAAATAGTAGAGGATTATGAGGGTTTCTCAAAAGAGAACAAACTTGAGAAGTATTTTAATTTCAGATCAGGAAACATCGTGTTATTAAAGGAGTTTTTAACCTGTGTATTCACGGATCCTTCAATTTGTCTATATTTATACAGTATGTACAGGGTGTCCCATTTAAAACTAACACATATATTTGTGTAGCAAAGATTGTTTAAGAAAACCACAAATTTGTTTTATATTGAATTACAAGCATAGGAGTCTTATTTTCATGTTTCTCAGCAATCTAGATTTTGTATAGCCAAGGGTGAAGATCTTCATGCAGAATGTGAGCAATAGTTGTTCTGCTAACACCACATTCTACTGAAAGGCAATGGATTGTCTTCTTAGGACTAATCTCTTCAGCTGTGGCAGCAATGTTTTCTTCTGTTCCCATTGTGGGACATCTTAGACACACAGATGGACAAACACTTTCCATTTCTCAAAACTTCTTAACTAAGAATATATTGGTGCTTCAGCAAGAAAAATCTTTGCATTGTAAATCCCATCTGTAAGCTCTCTGAGCAGCAACAGCACTACCATACATAAAGCAGAATTTAACAAGTTTAGTTTGAGTTGGCACGTCATACTAATCCATCATTCTAATCTTCAAGGACTCACCTGCCTAGATTTGTTAAATATAAATGTGTCTGATATAAATGGGATGCCCTGTTTATTGTGTTTGATTGCATTTTTAAAGAACTGTATATCACCTTTGTTTATTAATATTTCTTACTAGGACACTCACCTACTGAGAATGATAAATTAAACTATGAGCTACTGTATGGAAACAGGCAGTGAGAAAAGAAGAAGCATGCTAGGCAAAAGGACCTTAAAGACCAACCTTAAAAACCAGATTCTAGCTAAGTACTGTATCTAAACCTCGTTTAAGAGAGCTTGCTGTCCCTTATTTTTAGAAAACCCTGATTTCCTCTATAAGGAATTTGCAGACAATCTCACAAGGTTAGTGATGAATTTTAGAATAGGGAGATAGGGTCTCATTTACTTGGAAACATTTGGATTCATTAGAAGAAAGATTTAGGTCTGGATTGTATTCTGTTTTAAGACAGGTTTATCCCTCTTGTGGGTCTGTTTCTCAGGTTGGTTCTCAGGAAGATGGCCTCTTTGATTGTATTTAGAGTAACTTGTAAGGTGTATTGTATGTTTGTGTTATTGTCATTAATAATAATAATAATAATAATAATAATAATAATAATAATAATAATAATAATAATAATAATAATAATGGCAGGTGTGAGCATGGCCAGTACCTGGATGGGAGACCTCCTGGGAAAAACTAAGGTTGCTGCTAGAAGAGGTGTTAGTGGGGCCAGCAGGGGGTGCTCACCCTGCGGTCCATGTGGGTCCTAATGCCCCAGTATAGTGACGGGGACACTATACTGTAAAAAGGTGCCGTCTTTCGGATGAGACGTAAAACCAAGGTCCTGACTCTCTGTGGTCATTAAAAATCCCAGGGCATTTCTTGAAAAGAGTAGGGTGTAACTCCTGGCCAAATTTCCCATTGGCCCTTACCAATCATGGCCTCCTAATATGCTCCATCTATGAATTGGCTTTATTACTCTGTTCTCCTAGCCACTGATAGCTGATGTTTTGTGAGCGTTCTGGTGCACTATGGCTGCCGTCGTATCATCCAGGAGGATGCTGAACATTGGTGGTGGTGGAGGGGAGTCCCCATTACCTGTAAAATGCTTTGAGTGGAGTGTCCAGAAAAGTGCTATTTAAGTGTAAGCAATTACTCTTATTAATTATTAATGGACTAGCATTGTAAACACCATGTATGTTTAAGTTCAAGTACTGTAGGTAGCTGTGTCAGCATGCATAGGTTGCAAAGGATCAAGTAATGGTTAATTCCATGCTGAAAAGCAAAGAGACACAATGTTTTCGGCTATGGAGCCTTGACAATTGAAGAAGGCTCCGCAGCCAAAACGTTGTGTTTCTTTTCTTTTCATCATGCAATAAACCTTTTCTTGCTCCTTTGCAACGTGTATGTTTATTCTGCTTAAGACTGCATAAATTAGACAGTTTGAGCTTGATGAGCCTTTGTTTTTGTTTGTCCAGAAATGGTGTTTTAAAACCCGTAGTACAGTATTTTAGTTTACCAATGAGAAACGCTCTGCATCTTTCCAAGAAAACTCTGTTTCTGATTTACTATAAAATACCGAAAGCACTTGCAGAAAATAACATACAGTTTTTAAATGTGTGTTGTTTTATTGTTTGAATTACATTGCATATTCTGATGATCCTGGTTTATTGACATCTTAAGGAAACTCAATCCCTATAAAAAGGTTGTTTTATAAAACAATTCAAACTAAATTCTTGTGGACTTTTTGACTCATTATTCCTTTAATCTTTGTGATACCCTTGCAGTAAGAAAGATGGGTTCTTCTCATAATCAGGAACAAAACCCTTTACAATGACTTAAATGCAAACTTTTTTATTTTAAAAAGGATTTTAGTTTATTTCACATCGGCACCATGTTGATACATATCTAAGAAGAATTGTCTCTGTTTACAAATAATTCATGTCTGAGAGGGTGTTATATATAAAGTACTGGAGTACATTTATGGTTTTTGATCAAAAAGAATGAATTCCAGTGCTGTTTGAAAATCAGAGTGAAGACATAGACAGGAACCTCTGCATCAGCAGTCTTTTTGTTCTGCATTACTGAAACAGCTGATTCATCACATCAGGAGAATTATAAACCTCATGTAAACTTAAGAACACCATCTGTACAGCATTTTTCTGAATCTGAGCTTTGTCTGACTGCTTTTTTAGTACACAAGTAGTATAATCTATAAAAGGACTTTGGAGTTATGCATAATGTATCAAAACAGTGTGTTCTAGACCTGGATAGAAAGGAGGAGAAAAGAATACAGTTGATGTGCACAAACAAATTAGAGAAAACACTGGCACCTGATGTACACTTGAAAACAGTTTAGTTAAGATCAAAATGCAGTTCTTTTTGTGGCAGAGCTGAAAATAACTTGTTCTGGTTAATGGTGAGTTTGCCAAACTGCCATTTGTCAACTTCAGCAAGATTGTGAAGAAAATCATTTGACAGCCATACAAATAAGAGTAAAGCTATACTTCAAAAAGCCTTCCTAAAGAAAACATATGGTTTAAAAGACAAATTCCTAAAAAATACACATACTACAGTACATTAGATTCATTCAAGATGATAACTGCTTTAGTTTCAGATGACTTTAACTGGCTTCTAATTTTCTTGTAAGAATGAGTATACAGTTAATTAAAGATATACTTTTAACTACTAATGAAGGTATGTTTTAAATTTTACTTTTGTATAGAAGGATGTTAAAATTAAACTTTTCTGGCTAGCTGTATACAGTACATGCAATGTGTTAGGTACAACACTTTTGGCAGGGTATTTCAAATACCTTGTACATTTTACCTGGAAAATGCAATTAAATTGTGTAAAGGCAATGCAGTTATGTTTGAAAATATTCAAGATAGCTGTATGTTGATATTCTATGACAAAGTGAAAGGCATCAATAAACATCCAAAATGTCAGAACGTTTTAAGTATACAGTATGTGCGAAGTGAAAACCAAAAACATGTTGTTGTGTGTAAATAAGCTTGCACTAGATTTATAGTATATCTGTAATTACATACTGTGTAATTTACTTAATACAGTATTGTTACAGAATAATTACAGTGTAATTTAGTAAACGTTTAGCTGTATTTACCTGTACTGTATTTTAAAGTGTTCACATTTGGTTTTGGTAAGAACGAAAAATTGAATGTTTAAAATTTTTTAAAATACCACTTTAGTTTGTTGTGTACTATCTTTAACTAAAAAAACATAAGCATTTTACAGAAGTTGAAAACAATGCCACTGATACTAAGGTACAAAATACAATATACTTTATGATTCATTTAAAGTACTGTAGATAAGTAGAAACTGTTTCTCTTATAAGCTTTGCAGTCAGATAATTTGGAACATTCTAATTGTTCCAAAATGATACTCAATATAACAATATAACTTTTTGCAAACAACTTTTTGCTTGAAGTTTAACTAAAATATATGTGATGGGAAATATATGAACACCTACAGACCTACTTTATATTATTGTGTTTGCCAAATGTAAAAATGCAATTTAATCAAGCTGCAGTAAATCCAAGTCGAGTTACCCAAAGAGTCATCTTGATTTCTTGATTTGGTGAAGGGATAGTCCTTGATGTGTTACATTCATGTTCTGTATTGTGTTTCAGTAGAGTCCAGTGTACTCCACTCACACATTTACATGCATTTATTCACACACACATACTGTACAGGGCGAAGGGTTGAAATGTAGAGATTATAGTTAATCTTGGCAGTCTTTTGGCTGTAGGAGAACCAGGGCTAAATACATTTCCACGCCTAAGAAATAATGCAAAATAGAATAGTTTTCAGGTTATATAAATGGAATTCCAATTGCTCTACAATGGAGGAGACAATGGAAATATGCTGTATGAATATAGGAATATAGAGTTGTCTCAGGTCAGTTCAAACCTTTCTATTTCCATGCCTTCCTTCAGTTGGTGATGCAAACTAGTTCTTGATGCTGGCAGGAGACTTCCAGTCTTGATGCAAAAAGCTTTTATCTCCTGCCCATTCATGTCTTTGTAGTGCATTTTGGTGCGGCTTGTGAGTCTTTTTCCACCAGCGTAGCTATCCTTTGTATGCACCCTTGGTTCAGTATGGCAAAGGTCCCTGGTGAGCCAGCTTTGTTCAAGACCTCACTGTGAGTAAGATTCTCTTGTCAGGATGTGCAAGAATAAGTGAAAATTGAAAAAACTCAGTTGTCTCTTAAAAGCTGTGTGTCATCGATGCCATGTCCCACTGCCATACTGTAGCATGATGAAGACACAAGGACATAAGTCAGCATCGTCATATTAATGGTAAGAATGCAGTTGTTCCAAGTCCACTTAATGGCTTGCTTGAGATAGGTTGTTGGTTACCATTGTACTCAAATATCTGAACTTCTCCACCATTTCAAGAAGGTTGTCATCTACAGTGATCTTGGGCTGAGTGGATTTGCCTTGTCCCATTACAATAGTTTCTTTCTATTGGTAATCAAAGAACTATGTACAGTAATTAACATTCAGTTAATTGTACTGTATATTGGAGCTTACTTTCTGTATAAGCAATAGGTTCATCGTCTGAAAAGAGGGTTCACCTGATTTGGATCTTTGTCTTAAGGTGGACTAAGATGTATAGCTTGCCATCAAATCTTAAGTGAAGTTATAGGCATACCTACAGTATATATATATACTGTATAAGACATAGTCTAATAGATCACATAGTCTTACTTTAGGTCATTTTGAAGTTGTTGGACATCAAAAGATCAAACTAAGGTGCCATGCATGTGTTCCTGGAATAACCAAAGCAAACTCAGCAGCTTCAGAGATCTCTCCAGGATACTGTAGAGTTCTGTCTCCTGACTGAATAGAATGTTTTTGTGAGAAAAAGATCATGTCCACCTTCTGTACCTTATTTACCAACAGTAAGACTATTTAGAATTAAGCACACTAATGTATTTTTATTGATAAACATTGCTTTCTAGTTGCAATAGAGTAGTTACCAGGTAATTCACTGTACTTCTTCTACACTGCACTGTTGGCATTAGTGGCTAGATACTGTAGGTCATAACCGATTATTTAAACTTCATGTATACTGTACCTGCTCCTAAGCATTCTTTCCTGCTACAGTATAGTCCTTTCCTCATTATACCGCCAACATACACCTTATTTCACATAACAGGAATAGAAATTCAAGTGATGAATGATAAAAACATGTTGTGATACTAATTCACCTGTCAAATGCATGTCATGAATTGTTACATTTTAAATAAAATGTTAATCACAGTAATTAAAACTGCAAAGATTTACTTTATAAGAATAGTTCAGTGTGCAGTTTTATGTTAGTTATTTATATAATATTAAGGGGACCTTTGGAAAAAAAACAATAGAAGGTTTCTCATTTAAGATCGCAGTGTAAAACGTTAAAAAATTGTAAACTAAGAATACCAATTGTGTTTTAGAAAAATATTTTTTCTTATACATATGGTGCTTATTTAAAAAATATAAAAGAGGTGTCCTGGATGAAATTGTTTGAATGATTAATGGGTTTGCATTTTTTTTAAGATCATGGAATGTATTAACCACATTCACTGTTCAGCAACAGACTTTGTCCTCTTGCAAATTACAGCTGTTCACGGTTGCATAATAAACAATGAGCTGCCACTACCCATTTGTAAGGTGTCAGATAAGTTTTGGTTCATCATTTATCAAGTCTTGATTTGTACATTGTCTGATTTATGCATTCAAAGGGATTCAGACAAGTATTAATTTGGAATTTATCCAAGTAAACTTCTCTGGTAGAGCAACTTTGCTGCTGTATCCTTAGTAAGTTAGACAAAAGGTTTTCTCATTAATATGCTGTCAGATACTGTATACTGTATGACTAATCTAGAAAAACTAGACTACATATAAACAGCAGTGATTATAATTTAATCCTACAACAGCAAGATGTCACTTTGGCACAATTATATTAATATGAAGTTAACAATCATCACTTTAATAAAACAAATGATTTCAGGTACCATATATCAATTCTGAAAAAATCATAAGGTCTTAGTTAGCAATAATAATAATAATAATAATAATAATAATAATAATAATAATAATAATAATAATAATAATAATAATTGCTTACACTTATATAGTGCTTTTCTGGACACTCCACTCAAAGCGCTTTACAGGTAATGATACTCCCCTCCACCACCACCAATGTGCAGCATCCACCTGCATAATGGTATTTATCAATTATGTTTCCCAAGATTTATGGGTTTCCTGTATGAAAATTAAGCTTTCACAGCACACATGCAAAATTCTAGTATACTGTATATATAAAAACAGATAACAAAGTAAAGTGGTGCAATATAATTAGTCATTTTGCGATCTGAATTTGAGTTTCTTTAATGTGAATTTACCCGGTAAAGTAGATGGAAGTAGATACAGTATGAACTATCTGGAAATACAAAAAAAAAACATTTTTATTTTGTATTAAATGTAGTTTTTTCTATCAGTTACCATGAAGTCATCATCATTGTAAAACTCATATCTCCTAGAAGCTCTGTAGAAGAGCACAGCATGAAGAAATGTTTAACTTCACCCTCCCTTGAAGGTTTCACAGTTTTTAGATAACTGTGACATAGATCTGCTGCTGTGAAGATCAACGAGGATGTCTTCACTTTCAATAACAATATGCCCACTCTCTTTTTAGCTCATGGCGTACAAAAGTTGTTATTAATCAGTTAAGTTTTTAATAGAACTTTGAAAGTAACATCTGCATTTGATCAAAAGAAATCAAGGTAAAAACCATATGCATAATTTATTTTCAAGAATGCCATAAAACATAATGAGAAACCCCTCATGAAAGAAGCATTATCAATTATCAAAATGAATACAATTGACAATTTTATAAAATAAAACATATTTCTTATTTTAAAACAATTAAATCTCTCATGGACAAATATGGATGCTGCAGTGAACTAATAGTATTTCGAAAGAAGCTGGTTTAGATTACTTGAGCTACAGGACCTAATATTATTTTTAGAAAATCAATCAGACAGTCTAGCTCATCAGGGTCTGTGAAAAAAAACCCAACAACCATTTAGATTTGGTTTTCATGATGTACAAATTATAAAAAAGGACATAGTTCAACAGAGCAACCACTTACATTTCACAAACACAAGCAGACAGAGTGAGTAATGACCACAAAGAAATAGTCTGGAGTCGTTCTCCAAAACATGCACTGTTGATCCATTTGGTGCACTGAGAGCCCCTGGGTGCGAGTGGAGGAAAAAAGGGAGGTCCAGTGTGGCTCTTCTCACTGGTACCATTGCATTATTACAAGTCCCTGGCAAGCCACAGAAGAAGCTCTTGTACAACAGACTAGGGATACTAGGGATAGTTGCATGGGTCCGGCGGACAGGACAGAAAACAATGTGCTGGACAGGGATGAGTCATGTGCAGAGTGGGACACAGTTCAGTGTCCCACTCTGATGAAAGTGCCTGGGTATGGTCAGCACCGGATATTCAGGTGCCCTTTGGAAAGTTGTCACCCAGCTGTTGAAAAGGAAGAAGAACCTTGCCACTATATGGGTGTATTAAAGTAGTTATCCTCTAGAATTGTGTGACTACCATCTTTAAGATCCTCAAGTAGGAATCGGTGATTATATAAAGGTGTTAGATCATAGAGAGATTGGACCCCCCCATATCACTTATGCATTTCTTCCCATACAGTATATTCAATAAGTGCTTCAGAAAAGTGTTTTTTTGGTAAGTCTGTTAATATTTGTGGTAGAGGTTATAGTGTTACAAATGGGGGATTACCAAAAGTAGGCTTCTGAGATTGTCAGATAAAGACAAATAAAAATAAATATTTTAACTAATCCAGTTTGGCTCGTGTCTACTTATTTTGGAAGAATGTTTTCAATTCTTAAAGCTATCAGCTTAGAGTCTTATAGTTGAAATTGAGGAGGAATATTGACCTATACGAGCAACATAGTATATGCTGTCTTTACCTGGCTTTGGCAAAACTGTGATAACAGCTAGCTTTAAAGTTTCCGGTTGTTCCCTGTTTTTATAGTATGGTTGAACATGTTCCAGAGAGGTTCAATTAATTTAGGAATGAAAGCTTCAGAAAATTCAGTAAGATTAATAGGTTTAGCACCCATTGATTTCCCCCTAGTGAGGCTGATGATGGCATGTTGAATTCCTTTTTTATGTCCTCATCTAATTTAGTTCTCCACTCATCCGAAAAAAAAAAAAACGTCTTTGTTTCTCTAAAAAAACTAAAACAGTATTCCTGATGAATCTCCCTCTGAGTTATAGGGGGTTTCATAGAAATTCTTAAAAGAAAGGTTTATACTTTCAGGTTGCTCTATAAGAATCTTATTCGGCAGAGCCTTTTCTTGCATTTTTAACCTTTCTTACATTTTTAAGTGCTAAAAAGCAGTTAGATTTCTCCATAAACAGGATCTCTTCAAATCATATTTTACAATTCCAGTATCCATTTCAACTTCTTACTGAGAAGGTTTAATTAAAACATCTGACCCTGTCTTAGTGAAGCTGAAAAACTAGTGTTGACACTGTAAAATTATAAGATTTAAGTTTAACAAGGTTTAACAACTGCAAAAGTCATCACAACACAATTGTTGCTAGTTTTGCACATTTGAGGATTGCAAAGACTAAACTACATCACTTAAAATCGTCAGTTAAAATCATTCATTAAATTTGAGCATTTTTTGCTAAAAAAATTCAGTTTACAGTATATTGATTGGTTTTCCTGGTTATACAATTTTTTTTATTAATTAGTTGACATATACTGTATTTTTAAAAGTACTGAGAGGAATAAAACAATTGTATATGATTATCAGTTGTAAAATCAAATAGTTGGTATCACACTACAGTAACTCTGACCAACTTTTAAATGCTTTGTGTTATACTGAGCTATTGGAAGCTGCTTTTTGTAATTCTATTGCTTTAAACAAAAGCAAACCAAAGCTTAAAAAATAAATTATGTATTGTAAGAAACACCTTCATATCTAGCATTTATTAATCATTTTTGGGTTTTGGGAATAATATACTGTTTATTAAGTCAAGGTTAATGAGCTCAACACTATGTAGGCTATAGTAGGCTATAGTATATTCATGCTTGTTTTTAGTTTAAGGATCCTATGTTTTTTTCCTTATTTTTAACATTTATGTATTTGGGATGGGTCAGTGGCACAGTGGTTAATATTACTGCCTCACAGCCCTGGAACCCTTGGTTCAGTTCTTGAGGTGCTATATGCTTGGGGTTTGTTTGTTCCTCCTGTATTTGCATGGGTTTCCTCTGGGTGATCAGGTTTCCTATTGAAAGTCCAAAGACATACCAGGACAATTGGCTTCTGGGAAAACTGGCCCTGGTGTAAGTGTGTGCATGTCTGTATCTGTGTCCCATCGAGGGAGTATCCTTCCTTGCACCCTTTGCTTGCCAGGATAGGTTAAAAAATGGATGGATGTTAATGTATCTTTGTGACATAAGGGCGGTGTGGTGGCTCTGTGGCTAAGGATCTGCGCCTGTGACTGGAAGGTTGCTGGTTCGTATCCTGTGACTGGCGAACGAATCCTACTCTGTTGGGCCCCTAAGCAAGGCCCTTAACCCCAACTTCCCCAGGGGTGTTGTATAATGGCTGATGCTGTGCTCTGACCCCAAGCTTCTCTCCCTGTCTGTGTGTCTCATGGAGAGGAAGTTGGGGTATGTGAAAAGACAAATTCCTAATGCAAGAAACTGTACAGTATATGGCCGATGGAGTGATCTTATCTTAAATTACTTAAAACTGTTGTGTATCTTTATAAATGTCAAATTCAAAGACTGAAATGAGAGCTACTATTTATTTTCATAAAAAACCTATAGCTGATTTTGAATAAAATGATGATATAATTATGTTTACCTACCAGACATTTTTACTCCTCCATGTACTTACAGTTTAGCTTGTGTTTGTGAATAAAGTGTACATGTGCACTCAGCGTTCAGACATGTCAAATCTTTATCTCTGTTTCTATCACTGTAGTTCAACTCACTCTCCTTGACTTGCAACCTATCCTGTCAGACAGACTGCCTCTTCTCTTGCTAGCCTTATCTCCTCTGATTCAGAATACCCCCCTGTGTCTCCATACAATAGCAAACGTTCAACATTTCTACACATGATCATTGACAAATCAGAACAAAACATGTTATTAAAGCTTTTTCTCATTTCTCAATAGCCAGATTTACCTGAGACACAATGCTAATTACTGTATACTGTTTCAAAGTGTATTCAGACAAGATTTTAATATTACAGCAATTTTATGAATGTGAACACTTGTGCAATGATGGTTCACAGCAACATACTGTATAATGGGATGTGTCGTCCATTACATTTAGAAGGTGAGCTTGCTTAATGGTAATCAATGCATAAAATCTGGGGCTTCCAAAAAAGATCTATGGGACCCATTCTATTTTTACTCCTGGTATCCATGTCCTGGTGTGCTCATGTAAAAACAGAGTATGTACTTATGTATATGTATTTAACTATTCTTTTACATAATACATGATGATAATTTTAACTAGATGCATTTATGTGATACAAATACTTCTCCAACCAAATAAAAATGGACTCTCGATTCTATATATTATGTGGTTTTATTTTTTTACAACATACTGTATGTAGAAAACATTTAAGCTGAGTGTCAGTTATGTAGCTGCAGAGCCTAGTTGTTTAATAAACAATAAATAAGTTTTGACATTTTGACACAGGGAAAACGTATGTGAACATTCGTCTGTCATCTTGAAGGGCAAAACACACTTGCTCTTCCTTAAAGGCCCTAATGTGTCACATGAAGTGACCTTGACTCAGTTTTGATATGAGTATCAATAAAACATTAGAAACAAATACTACTACTATTGAGTGCCTTGCAAAGTATTCAGACTCTCCTTATAATGTTCCATTTTTTTGAAATTATAAAATGATGCATATACATTTTAATCATTTAAAATATTATATTCAAAAGCAGAATGTTCAAATGAAAACTTAAAAGGGTAAGATAAGTTACAGTAAATGTCAGCAAAAACTGAAGAGGAAAACTGAAATATGTTGATTGCATACAGAATTAACTCAGACCCATGACCTCAATACTAACTTTGCAAACTAGCTTGCAAAATGTTTTGCACATTATTTTTGGCAGAATAGCTTAAGCTCTCTGAAGTTACTTGAGCATCACTTATGGAAAGCAGTTTTAAAGGCAGCTTTGTCAGGGATACTGAAAGAAGTTCACTTTTAGAGTTAAGTGACTTCAGTGTCGTTTTGGCTTTATGATTTTACTGGGTATCCTGCTGAAAGGTGAATTTTTCAGTCTTACAATTAAGCAGGCTGAAATAGGTTTGCTCCATATTTTTTCTTCCTAACAAAAATTAGGATAAACATGATCTTGCCACTACCATGTTTGACTGTAGGGATGGTTTTTATGGGGAGATGTGCTATGTTGTTGCAACATTCATGCAGAGATGGTGTCATGACCACCAGTAAATGGAGATCTACCTGCAAATGAGCTAACTGGTTTCAGTGGCTCACTAATTACAACAAGCGCCGCCACACATGTTAACTATCACCACCTGTTGTTCCTTATTCACTCATCTCTAGTCACATCATATATAAACCCTCAAATCTCCCTGCTCTTTGTATTGGTTTCTCTTCTCAAGAGCTCCTCCCTTGCCCTTTTTTCGGAAGACTCTTGTAAACGACTTCTTTGGCTTTGGACTTGTTCCTTGACCACGATCTCGCCTGACATTTCTGATTGGACACCAGTGTTTACCGTTACCTCGACTCTCTCTCATCTGCATAGGATCCTTCTAGCTTCTGACTTGGACTCGTATCAATTACAATAAAGTATCTGAAAGTTTCAGAAGAATCTGAAGTATCTGAAATATCAAAGTCTGCCATGCATTGCAGCTTTTTGAAGTTACTGGGATAATGTTCACTGATGCACGTTTACTTCCATCTGAAACACTGAAGGACTTCAACGTCATTGTTGGCCTTGCAGTGACATCCCATACCAGTCTCCTCCTTGTCCACCTGCTCAGTATAGTCAGAGACATTTTTGTGTTTTTGTACTCTTTTCCTGCTCTTTTCTTTTCAATGACTTTATCCCTCCCCGACTTGCTCCTTAGTTTCAATGGTTACTACCTAACCAAGGAAGCTCACATAGATGGGTGTTTGTATTCTGAATTCAAGAGAATCACTTTTATTACACACAAAGTGCAGCCACTTAAAGGCCAAATAAACGTGTGTCTCTTTAACTGTAAGTCTCTTTATAATGTGCACCTAAATTAATTTAGATTTGTCAAACCGAAGGTTTTGAATACAGTCATGACTTTTTTTTTCTTTTATACTGTTTCTTTTATACTTTATTACTTTTTATTCTTTTTGCTTTGAATATGTGGAGTAGGATGTTTATAGAAAATACAGTGCTTTCAGAAAGCATTCACACCCTTGGATTGTTTCACATTTTTATGTTGTAAACTCAGATAGACACATATTTATATGGTATTTTTTGTTGCCAATCTATACAAAATACTCTTATAATGTTAAAGCAGAATAAAGGTTCTGGAGATGTTTCACATGTAATTTAAAAGAAAACACTGAAAAGTCTAGATTTAATAAGTATTTACTCCCTTTGCTATGATACTCTAAATTGAAACAAGTGTAGCTATTTCCTTGTGAGATCACTGTAAAATTTTAATGGAGTCTATCTATTTCTGTGAGGCAGACAGCCGCCTCTCGTTAACCCTGTCTCCTCTGATTCTGATTATCCCTCCATGTCTCCATACAATAAAAAATACCCAACATTTCTAGACATAATTATTACGTATAGTTGACAACTTAGGGACCTTATAAAGGCAGGTGGTTCAGAAGAAATTCTGAGCAGAAACTCTATCATGAAGACCAAAAAAGTGTCTATAAACTTATGATAGAATTGTGAGGGGGCATATAAAAACATATGTAGGGTGTTGAAAGTTCTCAGGAGCACAGTCACATCCATCATTAGAAGATGGGAAGAATACAGAATCACTCAGACTCTTTCTAAAGCAGGCAGTCTTGCAGAAAGGACATTGTACAGAGTGACCGAGAAGCCAATAACCCCCCTTACAGAACTAGAGTTTCATGGCTGAGTTTGAAGTTTGTAAGAAGGCATATAGGTAGGTCCAGGTAGACCCTGAAACTATGTAGAAATATTCTGTGTTCTGTGAAACAAAAATTAAACTCTTTGGCCTGAAGGCAAAGCCGAAAACTGGCCCAAATAACTCAGCTCATAACATGTGTAACACCATCCATACCATGAAGCATAATGGTGGCAGTATTTCTTTCATGTAGTGTATGCTTTTCAGTGGCAGGAATTGGGGCAGTTGTCAGGATAGAAGGAACAATGGATGGAGCCAAATACAGGTAAATCCTTCAGACAAATCTGCTTAATATTCAGCAGAAGACTTTAGACTATGGTAAAGATTCACATTCAAACAGGACAACAACCACAAGCATACAGCCAGAGCGACAGAATAAGAAGTGGCTTCAGAACATGAAGGCCCTTCCACAAAGTATATATGATATATTAATTAAGATATTTCAATTTTTCATATTTTTTTGTTCCACAATTATTATTATTTTTGCCTCTTTAAATTACTGTGCATGTTTTCTGAATCAAGGGAAAAATAATAGTCTTATGGCCATTGAAGTGTCTCAGGATCTAGAAACAATGGTCTTGGGGGTCAGTATTTGTATTTCTTAGCTTCAAAGCCAGGAGTAGGAAGATGAAGTGTTTGCTGAGCTGTGGGGGGTATGACATGCATTGATCAAAAGGACTACAGGTTTTACCTTAGTTAATTAAGTTCTTGGCAAATCATTAAGGGTTCTCATCAGTAAGAAACCGAGGATAAAAGACATGGAGAAAGACAGGAAAGAGAAATAACACAGAGAAATGGAAAGAAAAAAACAGACAGAGGAATAACACATGCCAATCAAGAGAAACTTGTTCAAATCAACCTTAAAGAGCAGATTCTAGGATTTGAACCTTGGCATCTGTTATCGATGCAAACTGTTTTCCTTTATAAAGAATCCCCAGGTCAAAAATGTTCTCTCTTTGTTAATTGATGTGTTTTTAGAATAGGGAGTTAGGGTCCCATTCATTTAGGATAATGTTGTTTTTCTAGTCGTCAGAATGTAGGCTTGAGAGATGCATGGTTTTGAAATAGAGTAACTTGTAGGTGTATGTTTTGTCATGTGTTTAGTGTGTGTTATTATGTGTCATTATGAATATTTGTTTATTCCAGTTTGTACTCATGTACTCATTCACCAGAGCTTTGCCAGAGAAAAAAATAACTATTCTTGGTATAACTTTTATAATTTGGGGGATTTGGTTATTTATTTTACTTACTAAAATTTGTATTTTTGTAAACCCCTATTGGTAAAAAATTGAATTCATTAAACATTACATATGTTTTATGTTTGCATAATATTTGCAGTTGTTCAGGGGGATTGAAAAGTTTCTGAAGGCATTGTTATAATTGTCACTTCGGTGTCATGAGCTTTAAATTAAATTCCAAGAGTCTGAATGCATTTGTATGTCAATATACTGTATTTATACTGTAAATACTGATTGATCGTATGTAATTGTCACTTGTTTTCTTTATTAAGCATGTACATTTTCCTAAATTATAGTGTAAATAGGTTGGTCTCATTTGCACTAGAGGCTCTGAAACAACAACAGGCTTATGTTTACATTTATAAATCAGATGAAGGTTTCCTCCAAATATTTGGAACACAATTGAATAAAAAAAAATCATTTGCAAATCCTGGCAATAATAATAATATTAAGATAAGATCACTTTTTAGCCATATACAATTTCTTGCATTAGGAATTTGTCTTTTCGCATACCCCAGCTTGCTGATATGTTTGCTAATATGTTTATGTACTTTTTTTAGCATTCAAAAACTTAAATATTCAAGTTCTGAGCAGTTCTGTGATTGCTATGTACAGTACAGTACATAGCCATATCGCCAGCAGCCATATCGCCAGCAGCCATATCACCCTGCAACTCACAACTGGCAACCCACTGAAGCTAAGCAGGTGTGAGCCTGGTCAGTACCTGGATGAGAGACCTCCTGGGAAAAACTAAGATTGCTGCTGGAAGAGGTGTTAGTGGAGCCAGCAGGGGGTGCTCACCCTGTGGTCCATGTGGGTCCTAATGCCCCAGTATAGTGACGGGGACACTATACTGTAAACAGGCGCCGTCCTTCGGATGAGACGTAAAACCGAGGTCCTGACTCTCTGTGGTCATTAAAAATCCCAGGGCGCTTCTCGAAAAGAGTAGGGGTGTAACCCCGGTGTCCTGGCCAAATTTCCAATTGGCCCTTACCAATCATGGCCTCCTAATAATCCCCTTCTATGAATTGGCTACATTACTCTGCTCTCCTCCCCACTGATAGCTGATGTGTGGTGAGCGTTCTGGCGCACTATGGCTGCCGTCGCATCATCCAGGTGGATGCTGCACATTGGTGGTGGTGGAGGGGAGTCCCCATTACCTGTAAAGCGCTTTGAGTGGAGTGTCCAGAAAAGCGCTATATAAGTGTAAGCAATTATTATTATTATTATTACAGTGTGTGCACTGTCTACGGTTAATGATGCACTTTCATGCATGGTTCTTCTAATTTCAATGTTGTCTATTATTCCTGCTTTTGCTCACATATTCTGTTGAAGGTCCCATTTCACCTCACAGCAGAAGTAACTTTTGATGTTGTTCTCATGCACAGTTTTCCTTAAGACAGTTAATGACCTAGATTGAATGATTAATGACTGGAAAAACTCATCATATGCGCTAGGCAGTACTCATGCAACCCTTCAACTGAGTGAGGTCTATTCTGCCCATGGGGAGCTTGTAGCTATTAATTTTGCCTCTAGCTGTATTTATTAGTATGTTCTACAATGCTTTCTGTAGTAAAAAAATGCTTTGTATTTAGAATCAGGATTCTACAGACAGCATTTGTGTACCTGTTGCACATTTCCATCAGTGATAGCAAAATGTCTGTTTTTGATTGAAAATTGATTTCTTTTTGGTTCAATGTATTATTTTTATTAATAATTAATAATACCACATGGAAAAGCGTAAGTGTTCAGCTTGTTTCTTTTTATAGTATATTATTATAGGCTATCAGTTAGTTTGTATTGTAGATTCTGTATTTAGATTTTCTTTTTTCTTTATGTCTTGATTCATTGATCTCTATTTGATTAACAAAAAACACACAAAAAGGTTTTCATTCATTATGAACTTATTGTAATAGATCACTGTTACAACAGCCGCTACCCCCCCAGGGAATGGTGGCAGATGCTGTAGATTTTAGAGACTACAAGAGCTACAGTAGGACAGCACAGTTCAAGGGGAGTGATGACTCACTGCACCTTGGGCAAGACAGGCTGGATACTGGAGTTGCCTGCAATAAAGGCAGGCAGACTGAAGGATTGGAGTGCAAGTCAAGGAGGAAGTGTAAGCAAGGCTGGTAGAGGACAGGGAAGAGCCACCAGAGAATGGAGCCATGCTTTGTCCAGAAGGTATTACAAGAAAGAAGGATCCGTCTCTGAGTCTGGACAGGATACTCCACGTTAGGGTGGTCATTTCAGACGGCACCAGAAGCCGGGCTGATTCAAGGCTCACACCCTCAGGGTTGTCTTCTTCAAAGAACAGGCCAAGTGTGCACTGTCAGTGCAGTCTCCTAGAAGGCTGTCATCTAGGAAAGTGCCTGGAACCAGACAGAATGGAATTCCTACTGGTGCCAAGGGACTTATCTAGTCTGATGCCAAGTCTGAGGCAGAGACCCATCCTCTGGTTCCCTCTCAGTAACCTCAATCTTCTACATACTGTGTCACAGCTGAGGCCAGAGCTCCCAACAACAGAACTGGAAACCAGGAACAGGATGGGCTCCTCTGCTCAGGAGTGCAGTGTTGAAAGTCAATGCTGGATCACCAGGGAGAGACATACCTTTAGACATACCTCACCAGGGAGAGACATAAGGTTTAAATACCTTCAGAGCACCACCTGTGGGTGCTCAGCATAAGCTAGTGATCAGGGCAGAGCAGAGGCATGGCCCCTGGCCACTGCAACTGGGAATTATCCCACTATCCCACTATTTTTAAAAACAATTTTGAAGAGGCAGTCGCTGAGAGATATAAACATAAACCAAACATAAGACACAATTCGTGTTGTATGAAGATCCTGAATTAAAGCGACAGACAGTGTATGCAATTTTTTGTGAGCAGAGCATTGATGGTTCCATATAGAATCAATGATGTTTGACAGCTGAAATTGCTTTTAGCATTGGACTGACCTTCTACTCTGTGTATTATTTTATTTTTGTAGGACAGATTATTTTGAGAATAATAGGCACAAAGGAAGTGACACCATTTTTATAACACTTGTGCTTTCAGTTAGATGTT
This sequence comes from Lepisosteus platostomus, assembly GCF_059453375.1. NCBI lineage: Eukaryota > Metazoa > Chordata > Actinopteri > Semionotiformes > Lepisosteidae > Lepisosteus > Lepisosteus platostomus. The sequence goes on along the minus strand of NC_142622.1, from coordinate 32,423,722 downwards.
TAAATTTGCATACATTCCTTGTAATTACTGTAAGTATCTAATGTGAGATTAATTGGATTGACATATGTGTGATTCCTGGGAAAACAAATGAAAAGTGATGCAATAGATGATCGTGAGCATTATAGAGTTGCTCCTATGTCTGTCATATAGTCTCTGAACCATTATTTCCTGCTCTAGATGAACAGTAACCTTAATGTAGAACAGTTTCCAGCCTGTACCTCATTCTTTTACCACTCCTTTTCAATATTTGTAAATGTTTCCTTTTACATGACTTTCAGTAGTTTCATTTATGCCTTCCCGCCACTTTCAGAAACAATAAACCTGCTAACCAAGGGCAGCTTCTTATTTTCTAGAGGCCTTTTATTTCTGCTCAGCAGAAAACTGCATTTTATTTTTATGTTATTTGTGTCTGTGTAGGGGGTTGAAACTTTTATTTATCCCAGGTGGAAGTCTGAAATGTGCTGCTGATACCATCCATAGTTTAGTCAGGGTTATATAATTATAAACTGTATAGCCTAAAGATTATATAACATAGATCAAATATTGAAAGAAACAACAAAGGTATTCTTTTGAAACAAGGTAGCTTTTCTGCTAAAGAAAATATTGATTTTGTCTCTAGAGCTCTACTTTTAACTTTTCTGTTTTCCCCACAGACATACAGCTAGTAGTTGCGGGAAAATGGAAATCGATGTATAAAAAGTTGCACCAGCTGAACTGTCTGGAATTTTTCTGTTTTCGCACAGCAGCAACAATGACAAAGAAGGCATATTTTCAATAAATAATGTTTGCTTTAATGTCTTTCTCAAGCTCCCTTATGAATGGTGATTTTTGTTTTGTGAGAAAAATCAGATAGTAATTGAAGATCATATCATCAATAATAACATTATTAATCTTTGGTGATGACTGACCTAAAACCTGGCTCCCTACTCTTTACACTTTAAAGAAATGATCTAAGGTTAATAATGAATCAAGTCTAATAAAATAATATCACAGCTTACTCATGCTCCACATGAAATTGTAAAGCAGGAAACTCCTGTTTTATGATTCACATCTACCATACTATGTTGATCAAAAACTTTCGGTAAAAAATACTTTACACTATTTTAATGACTTTTAGCTTTAGGCTGAAGATTTATTTGTTATGATAGCTGCTGCAACCTCTTAGCTCTCAGTAGCATTCTTCAGTATGTTTTATCACTCAGACTGGCAAAGTGGTTTGTTTCTTGCTGTTCTTCATTCTAAACATGGAATCAGTCTACCTTAATTACTGATTCCATTTTGTGAATTTATTTTGTTTTATGTGCATGACTAATACTCATTTAATGTAAATTACATATATATTGTAAGTCATTAAGGATAAGTGTCTATAATAATAATAATTCAGGTGGGTAGCTGTGTCAGCATGCGTAGGCTGCAAAGGAACAAGTAATAGGTTTATTCCATGCTGGAAAAAGAAGAAAGAAAACACAACGTTTTGGCCGTGGAGCCTTCTTCAGGTTGCTCACACCTGAAAAAGGCTCCACGGCCGAAACGTTGTTTTCTTTCTTCTTTTTTTCAGCATGGAATAAACCTATTACTTGTTCCTAATAATAATAATGAACACCAGGTACTGCTTATATAACTTGATTAAACTGGCAAATTTGCTGCCACCTTGAGGAAAATTGAGAAACCAAGCATACTGTAAGAAACATTGAAACAAAACATAAAAAAATAAGTAATTTAAATTACACACAAGAAAAGAGAACTCCTTCTCCAGAGAATCCCAAAGGTTAAACTTTTTTGGTATTTTTTAAAATCATGGATAGATGGCAAACCCTATGACTGGTTTGTCATTTAGAATGATAAAGGAAAATAAATATTTCTAAAATATAAAATATTAAAAAGTATATTGTTTCTCAATAAAAACATAAAATGAGTTTATCTTGACATTTTTAGATATTCTTAAAATGATGAAAGATTATAAATTTGTAGCACAGTTTATGGCTGGAGTGTGTAACATGTAACATGAGAGTCTCTCCCTAACAATTTCAGTAAGAAAGCAGTCTTTTGTTTTATATTACTTGGAATGTTACTTTTTGGAAAATATAATAAAAGTCTGAAATTGTGTTTTTTAACAGTTGCGCAGTCGATGACCAACGGGATTACATTTATCTTTTAGATTTTTGTGTTTAACACTTAGTTTAACAGGTAAGAAAAAAATTCAGTGAAAATTCAGTGAAAATATCAGGCTAATTAGAGAACAGGCCATAATTTAAATTTTAAATAATTTAAAACACCCACATAAAATCCAACATAATACTTAGAGGTGATAATAAAGGTTTCAAGAATCGTGTTACCAATTAAATTATTGTTTGTGCTTGCCTATCAAATTCAATTCTTTCCATTTGATACATTCTTTGTATTTTTGCACAGATTTTGTTGCTCCTCAGTAATATATTTGTATATGCAGTACATGCTTGTCATGTTTTGCCATCTGGAGAGGTGAAACGGGGACATTTTGCAGTTCATTACTTTCTAAATTCTTAGAAGATAAGGATATAATATTGAATAAAAACCTGAAAGCCAGTGTATATTGCATGGGATTGAGCTTTTTGGTTTAGTTTTAGTTACTTATTCAATATTTTAAACTTTGTACTGCTTGGTCAAATTTAATATTTCAGAGCATGCAGGGGGACAAAGGATGCAATACTGACATTAGTTGATTCCATAGCCAAGCACCATCAACACTCAAACTCTTGTGTGAGCTCACTTCATTGATTTTAACACCATGCAAATTCATATTCTTTTCATATTCATAACGTTTTTTTGACTTGACTGTGAATGGGAATGTTATACGCTGGATTAAAGATTTCCTTACAGATCGACCTCAGAGAGTCCACATGAATGGTACTGTATATTCTCAGACGAACTGGTGCTCCACAGGGTTGTGTATTGTCACCTCTTCTGTTCCAATATATACTAATGGGTTACAGATTCAGAGTAGCACATACAGTCTGATTAAATATGCAGATGACATGGTTCTTGTGGGACTCTGTTTAAAGGACCAACCTCTTAAACCTTAAAAACAATAGTATCCTTGGAAATCAGAAATAAATGTGACCAAGACTAGAGCTTCTTTTCAAGGGCTATCCTTGCAGACAATAGTACTCAATGGTCTGTCTGTAGAGGTTGTGGAGAGTTTTAAATATCTGGGAACACATATTGATCAGAGGCTGAGTTACACTATGAATATAGACAACATTTTTAAGAAAGCAAATCCGAGGCTGTTCTTAATTCAAAGACTCAAGAACTTTAATGTCAGTCAAAATGTCTTAGAGATGGCATTTACAAGCCTTGTTGAGAGCATCCTTACATTTAACATGACAGCTGTGTCCAGAATTGTGAAAATGACAGGAAAAATAATTGGGAAACAGCAGTCCCATCTCTGCAATTGATATCATAATAGAGTTCTCAGAATGGCAATGAAACATCACAGCTGATTCCACATACCCACTCCATTCTCAATTCATAATACTCCCATCAGGAATACGGTATAGGATATCAAATTCAAATAAAAACATTTATAAAAAGTTTTTTGTCCCCTCTGCAATAAAATGGGTCAATGAATGTTTGTAAATGTAGCCCTTCCCAATACCTATTTATTTACCCATTTATTTATGGATCACATACTGTTATTGCGATTGCATGTGATTTCATGTCACTCTTACAGTATGTTTTGCTTGTGTGTTTTGTACTTCTATGGGAGAAGCCAAAGACAAATCGAAAGTATCTATTGAATATGTGACTTTTTAGGCAACCAATGTAGACACTTAAATGTAGGAGTGATATGATGCCAGGGTCTGGTGTGAGTATGTAGTTTAGCTGCAGAGTTTTGAACATATTGCAACTTCTTGAGAAGAAAGTTAGGGAGCCCATAGAGTAAAGAGTTGGAGTAACCAAGCCTTGATGTTATAACATGCAGTAACAACATGTAGTGATAGCAAAGAACCTATGAAAGGTAGCACTGGCAATAATATAAACACCACAGAAAATATGCAACGGGCAAAGATTTCTTCCCATGCACTATTTATGTATAGTATGTACATTAGCAGGCTCATAGTACTACTCTTCTCTTTGCTAAAATAGAGGTGACTTACACATTTACTGTCTGTGATACTTACATAAGGGACATGGGTAAGACGCATACAAACACAAACACAGTTCACACATAAGATTTTTATAGTTTTCATAATTTTCCTGTGTTTACATAATAGTTGTGCCATTTTCTCTTTTCTTGGTTCTGATTCTGATCTGAAGAATCTAATAAACTCGGAACTGAACATTTGTGTTCCTGCTGAGTGCTCTCTATTCAGTCTCCAGAAATGCTTGCCCTAGGGATTGTGTTGAGAAAATGCCCTCCCGGGATGGTGACAATTTTAAAGTGCAAACACTGGACACTTACACACTTTGTGCAGTCAAAATCAAAATGTTAATTAGCCCGCCTCTGAAAAGCTGTTCCAACACTAGTTCTAGTGTTGAAACTCAGTGGAAAGCCTAGTGCTAAAATCACATTGCATCATTCATTATGTTTTGACCTTACATTGAGCTTTATAATTAGTTGTTAAGACATCTGACCTCGAGTTAGTGTTTTTTCTGGTGATCGATATCTTACACCTACACAGGTTCCTGGAGCATCTGTGCTTTTAAGCATTCATGGGAGCCTTTGTTAATGTAATATAAACTGAATAACGCAAGAACATCTCTTTTAGAGGGAACAAATCATGACATTGTATTTCTTCAACTATCTGATTTTTGTTAAATACTGTATACATTTTATACTACAAAGTCCTTCACTACTAAATATTTTTTCTTCAAAAATCTTTAGGTCAACTGTCTAAAAAAATATGCTGTAAAATCCCCCTTTGTTTCCTTCTTTGTGTAATTTTAGGTGAATTAATCTAGATGAGGAATTTCACTCTGCTTTTCTTACCTGTTTACAAAACATTTCTAATTCATAACAGAGCGTGGTTAAAAGATTAAACATGTGTTATAAACATATTTCTTAATTTTTTATAAACAAGTAAAAGTAAAGCAGGTTGAAAATCATCGTATGGATTCATTCTCGCAAAGACAGAAACCACGGGGAGTCTTTTCCTACATGAACTGCATGTTGTCATTAGTTGTAAAATAAGATTCACCTCATTCTTCACAGGTGTCTGAAAAACAGATTTTAGTCCTGAGTTGTTGCCAGTGGCTGCAAGTATTAAATGTGGATGTTCTAAATGCCTCCATTCCCTTCGATCTTGTTACACTGTCAAACTGAAGTTTGTTTATGCTCTGCTTTTTCCAGTTTATGCAGCAGTGCAGCACTTACAAACCCAAACAAAACTTTGGGGTTTAGTTCTGTTTTGGGAAATTATTTAGGAAATATTACTTATACAGTATGTATTATATGCTTCACAGCTGTAAAATCATACTGTATACAGTAGTACTATTACTAAAATGTTTTTATTAACAGTGCTAACAAAAAAAGAATAAGACATCAGCGTGACATGTTATAAAATATTAAAAGAAGAAATAAAAAAAACTCTGTTTAAGGTTACCGAATGAAACAGAATAACTTCCATAGCAATGTAATCCTCAGCAGACTGAGTAACCTTGAAATACATGTACTGCAGCAGTTTTTGCCTTAGGAGGTATTTGACCCTGTTGTCCCAGACTCTGTGTATTTTCCAACATAGTCAACACTTTCATTTGACTGAAAAGGCTCTTTCTAGCCTCTGTGCAGCATTTGTAGGTAGGATATAGTTTGAAGAAATTAATGATGTGCAGTGTATGAGGAAGAGGTGAGAAAGTATGGTGGTGGAATTTCAATTATACAACTTTGTGTAATAAATTTGATTATTTAATTACATTTCCAAACGATGTAGCAAGGCAGGCAAAAACAACAATAATTTTGATGATTTTTGAAAAAGTTTGTAAAAAGCAATCGCAATGTTTACAAATTAATACTTAACTACTGGTTCATTTGATCATCAATTTTATGAAAAGTTTATCATTGGTCATTGAGACCATTAATCTTTCCATAATATTGCTTTAATTATCAATGAACAACAAATACATTAATTCTCTTCCTCCTCATCGTCACCAGGGGTGTATATACGTGATTTGTAACCCTGTATATATTCCCATTTTAAGAAAAGTGCACTTGTGTATTAAACACATACAGTAAGCTTGTTTGCAGAAGACAAGATGTTGGGCAAGTGAAAAGAAGATTAACACACTGTATGTCTCACAGACAGTATATATTCAGCCCGCATCACATTGCTCAACACTGTACCACAATCAATATAAGATGTTTTGATGCATTTATACATGTTTTTGCACATTACATTCTGCTAGAATCAGAGAATCAGAAGCTAAAAATAAAAAATGGGAAATAATGTATATAATATAATTTATATTAAGTGTAAATAATTCCATCTACATGAAGGCAGTCTGCACGAAGGGCTGTAATAACTGATGTGTGGTTATCTGTGGATATAACTTCACAGATTTTTTAACTCGATAACATTCCTTACTATTTTACTATTTTTATTTATTGAACCATTTGTAGCTAATCATGCTTTTCAAGATTAAACTATTTAAATCTGCAAATGTCCTGTATATTCATAATTAAGAATACAATTGGGTAAAGTACTGGTAAAGTATAGTATAACTCATACTATAGCATGGCTTATCTCACTGGATTTCTCAAGATATCAAATCCCTCTTTTTCATATTTCAGCTTTCACAACCCTCCTCCACTTAACACAGAGGTGTCCAAGCTTTGTTGTCCAGAAAAGGAGGAAGAAGGAGCAGGAGGGAGATCAAATCAAATACTTTGATTGATGATTATTTCATAACATCACTAATATTAAATATTTGTAGTTTATTTTTTTAGTACTACTTTGTTATTCTAGATTACAATTATAAAATGTTTATTATACATAGTGGCTTTAATTATTAGGATTTAAAAGCAAATATACATGTAAAAAAGCCTCAATTGCGATTTCTGTTTAAGGGCATCTTTAAATTCCCTTGCTCTCTCTTAATGTCGTGAAAACTGTTGTACCATTGACAGTATTCATGTTTTGCAGTTATTAATATTTATTCATTATATTTATTTATTATTAATATTTGTTTAATATTTAACACACAGTGACATATAAACTAATGAAAATGTCAATATAGTGTACATATTATGTATTATGAGATCAATTGTATTTGGTTAAAGTACAACTGGTGTTTTGGTAGGGAATCAAACCTGGGACCTTCTAGCTGGTATGAGAAAATTCTACCATTGAGCAAAAACATCACTTGGTTTGGACAATTTAAATTGAAACTATAAGAGTTGCTTTTCCCCACTTTTTGCAAGAGTATCAATGAAACAATAACAGCTACAAAATTAAGTTTAAATACGCATGTCATATTTTTCCAAAAAGTGACAGAGTTAAAGAATTCAATTCAGATGTTTAAGAAGAAAGTAGAATCTTCTACCACTACCAGCTATATAAATATATACAGTATTCATAAAGTAACATAATTAATAATGTTCGGAAAATTATTTTTTCATCTACCAAATTTTTTCTTTAGTTTTTTTATTTGCCTTGATTATATTTTTGTATTCCGTTTTATGTGGATTTAAAGAGGTAGGATTAAATGAGGCTAATGTTTTCACTAAAATCTAATGCACCAAAAGTGCAAATGTATTAATTCTTTTTGGCTCAGTTATTTAGTTATTTTGCCATAGCAAGGATTTCTGATGCACACTCTGAGCACCTACAGTACATCAGTAAACATTCTTTACCTTTAAAATTTAATTACTGGACCTGTAGCACGTTTCTACACAAATTTGAAATTATATAATAAATACCCTTCATACCCTGGGGAGATGGTGTACCAATACACAGCAGAATTCTAAATTCTAAAAAGAACATTTTTTTCCCCACAAACATACAGTATGTTCTATGTTTCTCTTGCCTGAAGGATATACTGTAGTGTAGTATGCAGTGCCTACAGTGTAAAATGAGTGCATTGAGTCAGATTGAGAGCTTAGTAATTGCCTCTTTGGCCCTGAGTTCAATTCCAGGCTAGGGGTGCTGTCTACGTGCAGTTTATAGATCTCCCTGTGATCATGTGGATTTCCTCCAGGTGCTCCTAGGTGTCCTCCAGCAGTCCAAAAACATGCTGTAGGTTAATTGGCTTCTGAGAAAACCGGCCCTGGTGTGAGTGTGTGCGTAGCTTTGTTTGTCTGTGCCCTGTGATGGGCTGGCGTCCTGTCCAGGGTGTATCCCACTTTGCACCTGTTGTTGGCTGGAATAGACTCCAGCTCCCCCATGGCCCTGAACTGAATGAAGCAGTTAGAAAATGGATGGATGAAAGGAAGAACCAGAACAAAACATGTTTTTGTGTTAAAAGTCAATGATAAATAAGTGAACCACAATTCATAAAAAAGAAATATTGATATTTGTAACTGCTTTAGTGGTAGATAACCTCTTCATTTTTCTGATAAAGGCAGAAGGGAAGCTGAATAAATAACACATATAGTATACAAAGAAACATGGCATGATTTGTTCTGACCTTTTGCTTAAGAGCCTCATTATTTATTTACTGATGCTGGTTATTCAACATGCAGTTTTGAAGCAGCAGTAGTACGGTAAGAAAGGTTATTAAACCCCACAGTTTTCAAATTTGCTATCATAACTCAGGTCTGAGTGTTTTCAGGAATGTACTGTACTTTACACTTTTTGCCATTTGGATAATGCCAAACATTTTAAAGAAAAAAGTCCTGTCAGTTTTGCTGTCAGCATTCCATCTTAACAATTAAATATAACTATACCTTATCGTATATGTTTGCATTTATCAAACAATAAATGGAAGACAGTTTTATAGTGACAGCAATGTTTTGGCATTATCTGACATCATTATAACTCTCTCTATATAAAGAAAAGAGATATATTTAAGTTGCCGAGCAGCTACTGTATATCACCCTGCAGCTCTCAACTTGCTACCCACTAAGAAGGGTTGACCCTGGCCAGTACCTGGGTGGGGTGCGAGTACCTGGGAAGCTATGGTTGCTGCTGGAAGTGGTGTTAGTCGGACCAGTGGGGGCACGCACTCTGCAGTCTGTGTGGGTCCCAATGCCCCCATATAATGGCGGGGACTGTAGGTGGGTGCTGACTTTCGGAAGAGACTTTAAACACTCAGTGGTCATTAAAGATCCCCGGGCATTTCTCAATAAGAGTAGGGAGTTATCCCGGTGTCCGGGCCAAATTTCCTCCCTCGGCCTTTACCGTGGCCTCCAGATTGTCCTCATGTATGACTGGCTTGCACTTGCCCTGCGATGGACTGGCGCCCTGGGTGTACCCTGCCTTGCGCTCGTTGCTTCCCGGGTAGGTTCCGGCTTCCTGCGACATTGTATGGTATAAAGCGGTTTGGTAAACGACATGACATATACTGTATATAAGTTGTTCAGGTGGGGAGTCGTGTAAGCATGTGTAGGCTGCAAAGGAACAAGTAATAGGTTTATTCCATGCTAAAAAGAGAAGAAAGAAAACACAACATTTTGGCCGTGGAGCCTTTTTCGGGTGTGTATATAAGTTGTACGAACAGATAATTACTTATTTATTGATAAGGTTTGTAATTGCAGAAACCTAGTCTAACCTTTGAACAAATAAAAGAACCATAACATTAAGGCAAGCATTTAGGTAAGTAAACTTATTCCATTCATATTTTTTATCTCATGTCTGTGTATTTCTAAATCTAAATCACTAATTGTGTACATCTCCGTACTTTAAAGACCTTAAACTCCTACATGTAGCCACAAATATTCTAAATAATTACGGTCAGACTGATTTTTCTCTACAGTGCAAGCAATAGGAGAAATACAAATGAACAACTATATAAATATATACATAAAATGTCTAAAGTTTAAAACACACAACCTGGGTTAAATCAGGAGCTACTATGGCAAAAACAAAATAGGATGACTTGGTCTAGTTGCATTCCACTGGGTTAAACTCTGCTATGTGTAGCTAATTAAAACTATCAGGACCATTGCATAGTAAAATTATAAATAATTTAATTGGTTTCATTTTTTTTAAACATCAAGACAGAAAATAAGCAACTTAAACGAAAATATTACTAAAGATACAGATGTCCACCCTGCCTGATTTCCATCCAGCCCCATTCCAGTCCCTACTTTAACTTCCCAATTCACCTACCAGCCCCTAACGTTTTTCCCATACCTCCTCTCTGCAATTAACATGAAACATAGATGAGGAAAAAAGGAAATATCTTGTCATCCAGAGGCAGAATTTAATTACATTTCTTGAAGGCTTAAAAGAAATGATTGCAAAAGGCGTAGAGCAGTGGTTAGGGCTTTAGTTCAAATCCCATCTGGGATGCTGCTGTTGTACCTTTGAGCAAGACACTTCACTCAGGTTACTCCAGGAAATACCTAGCTTCATAAATGGGGCGCCACTGATCATTGTAAATGAAAATGTGTTCTGAATTGACTTACCTGGTGAAATAAAGCAATAAAAACCATACACAGAATTAAAACTCAAAAACATAAATAAAAATATGTTTTTGTCTACTTATAGGAAACTTTTAGGAACTTATAGGAGCTGTTCTCTAAAAAATATTTTAGTCTAAAATAAAAACAAATTGAGTTCAAGCTTGACTGTATGTTCTTTTGTTGTTGTTATTATTATTATTATCCACTGTTAGACAGACCTTGGAATTCAGGGAACAGACCACTCTCAAAATAGTATACACAGTGAACCAAGAGGTTGCCACAGGTGAAATCCAAAGGCATGCAAAATTCCTGTGTGCTTCTTTATTCAGTATTCAGTCACTTCATTCAATACAATTTGCATGAATAAGGTCATTTGTTAACAAATCATTGTTACGCTTCAGACCCTTGATCCATCATCAACATAACAACACAACAACAGCAATGTTGGAACAAATAGATTTAAAAATGTTTACAGCCTCACAACTGAAGACATTAACCAAGAGAAAGAGTCATCAGTGTGAAGAGTTTGACAAATTTAGAAGACAATCGTATTGACTTATCAATTTCATGTTTGAATGTAATATAATGTGTTATTATATACAGGACATTTTCTAGCACTGGACATGCAATCTCAAAATTATTAAAGGTTAAATTTTGTAAAGATATGTTTAATAATTTCTAGCACATAAATTAATAGATACGTACTATATATGCTAAGAGGAATTAAAAATGGAACAAATTATTTTGGTTCCATTATTTTCCCAGAAGTAGGTATTCAAAAATTAATAGTTAAAATAATTTAATTCAATCCATATCTGCAAAATTAACTATTGTTTGTGACAAAAGCTCATTTTGGTCAATTATTTGTAACACATCATACATCACGTCCACATACTCCGTATGAAGATCATTCTTTGTGGAGTCCTGCCCCTTTTAATCCTAAAACATATATATTAATAACACGACCCAAAACAAAATAATGAGTAGAACACACTGTATTATTTAACACTGTATAACTCTTAACATATTCCATAAGTCATATGTTACAACAAGGCTTACCCAATCAAACAAGTTTATTCATTACCATATAATATGGTTGGCATATTGTGTACTACAGCTACAGGTACAGTTACTGCCCACATTTTCTTGCATGAGTGGAGCAGAACAGACGTGTGATGTTATGGATTGCAATATACTGTAGTATGAATGGGGATCACAATTTTTATATGGTACTATAGAGACAATGTTGTAAACCCACACTTTGCATCTTATTCTGCCCTCATGTGTAGCAATGCACTGGCACTATGTAGTATGTAAAGGAACAAGTAATAGGTTTATTCCATGCTGAAAAAAAGAAGAAAGAGAACACAACGTTTCGGCCGTGGAGCCTTCTTCAGGTGTGAGAGAGACAGGGCAGTAGGCAAAGGTAAAGTAGCGGGAGAACAAAGGTTGAGAGGGAGGAGGAGTGAGAGGCGGGAGCAGGGGACAGAAAGAGAGGCCAATCAAGAGGTGTGAAGTCAGAATGGGTGCAGAGAGGTGTGAAATGAAACTTCCAATGAATGGAGAAAATTTAAAAGAACAGTAATCTGTCGTTAAGGGAAGGGAGAATGTGTGATCCTAGCTGCAGAATAATTTTAGTTTCGGTGGTCTTTCTGATGTATGAGTTCGGAAAACCGTCTTTGAGAACACAGACGGAGAGATTAGAGTGGTCGTGGCCGTCAGAGGTGAAATGAGAAACAATGGGCTTGGAGAGATCTTTAATCTTCACAGCCCTGACGTGTTCTCTGAAGCGGTCTCCGAGTCTCCTTCCTGTTTCCCCAATGTAGATGGCTGGGCATTTACTGCAAGAGATACAGTAAATAAGGTTGCTGGAGGTACAAGATGCTGTCTGGGTGATCCGGAATTGTCCTGAGGGGCCTTGAATGAGTGTGGTGGTGGCTGTGTACTTGCAGGTGATACAGCGAGCTCTTTTGCAAGGGAAAGTGCCTGGTGTGGATGGTTGCTGAGGGCGGTCAAGGGAGCTGTGAACAAGGAGGTTACGCAGATTAGGTGGTCGGCGATATGAGATGATAGGGCGATCAGAAAAGAGGGCCCCAATGTAGGGATCATCCTGTAGGATGGAAAAGTTCTGGTTAATGGTCCTGGGGATAGGAAGTGTGTTAGGGTGGTAAGGAAGCACCAAAGGAATGCGGTTGTTACGGCGGGAGTTCCTGATCGGGTTGATGGTCCGGGGGGTGTTTTTGGCTCGGGCAAGGGCCCTGTCAATCACACTGCTGGGGTATCCTCTGTTGATAAAAAATGAGTACATTTCGAGGGCTTGGTTTTCGAAGTCGATGTCATCGCTGCATAATCGTCGTAACCTAAGGAACTGTGAAAAAGGAAGAGAGTTTTTAGTGTGGTTGGGGTGAAATGAGCTGTACAGGAGGTAGCTGTGTGAATCCGTGGGTTTGTAATAAACTGAAGTGGACAGTCGGGGGTAGTTGATAGACAAGTGGATGTCTAGAAACGGAAGAGTGGTGGAAGAAATGTTAACCGTATATTTGAGGGACGGGTGGAAGTTGGTGAAATGGTGCAGGAAGAATTCAAGCTGATCGTTGGAGCATGTGGCGGCACCGACGCAGTCATCAATATATCGTTTGTAGAGGTCAGGGACATAGCCAGTGTAGGAAGTGAAGAAGCGTTCTTCTACCCAGCGGACAAAAATGTTGGCATAGCTGGGTCCCATTCTGGTGCCCATGGCAACTCCACTGACCTGTTGGTAAAAAAGATTATTGAAAGAGAATGCGTTCAGTGTGAGGACCAATTCTGCAAGGCGTACCAGGGTGTGGGTGGGTGGATCAAGCACTGTGCGTTTGTCCAGCGTGTGCTTGAGGGCTGTAAGGCCGTCATTATGGGGAATGACGGTGTACAGAGATGTGATGTCCATGGTAAAAATGTGGCATTCGGTACCCTGAAATTGGAAATCATTGAAAAGTTGGAGCGCGTGGTTGGTGTCTTTGATGTATGAGGGAAGATCTTCAACCAGCGGTCTCATGAGGCTGTCGAGAAAGGCTGAGATGTAAGTAGTTGGACAGTTACATGCTGAAACGATGGGGCGTCCAGGGGTGTCCGGTTTGTGGATTTTGGGGAGGAGGTAAAATTGAGATACCTGTGGGTGTTCTATGATGAGCCGGTTCGCCTCCTGGGGGAGCTCGTTGCTGCTGATAAGAAGGGAAATGGTGGATACCACTTCCTTTTGGTAGTCAGTGGTAGGGTCCTGTTGGAGAGGGAGGTAGGCAGAAGTGTCAGTTAGTTGTCTAGAGGCTTCAAAGATATATAGATCTTTACGCCACACCACAACAGCACCTCCTTTGTCCGCTGGTTTGATGACGATATCATCCCTGTTGCGGAGAGACTGGAGCACCTGATTTTCTCCTTGGGTGAGGTTAGACCTATGTTTACTCTGGCCGTTTTCCACCAGTTGATTATTTCATCAACCAATGCACTAATCAAGCTCCCAAGGCACTCTCTATACCCAGTAAACATAGGTCTAACCTCACCCAAGGAGAAAATCAGGTGCTCCAGTCTCTCCGCAACAGGGATGATATCGTCATCAAACCAGCGGACAAAGGAGGTGCTGTTGTGGTGTGGCGTAAAGATCTATATATCTTTGAAGCCTCTAGACAACTAACTGACACTTCTGCCTACCTCCCTCTCCAACAGGACCCTACCACTGACTACCAAAAGGAAGTGGTATCCACCATTTCCCTTCTTATCAGCAGCAACGAGCTCCCCCAGGAGGCGAACCGGCTCATCATGGAACACCCACAGGTATCTCAATTTTACCTCCTCCCCAAAATCCACAAACCGGACACCCCTGGACGCCCCATCGTTTCAGCATGTAACTGTCCAACTACTTACATCTCAGCCTTTCTCGACAGCCTCATGAGACCGCTGGTTGAAGATCTTCCCTCATACATCAAAGACACCAACCACGCGCTCCAACTTTTCAATGATTTCCAATTTCAGGGTACCGAATGCCACATTTTTACCATGGACATCACATCTCTGTACACCGTCATTCCCCATAATGACGGCCTTACAGCCCTCAAGCACACGCTGGACAAACGCACAGTGCTTGATCCACCCACCCACACCCTGGTACGCCTTGCAGAATTGGTCCTCACACTGAACGCATTCTCTTTCAATAATCTTTTTTACCAACAGGTCAGTGGAGTTGCCATGGGCACCAGAATGGGACCCAGCTATGCCAACATTTTTGTCGGCTGGGTAGAAGAACGCTTCTTCACTACCTACACTGGCTATGTCCCTGACCTCTACAAACGATATATTGATGACTGCGTCGGTGCCGCCACATGCTCCAACGATCAGCTTGAATTCTTCCTGCACCATTTCACCAACTTCCACCCGTCCCTCAAATATACGGTTAACATTTCTTCCACCACTCTTCCGTTTCTAGACATCCACTTGTCTATCAACTACCCCCGACTGTCCACTTCAGTTTATTACAAACCCACGGATTCACACAGCTACCTCCTGTACAGCTCATTTCACCCCAACCACACTAAAAACTCTCTTCCTTTTTCACAGTTCCTTAGGTTACGACGATTATGCAGCGATGACATCGACTTCGAAAACCAAGCCCTCGAAATGTACTCATTTTTTATCAACAGAGGATACCCCAGCAGTGTGATTGACAGGGCCCTTGCCCGAGCCAAAAACACCCCCCGGACCATCAACCCGATCAGGAACTCCCGCCGTAACAACCGCATTCCTTTGGTGCTTCCTTACCACCCTAACACACTTCCTATCCCCAGGACCATTAACCAGAACTTTTCCATCCTACAGGATGATCCCTACATTGGGGCCCTCTTTTCTGATCGCCCTATCATCTCATATCGCCGACCACCTAATCTGCGTAACCTCCTTGTTCACAGCTCCCTTGACCGCCCTCAGCAACCATCCACACCAGGCACTTTCCCTTGCAAAAGAGCTCGCTGTATCACCTGCAAGTACACAGCCACCACCACACTCATTCAAGGCCCCTCAGGACAATTCCGGATCACCCAGACAGCATCTTGTACCTCCAGCAACCTTATTTACTGTATCTCTTGCAGTAAATGCCCAGCCATCTACATTGGGGAAACAGGAAGGAGACTCGGAGACCGCTTCAGAGAACACGTCAGGGCTGTGAAGATTAAAGATCTCTCCAAGCCCATTGTTTCTCATTTCACCTCTGACGGCCACGACCACTCTAATCTCTCCGTCTGTGTTCTCAAAGACGGTTTTCCGAACTCATACATCAGAAAGACCACTGAAACTAAAATTATTCTGCAGCTAGGATCACACATTCTCCCTTCCCTTAACGACAGATTACTGTTCTTTTAAATTTTCTCCATTCATTGGAAGTTTCATTTCACACCTCTCTGCACCCATTCTGACTTCACACCTCTTGATTGGCCTCTCTTTCTGTCCCCTGCTCCCGCCTCTCACTCCTCCTCCCTCTCAACCTTTGTTCTCCCGCTACTTTACCTTTGCCTACTGCCCTGTCTCTCTCACACCTGAAGAAGGCTCCACGGCCGAAACGTTGTGTTCTCTTTCTTCTTTTTTTCAGCATGGAATAAACCTATTACTTGTTCCTTTGCAGCCTACGCATGCTGACGCAGCTACCCACCTGAACTACTATGTAGTATGTACTGTATATCCTTGAGATCCACAATTATCTATTGAGCTGTGTACAGCACTCTTCACAGAAAGGAGTATAATTTCTCCAAGACGTTTACACATGCTTTCGTAATGTTTATACACCTTTGGGTACAGTACTTGTGTGGAAGATAAGCGATATATTGAAGTCCTTTGTTGAACAAAAGGGACCCACTTCAAATTTAATGCCTTCTGATTTGATAATGAATTTGAACATTAATGTATTATTAGTAAACTAGTATCATGTGCAATTCAGTTTTCAGCTCAAGACATAGAACGATCCATATTGTCATAATGATTTGATGTTGATTTTGATGGTATGATTTGATGCTAAACACATTCTAATATTTCTCGGTCCGTAAACATAAATATATAATTTCTCAGTACAGTATATAAACATACATTTACAATAGTTATATTTACAATTACAACTGTAAATGTAGCTAACATCAATTATATTACAGATTTCATATACTGTTCCAAATTTCATATACTGTAGAAGTTACAATTAACCTGAAGCCTATATTACAATGCTTAAAAGAGACGTGAACTACAATTACATATACTTGTCCTGGGGAGTTCAGCCAACTTGCTAATAATAAAATTTCTTAATTACCCTTATCTTACTTTAAGACATGCAACTGAACTGGTTTCACATTTGCAGTAATATCTCCTTGGCGTTTTTGCCTGAAGGAAAACCTTTCAGATTATTTCATAACTTGTTCCATAACTTTTCTTTTTGTTGTTGATACTTCCTCAAGATTAATGCCAGATTCTGATTTATGCAGCAGGGGAAATTTCGTTGGCACTTTTATACCCAAAGATTGGCAACTTGTTTATAGTATGATACACATCCATGGAAGGAGATGAAATTGGCAGATGTGGAATAGACACAAATAGGAAAAACAGACTTAATTTTTTGTTCAGTTTATGGCTGTCCTTTTTAAATGCTGTGTTTAATAATCCTTATTCTGAGACAAAGGTCCCTTGAAGTGACTATTCTCAAACCTCAATTCTACCGCCAGGCATCTTGCTGTTGTTAACAGATTTGTTTTTGTGTTATTCTATGAGAAAATCTGTGGAATGTAAAAGATTCCTGTGTTTGTACACAGCACATTGATTTAAACTTTATCAACCATGTTTATTATAGATCCATATATTTTCTGTAGTGGAAATACTAACCAAAATTTAGTAGCATGTTGAAATTCCCAATTTTATAACTGCTCCACAAATGTAGACCTTTTAAAAAATGCCACTACGCCCTACACTATGTCCTAACCCCTACCCACAGGATGATCTATAAATAGGTGGTGCCCCTTTGTGAGCTTTCCTTGTAGTTAGAGTCTTAGAGGCATGGTGACCTCTGGTCCATTGCCCACTGGCCAGCAGCTACAGTATATCACCCTGCAACTCACAACTGACAATCCACTGCTGCTAAGCAGCTGTGAGCCTAATCAGTATGTGGATGGGAGACCTCCTGGGAAAAACTAAGGTTCCTGCTGGAATAGGTATTAGAGGGGTCAGTAGGGGGTGCTCACCCTGTGGACAGTGTGAGTCCTAATGCCCCAGTATAGTGACAGAGACAGTATACTGTAAAAAGGTGCCGTCCTTGAGATTTAAAATGAGGGTGCTGACGCTCTGTGGTCATTAAAAATCCCAGGATGTTTCTTGCAAAGAGTTTGGGTGTTACTCTGGTGTCCTGGCCAAATTTCCCCTTGGCCTTTAGCAATCATGACCTCTTAATAATTTAATAATCACTTAATAAGTGATTGGCTTCATCACTCTGTTCTCCTCCACACTGATAGGTGGTGTGTGGTGAGTGTACTGGTGCACTCTGGCTGCCATCGCATCATGGTGAAGCTACACTTTGGTGGTGGAGGAGGGGAGTCCCCATTACCTGTAAAGTGCTTTAAATAGAATGTCCAGAAAAGTACTATTTAAGTGTAAGGAATCATTATTATCATTATCTATTAATGTAGATCAGTGTTCTCTTTAATTCTACATTGTGTCTAGAACTAGGGAGGCACTACTACATTATTTGTGCCTCAAACATCTTGAACATAGATGGAAACTAAATGTATTGTTAGTTTACTACATTATTTAACCAATATTTATTTAATATCTGAGTTACTGTATATTACCAGTATATAGTATTTTGTATGTGTTTAAGTATGTGTATAAGTACTATATTCCATGCTTAACTAATCTTCCACTTAAATTAGAACTTCCCAGTAGTACACAGTGCTGTTGCAGACGAACATGGATTCCACTATGCAGGAATGCCAGACTTTCATAATGAAAGAACTCAAGGCTATTAGATTGTACTGAATAGTACATATACATATCTTTATATACATATCGTTCTGGCACAACAGTCTTTGCTTATTAACGTGATCACTACTATACAAAAAGTGTATTAAATCCACATTCAGAAACTGAAACAATTTTTAGATTTTTTACAGATCTTGAAATACCCATCCAGTACTTTAATGCTTGGACTTTGTTTTGAACTGAAAATAGTCAGATTTATTTCTGCTGCAAGGGACTATTCTGTACAGTATTTCAGGTTTTGCAGAGTTAATAAATTGTTACAAACAACTTAAACTGTGCATTAGAGACAAGGAAGCAATGCAATTCAAAACTTTGTTGTAAAGCTGTTAGTAAAGTTGTTAGCATATTAATTATCCTTTAACTAATTTGATCTGGAAAGACACTTCACTATGAGTACATTGTAAATGAAGGTCAGTTCATTAATTTTTTATTAAGAATCTTAACTTTAAAGAGATGTGTACATCATTTATAATTCCAAAAAATATAACCTCTTTGGGAATGAGTGCATACTTTTGTGAAGCATTGTATACAGTATATTTATTTTCCCTAACAAAAAGAAAACTTTCTCATGCACCAACAGACACTTGAGTTGACTCAGGATGTAAGGTCAATAGTATTTTTTAATCAATGAATATGCATAAACAACAGAATGTTTTTAGCAGTCACAAACTTTTATTTTTTTTATGATTTTAAACTCTACTAACTACTGTCAGAAATTCATCCTTTAGTGTAATTACGGTACTTACAGATCAATATACTGTACTATACAAGTTTGGACACATAGCCTCAAAGGCCATGCCACATTGCCTTGATGCTACAATGTCACGTGTACCAGCCAATTTCACCTTTGTGCCTTGTATCTTATTTAAACAGAATTGGTATATCATCTATAAAAGCATAACAAATACAATTTTTAAGAGACACTCAGTAATGTACTGTACAAATCATTCTTACCTTTGAAGCAACAGTGTTTTTTACAGCTTGACCAAGTAGTATATTTTTAATTACAATCTTTTCCATTGTTTTTATAAAAATAACTAAAATGTTTCTTTTGATTACATTTTGACAGTTAATAAATCACCTTATAGCTATTTCACTCCCTTCAAACCTAAAAACGTAATAGCAGAAGCAAAATCATATTAATAATTTAACCAGGAGTAGTATTTAGCAGTGGTATAAATAGAAGTTAGCAGTTTTTTTATGGGTGGATATTCACACTTCTTTTGAAGTAATTTATGTTGTAAGACACAATTTTAACCTTGAAATAAAAGACCGAAGGGAGTTTCATCACTGAGAGAAAAGCAGAAATGCAATTCATCAGATCTTAGCCTGCCTTTGTAATGCCCTAAGAAGTTGTTGTGGATTGACTGGCTTTGCCCATTCTAATCTTAAACACTTTTCTGACTCAGGAAATGAGCAGCATGAATTACATTGAGCTGTGCTCTTGAATTACTGCCATGTGAATGAGATGAGGAAAGATTGATTACTGCCTCCACTAGGGGATACAGAAAAGACAATGGGAGGTCACCTCCACCTTCTCACGTATTGTATTAGTTCTGATCTTCCAACACTGTGTCTCTTTAAGTTAAACATGCAACCAGGACTTTTAGCTTCAACTATTTTTAGTCAAGTACCGTGTGTTCATTGTGATGTCTGTGTTTATTGATAATATGTGGATCTTTGACGTGTTTTCCCATCTCCTTAAAAATATCATATCATCGACAGAAAATAATCTGGGTGTATGATCTTTTTCTTTGCCCCTACATTTTTTAAATCCAATGGGGAAAAATCAAAAATAGATATTTAAGATAGAATATTTAAGGTTAAAGATTATAGAATGCAAAAAATCAGTTTGTTGTACACTAAGTACTATATCGAATACAATAAATGTCTGAGGAATTTTGAAAGCAATCAAAGTGATTATTCAAAACATTTGGATTGTCATCCTGATGCACTGTGAACTCGAATATCAGAATATCCAGGAATACGTCAAAGTACTTACAGGTAAAACAGTTATGAATATCTTCTGGAACCTATAAATTTCTTCACATACTTTTTCACGCTCATTGAGCTTTGTCTTATTTGGCCTTTGCACAAACAAATCAGCATACTTTCGCTACTAAGAGAGACTATTTGCTTTTTTAGAAGGGCTTTTATTTAAAAAGACAAGACTTCTTGTGACTTCAGTGCAAGGCATGGATAGGGGGCTTGTGAAAGTACGGTAGTGGATTTAAAACTATTGGGCATTATACTATATTTACTGTAAATACAGTATATTTATTATTTATATTTATATTCTCTTGTGATTTTATTATAAATATTATCTATAGTTATTCAATCATCATAATATAACCACACACATAATTATGAAATCAAATTATACAGTTTAACATCAAATCATATTTAATTATACATATCTTAGAATTACATTATGATTATCTTTAAATTGAAATTAATAAATTGAATTAATAATTTAATTAAATTCATACATGTACTATATTGACATTTTTATTACTTTTACATATACACACTATTTAAATATTCAATTTACATTCACAATCTCATAGCGGTACTGGGATATACAGTAGCAGATGTTAAATTGAGGAAGGGAGACCTGAAACAGGCACTTCACATTCACAACAAGCTATACTATTTATACTATATATACTAAACTATTTTTTATAAATCCATCTACTGGGATGTAAAAAAAAACAAAGCAATGGTCTGTCCAGGATTTGATCAGCTCACCTTCTGAGTAGCAGGAGGCTGTCCAAACCACTATGCTAAACTGCCACTTGGGCACAATGAGCTACAGTACAGTTTATGCATGTTTCATTGTCCATTACCGCTATAAGTACAATACAAGTGTTAAAATGAACGTCGCCATGTTTCCAAAATATCCACAAGTGATATTTTAGCTGTCAAAATGTATTTAGTTATGTGATTCCATATTAATATTCCCTATCAAGTGATATTAAATCAGTATTTTTTTTTGTACAATAACAGCAAGCAAAGTGTTCTTATTACTTATTCTTAGAAAAGGATAAAACATTATAGCTTTTTATGAAGTATATAAACTTTATATACAGTGGTTAGAACAAGCACATCAAACTTCCAAATTAGTTAATGACTTTGATGCATAAAATAATTATGAAGGTGGAACTTCTGAAGAAGGTGAACTCCACTACTATCTAGTGTGTGTACAATAGGTACAGTATACAGTATATTATGTATGAGACCATATGTCTTGAAAGCCACTACAGTACAGTACAGTAGGTATGAAATATATTTCAGTGCTTTGCTGATTATAGTCATCTTTGCTTGCAGACCAAATCACTTTACAGATGACTGACTGAATATAAGATTTGAACAGATTTGAACAGAACCTTCTTTAGCTAAACTGTGGCAAAACGTATACACTTAGACTCTAAATCTGAGCTTTGCAAAGGTGGTGCCTTCAGTGGTGGTGTTGATCTGGTTGAAATGGATGGTTACTTTTGACCTATTATTTTCATTTCAAGTACCACAAGGTTATATTTCTTCCACTTGTGTAACATTGCTCAGTTAAGACTTGCATTCTAACTACCCAGTGCTAAATAATGATGCATAGCTTTATTTAATCAAGATTAGATTAATTTCTTCATGCCTTACTTATTGTGGTACAGTACCTTCTAATTTAATAATTAGTTTTCAGTATGTTCATTTATCTGCAGCTTATGTGCTAACTAAAGGTGTCTTTGTTAATTGCAATGCTTTCAGAGGATGTTAAGCTTCTCCTGTTTATGGATATGACTCTGAGTCATTTAGCTTCTTCTTAAAAACGTATCGCATGTATCCAGTACTTTAAACTGAGATCTGATGATACATGCCTTCTTACTCTGCCAAAGGCCAAGCCTTTTTGGGACTAGCACTGTTTGCAGACTTCGCTGCTCAAATTAGAGACTTAGAGAATGTATGCAACCTTTTTTTTTTACTTCTTGCTTGAGATTTCATGTACAATTTAGCTTCCTGTTGGTATTGGGCCAACTTGCTTTCTTTTTGCTTCTATGATCCGTATTACTGGTATAGTATTGTACAGTGCTTTGAGATTCCTGAAAGGGGGTCACAAATACATTATTTTTTACTACATAGAATTGTAAATGAATTACATTACTTACATTATTTTGCAGTTGAAATGAAAGATAAACAACATTATGAGTGAGCAGCATCTCCATTGCTTTCAGTTCTGAATTTACTCACAATAAAAAATAACTTAAAAAGACAATAAATCTTGGTCCATTTTCACCCAGTACTAAATTTTGAATTATTGTTGTTCAAGTGCAGTCATTATGTTGTAGTGTGCTCTCACGAGGCACCAGTTCTGTAGGGTTTGGGCATTTACGGGGACAATTATTAATTGTAGCCGTAAATCACAAAATGATTATTTTGATGGCCTTAGAATCCAACCATGCGATATAACTCAAATGCACACACACGGGTACTAATACACGAGGATACATTTATTAATACATAAAATATGCATATAAACCTAACAGATCTTATCGAGAGGGTTATCAGAATACAAAAGGTATATATTCAGTCAGTTACGAAGTGTTACACACATTTCAAGAGGACATACGTTCAGTATATCATTCATTTAGACCGTTTCATAAAGTGAACTTGGTTACAACTTCTACATTAGATACTGAAAACAAGTACATAACTCTTAGGAATTAAATTGATATCAACTGGTTGGGATAACAATTGAGTTCTCGAGCTGTAATGCATTGAAGTTGAATACTCATCCAATCTCTGGGGATTCAGATCTCCTGCGGGCTCTCTGGCTCCATGCCAGGCTGTGCTGTGCTGCTTGCGACGGTGCGCTGCTGATGCTCACTGGCCGGCTAGTTAGTGTTGGCTGAAACTAGCAAGAGTTTGTGCACAGGAGAAAAGATGACTGTGGGTCCCAGCAAGTCAGGAAGAGGATCTGTTCGTTCCTGATGAAGTGCTAGTTCTGAATAGTGATTCAGCTGTCCACAGTTCCGACCTGTTCACGAGGCTTGCTGCTGGTGCTAACCTCGGGTGGATCCTCTGGTTACTCTCTAGCAATCTCCGCTCTAGACTCTTAGAACAGAGGAAAGTTCTGGCACTCGGACACACTGGCCGTTCCGTGGTTGTCCGGGCTGAGTCTCAGGATGGTCAGGAGGCGCGCTGCGAGAATGTCCTGCCCTTGGGAGCCTTCTGCTCCTGGGCCGTCCTGCCCTGGAATTCTCCTTAGAATTCTCTTTAGAAAAGTCCTACGAATAGTTCTTTCAGGCTCTCCTTCTCCAGGCTCTCTGTTGCCTGTTTTTACCTGGAGGAACTTCAGCTCATTCATTGGCTGAAAGTTCCATGGGCATCAGAGTCCCACGTGGGTTACTCGGCCCTACCAGTCCCTGATTGGTTGATCAAGGTGAGATATGAGTCACTTACTCCTGACACCTAGGAATGCAGTCCAGATGTCCATCTGGCACTCCCTAGACAGATAGGTGCCAATGGATGACCATTGATCATGATAGGCAGGCTTAGCTAAGTGCATCCCCATTTGGGAGCTGTCCCTTATCAAAAGAAAACATCTTTAAATCAGCCTGCATGAATAGCTTCTCTGTGGCTGCACCACAGAGATGAAGAGAGAGATGAGGCCTCATTTGGGAAAGCACAGCAACACTTAATTCTTTCTCATTAACAAGCATTGCCGCTACAATGTGAACAGTGCAGTTATTGCCCAATTGTCAAATGTGTCAACTGCCGTGGTACGTACAGTACACAGAACTCAGAGTACAGAATTAGAGTACAGAAACTAGAGATTAGACTACAAGTGATACAATATGTATTTGAATATACGTATATTATGCCTGGGCGAGCCAGAGTTCACAGCCCCCCGTCTCCATGGCAACTGGCCACAACTGGCCCCCTGACCCCACTTAATGAGTAATTACTTCATCAGTGCCGAATGCCTAGAGCCTAAGGCCTAAAGCCTAGAGCGTCAAGTCCACATTCAGACGCTCTGTCATTGAGCTTCCTACACGGAAATGGAAGTGCTTGTCGCATGAACAAACCTGCCAGTTTATACTTCCAGTTGTCTCAATCTGTCTGACTTCTCCATCCCAATTCTAAGACGGAACCCAAATGGCACGGCTGTAAACTCATACAACTCAAAAGGGCTTCGAAATGCACTATATTTCTTTGATTCCCCCGACGGTGGGACTTCCAGAAGCCCTTACAGAGATCAGGTGGCCAACCAGATCACTGTCTGTCTCTTAGTTGCTTCTTGTCCATGGGCGGGGTCCTTAGCACTTCACCTGTCCTGCTGGGCTGTGCAGCTTCCTAGTTCTTTTCCACATGGCTGCCCTGCGTACCGTCCCTGTTGTGTTTTGCCTGGCAGCATGGCAAATTCCCTCTTCTGTCCACTTTCTGTCTGCCTGCACAGCTCATCCCCAGATCTGCTAGTGAGCCAGGTGCATCCCCAGTTCCTTGCCTGTCTGCTTGCCTTCACCTGGACCTAGAGAGTGGATTCCTTATCCTGATGTACAAATGTGGCGTTCTCCAGGTCAGTGCCTGCTATATAGAAATTAATTAGTATAAATTCATATATTGCACACTGTGTATGCAGAATTTGAAGGTGTTTAATAATCTCTAAGTAGGTATCTTGAGCATATTTATTGTTTAAAATTAAGGTTTGCTCTTTAATATTTTCAACAGAAAATCATGTTTACCAATTGAGATTATTTTGTTGACCTTATTACCCATTGTAGTTCTAGTCATTAGGTGTTGCACCCACAGAATTGTCATATAATTTTTAAAGCTTTTCAGTTAGCCAGTTAGATTTCTTTACTAATTTATTATTTCATCATTTGTATGTGGAGCACGGTCCTATGAATGAGAAACCTTTTCCTGAATAAGAATGGGAATCACTGACGTATCCAAGTTGTTAAAATATGTCTAAATTTATAAGCCTGTGTTGTATGATTAAACTATGGTAGCCATATTTTAAACTTTTTTCAGGTACTGTACTGTAATTACACATTTTCAAGATATTAGGAATATAGCATTTGAGATATCAGATTTCAGCAGGGAGTCTCTATTTTAAGTTGCTGTTGATAAGGATGCATTTTGGCTCTCAGTAAATATTTTCATTCCCTGCAGTACATCAAATATATTTTTCCCAGCTTTGAAAAGTGTTACTGTCAGCTTTGGATTGAGCTGTGACAGTTAATCTAAATTACTATAGGGGATTTGTCTTGAAGTGCCTCAGAGCGATTATACTTGATTACAAGGCAGTGAAACTCAGTACAAATCTCAACTTTTCTCTTCCAATAACTGATTTGCAGCTTACCGCTTAAAATAGACTGGTAATAGGGTATAATTGAACTTATGCCAAAAATTGTGAAAAAGCCTATTAAAAACCCTGAGTAGGGTTTTCAAGCAATTGTAGATGAGTCTTTTTAGCTTCTATATTCAGGCATTATAAGACTTGTAACAACCACCTCACTTAGATTTTTATTAATATTATACTGAATTATTATTATCCACTCTCCTTCTCCTTTCCAACCACTGATAAAATTCTGTCTCCTCTTGTATTAATGCCTGTCTCTCAGCCATCTCCTAATGGGTGCACTGCCATCAACTCCAGCTAAACATCTCCAAATCTGATCTCATTTTCTTCCTTTCCTCTTCTTCTACTTCTGATGACCTATCCATTACTATTTTTCTTGAATACTACCACCACCTTTTCCCCCCTCAATTTCTAGTTCAGACCGTGATACCTTCCCTTAACTAATGGAACTCCCTTCTGGCTGGTCTCTAAACCGTAGTTATTTGCCATCTCAAATTCGCTCAGAATTCTGATGCTTGCCTGGTCTTCTCTTTCATTTCTTTCATGCCACTTCTTACGTGATACCTTACAGACAAATTATTGACTGTTTGATAGACATTGTTTTCACTCTGCTCTGCACTTCTAACATTTAATTTTCAAATTTTTAATTGTTTTAAATGTTTTCGTTTTTTTTCTTCATTTTTTTATAACTCTTTCCTGGGGTTTCACAAGACTTGACTTACAGTACACGAATCTGACTTTACGTAAAAACCTCCCATGGATCCCATAATAAAATTTTATAGGTAAGGACGGTTTACAATGCATGTAAGTATTGGCAATGTATAATATATAATGGGGTCTATAATTATTCTAATTATAGGCTTTGAAATGTTGTTTTTTTTCATTTAATGTTTTTTTCATTTCTATTCCCCCATACTAGAGAAGCTTCCTGTCTCTCTCTACTGTCAGGGACTGCTAGCTTCTGCTCCATTCTTTCTTGCTCTGTACCCCATCCATGATTAGCACACACACCTCATAACCATTAAAGGATAAGACACATTGATGAGAACTACTGTACTGCCCTGCAGACGTGGAGCATTACAAAGAGTAGGGACTATATCTCTTCCATTCTTGGTTCTTGGTCATCTTATCTGTGAAGGACAAAAGGATTGACAAACGTGTAATGAAGGGGTTCAGTGCCTTGTGTGTGTGTGTGTGTGTGTGTGTGTGTGTGTGTGTGTGTGTGTGTGTGTGTGAAACAGCACAGCGGTTAAAATGTCAGTGAGTTTGCTGAAACAGCAGGCTAGTCTTGCTGTGAAATGAGGTTCAGTCAATGAACAGTGATAAGTGGAGGGATCAATAATGAAGTGACTGCTGAAAAGCAATTAATGACAACAAAGTTATGTCAGTCCTTGAACTAGTACTGCGAAAAGTAGGCCATATATTAATGGAAAGCATTAACAAGATGAAAGACAGCTCATTACATTTCCCGTAGTTGGTTGTGGAAATGATTAGCACTATTAGTATTAATGTTAAAATTATATGAAGCAAATAGGGAAGTGAAAAATGCTTATAGCCTTTGCCCTTACCTACTCCATAGATAGTTGAGGCAGGATAAAGAGTGTGTAGTCTTTGCATTGTCTGAGTATATAATTAACCAATCTTCTACAACTTTCCACCCATGTTATAAAATGTTTAACAGTTCTTCTAATAGCACAGAAATTCACAATTCTTAATGCAAATGTAATTCCACAGTATGTATAGTAATATTCAAAATTTAGGAAAAAATGCCTTATATTTGTATTATAAAGTCTTGAAGTATTCATTTATTTGTTTTTATATCTGCACGATTTGTTTTTTCAAATAGCACAATTCTGTCCACAGTTAATGCTCCAACTTCACTGAATCTGGCTCCTGGGTTTGAATCCAGACTTGGGTGCCTTCTGTTTGGAGTTCATATGTTCTCTCAAGTCCCAAGGTGACTGATAATTGCTGGATTAGGCTTCAGCTCTCCTGCAACTTTTAGAATAAGTGACTGTTGAAAATGGATAGATGTATATTTAAACTGATTGAAATTACAGTATAATTTGAAATATTTTAAAGAATATTGTTATGTATCAGTTAGTAGGCTGGAGTTTATTTTATGTAATAATTTTTAAAAACGAAAGATTAGAAGAAAACAGGGCAGCCCTGGTTAGAGTCTTTGTTCAAGTGGCAATAAAAATATGTTTATATGGGTTATACTATGAGGAAATGTAATGGCTAAGGTATAATGAGGCACTGGATTGAACAGCAGTGTCTGCTCAAGTCAGGTTTAAGATTTAGGCTGCACGCCAAATTGAAACCAATAGCACTGTTCCTCTTTTTTAATATGTGAATAAGTCACAATGGGTATACATTTCCAGAAATCATTTAATGTTTTCACTAGTTGCATTTCACTTCTCTCTTCTCAGTTCACCTTGAAATAACAGAACAAAGAACATTTTCAATTATGCTTATCCAATGCTGTCAAAGCTTGAGAACAAATCCTTTAAAATGGCTTTCCGAAAAAAAAGAAGCATTTTTATAAAATTGTACTGTACATTCTTTAGTAGTTCAGGTGGATAGCTGCGTCAGAATGCATAGGCTGCAAAGGAACGAGTAATAGGTTTATTCCACGCTGAAAAAAAGAAGAAAGAAAACACAACGTTTCAGCCGTGGAGCTTTCTTTAGGTGTGATGGCGTGTGTGATGACACCTGAAGAAGGCTCCACGGCCGAAACATTGTGTTTTCTTTCTTCTTTTTTTCAGCATGGAATAAACCTATTACTTTTTTCTGTGCATTCTTTGGTGTGTCCAGGAAGTGGTATAAATAAAGAATTTTACTGAAAGAGAACTGCCTTATTTCTTACATGCACTGATCGTTTTCTGGGCCATTAGCTTTCAAAAAGATAGCTGCCACCCTGTATTGATTAAGCCTTGGAGCTAGAGCTGCACTCTATAACATAACCAGTGCAGCTGCCATTTGCCCACATGAGAAGTAAGGCATCTTCTTATTAATCCAATCTGAAATAAGATACCCCAATACTTTTGCCATAAAAATCAATGGTTTATGTAACCTTCTGGGGTTTTATATATTTCTGAATGGTACAGTATTTGGACAGGTTTGTATGGGACATCCTTTCAAGAAAGTCTATCAGTATTTTTATCATCTGGCTCAGTAGGTCCAAACATATGCAGTGTGTTTTTTCTTCTGTTTCACATTCTTAAAAAAAAGAACTTGTTGATTTATACATTTGTGAATCTAAGTAGTTTTTCTAGGACACTTTTTGTAGCATGGACCATGTTTCACATTTCAGCCCTCTGACTAAAACTTCTGCCCTCTTCTATAACAGAAATAATATTGATTTTTAATATATGAATAAATAATCATCATTTTGATTAATTTGGAAATAAGTAATCCCAATTTAATTTCAGAACTTCCCTTTACACATTTACTACATTTGAATTCAGAAAGAAAACTGTTGAGGTAAAAAAATAAAACATTGAATGAAAATATTTTTAAAAAATGAATAAAAATATTTAATGAGATATGGTTTGTTTAAGCAGTAAAACATAAAATATCTTGCTTAATAAGAAGATTACTCAATTTCACAAGACCAAAAAGCTTTATTTTAAAGCACCTGGCAAAATTACCATCTTCTCTTCAGCCTCAAGACAGTAATGTTTGCTTCTCTTTGTCTAGGTAGTGAGTTACATAGTTTTTCTCCTACACATGTAATAGTTATTTCTAAATTGGTGAAATCCATGCACTACTGTATGTACAATTTACCTTTTAATGTCTTTGTGCCGTTTTACAGTTAGTTCAGTCAACCAGCCCCATTGTAAGGTAAATTGTACACTGTACTGTTTTTTTGACATACATTCAGTTAAACTCAATAAGAGGAACAAAATGGCTTATAGTATTTTAAATAATTTGAGACAACTAAAATTCATTCTGTTCATTCACATATCAAACCTAACCTTCAACCATGGTACTATTAAAAAATTGAACTATTTTTCTAATAACATGCAAGTAATTGATGTAGAAGGTTTTGAGCTGTGATTCTCAAGGGATGATTTTCTTTCAGGTTTAAGGTATGAAGAGTCCCTGTGCCTTAGAAAATGACAGAATGGCACTGGAGTATGACAGCAGACCTTTAGGTGAGACAAGCACCAAAACCATGAGCAATACAGGAGCAGAGACAGAGGATAAGCAACCCAGTCTGACCCTGTGTGAACTGTGTAACATTCAGCTGAACTCAGCCGCCCAGGCACAAATCCATTACAATGGGAAGTCTCACATTAAAAGAATAAAACAGCTCAATAACGGACACATTCCAGGTGACGAAGGTAGGACAAATGGAATTTATCTGATGAGGGCATGTTATGTTTTGCATGTTTTTGTTGAGTTGTAATGGACAGAGGAAGGTGAACCCTTTTGGAATTAAAAGTGGTGTTAAAGTTTTAACTCTCTAAAAGATTAAAATAACTACTTGCAGATGTTTGAATCTAACCTATTCTTTCACATTCCATAATATGAAGTGCTAAATCTTAGTTGATACATAATGCTGTTATTTTCTTTGGGCACACTATTTTTATTCTAAACAATATTACAGGTTTACTGTATTTGCCAGGACTTGTTTAGTTACTGATTGACCTTGCCCATCAAGCATTAAATTGTATTTTTAAATGTAATGCCTGTAAATGATAAAATCTGTATGTATCGAAGTAGCTATTATGATTTGATGTATACACCTAGAGTAAAGTGTGTAGGTGGTAGTACAAGAGCCTTGCTGTGCATGGTCTCTTTAGAGTAATGTTTGCTTTACCTTGAAAGGTAAAACACTGTGATCAAACTAAAAGAAATAAGACATAAAATAATCATGGAAATTACAATATTCAGTTTATATGGCATATGAACTGTGTATTCATTATTACATGGAGAGGAAAATAGTGAATTATGGAAAGATGTTTAGTAGAAACATTTGTTAAAATGTTTTGTATCCATCCATAAAAAAAAAATATTATTTTCACTATGAAGCATGATGGCACAATGGTTTTGGCCTTGCAGCTCTGGGGTCCTGGGCTCAAGTTCTGGGGTCCTGTGAGTTGGCATATTCTCCCTGTGTTTGTGTGGGTTTCCTCCCACAGTCCAAAGACATGCTGACAGGTTAATTGGCTTCTGTAAAAAACTGGCCTATGTGTGAGTGTGTGTATTTCTGTCTGTGTGTGCCCTGCAACGATCCTATCAGGAATGGATCCTGTCTTGCGCCCAATGCTTCCTGGGATAGGATCTGGGCCAGTGTGACCTTGAATTCTATAAACAGTTATTGAAAGTGATGTGGTATAATGATGATGCTTATTATTTTTACTATATTAATGTAAAATATGTTTAAATATGCAAGAACAAGCATAAATATGTACAAAATAACTTGTATAAGGTAGATGTACAGCATGAATGATTAGCACAGGAAACTGCACATTATGCACTGGGTATACCACTGGTTACACTTATTTCGGTAATGTCATGTGATCTGCAATTTGATATTGTGTATTTATATACAGAGTATATGGTTCATCAAAGTAATGTTGTACACCTAGACGAAATTAGGTTTTCTATGGCAAATGTCGTGAATGTAACCAACATATTCAGTTTTGTATTTTTCTTTGCAGTTCATGCTGACGTAACATCTTTCACCCATAAAAGGGTTCAGTTTGAGTATTCAAGTATTGATTACAATATTTGCTTTAAAGAAATGGGTGCATAAAGTATACACCATTTGTAATTCAACAATCAATGGAAAAGAGTTTATACTTTTATGGAAAGCGTTGTATCTGGAATTGAGTCTCAGAGCTTTCTGTCCTTTCTGGATATTTTGCTGGCTCACATCAACATTGCCCATTGCTCAGCTGCCTTACTTGTCTGGGATTAGTGAAGGCTGGCAGAGGTGTTATTTCAGTTATTTCAGTATAACATCTATATTTTTAAGGATAGTGCTGTCTTGTTGTGTTTATATTTTCCCTTGCACATGAAAAATCAGGCATATTTCCAAATCCATTGGACAAAATCATCTGTGGAAAAAAGTAGTGAATCCAGTAAAAAAAAAAACTAATAATTGAAACAAAATTAAACGATTCGCATGTAAATAAAATCATAGTGAATGCCAGTATGTAGAAGGCCCTGATGTCTTGTGAAAGAATCAGAGGACATCCAAGAAAATTAAAAAGAAATAGCAAATTTACACAGGATTAAATTATTTCACTTAGGGTCTGGGAAAACTGTATGACTCAGGGATCACTAGGGCAGTTGGAGAAAGATGGGATTTTAAAATTGCCTATACACTTAAAAGAAATTAATATTTAAATCTTCATACCTTGATGAGATGAATATTAGTTCTTAGTGACCATGTGTAGTAAACCTGAAAATTATAATACCAAGTGATCAGTGGATCAAAGTTACCAATTATCTTTACAGAGTCTCTACATTGACGTTTTATACAAAATTACACATTGTATTAATTGACTAATTTTTTTTTATTACTGTAGATTAGTAACAGCAAAAATCTGTCAGTGTCAGCTCGGGGGTATAATTGTGATGTGTTTTTAAAAAGCAATGGGAAGTCAGCAATAAATTATTGACAAGGCCTTACAGTATATCTACTGTACATGGTGATACAGTAATATACTGTAAATGTTTTTTTTGTATTCCCTGTATCCCTGTATACTTTCAGCTGTGCTACAGAGCTATGAAAAAGGCCTTTTGTGGGGTGCAGCAAAGCAATGAATTCTGTCCCCAAACGCAGCACAAATACATCATAATTATATCTGTGAGCTTCAATATGTGCTGCTGAATTTTTTTGTTTATACAGTAATTACAAACAATAGCCCATATTTACATCTTTAAAGAAAGCCCACCCACAATATACAGAATGCAGCACATCAGCTCTAAGAGCAAATGTACATTTTAATTGCAATTGTCGGTAAACAAAACTTTGTAATCAAGTGCCACACAGACTAACACAACAGGTTGAGAGTTTTCTTACAATACTTTACTAGAAGGAGATAAAGCGCTAAAAAGACACCTGCAGACAATGCATATTACTGTAGCTATAAAATGCAAAGGGAAATTATTTCTGTGATCTGGAAGGAAATTTAGAATGGTATACCATGTAAATGCAGAAAAGCTAGGCGGTTCACATTGCTGATGGACTTGAGTGCAGATATTGCAGTGCAGTTATAATGGAGGTATTATGCTGTATAGAACATACACCCATTGTTCTTTGGTATGTACTGTAGATAATAATAATAATAATTGCTTACACTTATATAGCGCTTTTCTGGACACTCCACTCAAAGCGCTTTACAGGTAATGGGGACTCCCCTCCACCACCACCAATGTGCAGCATCCACCTGGATGATACGACGGCAGCCATAGTGCGCCAGAACGCTCACCACACATCAGCTATCAGTGGGGAGGAGAGCAGAGTAATGTAGCCAATTCATAGAGGGGGATTATTAGGAGGCCATGATTAGTAAGGGCCAATTGGAAATTTGGCCAGGACACCGGGGTTACACCCCTACTCTTTTCGAGAAGCGCCCTGGGATTTTTAATGACCACAGAGAGTCAGGACCTCGGTTTTACGTCTCATCCGAAGGACAGCGCCTGTTTACAGTATAGTGTCCCCGTCACTATACTGGGGCATTAGGACCCACATGGACCGCAGGGTGAGCGCCCCCTGCTGGCCCCACTAACACCTCTTCCAGCAGCAACCTTAGTTTTTCCCAGGAGGTCTCCCATCCAGGTACTGACCAGGCTCACACCTGCTTAGCTTCAGTGGGTTGCCAGTTGTGAGTTGCAGGGTGATATGGCTGCTAGATCCTTCATCAACAGGATAGTTTTCCTGAGGGTTTAACTGTTGTTACAACAATCACCATAAGGTGAAACTGAACCCTGCCTCTGATCAACCTGCGGTTGTATAATGTGAACCACTCCAGCCTGGACAGACAAGGTTATGTTGGTGCTGAAAATGTATGTGTAGCAAAGTACAATATGTGTCGTTCATGTATACAGCACTGTGCGATTGGCGAACACATTTAGCCATGCCCCTCGGACCACACCTGTACCATCTACCTCATTATGATTTCTTATTTATGATTTCTTATTGATTGCACATCTCCAGTCATTGTTTACACGTCTGCATTGTATACATTCAAACTGTTTACTTGTTTACTTGTACATTGTCTACTGTTTGTTTGTATATTGTCTTGATGCACTGTCTGGACTTTGTGTTTTTACACTTGTTTTAACAATCGAGAGACTTTCTGTAAGTAAGAATTCCATTGTACCAGTATATGTACCGGTTACATACTGTATGGCAATAAAGTTCAAGTTCAAGTTCAACAGTAACCCATAGCAACTCAACCACTGATGCAATCTCACAATTTCACCCTCAGCAAGAATCACTTTGGTTTGAAAATACAATTTTAAGAGACCGTTAGACGTTTTTTTTAGATGGGAGTGACATGAAGCCCCTCTGCAGACGTTCTGACACCTGCTGGTCTTGGCAGGATGTGTGTCTCTCCACTGTCATTAGGCACTGTTCAGGATAGTGATAGGGATCAAGGATGAAAGAAACCATTATCATTTTATATTAATTAGTTACATTTATAATAGTATATGTTAAAAGTGCCATAAAGAAACTTTTATACGGCAACATAATACTGTTTCAAACAATGATTTTCCCGGTTCTGTTTAGTATAATATTGTTTAGCAAACTTAAATTAATTAATTTGCATATTCTTAATATTCGTTTAAGACATTTTCTTCTAATATTTATCCTAATATTATTCTTTAATAAATTTGAGCACCCTGAGAAAACAGACACGAGCACGAGAACAACATACAAACTCCATGCAGGTCGCGCCTCAGGTCCAGAACTGAACTTAGGACCCTGTGTTGCAAGACAACAATGCTAACCACTGCATCACCATGCCACCCTATAAAGGATAATATTTTATATATATTATTTTAAACATATAGGGAGCTTACACCTTAAATATACTGTATAATCTCTTCAACTATAAATTAGAAAATAAATATCTATGATAATCCAGCAATCTATCTGATTACTGAGATATTGTAATAAAAAAACATCAACACAATATACAATAAGTTCAAAGAACAGGGTATTTAAGTGGTTGTAGTCACAGAGCCACATCTGTCTTGACTTCAATACACACAGTCTATTTCATCTTTAAACTACAGAATGCCAGCAAAATTAGACATTTCCTCTAGCCACACCTTGGTGGGTACCATTAAGCTTTCATTTTCAATAGTGATCCTTCAGATTTTGAAACATCAAAATCGTATTGGGCCAGGTGGGGGTAAAATCACATTTATGAGTGTCAGTGTCTCTAGGTCAACAGGCAATGCTCCTTCTGCTTCAGACAAAGTTGTCGTCAGTTTTTTCCCTGTACTTGTAGTTTTGCCATTCATCAAAACAGACTTTTGGATCCTATAAAATGGTGGTCATGGTTATTCCTACTAATGGCAGAGTGCATTCTTTGTATGTCTTGGGAACCTTTGCATGGAGTCTTGCTCAGTGTTTTCAATGCATGCCTTATCAGAAAACATGAAGACTGGCTGGATCCTCCTTAAAGATTTCTAGAAACTGCTGACTGAATTCTTTCCACTAGTCCAAATTTGAGCAGCAAGTGACCTTTGACCTTTTTTTTGTGGGTGAGCTTCATAGCGCCTCGATGGAACCTGCCAGCCTCTCTTGCTGTCTCATTTATACTGATGCAATAATCTGCATTTCTTAATTTCTTAACCCAGGTGAGTGTGTCATCTGCAATCACCAGGGCATGCAGACCTCAGGTCATCTTCAAGAAACTGACACCCACTCATGGACTAAGCTACTTTCTGCTCTTTGGTCTATAAGG
Organism: Lepisosteus platostomus; assembly: GCF_059453375.1. NCBI lineage: Eukaryota > Metazoa > Chordata > Actinopteri > Semionotiformes > Lepisosteidae > Lepisosteus > Lepisosteus platostomus. Next base: position 32,387,853 of record NC_142622.1, on the reverse strand, counting down.
TTCATATACATTAACATGTAAAAGTTTCATGTAGGTAAATACAGGATGCATAGGCAGGCAGATTCATTACAGATTAAACTTAATTTTAGAAAAATGTAGTTTGCCTTGTTTATGTAAGGGAGTTGTGAAAAATAATAATATTATGGTAAGCATGTGTTAGAAGGTGTACTATAGGGAAAGGACATTGTAGTTGATTTCTTGCTCTCAGCATCTAAGCAATAAAAAGGCTAACTAGGTTATACTGTATATTAAAAAGTGGACATTAGTCAAGATAATATACTGTAATCTGAAACTATACACAGCTCTAGTTAGACCACCTCTTGAGTATAATGAAAGCCACTTTCAAAGCAATAGAATGGGACTTTTTAACACAGGCAGTGAGACAGTTACAAATGCATGGAACAGATCACTGTAGTCTAGAATCATAGGTTATTAGTTTATAACTTAACTGACACTTTTTATCCAAAGTGACCTATATTTGTACTCATTTATACAGCTAAGCGTTTTCTAAAAGAAATCTGAGTTAAGTACCTTGTTCAAGCACTGCCCCACCAGGGATTTGAACCACAAACCAAACCACAAACCTCCAGTCCAGGGTTATGTCTTAACTTCACCATTACTCTTCTCTGCTGCTGTGATGCTTGAAGGCTTAGTGCAGTGCTAAAGTCACTTAGTGTTGAGTGTAGAGCAATGATATGTATGTGTTATTCTCCTATATATTTTATTATATTGTTTAAAACCTACTGTAGCTATGAAATATTACTTTTAATAAATATACAGTATATATGTGTTCTTTCTTATGGGGAATTTATAGTGTAAGGCTTGCTATATTTGAAGAGTCCCCAAACAATAGTATACTAAAATGGAATGAACAGAGAAAAATCTGAAGAATGTCAGATGATTTGAAAGTCAGATGAAGAATTTCAATAAAGCTGTTATAAACATAAAATTATGTTTGATTGTTTCGCAGGGAATGAGTACATAATCTCACCTAATACATACTTATAAAGCTATAGTGGTTGCTATTACAGGCCTGTCCTGCAGATGGCAATGGTGATGCATCAGTTCTGTTCAGGGTTTAAGTTGGTGTGTTAGGTCAATGGAGGTCCTTCAGTGTATGAACCCATGTTTTTCATGCTTTGTTCTTATGCACTGCACACAGTACTGCTGCAGAAGACATGGGTAAATCTCTCCAGTTAGACAACAGTACTCTACTAAATAGACTAATAATACCATCTTCTTTTTTAAGGTACGTACAGTAGTGTTGGGCTGTATCTAAAGCTAAGGCTGGGTGGGTACAAGGGAACCATTGTTTAAACCCTGGAGAGTTTAAAGAATCCTAAAAAAAGGTGAAAGCTGAGCAAACAAATTGTTGGGGTATGTGTCAATGTGTGATTCTTCCAGGGTGAGCCCTGACCTATGAAAGCTGAAGCATGAAGTAAGATGATTTACATAAAAACAGAATCATGCATCAGAATTCTTAAAGACTCATGTTCCTAAGCCTATAAAGGAGAACATACAGATACAGTACAGCCATCTAGAATGTGCAGTGCTGCACCTGCAGGTTAGCTGTGTTGTAGCGTGATGATTGGTCGAAAGCCAAGTGCAGGTCTCAGTACGCTCTTAAAGATGTTATTGGAAATCCATGAATGGCAGGAAAGGAGATCTGATGCAGGCAGGGAAAAAGACAGTCCGTGAGGAGCTCTTTGCTCCCAGCAAAAAATAAAGGGGGAGAGGCTTGTAAGTTGACACTGTAAAAATGATTCAAGAAGCAGGAAAAATTAAAAAGGGATAAAGCGAGGAAAAATTGACCAAGAAATAAACGGGGAAAAATGAGGCTTTGAAGGGGAATCCACTGTAACACTGCCCGAGGAAACAGGGAATTGAGAGAAGAAAATTTTCTAGAAAGTTGAGGTTCTAATGACAGAGCAACGATATAGCAGTTCAAGGTGACTATATAACGTATCTAATTATCGTGATTCTGAACTAGATCGGGAGCCTGATTGAAAGAGTGTTGGCTTCATTGGAAGGCATTCCAAAGTACTGTAGATTGAGTGGCTGACTGGGAATGTTGTTGTTGCCAGGGGGAATACCAGGTTGTGAGTCGGTCCCGGCCCAGGCATGACAGAATGTGAATCAATTCAGCAGCTCCAAGTAAAGGGGGGTATAATGTAGTCTGTTCCAGCATTCTCAGAAAACATGAGTTTCATGGAGTGATTATAAACTAATCAAAACAACTGAAATTTTCACTATTGATGGCATGAAGTGAACTCTTAAAGTGCTAAAAAGGAACTTAAAAATGAAGAGGAAAGAAATGAGTCTTACATCAATTACAAAGTCATTGCTTTGGGAAAACAGGAAAAGTGTGAAGCTGTTCAATTTAGGAAATACTATCAGCGAGGTGACAGAGCTGGAACTCAAACCCAAGGAGGAGATTTCTGGTCTTGGGATAGCTTGTCCCTCTAGCTAACGATGTGCATGTACAGTAGTTGCCAGACTAATACAGTATTAAATGGTTATTAACCCATTAGTGCTTTCTTGTGCTAATCATACTTGTCACAATACTGTATAACACTAACAGAATTGTCGCTTTTAATTACATACAGTATGTGAATTATTAGTAATTGTGTATAAATAGTCATTAGAAAACAGATCATTTTATTTTAGAGTTGTATTCTAAAAATATATTACACATAGTGGCTTTAAAAACATATTGCACTTAAAAGCAAATAAACATAAAAAACAAAAAGTTCTGAACAGTGATTTGAATGAGTTTGTCACATACTGTGAGTTGCATTGTAGGTGACACAGGTCTACACTATATTTAGTGCAATATACTTTATTTAAATTGTTAACATTGCAATTTGACATAAAGGGACAATATGCAACACTCAAAATATTTTAATATAACTTTAACGATCACAAAACAATAATGTTAATGTTAATAATAATAATATTATTAATAATAATAATAATAATAATAATAATAATAATAATAATAATGTTTAATAATAATAATAACAGTAGTGTACAGTAAGTAATGGCATCTAGAGTAAGGCAGTCTGCAAGAACAATGATAATACTGTACAGTATTTGATGTACAATATGTGTATCTGTGGGAAATGTGTTTTTTAGTCCATGTATTATTGTTTATTTTCAACAAATTAAAAAATATATGCTGTGAAGAAGACACTTCCTGTTCCATATTAAATAGACCCTTTAAAAGTAAAAAACAACTATATATTTTTTTATGTCACTCACAAAATCCAAAAGTATTATAAGTATCTCTTTATCTCCTGCCTTTCAGTCAAATTGTCTGCAGACCCCCCTCAGGCTTTATTTTATATTTTGACTACTTGCTCTGGTGTGAGGACATAAAGACAAAAGACAAATATTATGTATGTGCTCTGTGCTATGAAGCTGTAGTAAACCTACAGTTCCAACATTTGTGATAATCCTTACTTAATGATTTGTCCATTTTAAAGAAAGTTTTACATTTTACGAAAATGTTCAGTTTATCATCTTACAATTTCATTTCTGAAAATCCAATTGTATTCTTAACAGAAATTTAATGTATTTTCTTTGAAACTACATTCTAAAGGAGGAAACAATCAGCATTTTTGTGATTGGGAAAAAAATATAATTTCCCTTCAACACATGAACATTTTGTTGTAGATCCACGTACATCTTATAATGCCTTGGAAAGTTAAATGCTGAGAAAGCTAATTTAGCTCTAGATCTAAAAATGTGTATGGTTATACAGCACATAGAATGGTATTTTTATATAGATACGAATCATTAAGAAAAGGAAATGGGTTTTCTGACATTTTACTGATGTATTTACTGTTGTGACAAATTGGTTTTGCTTTTATGTGAATTGGGGTTAACTCTGACTGTTGTGGAACACTGAAAATGTATTTTTTCATTAGATACCCCATTGCGGCATCATCAAGAGAAAAATGAATTGGTTTGCCCACAGATTCTCACTGACATTTTCAATCTGCTGGTTAAAACAATGAGAATGGATTTTACAGACCAAGATTAGATCTCCTAGACTTGTTTGCCCAAATTAACATTAGATTGTCTAAGTTTGTAGCTAACTGTATTATTAATTTGGGCCTTTAAAACCACTGGTGAAGGGATAAACATTAAAAATGACAATCAGCTCAGTGAAACATACAGTATTTGTTTCTTTTAGTGAAGCTTAATAATTTTCGTTTTTAGTTTAGAGTTTTATAAATTATTGAATTGGGGCATCACATTTTAGTTAATGAGTATAACTGTGTCTAATTATATTAATAGTAATTATTTTATAGCCATAAAATTACTTAAAAATCATTTTCACAATAACTTAAAAAAATAAGGAATGTTACAAATAATATCAATAGCGAATCGATTCACAAATTCTCATCCATTTCTTCAAAGAAGAAAGGACATCCGCCTCAGCAGCATTGCTGAGTAGCTTGTTCCATACTCGCACACCTTTGTTAAAAATGCCTTGTTGAAATTTTCACTTCTGTCTTCTAGTTCATGTTCATTTCACTATTGATCTGGAAGAGGTCTATTGGTCAGACATGCGGGTGCTCTCATACTGTACAGTAAGTCCTCTCTGTTATGTCCATCGATTGTCAGAATGCTGGTAAGGGTCATAGCAACCCAGAGCAAATCCTAGAGATACAGGATGCTACAGTAGGTGGGACTACATCCCAAACAGGATGCCAGTCAATTTAGGAGAACACAGGAACAATTTAACCTCCCTGTCTTCTACCTAGACTGCATATCTTTGGAAGGTGTGAATAAACTTGATCACTGAAACTGAAACACATGAAGTCCAGAATCCACCATCAAAAGGCTATGAGTTTTTTAGTTTGTCAGTGTAGGATTAAACGTAAACTTGTGACTATACTTCATGTAGCTCTTCTTTGGCCTGACTCTAGAGTATCAAAATATGTAAAACGTAACTCAGTTACACTCTAGAAATATAACAATTCAAATTTGTAAAGCAAAGTTTATTTAGAATACAATAATGGCAACACAGGGGGGTACTGAATATTGCAGTTTTCTTTGGAGCCTGTGGAATATTGCATCAGCAACTTTAACATTGTAAAGCTGAGCTTTTATTGAATCAGGATTGTCAGGTCCCAGCACAGTCAACTCCATTTCCTAAATGACACACTTGCTAGCATGGAACCCAATTTCTGGTGAGTTCATATTGCACTTTCCCACAAATTGTAACCTCAAACAGAGTGCAAGACTGTAGTATACAGTACTATAACTCATTCTAGTTAAAGGAGTTTCAATATAATGGTTAGCTTTGATCACTTGCTCCTTTGTTTTACTGGAACTCAGTAGTGAGAATTGTGTTTATTGCTAACCACCATATGCTTGCAATATGGAATAATGCAATATGAGACATCAAAGTGCGGAACACATTCAAAAGTACTTCAAAAACCTTTGGTTTAAAGTAAGGTCTTTATAGGAGATAAACAGGATCTCCCGACTCCAAAAGCCAGGTTCAAAAGCCAGGTGTAGAGCCTTTCTAAGGGGGGGTGCCAAAGAGTATTTTTGTTCCTACTCTAATTGATTATACAGTTATAGGTGAATAACAAAAAAATATGCCTTTATTAAACCCCATTCCAGTCAATTCAATTCATTATGTATTCTTCCAGATAAAGCAAATAAATGTGGCACAACAATGCTTCAGCTTACCAATTAGGAGAGTAATGTAACATGATGCAATAGGAGACTGTAGGATACTTACAATAACTTCTGTCTTATAAAAATGTATATAAGATATCTCTTTGCCATTACCAAAGATGTGATAATAGAAGAAACATTCACAAGCATTGAGTAAACATAAAAAAATACCGACAGTATGTTGACACTCAAGGTATTGTTGACAGTGTTATTATAACAATGCAATGAATGTTCTTCAAGCTTGGGGTCCCTGTATTACTTCAGCAGTAGAATAATGTAATTAACAATTTAGTTTGGTTTCTGTGACTTTTATTTGGGTATGTTGAAATAGTTACATGAATTTGCTCCCTCAAACAAGATTAATCTGTTATCTGACTTGAACACAAACATTAATGCATGGAGCTAATGTGCTTCTCTTGGCATCACTGTAATGGAAGCCAAACAAAAATGAAATTGTATTTATTATTACAGCATGAATCATAATTTCAAGACACTTAAACATCTCTTCTACTTGTTAATGTAGAATATTTTTACAATGAACATAGCTTAACTATACTGTATGATCTTTTTCAGTATCAAAACTAATTCTTTTGCTCTGACAGCATGTAGACTTTTACATGAAACATTTTCATGGCAACAGCCTAAGCCATTTTATAGCTTTAAAGTCTGCAACAATGAAAGCTTTATGGATACTGCCTCTTTTAAGATATCAAGAGGTTACATTATTCCAGGTTCAATTATAATCAATTCTGAATTCCATTTCTTTTATTCAGAATAATAGAGCACCAATATTCTTCATAATTGTGACACATTTCAACAGTTTCTTGAGGTCTTCAGCTTCTGCAAATTGAGGGAGGAATCAGTTGCTCTAACTTCTTTGAGTTAAAAGAAGAAATCCAGATTTTGGCAAAGACGAGCCCCCTTTGTTTAATTACTGACCCCCTGAGTCACCTTAAGAAAAATAAATGGTCCTTATTATTTGAGATAACCCATACTACTATAGAGAGGTGCACCCTTACTAGAGACATACTGCTATTTTTTCATTATCACTGAACCAAGTAAAGAACTCATCCCTAGGCTAGGTAGAACACCCTGTTGCTAATAAATTTTACTAAATGCTAAATTACGTTATTTACAGAAACCACAGTTACTTCAACTGTGACAGATACAGTAGTGACAGGGTTAAACCTAAAAGATAATAAATGCAAAGTGTTGTGGCCAAGCTAGTCATCTAGCAGACCTCTCATACTGTAGAATGGAAAATGTAATATACAGTCATTTCCTTTTTCATAACAATTTGTTTTTTAAATTGACGCTAGTACGCTGTGGATGGAGAACAATCATGTACAGTAACTAAAAAAATATCAAGTGAGAAAATACATTCGTGTTTAGTATGTAGAAGCAAGACTGAAGTGAATTGAGAACATTAGTCCATTCGTTCATGTCACCACCTGCCTGTTATGTTAAAATTTTAGGTCGCTTACTGGGATGGTGTGTAAAGAAGTGTAAAGACTAATGTATCCGACCACAGTTGGAGTTACTGCTATTTTCTACTGTATATTGCAAAATTTAACGTTGACCTGGACAAATACATTTGATATAATTATCAACACAGAAATCATAAAAAGTAGTTATAAGTGAAAGTAATACGTTCAATTAAATATTAACTACTCAATAGGCTAGATGGCCAAATGGCCTCCTTCTCTTTGGTAACCATTTCAATGTACTTATATACAGTGTTAAATATTATTAATGGAAAAAGAAGAAAAAGTAGAATATTGATAACACAGTCAGAGCTAGACGTTCCAAAGACAAGGCACACAAAAGCAAAATTTATAGATACTGTATTACCACTCAAACCCATTAAAAGCTTTTTTCTTTAGGCAACTAAGGAAAGCCCACCAAAGTTGAAACAATGTCTTTTTGTCATGTGTATAATGTGGAGGAAACAGCACAGTTATCAGACACAAGCCTGTATGTTCATGGTGAAATTTAAGTTAAGTAATATAGTCTTCCAGCCAGCAAGCCAGCAGCGTATTACGTACAGTAGCTTGGGATCCCAGCAGATTTGTGAGATGGGACCCTAAGCTCTTACATAAAGTATGGGATCTTTAATTTTTTCAATAATAGAAATGTAGCTCAATATTAACATTCTGGCAAAAAGAACCTTTCTGAATGGTAGTATATATCATGCAATGTATCAAGCAATAGACAATCTAGCTGGAGCCCAAATGTCAGATAAAATTCAGGAGGGAGGCCGGGTTTAGATATTTCTGTTGTCGAGAAGAGTTGCTACTGTATATACTACAGTGCTTAATTCCACCAATCTTTTTTATTTATTTATATTGAATATTTCCTTCAGATAGATTGTACTGTAGATCTTTATAGCTTTGTAACTTTTCAAAGTAAGCTTTGTAACTCTTTGCAAAAGGATTTTAAGAATGTGCTCACAATCTGTGATGTTTGCCAGGATGTGTCACCTTTTTCCAGCTAGTCGTTCCATAGGAAACAGTCTTCAAATTAATTTGATCTGACAGAGCTGTCTTAGAGTACAGGAGTGCATCAAGCTTAGTCAGGTTGATTCATTCTTGAGCAGTACAGTTAAAGCTATGAATACTGATGGAAGGAAGTAAAAATAACCGTGCACATTTTGCTCATTAGTACTTACAAACGTGAGAACTGTGAAAGCTTCCACTACTGAACATCTGGAGAAACTAAGGCATTACTCAGTTTCAGATCTTTACTGGTTCTAAATTGAATAAAAAGGTAATGATCTGTTAATCTCAAAGTTAATCTCATACATTAAAAATATAATTTATTAATCATCTTTTTTGGTCATTAGCAAAGTACTGCTTTCTATGAAAATAATGTCAATTTAAAACAACAACTTTTTAAAACCTGTTTTGTAACAAGGATGTCATACTGTAAATGTTAATTTTAAATCAGTGTATATATGATGTATGCAATACAGGCTTATGTAATAATGATAATAAATGATAATAAGGCCTAACATATTGATTTTAGTTCCTCAAATTTCAGAAAGTATTGTTATCAAATATTCAGGGACATCAGGCAACAGGAAGTGATTGTAACAATCTTGCAATATTTTTAAGGTACTGTATGTAAACAGTGTGTTGGATGTATTAAACTAATACATTTTCAGCATGCACATACAAATGACAAATGTGGTGTTTAACATTTTGTAAATGATTCATATCCTTGTATTTGATATTCAAACCAGTCAACCATAATTCCTAAAGGAAACCTTTAAGTGCAAACGTTTTGAGACTAATGATGGGGTGGTCACTCTTGAGGGCTTTTCCAATTTCAAGGTCGGGGGGGAGAGAAGGGTACTACTTGAAGGTCTTTAACACTCCTGTGTGCTCCCCTTAAGGGGTTTGCAATAACAGAAGAATGTTTGCTGATAATAAGAAGCATCATTTGTCTGCTTCTCTTCTACTTTTTTAAGGTACATAGACACCTCAGCAGTGGCCTGGATTGTCCAGTTCCATTGCCTCTAGTGCCAGGTAAATGCACCTGTCTTACTGTACATTGACAGTTTTTCATATTCTTGTATGTCTCAGGGTATCTAAATGTTTACATTTTATCTCAGTTCTCAATTCCATGAGGTGAAACGATTGAAGGCCATTGGAGTATTTTTGTGTAAACTGTCCCCCTTTTGTCATTGAAAACATCACAATAGCCAGAACAGAAGCTTCAGGTAATTTCAGCATTAGAGAGACCAATCACTAGAGTTTAAGTAAGGGACTGTCATGCTGCTGTATACACTGTATGTAGAAATCCTGATTTCATATCAGGGTTCCAGAAGGCTAGACAAACTATCATTTAGTTAGTGATGATTTATTTTGAATAGAGCGATAGATAGAAATTTGGAAATAAAGATAAAATTCGAGAATAGTGAAAATCCTTTGTAGGACATTTTATTGGGTAAGACACAGGTTCCCTCTTGTCACGGCATTTGTGCCTCAGTTACTGGATATAGTTCTTTGTTTCCTTGACTGTGGATGGCAGGGCTCTTATGAAACATAGTGTGGGGGTGCTGTGCCATTGTTTATTATTGTAAAGGAATAAATATGTTTGATTTTTAAGATTGCAAAGTAATAACCTGGTTATTACTTTGTTATCAGGTTGGGCTGAAGGAATCAAGAAATGTGTGACATTTGGTGTTCTCAGACAAATAGTGAAAATCCTGGGAATACAAAAGGAGTAGGAGTGTAATTGTAATTATTTTTTAATTTGGTTGCACAGCAAGCTGGTCCCAGGAACTCTTGATTTTTAAGTAGATTTTACCTCCCTCTATTCACTTATTTACATGCATATTTCATTACAGTGTTAAAATATGTATGTTTGCTTGTTCAAGAAGTAGTTATAAAAACAATTAACTGTAATTATAAGATGAATTTCATACCAATAATTTATATGTTTTATACTGTACTATGGAGTTTGAAATTATACACAGTGTTGCCAGTAAAAACAACTCTAAGTTAAATACTATGTCATGACCAAAATAATAAATTCAATTATTTTGCTTTGAACATTTTCTAAATTTGTAAGCATTTTTAGAAATACTAAGGAACTGCTTTTTCAGTATAGCATCACGAATTTAAACAAATGATAATTCACTGGGAACAACAATATAACGTATACTGCAATTGTCTGTCAAGTACACTACATTAGTACGAAGAACAGAAATAAAAGCAGACTGAAATAATCCTTTGTTTATGTTGGATTGGAATATGTTCAGCTTTGTAGCAGTTCATTCAAGATATTCCCTTCTCTTCTGTTTCCATTCCTATTTCCCTTTCAAAACAAAACCCATGCAATTTTAAATGTTCTCATTGTCCCCTCTAATTAAAGGTTTAAATTTAAGCTATTTAAAATGTTCTTTTTAGTTTGTATTATAGAGAGCACAACATAAATATGTAGACAATGTAAACATACACTATACAAGCAAAGCACAGCTTGTAGTATATGGAATAACTTCAGAAAAGTAATGCTTTATGTACTGTAGCTACAGTATACCTACTATAGTGCTCCATATATTGTGTCCAGTCTGACAAAAGGAATGAATTTCTGACTGGCTCTCTATTAGTCACATTTTTTATTAAATGATGTGTATGGAGATTATAAATAAAAAAACATACTTCCACATAGTTTCCATTTGTGTCAACTGCCATTTGTGTTTTACAATTTATATTGAAGATTTCTGATGAGTAGACAAAGCTTTTAAGGATTTTTTAAAAGTTGTATCCCGTCCCCTGACAATCTCTGTTCTGTTCAAGTATAAGAAGTTTTAGTTTCTTCAGTCTGTCAGTGTAGGGCATTCTCTTAAGCCATGAAATGTATCTAGTTGCTCTTCCTGTATCAGTATTCAGGGAAGCAACATCTTTTCTATAACGTGGTGACCGAACTTGTAAACAATTTCTAAATTAAGGTGTAACAAAAATAGTGGGTAGGGATGAACAGAGACTTGTAAAACATTTTATTTTTATTCTCTGACAATTAAATAACTGTACAATTATTTACAATGCTATATACATTATATACAGTACATTAAACACTACAGGTACATACAGTATATTGTAACGCTGCTCTGTAGAGGTGAAAAGGATCCGATGCAGATGCAGGAGTCGCAGGGAGGTAAGTAAACGTACCGAGCAGATCCAGGAGCTGAGTCGTAGTCCGAAGGCGAAGGTAAGTCGAGATCCGGTAAAGGCACTGGTGGCGAACAATCCAAAACGTGAGACAGAATCGTAGTCGAAAAGAGCTACAGGGTCAAATCCAAAACAGGCAATGATAGCAAACAATCCAAGGGGCGAGACGAGATCCGAAGTCCGAAGGCAAAAGGTGCAGGCAGATATCCAGGAAGGCAAAAGAGGGGTAAGAACGCTAGGCTGAGCAACAAGGAGAGAACTCAATACCGAGCAACGGGAATCAGGTACGAATGGTATAAATAACCCGGCGTGCCGCACGGTAGAGCAATTGCAGGTGTGTTAACTCGTGCGGCGGCGCTTGTTAGTAGTAATCCGCTGCTGGTGCTGATTGGCTCGCTTACGTGTTGATCTCCGCTGGCTGGTGGTCGTGACAGTACCCCCCCCTTCACGGGCGGCTCCCGACGCCCGAGACGGCCGATTAGGATAGTCCCTGTGAAAGTCACTGATTAGTGTAGGGTCCAAAATATCCTTCTCTGGAACCCAAGATCTCTCCTCGGCACCAAAACCCTCCCAGTCGACTAAATACTGAAGGGTACCGCGGTTCCATCTGGAGTCAATGATCTTGTGGACCGTATAAGCCGGGCGCCCCTGAATGCGACGAGGAGGTGGCGGGCGATGTTGGGGAGCCGCAAGGGGCGAGCGGTAAACAGGTTTCAGGAGAGAGACATGAAATGAGGGGTGGATTCTGAGGGTAGGGGGGAGAGCAAGGCGGAAGGTAACCGGGGTGATCCGGGAACGAATCCGGAAGGGACCAATATATCTAGGCCCAAGCTTTTTGGAAGGCTGATGTATAGGTAGGTTCCGTGTAGATAACCAAACAAACTGTCCTTTCCGAAAACGAGGGGATGGTCTGCGGTGTCGGTTGGCAAATTTGGCGTGGCGCTGGGTTGACTTAATAAGAGCTGTCCTCGCCATTTTCCAGGTCCTTCGCAGTTTGGCAATATATTGGTGCACGGACGGCACTGCCGTGAGTGGAGGTGTGACAGGGATGAGAGTGGGCTGATAACCTAAAGAACAAAGGAAGGGAGAGAGACCTGTGGAGGAGGAGGTAAGAGAATTGTGGGCATATTCTGCCCAGGGAAGTAGTGATGACCAATCATCCTGTGAGCTGGAGGTGAAGGCTCTCAAAAAGGTCAGGAGGCTTTGATTGGTCCTTTCCACCTGACCATTGGCCTCAGGATGATATCCAGAAGTCAAAGATACATGAGTCCCTAGAGTTTGACAGAAAGCCTTCCAAAAGGCCGAGATAAATTGAGGTCCCCTGTCCGAGACAACGTCATCAGGCAAACCATGTATCCTAAAGACCTGTTGTACAAACAAAGATGCCATTTCCTGGGCTGTGGGCAATGCTGGGAGGGGGACAAAATGGGCTGCTTTGGAAAAACGATCGGAGACCACCATGATTACCGTATGACCCTGACTGTTAGGAAGGTCCGTAATGAAGTCAACAGCTATGTGGGACCAAGGGCGGTGTGGGATTGGAAGGGGGTGAAGGAGGCCAGCCTTCCTAGAGCGCGGAGTCTTGCTCCTGGCACAGACCGGGCAAGCCCGGACGTACTCTGCTGCATCAGATCGCATGGAAGGCCACCAAAAGTCCCTGGTGAGGAGGTCCAGCGTGCGTCTGCATCCCGGGTGGCCGGCAAACCGGGAATCATGTCCCCACTGCAAAACCGCAGAACGTAAGTTGTTCGGGACGAAAAGCTTATCCGGGGGGCAGCACAGAGGAACTGTAGTTCCGTTGAGGGCACGCCTGACCTGATCCTCAATGGAGCAATGAATCGCTGCCACGATTCTGTTAGGAGAGATGATTGGTTCAGGTGCGTCGTCCAGGTCTGGGGGGTCATGGAGCCGAGAGAGTGCATCAGCCCTCCCATTCTTGGAGCCAGGAGTGTAAGTGATAACAAAATTGAACCGAGAAAAGAAAAGTGACCAACGGGCCTGACGCGAGTTGAGGCGCTTGGCAGATTGAATATAGGACAGATTCTTGTGGTCCGTGATAATGACAAAGGGTTGCTGAGCCCCCTCCAGCCAGTGTCTCCATTCCTCGAGGGCCAGCTTGATAGCTAGGAGTTCCCGATTGCCCACATCATAGTTAACCTCAGCAGGAGAGAGCTTCTTGGAAAAGAAAGCACATGGATGAGGGAGGCGATCCTCTTCGAGGCGCTGGGAGAGGACTGCACCAACCCCATGGGCAGAGGCGTCAACTTCAACAATGAAAGGCCGGGAGGGATCCGGATGCCGTAGGAGAGGAGCGGAGCTGAAGAGACGTTTCAAGCGCAGGAATGCCTGGTTAGCCTCCGGATTCCATTTACCCCGACTAGGACGGTTGCGGGTCAGAGCCGTAATGGGCGCCACAACGGCGCTAAAGTTCCGGATGAATCGCCTGTAGAAGTTGGCAAAACCTAGAAAGCGTTGGATTTGCTTCAAATTACGTGGCACAGGCCAATCATTGATAGCTGCCACCTTGGCTGAGTCCATCTCGACTCCAAGAGGAGAAATAATGTAGCCCAGAAAGTGAATCTTAGAAGCATGAAAAATGCATTTCTCAAGCTTGGCGTAGAGCTGGTTGTCGATGAGTCTGGACAAGACCTCCTGGACGTGATGGACATGTTCCTGAGGGTCGGTGGAAAAAATGAGGATGTCATCCAAGTATACCAAGACAAATTTTCCAATAATGTCCCTAAAGATGTCATTTATGAAGGATTGGAAGACTGCCGGGGCATTAGCGAGTCCAAAAGGCATCACCTGATATTCATAGTGGCCGTGCGTGGTCATAAAGGCCGTCTTCCACTCATCCCCTTCACGGATCCTGATTAAATTATAAGCCCCCCGTAGATCTAGTTTTGAGAAAATGGAGGCTCCACGTAGGGACTCCAGAGCGGCTGGGATTAAAGGCAAGGGGTAGGGATGTTTGACTGTAATGGAGTTCAGGCCTCTGTAATCAATACACGGCCTCAAGGAGCCGTCCTTCTTCCCTATGAAGAAGAACCCAGCACAGGCTGGGGACGAGGAGGGACGAATAAAACCAGAATTCAGGGCCTCCTTGATATAGTCCTGCAGGGCTTCATTCTCTGTCTGAGTGAGCGGGTAGATCCGTCCTTTGGGTGGGAGTGCTCCTGGAAGCAAATCTATTGCACAGTCATAGGTGCGGTGAGGGGGGAGCGATAGAGCTTTCTGTTTGTCAAAGGCTTGCTTCAAATGTGCATATTGGGGGGGAATAATAGAGTGTTCTTCCAAGAGGTTTACTGAAGCAGCAACCTTGAGTGGAGGACGACAACAGTTGTCACGACAGGCATGGCTCCAGGCAATGATCTCATTCTTGGCCCAGGAGATGTGGGGATCATGCTTTTTGAGCCAGGGAAGGCCCAGGATCACAGGGTAAGCAGGGGAGTCCAGAAGAAGGAGTGAAATGTCCTCCACGTGAGTGGCACCAACAGTAAGGGATAGGGGAATGGTCTGCCAGGAAATACGTCCAGGAGCGATCGGTGACCCATCCAACGTTTGAATGCAGATAGGGGGTGAAAGCGGAGCAAGAGGAATATCCCACTTCTTAGCAAAAGAGGCATCCATAAAATTCCCAGCTGCCCCTGAATCCACCAAAACCGAAAGGGGAAGGTGCGTGTCCATCCAGGAAATCTCAGCTGGGAATAAAGGCCCTGAAGAGGATTGCGAAAAAACAGCACTACTGACACTAACAGTAGGCAGTGGGGGAGCTCGAGGTGGATGTGGGGGTCTCAAAGGACAAGTAGCGAGCAGGTGACCTGACGCAGAGCAGTACAGACACAGCCCCTCCTGATGGCGCCTTTCCTTTTCCTCCAAGGACAGGGGTGCATGTGGCAGGGTGGGCGCCACGAGGGGAGGACCCATGGGGCGCACAGGTCTGCTTCCTGGGTGTCTCTCCGCTCTCCGCAGCCGAATGCGAGTGTCCAATTCCACTACCGCAGCGATAGCCGCCTCTAGAGACCAGGTTGGTAAGGACATGAGCACCAGGTGGTCCTTTAGATCCTCCGAGAGACCCTTAGCGAAGAGGCAAACCAAAGCTTCCGGGTTCCAGGCAGACTCCGTGGCGAGGGCTTGGAATTCAGCCACATAATCTTGCAGTGGTCTGTCGCCCTGGCGAAGAGAGGAAAGCCGAAGGCAAGTCAAATCCGGGTTGCTTTGAGAAAAACGCGCCTGGAGACGGTCAGCAAAAAGCTGAAAGTCAGAGAACAGCTGATCTCCTCTAGCAAGCAATACTGCAGCCCAATCCAATGCTTTGCCTGTGAGCAAGGAAAGTGCAAATCCGATCCTCTGTCGAGAAGTAGAAAAACGCTCAGGCTGCAGCTGAAAAGCCAGGGAGCACTGGGCAATAAAGCCCCTGCAGCCTGCAGGATTGCCGTCATACTTCTCCGGGAGTACAAATGGTAAAGTTGAGGGAGTGGTGGGCGGGGCCGCGGTGGTTGGAGCAGGTGTTTGTAAAAAAGGCGTTGTAGGAATCGGTGCGGGAGCCGGCGAAACAGGGGAAGAAAAAAACCAGGCGACTTGGTTAGTGAGCAGTTGGAGAGAAGATTGAAGCTGGGCGATGGTTTGGGATTGCTGCGGGAGAAGGGAACGAAGGGTCTGTGCGTCTGCGGGATCCATAATCTGGCTCGGTATTCTGTAACGCTGCTCTGTAGAGGTGAAAAGGATCCGATGCAGATGCAGGAGTCGCAGGGAGGTAAGTAAACGTACCGAGCAGATCCAGGAGCTGAGTCGTAGTCCGAAGGCGAAGGTAAGTCGAGATCCGGTAAAGGCACTGGTGGCGAACAATCCAAAACGTGAGACAGAATCGTAGTCGAAAAGAGCTACAGGGTCAAATCCAAAACAGGCAATGATAGCAAACAATCCAAGGGGCGAGACGAGATCCGAAGTCCGAAGGCAAAAGGTGCAGGCAGATATCCAGGAAGGCAAAAGAGGGGTAAGAACGCTAGGCTGAGCAACAAGGAGAGAACTCAATACCGAGCAACGGGAATCAGGTACGAATGGTATAAATAACCCGGCGTGCCGCACGGTAGAGCAATTGCAGGTGTGTTAACTCGTGCGGCGGCGCTTGTTAGTAGTAATCCGCTGCTGGTGCTGATTGGCTCGCTTATGTGTTGATCTCCACTGGCTGGTGGTCGTGACATATATACTACTAAACAGGACTTTCTGTGTTCAAGAGTCTAGATAGCAAGACCTTTGCCCCCGTTGTCAAAATTCACATTCACAACAGCTTAAACATGCTAAAGACAGAAGTACCCTGTGACCTAATGAACATGGATATTACTCAGAACTAGATTTCCATTCCTACAAAATGAATGCCTAAAAGTCAATGGGAATCAATTTCCCTATTCTAACAATGCATCACCTCTCTATTTTCTGTTTATTAACCATCACTTGACACCAATTCAGACAGCATTCAATATAGCTCTTTTACAAAGCCTTGCACGTGACCTTTTTCCTCTGCAGACATGTTGATTTTCCACAGTGAGTTGTAAACAAGATATATTAACTGAAGATTTTTTAAATTAATATTAATTATTGAAACCTCATATGGTATCATTAGCAGGTGTAAAGCCTGGGGGAAAAATGCACAAAGCTATGTGATGTGTGTTGTCTGTATCAAATTGCATACATTTTACACCTTAGGAGTGAGTCTTCCCAGCTGTATTGAAGTCCTAAAAGATTAGCTGTTTCCAATAGAATGGGTTATTACATCACAAGGACAGATTAAATTGAATTGGAGATGTGAGTCAACTCTATTATCTGAATAAGAGACCCTCTGCTGTGGAAAAATGTTTATTTCATTTAATAACAGAATGAGGAAATGCCCTTAGGTTAACACTCTTGTCAATGGTGCAGATTAAAATGAAGAACAAAGCAATACAGGAACTACTAAAAATGAAGTAATTCAAATAAATTGCTGTTCTTACATGAAACATTAATTATCTATACTATTTTGCTGTCTGTTTTGCTACATACCAGCATAGGAACAAACATAGAAATGTAGTATTAGAAGGATTTATAATTATATAGTCACGATCGGAATCCCTTCTCTTACGGGCGCTCTGGCCCTTTCATATTTTAGTTGATTATGTGCACCTGCCCTGTGTTTGTCCCTCCTTATTTAAGCCTGGTGCTCTCACTATTTCTGGCTCTGCACTGGAGGACAGACTCCCGGAGGCCTGCCTACCATCCAGTTGCCCTATGACCGCGGCTTGAAGGCATAGGCTTCCTAACGGCATCCCGACCAAGCTGAGTCCAGGGCTAGGAGCGCTTTGCCTCGTCACTCCGTTTTTAAACTCCTTGTCCCATGTCCCTGTCCCTGTTTTTTAATCGTCCTGTCTTGGATGGATTTGCTGGTTTTGGACTTTGGACTGCGTCCTGGATTCCCCCTTTTGGACTGTCTGGACCTGTTTGCCATCGCCATGCCCCCCAAACACAGGATCACCATAGTCAAGCTCCCCTGTCTCTCAACCCATCCTGATCCTCTTCATCTCCTCCCCTGATGTCCTTCTCCACTTACTTCCGGATTATAGTGTCTGCACAGGGTCCTGTTCTACACTTAGTGGGAGCCTGAACTGGCTCTCGTTACATATATTTCTTAAACAGCTTACTTTTGAGTAAATGTTTTGTAATGCTGTATCAAAATAGTTTTCTTGCATTAGTTGATGGCTTTTTTCAAACTATTTAAGAAGTCCTGCTAATAGTTTTTCTGTATGCTTTAACAATTATATTTGGCACAGCTGAAAAAACAGAACTTTCCATTTTGTTTTTGCGAAGAGATTCCATTTCCTGGTGTGGATTTGATTGAAGAACTTCATTTAGTTGGAATAGGTAATATGAATAATATACTAAACAAAAACTATTTTTATTTTTGCATGTAAGGTTTTTTTTTTCAAAAGTATATGCATTTTGGATATTGATTGTATGTTTATGGAATCATTTGGATTATGTGGTCATTCATGACTGACTCCGATACAATTGAGTGACTGTAACTGCTGCATTAGCTCTTAGTCACCATTTTTGTGACAGCTGATTGGGCATAGATGATTTAAGCAGGTAAAAATCAAGACAGAAAACTACAAGAAAGAACCAACATGTCCACTTATCTAAACAACATCTTTGTAGCACTGGTATGTACAGAAGCAAGTGGGACTAAATCAGTAATTTTACTCACCTTCTAGTGTGTCCACAGCCATTTATTTCTATTTTAGCAAGACATTACAAGAAACACAAAGTGCCAGCAGCCTTGTCCCCCTCAACTTACAATTGGTAGCCCACTGAAGCTAAGTCGGTGTGAGCCTGGTCAGTACCTGGATAGGAGACCTCCTGGGGATAACTAAGGTTGGTGCTGGAAGAGGTGTTAGTGGGGCCAGCAGGGGGCGCTCACCCTGCGGTCCACGTGGGTCCTAATGCCCCAGTATAGTGACGGGGACACTATACTGTAAACAACCGCTGTCTTTCGGATGAGACATAAAACCAAGGTCCTGACTCTCTGTGGTCAATAAAAATCCCAGGGTGTTTCTCGAAAAGAGTAGGGGTGTAACCCTGGCGTCCTGGCCAAATTTCCTATGCCTCCTAATAATCCCCCTCTATGAATTGGCTACATTACTTTGTTCTCCCCCCCACTCTGACAGCAGGCGGAGCAACGCGCCGGTTGGAGTATTCTCGGCTGCATTTTATGGCAACGTCAGCTCAAAGATTTGGTTCAAACTACCAAATGGAGACGGGCGTGCCGAAAAGCGGACCCCGCTGATGCGGGATTACCGCTAGGATGAGAGATTACAGGTAACACAATCTGTCAATGATAGGCCATGATCTTCATGACCATGAGTCAAAAAACCTTCTAAATTCTAAATATGCAAGAGAATCTAGTTTCTACTGAGCACTTGCAATGACTTATGGCAGTCTACAGTAAGTGCATGGTACTGCATTGATCAGGTCCTTAGACCTTCCCTGATACCCTTCCTCTGGGCTCATCTTGATGTGACATTATTCCAGTGGGATAGCACACACCCCATGCTGCTCATATAAAATGAGAATGTGACAGTGATACCTTGGATGCCCTGTGCAGCTTTGAGCCCCGTTGAATGTTTGTGGGATGAGTTGGGATGTTGAGTGCTATCTAAGACACAGGGAGCAATAAACAAAAATGTCTCTCCAGTCTTACATGAAGAAAGGGACACCATCCCACAAGACTGGTGCCTAGTATAAAACATATGGTACATTGTACTGTAGATGTGCAGCTTGAATTGCTTCCAACAGTGACCACACATGCTATAAGCCTGTGTCTTACACTGTAGACCTCAGGTAGATTATCATTGTGGATCAACTAGGATTAACATGTATTTTTAACATTTTAACATTGTTAATGATAAATCACAATCAGGATAATGAATTTAACATACTGTTCAATAAAATGCTTGCACCTGCTATAAAAATTTTATTTTCCCGAAAATAACTTTGTGAATTTTTTTTGCAGTTATAAGTGATACATTTTCTTTGATGCTCAGTATTTTTGGAATTGTTTAAAAATATTTAAATTTAAAAATAATGTAAAGGTTCGAAACAATTTAGCATTCTTTAACTATAGCCTTAAAATAAATAAATTTAAGCAGAAATGTGTTTATCTCTAAACCTAATCTAGCTTTAATCCTATGTGTGGTGGCTCTGTGGCTAAGGATCTGCCCCTGTGGCTGGAAGGTTGCTGGTTTATCCTGCAGCCGGCAGAGGAATCTTACTCCCGTTGGGCCCCTGAGCAAGGGCCTTAACCCTAACAGCTCCAGGGGTGCTGTGGCTGACCATGCGCTGTGACCCCAAGCTTCTCTCCCTGTCTGTGTGTCTCGTGGAGAGCAAGTTGGGGTATGTCAAAAGACAAATTCTTAATACAAGAAATTGTATATGGCTAATAAAGTGATCTTATCTGATCTTACTTTGTGTCATATAACCATAACCCTGATGCTTAACTCCCTACTCTTAATCCTAACCCTGAACACTGTGTCAAAATCTAACACTTAATCTAGCATTAGTGCTAATTTAGCATTTTAACTACAAATCTAACCTTTAATGCAGTCTAAACCTTTAAGTCTCAACCATTTATATGGGCTTCATTGTTTTGAGTCCTAAATTACAACAAAACATAATCAACAAAACTAAGTTCTTTATTATGTTTTATATAGTTTAAATGAAATTACTTTAATTATTTGCAGTTTTTTGTTTATTTATTGTTAAATGTCTTTATGATACATACACGTTGGTGTTGGTACAGTAGTTTATTATTCTTTGGTTTACACATGTAGAAATAAGATTTTGTAATAATACAGAGATCTTATTTTTACACTGAATGTACATGCTTAAAACATTTTCTTTTCTACTGATGCTGTATAAATTCTAGTTAATGGTATTGCCAGCAGTGAAGTGCATTACTTTTATTTTCAAACTCACAAAGTAGTTTTTCTACTTTTTGCTCACAGTAAAACTCAATTTAGTTGATTACATTTGTTTTAGAAACACTGCAGATAAAGCACAGTGAAGATAAAGCAGAAGATAACTGAATAGCACTTCCTCTAACTAAATTATCTTCTGCAGCTTTCCTTGGAGAGTACTCAAGAATTTAAAACACTCATTTATCTGTTAAGGGCAGTCTCTTTCCGAAATAAATAATTGACAGATGTCCACTCATGGGTCCATATCTTTTTTTTTTAACTAAAAATGCAGGCAACAGCTGCATATGAATTAGACTTTACTAATTTATAGGGATGATTTGCTGATATGACAGTGATGGCTTTTTTATTACAAGAATAAAATAGAGGTTTAAAGGTCACTTAGCTATATTATTCAGCAATACTAAGTAATAAAACTACTTTCTGAGAATCTTCATGTACAGTAGCTGGAGGTTATCTGGGAACTAGAGTTATAATAATAATAAAAAAAACTTTTATTGAAACCCTGGTCTAAAGCCTAGAGTCTTAACAGAAAATGCTTAATAAGTAGTTAAATTAATTACAATGATAGAAGAAGATATTTTAAATATTCTTTTCAATCTAAAATGACCATAATGCAGCAAACATAGTTTTGGGTTAAGACAAAATGGTGTATTTTTAAACAAAGGACCAAACCTATACATAATGCTTAAAACACAGTTTATTTTCATTACTTAAAACACTTTCTTCAGCACATTATGAATTGATGAAGTCACTGATTCCTTTGGAAAGTGACTTTGGAAATATTTCCAAGAGATGTTAGTAATGTTCTTTATTTGTATTTTCTAAGATTGTGGATCATGGTTTTCTTGTCAAACATTTTGTGCTTCAAAGGAAGGTGTGGTGTGGCATTAAAAGTGATTTAAATGGATATTATTTAAATTTAAATCTGTGAATGAATATATCCTGCAAGCTGTGGTCACATCTGTGAAGATGAAGTAATCTGTTCTTAAAAGAAGCACAGATTTAGAATCCATTGAGATTACTACACTATAATGAAAAATAAGGAGAGCAAAGCTCCTTGAAGACATTTATTGCCTTCAGTTTTTCAATTTTAATTTATCTTGTATTTCAACATTATATTATAGTAAGGTATTGTAAAATCTTGGAGTATTAAAACAATAATATTTATAAGATCTGTAGCAGTTAAATATACTATGTGTTCTTTATACAGTACCATAGATTTCTACATAGCCAGGAGATACTTTAAAAAAATAACAGAAAATGGATATTTAGCCATATTGAATTGTTAAATAATACATAACACAAGTGTGACTTTTCTACAAAAGATCCAAATACTGGATCCAAAATGTTTTACATAAGTGTCATAGATCCTTTTTTTTTGTAATACAGTACCTTTGATGGATTTGAGATTTAAAATGAATGAATGCAGGAAAAATAGAGAAATTATAATGCATTTAAAATGTGTCCGCAGGTGGATTCAGTATGGTTGCCTTCTAAAATGCTCCCTGAAAGATTTAGGAAGAAATCAATTCTTCTAGTCTTCTAGAGATCCCCCTAAATAGAGTTATAATAATAATAATAATAATAATAATAATTGCTCACACTTATATAGCGCTTTTCTAGACACTCCACTCAAAGCGCTTTACAGGTAATGGGGACTCCCCTCCACCACCACCAATGTGCAGCATCCACCTGGATGATGCGACGGCAGCCATAGTGCGCCAGAACGCTCACCACACATCAGCTATCAGTGGGGAGGAGAGCAGAGTAATGAAGCCAGTTCATAGATGGGGATTATTAGGAGGCCATGATTGGTAAAGGCCAATGGGAAATTTGGCCAGGACGCCAGGGTTACACCCCTACTCTTTTCGAGAAACGCCCTGGGATTTCTAATGACCACAGAGAGTCAGGACCTCGGTTTTACGTCTCATCCGAAGTACGGTGCCTGTTTACAATATAGCGTCCCCGTCACTATACTGGGGCATTAGGACCCACATGGACCACAGGGTGAGCACCCCCTGCTGCTGGTCCCACTAACACCTCTTCCAGCAGCAACCTTAGTTTTCCCCAGGAGGTCTCCCATCCAGGTACTGACCAGGCTCACACCTGCTTAGCTTCATTGGGTTGCCAGTTGTGAGTTGCAGGGTGATATGGCTGCTGGCATCTCATCTCAGTTGCATCTCATGGGACAGACATACTGTATATGAGAGGTTACAAAAGAGAGGATGCCATCAGGCCAATGTTGCCCACTTGGTAGTTAGTAGTGATGAGATTCAAGGATCGTTTATTAAGCTTTTCCTGAAAGAAGCCAGTGTTTTGGCTTCAACATTACTGGGCAGTACAGTACAGTTTCATACCAATTACCATTTCCTCAACCATTTGTGTCTTTGAGTTGAGTGTGTTCTTTCTCAGTTTTAAATGCACTGTCACATATTTTCCACTTGTGACCTCTAGATAGTGTTTAACGTTTTCAGGCAGAAGAAAGAATCTTTAGAATTTCGTTTGCCTTTTTAATTGCTTCCACATATTGTCTAGAAGATGTACTGTATTGTATAGTAAATGTACTGTATCAACATAAACATCTACATCTATTTCTTAATAAGCCTCTTCTAGCTCAGCATTTTACATTTTACTAGCTGTATGCATAACCCTGCCCTTGTCTGCATTAAACATTACTTACCAAATGTTTGCCCAGTTTTTGATTTTATCTAAATCTTTTTAAATTGAATTTGCTGTTTCTGTAGTTTTTACTAAACCTCCTACTATGCTATCATCTGCAAAGCTGACTAGTTTATTAATAATGCTAGAATCTAGATCATTGATATAAATTAAGAAGAAAAGTGGTCCTAGTACAGATAACTGTAGTCCACTAATTACATCACCCCAATTTGATTATTTGACCCTCACCTGTACTCTGTTTTCTATTTAATAACTAATTCTAAATCTAAACACACAGGCTTCCCCTGAATGCCTTCCACCTGAAATTTGAGAATTAATCTTTAATGTAAAAATGGATCAAAAGCCTTTCAAAAATCTGAATGGAAAAAAAATGGGCTAAAATTGCATGAGGAAGGCTAAATAACAAGACTAATGCATGAGTCTGAAAACGTATGCAGTCAACTTATTTAACTTTTGGCTGACGTTTTACTGTGATTTATCTCATCCTTAGAAGTCTTCTGTTTGAACATTCATGGTTTTTAATCAAATATGAATTTGCGTAATTCCACCAAAAGGAAGAACATAGAAAGTTCAGGAGGGTAAGGACTGACTCGTGAATCAGTATATATGCTTAGTTATGGCTTAAGAAAAAGATGTCTTTTTTGTTGCACTCTGCTTTGAGAATTTTTGTGAACGGCACTTCATGAAAATATGTTTTTCTGTCATTAAAGCATATTGGAAAAAAAACAGATTTTATTTTTCAATTCTAGTAAAAATGTAATGTGTTTGGATTCTAAGTGCTTTTTAATATTGTTTTAAAGACTCTCTTGGGTGGCAGTGAGAGCTGTTGGCCACAATTAAACATCACTTGTAAAATAATCGCAAACACTGCAATGATTACCTAAACAATAGATGCTTGATTCAGATAATTATTTTAATGTCTTGATTCTGTTTACTGTTTATACTGTATGTGTTTGTTGCTGCTGAATCAAGATGGATGAAAGCCTACTTACAGGTCTATGGGACTAAGCCTACTGAGGCAAGATTTTGTGTCTTCACATGGGTGCTGATATGTTTTTATAAGCCAGTCTTAAAACTTTATAAATCAGGGCATATAAAAATAAATTGCACCGAGGAAAATGTTTATAGTAGTCATGATGGGAAAAACACAATTTGATTTGCAGTGGAAGATACAACATATATTTGTTGCTGTAATCAGTCCTAATCAAGTTACAACTGAGTTGTTTTTGACTTAGTTTGATACGTTTTCTTAATATTTAAAATGTAATATTTCATGAAGTAGAAATTGTACACTGAAAATGATATTTAAATATAACTTACTACTTCTTCTATTTAAGAAGGAATAAAATAGGGTAGAAACAGGATACTATTTAAGAGTAAAATGAACTTTTTACAGTTCTTAAAGTACATCAACAAAAATAAATCAAAATACTCCTGTATTTATGTATGAACTCTTATAGCTACAGCTACATGTGTTTCTACTGTTGTTTATTTTATTCTTTCTATGAAAACTTCAATTGAATAAATTGCTCAACACAAAAAAGATCAAATAACAAACTCTTTTTGCAACATCCATTATATATGTTAATTGTTAATCCATTATACATGTTAATTTATATATTCCGATTTTAGGTACAGTATATCGACAGCAGAACTAGAAATGGTAAACATGGTTAATGACTGCCTCCTACCCAGTTTGTCCGAGCACCTGTAAGACAATCAGCAATTAAAACAGAGCAAGTAAAATACACATACAATAAGAGAACCATTAGGAAACTGTGTTCTGAACTGTGGTGTGCTTTAAAGTATATTTTGAACCTGCTCAGCTTGAGGCTAATGCACAAGATTATCATTTTAAAGGAATTACGTAGTTTAAGAGACATTAAATGTGATAGAATGCATCAGTGGAAACTGGATGGCAGCAGGTTAAATAAATTCTACTGGAAGCACAGAACACTAATCCCAAAAGTGACTAAATCAAAGCTAAAATCAGTATCCTTTATGGTTCACCAAATCAGTTAGGAAAACATTGGAGGAAAAGAAAGCACTTCATAAAACTTATTCAAAACAGGAGTAGTGAAGGAAAAAGGATACAGTGTATTACAAGCAAAGGTAAAAAAGATTATTATATAAAGGCAAAGAGAGAAGTGGAAAGGAATATTACAGTGGAGGCTAAAATAAATAATAAAAATGTTCTCCAGTACTACAACAGCAAAACAACCATCAAGGATGAAGTAAAATGTATCCAGGACAAGAAATGGCTGATGTACACAGGTATTTACTAAGGAAGAAGCTAACAACATGCCTCAGGCAGTGGAAAGATGAAGTTCTGTCGTGGATAGTATTAGTATAAAAAAGGGAGAACTATTTCAGGTATTAGAAGCACTAATAATACATCCAGGCGTGTAGTCAAAAACATAAACTAAAAATACAAAATGGGAAATACCGAGCTAGAAGAGGCTTATTATGAAAACGTTTGAGGTGTTTATGTTGACATATCATTTACATTTCTTAGACAATGGGGGAAAGTAATGAAAGTCTACACGTCATTTGCAACTTGTGAGGGGAAGTGTTAGAAAATATTTAGAAAATATTACAGTAAAAGCCACAGGCTGTCCACAGCAATCTGCTATTCATTTTGATGAAGCATACTGTATATCCTGTGATCCTTGAACAGTTGTCTGATAAATTAGCTACTAGCAATCAAATGAACAAGATGAGCCAATAAGGATGCCCTTTTTTCCTAAGCTATTTCTCTTATTAGTTTATACCATTTTCTTTTTGCGTACCTGCTGTTTGGTTTACAGTATGTTGGAGAGATATGTTTCCTTCTGTATGTGTGCTATGTTCCATAGAAAAACAAGAACAGCTATTTTGGTACTTCTAGGATTTATTATCTTGCTTTTATTTGGTGAATCAATAGAGAAACAACATAAATCAGGTTTCTGCATTGATGCTTCTGTTAAAGATTAAATAAAGTAGACAAATTCTCTAGTGCATTCAATATCATCCTTATATGCATGCTGATCCACCCTGTTCTTCTTTACTGACTAGTCAATAGGATCTCTGTGCTCTTCGATCTCTGACATCATCCATCAGTAACTCATCTGCCACATAACTGTGATTTATGAGGTACCTCTAATGCACACAAGCTGAGTCTCAGATGATTTTGTTTTTATTTTTTTTTCTTTTGGAAAATGAACAACAGACTACTGCAGTCAGTTAAAAAACATCAAGAACGTGGACATACTCAAAGTGTAGCATATAGTGGTTCTCATTTCACTGTTTGAAATAATAAAATGCTGCCATTAAGAGTTACACTGGAATTGACATGAACATTAAAGATTTGTGTTCCAGTACACACACAACCCAACACAATTTTCTTTGCAATATCTATTTTTTTTTTTTGTAACTTCAAATCAAAATTTAGAAAGATAGGCCTCAGCTTTGTTTTACATGTTTATTCACCAGGTTTCTAATCCCAGATTTGCTGATTTCATCGAAGTGTTTCTCTTTGACTTGGAGTGATAAGGACTGCTAACCTTGAAACACATACCTTAATTCATATTGTATACCACTGAATGGACAGGTCATCCGCTTCCTTTCTATTCATACATATTTTCAAAGTATGTGATTTAATTTGCTTTATATTATAAAGTGTTTCACTTTGGAAGAATTGATGGACAGAAAATCACTACCAGGCATATATTCTTTGTTAACCCAGCATAGAGCTGGTACTGTATTTGAAGTACTTGATTTTTATTTTATGCCAGCTCCACTTTATTCCCTGAAATATGTCATGTGGCTGTGTTTTGACCAAGAAAGGCATTGCAGCATTTCTAGATTTCATATTGCAGTGAGTCTAATTCAAGTTTCAGCAGATCCAAAGGAACAGTGATGAACACCCCAGGAAAGGAGTGCTGGATTATCAGTGAATACATTCACATTTAAATCGAATAACACTTTGATTAGCTGGCCGAATGAAGTGTTGGGTGTCAAGCTCTTGTCGGCGTTATTGACTTCCCTCACAGGGGCATAAATCACCTGAGTTTTACAGTGTTGGCAGTGATCAGACTATAGTGGCTTTGAATTGAAGAGAATGGTGAACAGATTGTGGAAGGATTAAGTAAACCTGAAACACTGCATGTAATAGTACACCACAGGGATCTAATAAAAGCTTACATTGTAGTCTGACTAAATCATAGTAAAATTCAACCTGGGGACCACATTTTGATATAACTTTAAAGTATTTTCTTACAGACATGATCAAAATGTAAAACGTATGCTCATAAGATAAATATTTTATTGGCATATAGTGAATGATGTAAGTGCATTCCGCATCAAGTTAGTCATAACTTCAAAAACAACCAGATTAAAAGATTTTGTTCAACATATCATGATACTGCTGTCTCCTATAGTATGTGCCATTTTGACTTCACTGTTGATCCTTTTAAAACACCTTGATATCCATCTGTTGTTTTGATGGAACAGTTTATATTTACTAAAGAAAATACTACATTTAGTTTATTTTTATTAATATCTGCTGGTTTTGCCTTTTATCTTTCAAAGAATTGTTATATCAGGGGTTGGTAACCTACAGCATTCATGACATTATTGGCACGTGATTTTTAACAATGTGCAAAAAAGACACAAAGAATTTAAATGTAAAAACCGTTGAAAACTATGCTTGACCTTTCTGTAATTGTGGACAACATGCTACCCAATGAAACTCTTTGGCCTAGAAAAAACAATTAACTTGGTTTATTAACTACATTATTTTAGTAGCATTAGCCTATTATTTTCATAGGAAAGCTCACAGTCTAAACTGCTGATAACATTTTTCACAATTAAGTATAAAGTCAAACATTTTAGTCACAATGAAGGATCCTAAGAAAGTGAAGTTAAATGTTCACTCATTTCAGCCCAATTGGGGCAATGAATATGGATTTCTACTGCATAGAGACCATGCTGTTTGTGCTCTTTGTTGTGAGAGCGTTGTTTGTGGCATACCAGCAACATTTTCAGACAAAACACGACAAACACTTCAAGGATGAGGAGGACATTAAGTCTATCAAACAGGCCATAGTGAGATCCGAAAAACAAAGCAGGATCTTTTCTAATTTCTCTGTAACTAAAAAACAAAAGCCACAAAAGCAAGTTGCAGAATCACTCAGTGTGTTGCGAAACATGGAAACCAATTACGTATGAGAATGCAAATAAAAGAAACGTGGAAGGCATGTGTTGCAGAACTTACCATTAATTTTTTGCTACCTATTTTTTAAACCTCAATTTTTTGCTATTTCAACTGGTGAAAGAACTTTTGCAACACTAAACAATCTGCGTTGCTGAGTTTGGATTGCACATATGGGAATTGGCATCAGAATTTTTGATTTCAGGATTTCCAACACTTCATTTTTGCCAATTATTTTCTTTTCTGATTCAACTGGACAACTTTGATACCAGCAGGCATGGATTTGAGGAGTTGCGTGAGCTAACCTTCTGAAAGGTAGCTGACCCCTGTGTTATATATTTCTTCATAAAAGAAGAAATACTTGTGCTTTTAACTTATGGTTCGTATATAAAGTTATTTTTGTTTTTTTGTTTCATTTGACATTCATATATTTTATGTTGTTCTATAAGAAATGATCCAGCAATTCAGAATGCACGCCAGATAATTAAGTAATTGGTTACACTTACTGTATATACAGTGGAACTTTTCTGGACACTCTACTCAAAGCGCTTTACCTTTTTACAGGTAATGGAGACTCTCCTCCACCACCACCAAAGTGCAGCATCCACCTGGATGATGCGATGCCAGAACACTTACACACATCTGCTATCAGCAGAGAGGAGAACAAAGCAATGAAGCCAGTTCATAGATGAGGATTTTTAGGAGGCCATGATGAATAAAGGCCATTGCGAAATATGGCCAGGATGCCGGGGTTACACCCCTACTCTTTTTGAGAAACACCCTGGGATTTTTAATGACCACAGAGAGTCATGACCTTTGTTTTACGTTTCATCCAAAGGATGGAGCCTTTTTACAGTGTAATGTCCCCCTCACTATACTGGGGCATTAGGAACCACACAGAACACAGGGTGAACACTCCCTGCTGGCCCCACTTACACCTCTTCCAGCAGCAACCGTAGTTTTTAGACACAAACTGCAGGGCACAGTGAATTTTAAAAAATATTCTGTTGTGGGACTGCACTACTTTGTAAAACCACCAGGTAGAGCAGTGAATGCTTAACATGGCGTGTGGAAGCATTTGGAGTGTCATCAAGAAAACGCCTGGTTTTGAATCCCAGTCAATGCTGAGGGACAATATTTTTCCAATGATAGAATTTAAGTTCTGTACTATTTAGGCTTTTATTAATTTTAAACTGTGTATTACAGATTTTTTAATATTAAATTAATTTAAAAAGAAAGTAGGGCTATTTTACAAAAACAACCTTACTCAAATTGATATAAAAATAGTTTAGTATTCTACTGTGGCTTATGTTGAACACAATGTGCTTCTTTTAGGCTTACATCCACATTAAGATGTAATCTATATTGCCCCTTAATGCAAATTTCAGCAACGTGTAATCTTACTTTAAATTTCCATTGTGGAAAAATTTCACATATACTGTACTATAGTGGCTTTAAAGCCATACAGTACATGGGCAGTGCGGTGGCTCTGTGGCTAAGGATCTGTGCCTGTGTCTGGAAGGTTGCTGGTTTGTATCCTGCATCTGAAATTGTATATGGCCAATAAAGTGATCTTATCTTACACAGTCTCATATGTAATATTCTGTATACCTAATGTATATACAGCAGATGGGAGTGGTAGCTACAAGTAAAAATAAAAAAACTAAGTATACACAGTATAT
This sequence comes from Lepisosteus platostomus, assembly GCF_059453375.1. Taxonomy (NCBI): domain Eukaryota; kingdom Metazoa; phylum Chordata; class Actinopteri; order Semionotiformes; family Lepisosteidae; genus Lepisosteus; species Lepisosteus platostomus. Next base: position 32,357,423 of record NC_142622.1, on the reverse strand, counting down.
TCCACTGTCTTCATAATATATTTTATGCATCAAAGTCTTTAACTCGGTAACTTGCTGTAGTTGTGTTAGAAATGTTTTGATGTGCTTGTTCTTAATGTAAAAAGTTTAAAAGTTTTCATAAAAAGCTATAAAGTTTATTCTTTTAGAAGAATACATAATAAGAACTGTTGCGGTTATTGTTGTATAAAAAAGGTGTAGTACTGATTTAATACCACATGATAGGGAATATTAAAATAGAATCATATAAATAAAGACATTTTGGCAGTTGATAATATCACTTGTGGATATTTTGCAAATATTTTGATGTTAGTTTAAAAAAAAATGTATTGTGATTATGGACAAAAAAAACGCTCATAAAATCTAATTTAGTATATTGCACCTAAGAAGCAGTTTAGCACAGCAGTTAAGACAAGTGGTTGCTATTGTGAGGAACATGGTTCAAGTCCTGACCAGTGTAATTCACTTGGCTATGTTTCTTACATAGCCAGCTGTATAAAAAATACCTCTTTCAGGTTTGCATCTGCCTTAAGAAAATCTATATTTTGTCTTAATGCAAATGTTAAAATCAAAATTTAAATTATTTCGTGATTACTTGTTGTTGTAATTTGTTTTACATTAGGTATATATTATATACCTAATGATATATACAGTGCCTTGCGAAAGTATTCGGCCCCCTTGAACTTTTCAACCTTTTGCCACATTTCAGGCTTCAAACATAAAGATATAATTTTTTTATTTTATGTGAAGAATCACCAACAAGTGGGACACAATTGTGAAGTGGAACGAAATCTATTGGATTTTTGAAACTTTTTTAACTAATAAAAAAATGAAAAGTGGGGCGTGCAAAATTATTCGGCCCCCTTGCGTTAATACTTTGTAGAGCCACCTTTTGCTGCGATTACAGCTGCAAGTCGCTTGGGGTATGTCTCTATCAGTTTTCCACATCGAGAGACTGAAATTCTTGCCCATTCTTCCTTGCAAAACAGCTCGAGCTCAGTGAGGTTGGATGGAGAGCGTTTGTGAACAGCAGTTTTCAGCTCTTTCCACAGATTCTCGATTGGATTCAGGTCTGGACTTTGACTTGGCCATTCAAACACCTGGATATGTTTATTTGTGAACCATTCCTTTGTAGATTTTGCTGTATGTTTGGGATCATTGTCTTGTTGGAAGATAAATCTCCGTCCCAGTTTCAGGTCTTTTGCAGACTCCAACAGGTTTTCATCCAGAATGGTCCTGTATTTGGCTGCATCCATCTTCCCCTCAATTTTAAACATCTTCCCTGTCCCTGCTGAAGAAAAGCAGGCCCAAACCATGATGCTGCCACCACCATGTTTGACAGTGGGGATGGTGTGTTGAGGGTGATGAGCTGTGTTGCTTTTACGCCAAACATATCGTTTTGCATTGTGGCCAAAAAGTTCGATTTTGGTTTCATCTGACCAGAGCACCTTCTTCCACATGTTTGGGGTGTCTCCCAGGTGGCTTGTGGCAAACTTTAGACGAGACTTTTTATGGATATCTTTGAGAAATGGCTTTCTTCTTGCCACTCTTCCATAAAGGCCAGATTTGTGCAGTGTAAGACTGATTGTTGTCCCATGGACAGACTCTCCCACCTCAGCTGTAGTTCTCTGCAGTTCATCCAGAGTGATCATGGGCCTCTTGGCTGCATCTCTGATCAGTCTTCTCCTTGTCTGAGCTGAAAGTTTAGAGGGACGGCCAGGTCTTGGTAGATTTGCAGTGGTCTGATACTCCTTCCATTTCAAGATGATCGCTTGCACAGTGCTCCTTGGGATGTTTGAAGCTTGGGAAATCTTTTTGTATCCAAATCCGGCTTTAAACTTCTCCACAACAGTATTACGGACCTGCCTGGTGTGTTCCTTGGTCTTCATGATGCTCTCTGCGCTTTCAACAGAACCTTGAGACTATCACAGAGCAGGTGCATTTATACAGAGACTTGATTACACACAGGTGGATTCTATTTATCACCATCAGTCATTTAGGACAACATTGGATCATTCAGAGATCCTCGCTGAACTTCTGGAGTGAGTTTGCTGCACTGAAAGTAAAGGGGCCGAATAATTTTGCACGCCCCACTTTTCATTTTTTTATTAGTTAAAAAAGTTTCAAAAATCCAATAGATTTCGTTCCACTTCACAATTGTGTCCCACTTGTTGGTGATTCTTCACATAAAATAAAAAATTTATATCTTTATGTTTGAAGCCTGAAATGTGGCAAAAGGTTGAAAAGTTCAAGGGGGCCGAATACTTTCGCAAGGCACTGTATATATATCAATACATTCTGTTTTTTTCAGCTACCAACATTTCCCTTTAGTTGTAAAATTCCCTTATTAATATTCCATTTTTTTGTATTCTTACATTTTACAAATGCATAAAAGGATATTTTTCTACTTCAGCTTTCTGCTGTTGTGTTTTAAATGTCATCCACAATGCTTATTGCTGAAACACTAGACCTGCATTTAACTGCATTTTCATGAAAACAAAAAATGTGTCTAGAATTTACCAGTGTCTTCTAAAACTAAAACTGATTCTTTTTTTTGGTTTTGTAATTTGGTCTTTTCTGCTTTTTTTTTTTAGTTAACAGCAACTAGAGTGAAGCTGAAGCGACACAAGAAGTCATGCTATAATCATAATAAACCATTCAGGGAGGCACATTGTTGTGAATAATTACACATCTCAGTGGTGGCAGGATTCAGAATTGTCTTGTGCCTCAGAACGCACAGTGAGTTGTAATTATTCACAGCAGTGACATCCTCCCCTACAATACCTTATTACTTAAATTTTAAAATGAAGTGAAGACCTGTTTTGTTGTATATTTTGATTTATAGAGGCAGAACGCTTTTTTATGTAAAGGTCCAGCTGTAACCTTAATTTCAATATAAGGACAAATAAAACCATTACAACCATTCTGAGTACAGCTGATTCAACATTAGTGCAGCAGTCTGGCACAACAGAGGAATTAATCAGGGAGACCTCTTCATTGTTTTAGGCTCTTCATTATTTATTCTCTATCCCTTGTAACTTGAATGCCTCAATATGACTATAATGGCACAGTAGCCACCTTATTACTTTTGCCTGTGATGAAAAGTTTTGATTTCCACAATATGGGCACATTCTGTTTCTTTAGTATTAGGTTTGTGTTGAATATGCAAACATTAGTTGTCTTTGCCTGAACACCAGGAGGACACACTTGATTGGTGAGCTTCTGCCGTTTCAGCTCCAACTCCTTTTTAATTTTAGTAAACCCAGAGATGTGAATAGATACTAGCTACAAGCTAGCAATTTCTACATATTTTTCCATTTTTATATGACATTACAGAAGAGGAGAATGTAAACTTTGGTTTAACACTTGGGTCATTATACTGAGAAGGCTTCAGCTGAGTCTACCCACTAAAAATGAAGGCCCATGCCCCATTTGTATTTTTCTATTGTATAACTTATGTGTATCTGCCATTCGAAATGCCTAGAGGTAGTTCTTAAATTGCATATTTGTGTTAATGCTCCTCAAGAATACAGTACATACAATTTCTTAATTTATAATGCTATTTGTTCTCACAACAACATTCTTGTCAGCAGTCTTTGTCTTTTAGCAACCCTTCATCTTTCATCATGATCTCACACTCACACAAATAAATCTATTAAAAGTCCAAGTTTGTAACTTATGTTTATATTGTATAAAATCTAAAATACAAAACCCAATCTTGCATTTGGCATTGCTGAGCCCTCACCTTCTTTGCGTTCATCCAGGACTGGAATCACTGTCGCCCCTTCAACCTCAATGCTGCTCTCAAAGATGGTGGCTGTATGCCCCCATACTGTCTGTGTTTTTCTTTCAGGTTTCCTGATGTCAGCAAGCTTCCAGAGTCTCCCAGCAGCTGTGGCAGCTTCCCCTATAGCAGTTTTTTCCTCCCGTTCTCTCTTTCCTCCTTGTTGCTCCATTCTCCTCCCTTTACTCTTTTTCTCTCCTTTCAAATGTCCAACCTACCACATCTTTGGCCCCAGTCTGTATATGTTGTTTTGGCTTTTCCCTCTCTGCAATCTTTCTTTTCACTGTCCCCAGGTCACTTATTCCCTCTCTGCCCAACAATGTGAATCCATGGAGCCAATATGCACGAGATTCAGACCTCCTTGTTCACCCCTATGCTGCCCCTAGGAATCGGGCCCAGGCAGCTACAGTGATGGGTCCTGCTTCCATTACCCCCCCATCAGCTGGCATCCTACTGGTCGATACCGGTCTTAGACTTTTCCCCTCCTAAGCTTCTAGGTGCAGACATAGCAAATATTTCTCCTAATATTGCACATTCAACTTGAAACCTGTTCCTTTATAGCTACATTCAGTAAACAAAACCTCTCTTCCTTGCTCTGCATCAGGCTACTGTACTGGGACAACAGCCTTCTGCTGCCTTAGAGTTTCAATCTCAAACTAGCTAGTTAGCTACCAGTTAACCTCTTACTTGTGTTCTTCTGTAATGCATTCTGATGCAATTCAGAGTCCTAAGGAAACTGCTTCTCCCAGCAGCTGGTTTCCCATAGTCATCAAGCTAGCCAGTCCTGCTCTTGCTGCTAGCCCCTAGTGCTGCCACTATTTGTTGCCTCATGTTCTGGCAGGCGTAGCATACAGTATGTGCTTTTTAAGTGCTGCATCTGAACCCACTTGCTCAAACAGCACCAGGCCTGCATCATACAAATTCTGTCATTTGTTATACGCATGTATTTTGGCTAAAAATCCTCTCACTTCCAGTAAAACCACAGCCAATCTGACATGCTCTTAGCTCAGCATTTTGAATTCTGCAACAGTGTTTGTTCTTTGGATTTATGTTTGGAGGTCTGGGCAGCCTCACCATTAATGTAAGACTGCCAGTTCCCTCAACCAGGCAAGCTACGCCAAATATACTCTGCATATTTCATCGGATTACTGAATGGGCATATTACTAATGCATTTCCCACACTGTTCACTACCCACCAGTAACAAGTCTTCCTTTCACATTTTACATGAAATTGAGGAGCAAAATAACTATTTAGTTAAAAAGTGACTATTACTGTAACTATATGAACATTTTTCCATGAACACATTTTTGATGCAATCTAAGGAAATTAGGTTTCAATTTGCACTTCTTTTATTTTTTTGTGAATCTGCTAGTGTAAATTAAGAACTACCTTTATTTTTATTTTTATCAAAAGTTTAACATGTAGGAAACTTTAGTTTATTTTTAGATGTTTTTAATTAAGTGCAAAAATCATTGTACCAAAGTAATAACATTGCTTTCAGTTTTTTATCCTGATGCCCCAAAATTGTTCTCACATCTTTTTCTGATGGGTCCAGTCTATTTCCTTGGTTTGCAAATTAACAGAGTGCCTTTAGTTCTCTACCATCAGTGATGCAATAATAAAAATGTGTTTTAGTAATAGATGGGAATAACTAGGATTAGTTACTGTAATTCTGCTCTAGAAAGCAGTCAGTACTACCTTCAACTGCCTTTAGAGCTGTGGACTGATGAAAATACAATGCTCATTATCTTAGTCCTAAATATGAATAGCCTTTGAGTTGCCACTTATAATTCAGACACTTTGCTGCAGATCCAGACATTCAAAATGTGTTACATACTGTATGCTGCGCTAAAACACAATGGAAAATCCACAATAACTGCAAAGTACCACATGTTTTTTTTATGGGTTTTTTAAATCCCACAGCCTCTGCAGGATTTGAACCAGCAACCTTGCAACCACAGGCACAGATCCTCAGCCACAGTGCCACCATGCCACAGTTCATGCCACAGCTGAATTGAGTGTAACGTCTCATGTGCAGCATTTGGGCTGCAGGCAGAAAATGCCCAATTTCGAATCCTGGTCAATGCTGAGGGACAATCTTTTGCCAATTACAGAATTTAAATTGTGTACTGTTCAGACTTTTAATAATTTTAAACTGTGTATTACAGCATGTTAAACATTAAACTGATTAAAAAGTAGGTATATTTTATAAAAATAAGATTGCTTAGTTGGACAAAAGTACACAACCTGCCACCTTCTTTATACTGTAAATATTTTAATTAAGCATAAATTAACATTCTAACATTCTAAAGCTTATATACTGTACTTCATAAAAAGTTATAACGTTTTATACTTTTCTTAGAAAACGTGGTAAGAACACCACTTGCTGTTATTGTAAAAAAAAAAGTTGTACTGAAGACCTCTTATGCGCAGGGGAGCAAAGGGCTGTACTGTCACCACACTGCAACTGGCTTGTACTATCTGTATGCTTGCTGTTCGTTACAATATTAATAATGAATGACCATGGACGAGTTACATACAGAGGGGGTTTCAGAAATTAAACAGAGGTGTGGAACACCCTGTCTCAAAAATAGACGTTTGATAAATTGAAGGTTGTGAAAACAGTGACAAATCACCCTGAACAAATATGGCAAAGCCATTACACCAATGCGCACTGTGACAACTTAAGCTCTTCCTGAAAAGGGCAGGCAAAATGTTTCCAAGGAATTGTGGGTGAATGATGTTTACAGATGTTTACAAAGAAAGTGTACTACAGTAATAATTTGATACTCATACGGTACCATTTGATAATCATACGTTTTTTTTACTTCTATTCATTCAAAAGGTTAAAACATGATAACTTTTTATAAAGTATATAAACTAAATATAGTAAGAAGGAGCACTTAAAATGAAATACTTTGACGCTTAAAATGTTTATGAAGAAAGTGGAATACTAGTGTGTATTTTTTATTCAAACTAACAATACCAGTGATATACAGTTTAAATAATATGTTTATATTTCTAAATTAATATCGTTTTTGACCTTCAGACACATTATGCTCCTCTTCTTTTTATGCGCAACCAACAAAATTTCCCTTTAGTTTAAATATTCCATATTCATATTCAATACTAAGCAGATTTAAACATGCACAGTAAAGAGAACGCAGAAAAACCAAAGCATTACGAGCGCCGCCTGTCGGTCATTTTGGCTAGCCAATCACGTACCGCGCTAATCTGAAGATAATTTCGTGCAGTAAGGGCTTTTACCATGCATTTTGAATGGTTGCATCTGTAGATACAATAAACATTACTATAACTTCAACTTATTTGCTGATTATTGCTGTACGATCACTACTGACCTTAAATTATGTCTATTCACAATTATATACAGTACCTGTAATCTAAAAAGAGGATATAAATCCTTTAGTGTACACCCACAAAGTGAGTTTCTTTCAGATATTTCTAACTCGTTACATTCTGGACTTATTGTATACTTACAGTAGACTTTCTGGGTATAAAATAAGTTTACAAAATCAGTTACTATGCCTTTGAAACCTCCTGAAAGGACTGCTTCCTTCAATCCCTATTGCTATACAGTACGTTTACAGGCCTAATGTTTTCCAACAAGTTTGTTAGGAGAACATTTGTGATATCCTAATTAAAGTGAAAGCAGATTTGATTTTGTTTAGAATATCACATATGGTCTCTCTAAAAACTTGCTTACCATGTAAAAAACCTTATTTACAGGAGAGATGCATTCTGGTAACCTTTTCTTTTTAAAATGATCATACTGTACATCCTCACATTGCTTTATTTTCTATAGTCACCACATTCCCATGACAATACATTTTGCATAGAACAAATGACTCTTTCAAATTAAATGAAATGTTTGAGGGGTTAGCCAAGAAATTAGGTGACACCTTTATAGCACGCTAAAGCTTACTGTGATCAGACTTTAAGTGGTATTACTGGAATTGTGATAGCACTTTGAAAATAGTTGGATTTTGATAGATCAATGTCATCATTCCTAATTAAACAAATAAGGCTTGCAGGCTGGATTGTACCAAAAGTACATCTAGTGCAGCACCTGAACAAATATGTGTCTTTGAATTATACCTGAACTTAGTATCTATGGCTAACAAAGAGTAGGTGTGAGGATTTTGTGTGAACTGTATAATACAACCAAAAATACCACAGTAACATAAAATAATAATGTAAAATTCATATGAAAGTTAAATATGTTCTGTATGTAGGTGTTTTGATTTTAAAACTTGTTCTATTACTTTTAAATTGCTTTTGTTTTCAATGAGTTAATAGAATTAACACAAATGGTATTGGTTGTCTTGCTAAGGGTGAATTACATTTTAATTTTACAGCTACAAAGAGAGAGATCCATTGCCAATGGGTGAATCTTTTCTTTTTTCACACATTTGGAATTTTTCATTTTTTCTTTCCTTTTTACTTTTTTACCTTGACACAAAGGCCTTCTTTTTGAATCAGTGAACCAAGGCACATGCTAATATAAGGAAATTTCAGACTATTCTCACCTTAAAAAACATTTTAATGAACTAGACGATTAAAATGACTTGTGACTGCTAAAATGTGAGTTGTCATATTACCTGTCTTTTCTATGCATGTGAGGGGAAAATAAAGTTTAATTCTTTGGTTAAATACTTCCTACAGTTATAGAGTACCTGCACAGATTATCTAAAGTAAATGGTAGCAGCCTTTCTGGTAATGAGTTTCATTTTGGAGTGCTGTAGTGAGGTGTCCTTTAATGGAAACAGGAACAGAGACAGAAAAGGTGGAAAAGAGGAAGGGATGGAGTAGCACTACTGTATATGCCAAAAAGATTCTTCAGCACAGGGACCTAACCATGATCATAGATCCTATTAGGATCAAATACTGTATTGTATATGCCTAAATATAAAAATAGCAAAAGTGCTAAAAATACACAGACCACCAAATTCAGGTGTTAATTGTATCGCAACATTGTATAATGAAAAAAAGAACGTGTAAATGTGTTTTAATGAGAAACTTCAACATTCTTCAGATAGACTGTGAAAATCCAGGGATGTAAGTGGTAGAAACTAAGATATGGTTAATGGTTTCTTTCTTAGTTTATCAAAGCAGCTACGAGAGGGTGAGTTTCGATATAGACTTTTTAAACAATACTAAAAACAGAGTAAGGAAAATAGACGTGCAGGTACCATTCTGGAAGAGTGTGTAAGTAATATGGTATGCTTTGAAGCATATTTTGAAATTTTACAGTAAGACAAAACAAAGGTTTACAAGTTTAGGATCACAGACTATCAAGGAAAGAGACAGACCTCCTTAACTTGTAAACCTTTGTTTACGTCGGAGAGAAGTAAAATAGAGTGTGGTGTGATCAGTTAAGAATGAATGAATTGGATGATTAAAGGAATATAAAGATAGAAGGCTAGAAAGCAGTGGTCCAAAAATAAATGGTTTAAAAGACAAAATATAAGGAGAAAGAAAAATGAGGTTTTTGATTAAAGAATAAATTAAAGCAATATAACAAATTATCAGGTAAGAAAGGATATCAGAAAGACCAAGAGAGATATAAATGTAAATGTCAAGATGGAAGCTCAAAAAATAATGAAAGTTTTTTCTTAGAATTACAGCAGCAAAGGAACTGTAAGATTAAATAAAGTGTCTCAGAGATAAAAATGGGAAACCATTAAACAATAAATGGGAAACTGATATATTAATTGAATTTTACTAAAGTATTCACCAATGACAAAAATCCACAACATGCATCATGATGAGAATATACAAGTTCTATATTAAATACCATTAGCATAGAAGGTGTGGATCCCAACCATCCTGGCCACAAACGGTTCTCCCCCCTTCCCTCTGGTAAGCAGTACCGCACTGTTAAAGCATAGACCACTACACTCAAGAACAGCTTCTATACCATTATAGTGTGCATCCTCAGCAACAGCTAACTGCAGGGCCTCAGACTCAATAAACATCTGCACTCTGCACTTTTTACATCTGCACTCTACCACTTTTATTTCTCTATCTCACAACTACATATTTATTTATTTTTATGTACTGTGCATGACCCGAGAGATCAGCTCAAATAGAATTCCAATGTACGTGTACGTATGGCTATAAACTACTCTTCTCTCTCATTACTCATTTAAAATAAATTATCATCACATACAGTGCCTTGCGAAAGTATTCGGCCCCCTTGAACTTTTCAACCTTTTGCCACATTTCAGGCTTCAAACATAAAGATATAAATTTTTTATTTTATGTGAAGAATCACCAACAAGTGGGACACAATTGTGAAGTGGAACGAAATCTATTGGATTTTTGAAACTTTTTTAACTAATAAAAAAATGAGAAGTGGGGCGTGCAAAATTATTCGGCCCCCTTGCGTTAATACTTTGTAGAGCCACCTTTTGCTGCGATTACAGCTGCAAGTCGCTTGGGGTATGTCTCTATCAGTTTTGCACATCGAGAGACTGAAATTCTTGCCCATTCTTCCTTGCAAAACAGCTCGAGCTCAGTGAGGTTGGATGGAGAGCGTTTGTGAACAGCAGTTTTCAGCTCTTTCCACAGATTCTCGATTGGATTCAGGTCTGGACTTTGACTTGGCCATTCAAACACCTGGATACGTTTATTTGTGAACCATTCCTTTGTAGATTTTGCTGTATGTTTGGGATCATTGTCTTGTTGGAAGATAAATCTCCGTCCCAGTTTCAGGTCTTTTGCAGACTCCAACAGGTTTTCATCCAGAATGGTCCTGTATTTGGCTGCATCCATCTTCCCCTCAATTTTAACCATCTTCCCTGTCCCTGCTGAAGAAAAGCAGGCCCAAACCATGATGCTGCCACCACCATGTTTGACAGTGGGGATGGTGTGTTGAGGGTGATGAGCTGTGTTGCTTTTACGCCAAACATATCGTTTTGCATTGTGGCCAAAAAGTTCGATTTTGGTTTCATCTGACCAGAGCACCTTCTTCCACATGTTTGGGGTGTCTCCCAGGTGGCTTGTGGCAAACTTTAGACGAGACTTTTTATGGATATCTTTGAGAAATGGCTTTCTTCTTGCCATTCTTCCATAAAGGCCAGATTTGTGCAGTGTAAGACTGATTGTTGTCCTATGGACAGACTCTCCCACCTCAGCTGTAGTTCTCTGCAGTTCATCCAGAGTGATCATGGGCCTCTTGGCTGCATCTCTGATCAGTCTTCTCCTTGTCTGAGCTGAAAGTTTAGAGGGACGGCCAGGTCTTGGTAGATTTGCAGTGGTCTGATACTCCTTCCATTTCAAGATGATCGCTTGCACAGTGCTCCTTGGGATGTTTGAAGCTTGGGAAATCTTTTTGTATCCAAATCCGGCTTTAAACTTCTCCACAACAGTATTACGGACCTGCCTGGTGTGTTCCTTGGTCTTCATGATGCTCTCTGCACTTTCAACAGAACCTTGAGACTATCACAGAGCAGGTGCATTTATACAGAGACTTAATTACACACAGATGGATTCTATTTATCACCATCAGTCATTAAGGACAACATTGGATCATTCAGAGATCCTCGCTGAACTTCTGGAGTGAGTTTGCTGCACTGAAAGTAAAGGGGCCGAATAATTTTGCACGCCCCACTTTTCATTTTTTTATTAGTTAAAAAAGTTTCAAAAATCCAATAGATTTCGTTCCACTTCACAATTGTGTCCCACTTGTTGGTGATTCTTCACATAAAATAAAAAAAATTATATCTTTATGTTTGAAGCCTGAAATGTGGCAAAAGGTTGAAAAGTTCAAGGGGGCCGAATACTTTCGCAAGGCACTGTACATACCTTTTTTCTACAAGAAATAGCTCACTCTCTTTGTGTAGACCTGGAATAAGAATGTGTATAAATTTGGAAACATGAACTACAATTGGAGAATTTTCTTAACCTGTAAATTGACTTGACGGGAAAATGCGTATGAACATTTTGTAGCAATTCAACAGCTGGAAGCTGGTTTGTGTTTCCCAGTTGTGTCACTGTTCTTTTTTTTTTCTTGATGATACAGCTAAAATAAGTGCACTTGTTTGATAACAGATTTCAGTTAATATTTCTCTGATGTTTTCCATTTTATTTAGGATAAAGAATGTCCTGTCCCACCCAGGAAACACAAGAGAATTAAGAACAAATTAATAACGTGCATAAATTAAGATGTTAGAGTCTTCCTAAATTCACTTTGAATACCTTATTGTTAACATATTCATCTAAACCAATATTTTAATTAATTCAAGGATTTTTTCAACATCCTACATATTTCATAATGTGATGTTTTCTATTAGAAACGTAAATTTAGATAGTATGACACACTCTCAGAATAGCTTGCGAAGAGGAAAGGTTTAAGAGTAGTGCTGTGTTACAGTGATTTTGTGTGGCATTTTAAAACATATAAATGGCTCAGCATAAGCCATGTAAATGGGTTTGTGTGATAGATTGAGTGCAACACCGCCATGTCTCCAGCATGAATCCTATTATATCGACATTTAATACAAATTGGTAATAGGGTTAATAGTTATTTCATTTATCTGACAATTCGTGCATTCAAGCAAAATGCTGCACACATTAGAAAATGTACAAGTAAGTTGAATACTCAGATAGCATTTCTCTCAAGGAAAAAGAAAAATGCTTTTGCACAACTGTAATTGAAATGTCAGTTTCAACCAAATTATTCACTGAGAAAATGTAAAAGGGAGTTGATAAAAATGGTTAATATCCCCAATAATGTCAGATACATATAGATATGGTTTAACCTGCTTATGCATATGCAGTGTTTTGTGTAGATTTTATGTTTTATACACAGTATATTAAATCTGTAATGACTGACACATATGCTTTAAACAATATTTTTTGCTGCACAGATTGCTGAAATATTCCTCAACTAAATACTGTAAAGTTTCTTACAATTTGCTTAATTATTTCTCCCAAAAGGGAACAATATTTTTATATTTTATAATTTAAATCAGATGGTTACTTGATTTTCTCAGAGAAATTTAGGAATAGATTTCTTAACTATCATATACTGTAGATATCAAAATATCACACTTCAATCACAAATCATAAAGTTCTCAATGTAGCATTCTTTTATTTTTATTAACTTTTATTTTACAAATGTTTGAGCCCATTAGTTTGTAAAACAAAGCTGGTTCAGATTTGAACCTTTTACAAACTTGGAGACCTAATAAACTAAATCAAATAAAGTAGCTTTTCAGGGAACCCACCTTTTTAGTGACATAGTAACTTTTTGTTTTCACTTTTACAGGATCATTAAAAGCCAATATAGAATAAGTTATCCCAGTGTTCTGGGCTTTATTGGTAATTTCAAACACCAAGGACACAACATTTATTGTAGGTTTTAAGTTCGAATAAAGTGAAGTGTGCATGCAGAATGTTAAACTACAGACAGCATGAAAACAGCTTTGGTTCTTGAATGAAAATTGGTAAAGGTTATAAAATATTTAAATTTGAATAAATAATAATGTTGAAAATGGTTTTACTGTTTATTATGAAACATATTACAGACTACATTGATGTACTGTTTAAATCACTGTAAACATAAACACTGCCAATCCATTAGTGTTTAGATACTTCAGTATTTAGTCCACTCTGAGATGCCCTAATATTCTGTTAAAACAAGCCATGTCTTAATAGCAGCTGTGTCACCACAGGAAAATCTGTTAATCCATGGGATATTTCTTGTCTGTTTTCGTTGTGCTATTAAGATATCATCTATAAACAATTGGCATCTGGTACATGCTTGATGGAACAAAAGGAGTTACAAATATCAGGTTAGATTGAGCAATTACTATATTTCATAAAGATGCTGTTCATCTATAGTGGTTGTTAATGGTGTTACGCCTTTATAGGCAGAACCTACATCTTGACATTTGCACATTTTCATAACAAAATTTACCTATTTGCTTAACAACATGTACGGGAACTGCTCTTTCTTTCGACTACAGTCCATCTAAAATTCTGCAGTTAACATACTATGTTCTTTGCACTGCTCACCCCTTACAAGAGATTTTCTTAGCTTTTCATATGGGCTACATACAGTATCTCTGCTCAAATCCAGTTTTAAAACAAATTTCTCCCATATTTCTTGATAAATGATAATTAAAATTATTTTTTATTTTTATTTTTTAAGAGTCATATCTGAAATTCCCACCTAACTCCTAACAAAAAATATTAAATATGTCCCTTTATTAAACCACATAAAGCTAACACCAAATTTTCACGTGAACCTTGGTCTTTAAACATGAACTCTAAACTATGCTTGTCCTGGAGATTGGAGAAGTCTACAGTATATGCATAAATAAGGTTATAAGGATGAAAATTAAATAGGAAATGATGAACAAATTATCCTGAATGTTCTCTTTTTACCTTACTTAATATTGCATGCTTATGAAATGGAGAAAGGAAAACATTTACTGAATTATACACTTAATGTGCACAGAAAGCGAGGAAATAGGAAAACATCTGGAATGCAGATTCCCCTGTTAGGTCTCCTTTTTTGTGTTGTTATTATGTTCTGTTTTTCATGATTTTTCTTTTAAAAGTGTCTGATTTTTATCATAGCAACATATGTCATTATTATTGTTTAGTTAAACTAAATGTCTTAATTTAACAAAGCAAACAGTATTCAATGATTGTTTGTAATTCCTAGAAACCAAATCGATACACCTGTTTGTGATTTGTGTAGAATTACTAACGTGGCATGGCACGGTTACAATGGTTTTCTTAAACTGTGGAATGACTGTCATTATGAAACAGTACTGTATTTTTTTTAATTTTTACTTTACATTCTTTGGATCGCATTATATATTTTTTTTCTGGGGAGAGTCCAAGATACTTTTTTTTTTAGAAATTCTGGTGCTTCTATAATTCATATCAGACTAAATGATACCCTTTTATCAATAGAAAAAAAAAACAAGTTCCATTTTCTTAAAGTTTCCATTGGCTGACTGTAATTCATTTGATTTTTGTCTAAATTATCTGTTAATGTTTAGCAATGTAATAAGGCTACCTGTATATCTGACAGTGTAACTTTAATTGCGTGAAGGAAGACAGAAAAATACATAAAGCAATAAAGCATTTGTTGATGTGATAATCCATTTAAAACTAAGATTAACTTCCTTTTAATCAATAATCAATAAGCAAAATAACTTAGTCATTTTCCCTTGGTTACTTACTGTAAGTTTTTCTTTCACTAAGTTCTTCCTGAAAATGTAATCACACAGTCTAATCAGTTTGAGGTGAAGATAGCGATGGTTTCAAGTAAAGACAAAGAAGGGAAAAATACATGTTGTGTACTTTAGCCGTCCTGAGCTGTTGCTGTGCATGTTAATGTGAAGGAGGAAGACGATAAGCTCTGGTGGTCAAATGCTAGGAACCCAAAGGCTTTTTCAGGCTGCAATATTGCTCAGAAGAGCTAGCTTGCTGTGATTTCCAGCAGCTTAAATTAATGTTCTGTAGTAAACCTTCCCTTGGCAGAACGTACTGATGCAAATTGCTTCTTAGCTGGGTTTTTTCCTTCTTTCTTTTTTGAAAGTGTGGCAACAGTCTCTGGTTATTTCTGCATTGCTTTACTTGCTGGTTTTTGGATAAAGTCAAATCATCCTCTGTGAAGGACTAGACACCCGAAGGGCATAGACCAAATTGCTAGTGGTTTATTCAGTGCTGACACATTGCAGTGTGATCCTAACTGCCTTTTTGTACAGCAGGCAGAAAGGAAGGCTCAAGAGACATTCATCTATTCATCTCAGTAATAGTTTTCTTGCCACAGGAGGCTTAAGAAGATTTGTCCTGTGCACTTCCGTTTCATTTACAATGAGTGCAGTGCTGTTAGGTGAGTTAATATCAACTACATTTATAAGGGGTGAAATGTATTTAATTTTTTGAAGTGGTTGGTTGTAAAAAAAAGTACTTGTCATGGAAATAAAGCTCTGTAGTCCTTTCAAAGGAGAATTTTATATGTGCATCCCCTTAAGTATTCTCATTTTTATAATTTATTGCCATATGCTCATAAGGTTAATTAGTTCTGGACATGCTTGGCTGTTGAATCTGTCATGTAAGAAATGTAAACATGAGTGTAACTTCAATATTATTTTCAATGAAACAATGATAATTTGAATTAAAATGTGCATGCAAAACAGATACAGCATATTTTAAAATATTAGATATATTAGCCTTGTGGTTTGTTTTTCTGGGATAGGAATTTTAAGCAGAGCATCGTTATAAGGTGACAGCAAGTTATACAGACTTACAAAACCTTTTTATTTTGAGAAATAAATTATTCTCTATTGCTTACTATGGTTATATATTCTCATTATGATATTAATTTCCCTTGATAATGTTTTGGTTTGTCTTTCTACCTGCATAAAATTAAGGACATAAATGTCGATCTTCATTGTTGTGATCACAGTTAATTACTTTATATTTCTTTATGTTTCTTTTTCAGGATTCACTCAACATGGTTTATTATGAATGTTTGAATCCTACTTTTTGTTTTGTTCAATGCATTTAAACAGAAAAAAAAGTTGAACCCACGCAAATCTAAGTTATGTTTTTCTTTAATTAGCAAAAAGTCTTATCTTTCAAGATTATATACAGATTGACTTTCATGCCATGTATAGTAAGTGGTACAGTGTGACAAGTGTCATTTATTAAAGTATATTTAAATTTTCCCTCAGGAACATTTTATATAATCTTACAAAAGGTATTTAAAGGGTCAAGGAACTGACAGAGACAATTTGCAAATTTGAAAATAGCTAAGCATCAATACAAATGGAAGTTATTAACTGAAGTTAAGAAGGGATAACAATGACCAGTCAATGGAACACAGCTGTACCTAATCACCATCATTACAAAACTAGCTATATACAGTACAATGAACTCAGACGTCTGCTTCATATTTGTTTCAAGCATCCCTTCCCATTTCCACCTTGTAGCTGCCCCTTGGTTCACTCAGTCTGAATGGGATTCAAGCCTACTCATTTTAGGGTCAGAAAACTACCCATTAACCCAGCAAATTAAGCTAAACGCTTCTCACCAAGTATTCCAGACATTAATAAAGCATTCAATTTTTGGATGTTGTTTTTCCCAGTGAAATTTAGTTATGCTTAATATAGTTTGAAATAAGGAAGCAGATCCTCAAGGATTTAGAAATGACTGTGTCTATCAGAGGACAAAACCGGTTCACAGATACTATTTTGATGGGACCATGTTTTCATATAAAAATCCACTCAGTCATCAAGAAGGCTGTATCCTCTTTCCTGTTATCTCACTGACAACACAACATACAGCCCCTAGCTGGAATTATTTTATAAATCAATAAGCCTGCAGACAGTTTTAAAGTAAGTCCCACCAGTTACCCCTCTATTCCTGAAATACAAACAGCTTTGTGTTAGGTCAGTGTATTATGTGATTTATTAAACAGGATGAATTATTTTTGTGAGGATAAACTTGCTCTTTCTTCTTTTCATTTTAGTCAAGTTCATTATAATATCCAGTGTGAACCTTGTTTGGTGGATAAATATTTCACCATTTTTTTAATGTCCTATGTAGTACGATATGAGCAAACAAAAGCAATACGCACATACACTCTTGATTAATAATTTGTTTTTTATAAATTATGCCACATGATTTTTAACTGTTTCAGGATTAATTAGTGTTGTAAAGTTTTTGTTTGCACTAAACGTTTCAGTCATTAGATTGTTCAGTGCATTTTCTTAATTTGCTGTATGCTGTAAAACAAGTCTTTGTGAAGCTCTTGTATCTAAAGGAACATTTTAAATATTACTGTATAGATGCTGTTTTAAAAGAGAGAAACATCAGATAAATCTGCTGTATCATATAGCAACGTACAATACAGAAGGTCTTGTCAAACGTCCTCAAAATTCCTCTTCCAAATTTAGTAGCAGGTTCAGCTAAACCATCATTGATCTTACTGAAACTACCTAGTGTTTTTTATTATTTTTCAAAGCAAAATTTTAAGAATAGTATTAAAGTATTTGCAATTGTTATAGAAAACATAAACAATGTTATGTGTGTTATGTGGTTCTAGGGAAGTAAAATAATGTCTATTTCTTCACAGAATAGAATGCAAAGCCAACATATTTGTACGTAACAGGTAGAAACTTTCCAAAGATCAATAGCAATACTCTTAAAAGTATATTTTTTGTGTTTCTACATCACTTATACATCTAGCAAAAAAATATGTTCCATGTTTTCAGTGTTTATCTTTTGTCACAGGACATTCCTTTAACTGTTTCTAGTTCCCAGTTATATTCTGCTAAATATGTAACAAGGTGACTCACTCATTATACCAGACTCTATATTAATGTTATCAGTCCTTTGTACAGAATATACAGATGATGCTGATCACTAATTCCAGAATCTGTATAACTCACATTTCAGTCCTAAGTTATCTAATTCATATATAGTACATGTACCCTTCAGTTTACAAAGGTAATTTACCCCTCAAAAACTGTTTTTAATGCATAATTGTGCATACAGAAAATTAAATTCCTACAGTATTAATCCGCATTTAAAGGTTTATAACTTGCTCCAAGGGTGTAAAAATATTCCCATTATTCCCAGTTAAAATATTAAGGGTCTTTGAAATGCTTTCATACCTTTCTCCTCTGTACCTGTAAACAACTTTATTCCTGAGTTGGTATGAAAGCCCTTTAGTTTTCGTGGTTGAATCTTTGTTTAAAATTCTCAAAGAGACACAGAGACCAGTCAAATAACTGTGACTCATTATGATTATTTTGTGCACCTATTTCAATATGCCAGAGCAAAGGTTTTGAATAGTATTGCAATTAGGTTTTTCCAATTTTACCTTCGTATTATCTTTTTCTATTTTTTTTGCTTTGGATCTGTGGAATGGGTTGTGTGTATAATAAATCTAAACTTTTATTCCAGCCTAACATAGCTATAAGCTTTAAAGCTAGTGCAGTACTAAAATAAATTGTACAGCTGTGTATTAAATGTTGTAAAATTGTACAATTCACCAGCGTGACCACTATTGCGCGCAATATTGGCCTACACAAAAAAATTATTGTTGCTCTGGAATCAGTCCAGTGAAGAGCAGCCAGATATGTCTTACACTGATGGAATAAAATTGCCTTTTTAGTCTTGTACTGGGAAGATTACCTGGTTAAGGTCCCTAGAGGAGGCCTGTTTCAAAAATTCTCACAGGCATTAACTACAGTAAGTCAACCCATTTGACTTCTTCAGTCAATGTAGAAGTGCATTTAAAACTAAGAACAGAAGATACCCAAAGCGGTCTGGGAATATGGTCTGGAACAAGACAACTATGTTATTGAATCCCATATTCTAACTACTACAGGTTCTACATGTGCCTTCTCTCATTTGTTACCTTCATGTTCTTATTTCCTAGCTGAGGCTGGTCAGCTAGGCTGTTCACTAGCATACATTAAAACAATTCAAATGAGAGGTTCTTATCAAAAATATTTCTTCCAGGATTGGGTCAAATGTCATCTCAGTTTCAATTCCAAACAAAAATAGCTATTCAGTTGTTTCAAGTCAGATTCTTTTTTTGATTCCTCAGCGCCAGCTCTCTCTAGTTCTTCACTGTAAACATGCATTCCTCATCTTTAGTTAGTTGGCCTTTTACACCTGTGCCAATTGCTCAATAGGGAGGGTAAAGACAAAAGAAAAAAAAACATGGAAATGGATAAGGGTTGGCTGGTGGCTCTGGATGTGTAAGTAAAGTGTAGACAAGAAGATTGTGCACATTAGGTGGATAGAGTCATGAGATAATTAGTGGGTCTGGAAAAAAGGTCCCAGCTGAACTGCCCACAACCAATATCTACAGTATGTGTAAGAAATCTCCCTGGATGATAGCCAAGTGTGGAGGGAAATTTGCAACATTAACCTTCTTAACCTTACTTTAGGTGTATTCTGAACTGCAGTTGCTGTTCTAATAGGGTTTTGACTTCAAATCTGTCCATGACTGTACTCCTTGCTTAACCATGTACTGTAGGACCTCAAGTTATGAGAAGCAGTGACAAGTGCTGGTCATTTCCCTATTTCCAGTGTTGCTCACTTCCCATCTTCTCTTCACCAATGAGCTGACATGGAAACAATCAAGGTTTCTGCTTGGTGAGAGATTCCCCTGCTTCAGTACTGTGTCTGTGTCTAGGATCCCCCTGCTCCAAGACATCTAACTCCTAACCTTTCACTACTAACCGGATGTCTCACCAAGAGATTTAGCTTCCCCTGAAGCTCAAGACATACTGTATCTCTGCTCAACCTGAGGGGATATACAGTAAACAGCTGAGACAGCGCTGCTTTTTCCCTCAAACAGACCGCTCTCTGCAGCATTATTCATTTCCCTCCAAGTTTATGGCTGGAACCCATTGGTTTCAGGGTTTTAGATGGAACCTCACTGTCTCTCTATGGAAGCTGGTATCTCACTGTCACCCTTGCCAGTGAGGATCTTATACCCCTGTCTCTCACTGACACACCTGCCAGTGTGTCACCCAACTCACCTTTATACCCAGTTTCTCACTCTCCCTGTGACTGTGAGGGTCTGGCTTCCCTTGAGCTAATCATCAGAGGTCTGAATCTCACTGACACATCTACCTTGGTGGGTTTGACTCCCCTGTGTCGAACGACTGTTCCCCTCACTAACCTTATATAGGGAGGCTGGATTCTTATAGGTGAGGCCAGCCCCCTAATAACCTTGTGCATATTCCTTTACGTTGAATCTTGAGAGTCTCACCTGCGCCCGCTGGTGACCAGTATTCTGACATTCTAAATCCTGTTGCCCTTTTACATAATGCTAGGCAACTTGAGCCACAACAGAAGCTCTGTTGTATCACTTGCAAACACATATCCAACAGCAAAAATATACAGTACATGGCACCAATGGTTATTTCAAGATCATTGTAAGAGCATCACGTTAGTCCTACCTACAGTACATTAGTGACAGAGAAATAAAGACTAGCAGACTCTTTCACAGAACATGTTTGAGCAATAGCTCCCCTTTTACTTCTCTCAGCTGTAAGTGCACTTACCATTCAGTATTTGGGTGTTATCAAAGGGATTCAAAGATGCCTGTACCTTTATTACCTTTTTCATACACCCTTACCCGTTCTCATACTTTCTTTGTCTTCCCTATCTTATCCCTTTTCCTCATACAGTATGATTGCTCTCTACCTGATTTCCACACTCATCTCTAGAAGTGTCCTCAGTTGAAACACTTGTTTTTCAAATGTTTTCTTTTTGCACTTTTCAGCATGTAATTAACTTCTACTTGTTCCTGTGTAGCTTGTGTGCTGATGCATGCCTCTACTCTAAATTATCTATAAAACTGTTGTCTAGGAGTCTAGTCACTAACTTAGGATTTTCTGTAGCCTGACTTGTGAATTATTATAATACACACAAATTACTTACCAAGTTTTTTTTGCTATTGAACTTTTTGGATTTGTCTACATTCGTAAAGATGGAAATTCAATATCAATTCTGACTGGTTGAATATTCTTTTTAACCTGAATGAACTTTGTTACCCATGCTCCCAGACATTGCCATGCACATGAAGAAGTATTAGAACTTTACTGTTATGCCATTGGCAATTTGTTCTGCCACTTATAATTACTTAACATGCAAATATAATTGAAGTTACGTTAAAACACATCCTTGTATATTGATCTATATAATAGTATTGGGTTAAATGAGTGTATGGTGCAAGTGTTTGTGCAAATACAACACTTATGTTTTAACATTAAAAGTTAGGCAGATTTTGACACAATAAAGAAATAGTTACAGTAGGTGTATTATTTTTTAATACTAAGTGTTGCACATATTATATGGCTCTCAACTGGATTGTGCCATATTCCCAAATGATTAATATTTTAATTGTAATTAATTCATCATTGACATTGTAGTAAGGGTGGAATGCTTTAACAATAAATCAACAACTAGGAACATGGAATTACGGTGCAGAGATGGAATAGTGTAGATTAAACTACAGTTTCAATACTGTATGCAGTTGAAGATAGAAATCAACAATTCCTAGAAAAGTTGTCCAGAAAAGGATTTCTGGAGAGATTCCAAGGCTGAAATGTATGACTTGCAGTGAAAGATTCAAGGAATTGTATCTTTAGCTGGCAATGCCTGCAACTGTTATTAAAATATTTCTGTCATATAAATCATTGAGTGCTTAAATTATTTATTTTATGAATTCACTGCCTAAAAGTGACAGGGCAGCTTTGAACAGAAGATGATTGAGGGCAGATATGGTAGGGATTTGTGGATCCACTTCTAAAAAAACTGAATTAATTTGACTTCTTGGTGTTTTCAGAAATGTCCAAATGAATCATGTCCTAGATCAAACTGATTTCAAGTTCAAGCTTATAGTGTAGCTCTAATTCTGTCCTTCCCCCCAAAAAACCTTAAATAGACAGACCAAAGTTTTCAGTTGTTTATCAGGGACAACAGATTGGAGAAATCCCTTTGACATCATAATTACAAATATGGAGTTTTCAGTTCTTCGGAATTAAACTGTACTTTTGTGTGATGAAAGCCTGTCCAGGACTTATTTAGTTGTTTCTATCAACAGGTATTTAAAAATCAACTATAGATAACCCCAAAAAAACCTGAAATACTTCTTAGTTCTCCTGTGTTGTGCATGACCATTTATGTCCTATGTTATTCAATCTGAAAGCATTGGTTGTTTGTGTAAGGATTTTGTAGTGTATCCAGGGATGTGGACACTGCTACAAACAGTGTGTGTTATGAATCACAATACATCATTACAAATACCTCTTTGTCTTGTACTACTACAAGAAGTCATATTTTCTTTCTCAGGTTGATGCATTGAGAGCACCTATTATTGAGATTGGCTGTGCTGCATTGTGGAGCATTTAATTATTTAATACATTCAGAACTGCGGTTTGGCATGATTAATGTTTGATGTTTTGACAGAATTTCCCTTTTCGTGTTTCTATATTTCTCTAAGGTTGGTTTCCCTTAAAATATTTTTTATAATATTATTTTCTTTAGTTGTCTTTAATAAAAGCTGGAATGTTTTGATGCACATCTATAATAACCTGCCTCACTTGCAAAGAAAAACAAAAAAATCCATGAAATTAAATAAATGTTACTATTTATACTGCCGAAGAAAAGAGCACTAGTCTATTCCTTTAACTCTACTGCCAATCAAAAACAGCGGATAACCCAAGATTCCAAATAGTTCCAGTTATTGCTGATTAAATTAATGTCTGTGTTTTTCCATCCTTAAAATACTTTATATTACAAGAGTCAGGGACTTCTGATATTCTGATAAGAGTAGTCATACTGTTTTTTATTCATGTTGTATAGTTTTATCAGATTGATAAGATAGAATAGACAGGGTCCTGTTACCTAACCTTAAGTGACTATAGGAATGGTGACTTTAAAATTAGTTTTAGCAATCTTCCATTGCATATTAAAAATAATGTAATTGAATAAAAACAATAATGTTTAAAATTAAAGAGCTATATCTGACTTCTGTAACATTTTAATATCATTCTGTGTAATTCTGTATCAGTTTCATATCAGTCTTCATCTTTCACTCAATTGTAACAATCAGTTTAGGCAGGAATTATCAGATCCGTTAACAATTTGTCTTATAGGATGAACAAACCAAGGGCCTTCTAAGAGCCTCCGAGTTCATGCTTCTGTTGACATGATTATTTATTATTTATCATTTAAGTAGACAATATGTACAGAGGAAAACATGTTGTTACAAAAAACTGCCATTGCACATTCAGTTACCTCTGATGTTCTGGAAATTACTGGGAATTGTGACTTTGGCAGCACAGTGTTGGGAGTCCAGATATGCTGACATTAATATGGACCCACAGTGTATTTAATTCACATTGATGGGATCTTCAAGAACATGGTGACAAAAAGTCAAGGCAAACTATACATCAGCATTCAATACAAAGTGTTGAAGTGACTAATCCATCACATTGGCCAATTAAATCTAATTGACTTTGCCCTGTGACGGACCAGCATCCTGTCCAGAGTACTGTATATGCCGCATTGCTCCTGTTGCTTGCTGTAGACTCTAGCTCTGCCATGACCCTGTATTTGATAAAGCAGTTAGAAAATGGATGGATTGATCTAACTGACTTATTACCATATCATTAATAGGAACATAATTTGTTCTGCTCTACTTATGCACTTAAATGGTATTTATTGTAAAACAAAGTACAAGTCTAAGTACAAGTGTGCTCGCACCTGAAGAAGGCTCCACGGCTGAAACGTTGTGTTTTCTTTCTTCTCTTTTCAGCATGGAATAAACCTATTACTTGTTCATTTAAAATTGAAATCAACATAGGATTGTGTTTTTCCATAAACAAAGAATGGTAATGAGTGAAAAGGATTAGAACAATAATAAATGTTTTACATTTTTGCAAAGCAGTGTGTATGTAAGAAAAGTGCGTTTCTCTAGCTCCATTACTTTTTGCTATATTCCTAGCAGTCATGAAATACTATTAAAATGTTTTTTTATTAAAATTGTTAGGAATATAGGGTCCTAGATGTATGCTGTATCATTCATCTGATTGTTATTAAATACTGAAAGGCATGAAAGGAAATTCTATAGTATAGAGATCTTTAAAAATCTACTGCCAATTCTGAACGTCTCTGTGCTGGTCTTCCTGAAGTAATTATCTTTTGGCTGTTGAGATTACATATTTTGCCAAAGATTGAAAGAAGATAAAAACAACTGCAATGATACATTAATGGCTCACATTACATTTAATTAACTTGCTGTATTGAAAAGGTCTGCTTTTCTCTTTTTCTTTCAATGGTGTTGAATAGAAGATTTTTTACATGATATTCATCTACTTTCAGCATCTATCACAAGCACAGAAGGTTTTAGGTGAACTTCATTACAATCACCAAAAGGGCAGAGAACTTTGAAGTCATCAATATTATTGTTCTTCGAAGGTCAAAATCACTGGAGTGAAGAAAAGTGAAATTAGATGACATTGCAGAAACATAGCTTGTGATAGGTGTTCTAGCTCATAGAGCTTTATTGTACTATATTTAAAACTCTCTAGGGTATCACACCTGCAAAAATTTCCACTCTATGATCTTTTGGTATTTTTTAGAATGAAACATTTGGTCTGAAACAACTGAGTTAACTTTGAGTAGCTGTAGCAAATTTTACAATAAATGAAAAAGAAAATTAACCTCAAATGATTACATTCTCTGACTATTGTGGTATAAATGTTCACATAATGAATGTAATAATATATTGTACACATAGCCTTAGCAGATTAAAGTGAATAACTAGAAAAATACTGGATCTGCTTCATGTTATCCACAGGACAATATACTGTATGTAGGCGATAATAACATCAAAATCCATCATGAAACAATAAACCTTATAGTGTGTTTGCTACTGTAAACAGGCAATCAGGAAGTAAACTGTATTCTTGTAAACAGAATGTATTGTAATATAATTTTGTCAGGTTAATAAAATAGCATCTAAGCTACAGAAACGTTCTAATGCATGCACATGTACAGAATATAGCTCTCTGTCTTCTCCTTTTTTATTTAGATACAAGTGCATCAGGTATGCTAGAATACACATTTTTTTGAAAATCCTAAATTATAAAAGCCAGTATAATAATAATAATAATAATTGCTTACACTTATATAGCGCTTTTCTGGACACTCCACTCAAAGCGCTTTACAGGTAATGGGGACTCCCCTCCACCACCACCAATGTGTAGCATCCACCTGGATGATGCGACGGCAGCCATAGTGCGCCAGAACGCTCACCACACATCAGCTATCAGTGGGGAGGAGAGCAGAGTAATGTAGCCAATTCATAGAGGGGGATTATTAGGAGGCCATGATTAGTAAGGGCCAATTGGAAATTTGGCCAGGACACCGGGGTTACACCCCTACTCTTTTCGAGAAGAAGTATTAAATGTTGACTAGCTTGACCCCCAGAAAACAAAACCAATCCTGTGAAATCCTTATGGTTTCTTCTTTTCTTATGAATCGCAATTTAAACAAATTCATTAACTCAGTAACTGAATGCAGAAAGGATTGTTGAGTTGAAACAGCAGGAACCAGGATTCGTCAAACCAGGTGAGGGTTTTCCTGTCTTCCGTGACAAGATATGATGAGTTGTGTGTTCTGATATGCCTCTTTCAGCACCACTGTTGTACTCAGCTGTTAGTTGACTGACTGTAGCCTGTCTGTTACTCTAGACAGTTAGCCTCTGTCATCCTGTTTCATCAACGTTCTGTTTCTGACCACAGAACCACAGTTCACTTGATGTTATATGGGTGGTGGCCCATTTGTGATACACCCGTGACACTGTCGTGCATGATATCCCCAGCAGGGTTACTGTTCATAGTGCATCTCATACCTGCTACCATGCCGCATTCAAAGTCACTTAATTCTTTTGTCTTGCCCATTTCCCTTCTGAATTGCACACCCATGATCTGTAGGTACTGTACAGTATCTGCCTACCTGCTTTAAACAGTATTGTCTGCACATACTGTATGATGTTTTTACTGATTGAGCAGTCAATTACTTACTTTCCTGTTATAGATGGACCATTATACACTGAATACACTAACCCTTGAATCTAAAAATAAGTCTTACTGGCTGTTTACTCTTTACTGTGTACTGTATACCATACAGTACATACAAACAATATATGTGTAATATAATCTCTGGGTACTTTGTGCTGCCTTTCATGATAATGTACTTTTCTAAATCTAATTTTCACGTCTTTTTTTTAAAGATTGGCAAATAAATAATTGTGTAATATTCACTCGTGATATTTTCAATTTTGTTTTTCCTTCTTCCCACTGTTTTTTGGCCTTGCTTGATGTGTTGACCATTTTCAAAGGAAGGACTGTTTCAGTGCAGCTCATTCAAAAGTTAATATACTCATTTCAATGATTTCTTTTTATAACTGAAAAAGTGAGCAGTATATTGAATCTTGTTCCAATTTTTAAAGACTCCTGCATATGCTGGTGTTGGCATTATAGCACTGCTTTTCCTTATAGAGTAGATAAATGAGAAAGGGCCATTATAGGTCTTCATTAGGCTATTTTTAAAAGGGTGACTCCACTTCTGCTCCTCATGAAATAGGTAATTTAGCACAGCTAGTCAAACTATTAGTATATATTTGGAAGGTGGAAGGAAAGTAGAGTACTTGGAAAAACAATATACTGTAAGGGGACCCAGCCCAGTATCAAACCTAAGACCCATCTGTGAGGCACTGTGAAAACCGGTGAATTTTTTCTGAAAAAGAAAATGTCCACTGAAGATGTGTCCAAAAAATTAAGAGTGCTATGGGGAACTGTTTTGATTTGATATTTTACTCATTTTAATATTTTAACTCTTTACTAAAATTTAAAATTGATTTTGCTGCCTTTTAGAAATAACTCTTTAATAGTAAAATCATACAATTGTTTAAAGTATTTTGGTTTTCTATAACCGAAACATAGACCATTCAGATTTTATCTCTAAAATACTCTGAAATATTCTCAATACAATAATTTAACTTAATGGAGTTTCAATTAATTGACAATCCATTTGATCACCTGAAGGATACTCCAGGGAAATCAGGAACAAATTAGAGAAGGGAGATACAATGTCTGATTAGTTATTGTGCCATCTCCTCTTTAGCATCATAAAAGAATTAGAATACCTTTGTCACTTAACCAGAACAATGCAATACTGTACATATTCAACTTTGAAGAGACCAAAGAGAATTCCCTTGTGGCTAGAATTATATTAGCTAAATGCCTAACAGCTGTACCATGAGCATTAGGGTAGATAAAGCAACCAAGCTGCAAATCTGTGCAAACTGCATGAAAGACTACATACAGTAATCCCACTGATTGCTTCAGACTTTATATTGATGTGGCATTGGGTAAAAAGAAACCTGCTCTTAATTTTTAAATACTGTTGATGAGAATATCTTAACAGATGGAATATTAAAAGGTATGGATTTTCAGGAATTTACACTAAGAATGACAAATAACTTAATGCTAACTTGTCTTACAAAAGTGATTACCCTAATATGACTGCAACTGAGGTATTACAGTGGGTATAGACAGTCACCACCCCCTTTCAAAATGTGTACCTTTTGTTGTACAGTATGACACTCTGAAAATAAAAAGAAATTCAAGTAGGCTTCCATTTTTATCTATACTAGTAAATAAACATAGTAAAAAAATAAACATTGTCCAAGTGAAAATAAAATTCTAAAACATTCTGAGTTCTAAGTGAATACACCCCTTACAATTGCATTTGTAAACTTGCTCAATATAGCCAATCACCTTACAGATCACACAACAACCATTAACTTGCTCCCACCTGTGATCAATTGTGGTGATTTTGATTAGTTCAGAATAAAAGCAGCTGTTTCGAGAGGATTCCACCGCTTGGAAGGACATTTCAAAGCAAAGAATCCACTATGGGCAGAAAGGTGCTTTCAAAAGAACTTTGAGATAAAGTTGCGGAAAGGCACAAGTCGGAAGATGGGTATAAAAAGATTTCAAAGGCTTTAAGTATCCCATGGAGCACAAGACCATCATTAAGAAGTGGAAGGTGTATGGTACCACCCAGACCTTGCCTAGGTTAGGCCGTCCCTCCAAGCTGGATGACCGATCAGAGAGGCTACCAAGAGGCTGATGGCAATTTTGAATGAGCTACAGGCCTTTATGGCAAAGACTAGTTATTGTGTGCATGTGACAATATTACATACGCTCTACAAATCTGGCCTGTATTGGAGGGCGGCAAGAAAAAAGCTACTCCTTAAAAAAAGCATTTTGTTTTGCTTAAAAAAACACCTTAAAGATTCTGTGGCCAAGCAGCAAAAGGTGCTGGCGTCAGATGAGACCAAAATTGAACTTTTTGGCCAGATTTTAAAACCATGTCTGGCGAAAACCCAATATATCTTACCTTCCAAAAAAACACGATTCCTACAGTAAAGCATGGTGGTGGCAGAATCCTGTTGTGTGGTGTTGCTCTTCAGCTGGGGCACTTCTCAGGATAGAAGGGAAGATGGATGGTACAAAATAGAGGCAAATTCAAGAAGTAAACCTGCAACCCTCAGCCAAGAAGTTGAAAATGGGAAGGTGGTTCACCTTTCAAGATGAAAATGACCCAAAGCACACCGCCAAAGCAACTGTATAGTGGCTGAAGAACAGGAAGGTGAATGTCCTTGAGAGGTCTAGTCCGAGCCCTGACCTAAGTCCCACTGAAAATCTTTGGAATGACTAGAAGAAGTTAGTCCATCAATAGTCACCACGCAGTTTGACTGAGCTTGAACAATTCTGTAAGGAGGAATGGGCAAATATTCCTCCCGCTACATGTGCAAAGTTGGTAGACTCAAGGCTGTAATTCAAGCAAAAGGTGCTTCCACCAAGTATTAACTCAGGGGGTGTTCTCTTATCCAACCCAGTTATTCTACTTTTTTATTTCAATTTTTTTCAGAAATTTTGCTTTCTTTTTTCACTTGGACATTGTAAGGTGCAATCTGTAAATAAAACTGGAAAACGTCTGATTTTATTTGTCTTCTTTTTGGGCTTTAGGGCAACAAAAGGTGAACAACTTTCTATACCAACTGTACTGTATATAGAAAACTAAGGTGAGAAAGTACATACTGTATACAACAAAATGCAGTATCCTCAATCCTCAAGAAATCAAATGATAAAAATATTGTACCAATTTGAATTCAAGTCAGCTAAGTTGAATAGAACATATATATTTGAGTTAAATTATACATATATACTCAGAAGAAAAGTAGTTTGGTCATGCTAGGAATTAAGTTAGGATGAGTGAATGTGAGAAAAAAACATTATTTTTCACTACGGAAAACCATTATAATTTGTAGCAGCCGTGATCTGAAGAAGTGAAAGTTTGTATATGGCATATTTATTCATTACATACTATACAATAATTTCTAATTGCAGCAGAAAAAAATACCACATTATGAGCAAACAGTAAGGCATTTCATTTACATTACAAAAAGCTGTGTATTTGTTTAGGAACCAGCGATCATGGATAGCAGTAAAATCAAAATAATAGGAAATAGACATTGAATTAGGTAATCAAACATGTAATGTTCTTTTGTCTGTGAAAGAGCCCATGGTTTTATATTCAGTAAATGTCCTACTCATTTACATTTACATTGTTGCTTTTTTTTAACCAAAATCTTGATTTATACATAGGGAATCTTCTGACAAAAAAATAAAGAATTAATTTTACTTTAAAGGTTGTGTCAAACTGTCAATTGGTAGAATCTATTTGATATTGCAATTTAATGTAATTATTTTAGCATCTAAAGTAGATTTATCTAACATTTGGCATCAATTATTTTGTTCTTTTTTTACCACCCCTGTATACAGTAGACTCATTTGTGCAAAAATAAGGCAGCAATACAGCTGTGATCCCTGTACCAGTACAGGGAATGGGGACAACGCTTCTCAGAAATCTCAAAGTCACCTGAATCCCACAGTCCCTAAAGGAGAGTTAGCATCAACTGGAGGAATGATGCAGCAATAACTGGGGGCATTGCATGCTTCCAATTGCCTGAAATGTTACAGGTGTTTTCCTTTTCAATCAGATCAAGGCCACCATGGTTGGTTCAGGCCTGCCCAGTGAAACCTGGTGGTGCTCAGCCAGCTGTGAAGTGCACTTAACAAATTGAGGTCACCAGTTGACTAATGATGACATGACCATGACTGTATCCACTGAGATCTGCACTTAATGAGCGTTCTTACTGGCTAAGCCCTCAAAAATGTTTATAACCAGAATTAAATTACTGAACAGCACCATTTCAGCTATAAATGCTTTTTCTTGACTTTAATCTCGCCTTTGAGCCCTTGCTGTGAACTTTAATGGAAGTGATAAATCCAAATGTATCTTTCATTAATGCCAAATCATAATGAAAAGAAAACTGAGCAGGGATGTGAAAAGGTTAAATGGTTCCTCATTCCAGAAACATTATTTTCGTTTCAGCATGATTTGCATTTGTGGATATTTGAAAAAGAAAATGAAATCCTACATCGGTTTTGTTTCTGTCCTCTGGTGTGTTTTATAATAAAACGGGCTGTTTGTACAGATTTACATGCTGTGTTTTGGGATATCGTCACTGTGGGTTGATTTTTCAAATTAACCTCACATAAGACCACATATAAGTTCACCTTCTGTTTTCAAAGTGAAGTTTGTAAAAAAAATAGATGTACTGTACAAGCATAAATAAAATCTACAATGTAGAAAACTCACCAGAAAATCCACCATTCTCAGGTGACATCAAGTCAATTTCAAAATATTTGTTGGAAAGTAATAATAATAATAATAATAATAATAATAATAATAATAATAAATAAAATGATGCAATAATCTGTGATGTGCTAGTTTTGGTTCCACATCATTTTTAATGATTTGATTTAGTGCTTTTGCCCAAGTCTATTATTAGAACATAAGCAATTAAGCATTAACTTGGATATCACAGAGGAGTCAACTGCAGTGGGAACAACTGATGACATATCATTGCTTTAACCCATAAACGTGGTGCTGGACTTGTAATTAATTACAGGTTGTAAACTGTATGAATTTAATTTTAATAAGCTTTTTCACATTGTTCACATTTCACATTTCCATGTTAAAAATGGGCATGGATTTTCCCTTTTCCCCTAGAAACTTGCATTCCTTGAAATTTAGTATCCTTTTCATGGGTCATTTACAGTATACAGCCACATACAATATTGTGACCATTTCTAACTCAGGCATGTGCTTCGTTATTATACAAAAAATAACCAGCCTGTGGAGCGGGAGAGAGGGTGCTATTGTTTTTCTGTTTGTTTTTTTTTTATTGAAAGTTGAACAGTGAAAGTAAAATTAGCTTACTTTGTAAATGTAAGACACATATTTTAAAAAAATTCTACCTACAATTATATCAATATGAAAATAAAAAAAAAGATTTTGAAAGAATGAATCTTCTATTTCTAAATTAAAACTTTAGAATCCTGAAATTCATGTTACAGTATGCATCACAGAGCATAGGCTGCTTGATACACAATATCTAATAGGTTTTCATTTAGTAAATAAGCCATGAAATGAGCTTTCTGCTCAGCCTTATTAAACCTTATGTACCATGCTGGTAGACAACTGGGTCAGAAAAATGTAGAACAAAGTTGGTAGGAATGTTAATTTTCCCCAAATTCTTAAATTCACATTATTTGAATATGTTGCACGTTTATTCATTCTCTTTGTCATTCAGCTTACAATGCTTCTGTAACACCTATCCATTTTCATGTGATATTAAACAGACAATTGGCTACTACTACTATTACTACTTCTACTACTACTACTAATAATAATAATAATAAGAAGAAGAATAGGGCGACACAGTGATGCAGGCTGCAAATGAATAATAATAAGAATGACTATTTTTGCATATTTTACTATTTATGTAATGAACCTTAGGGGCTCATACTATAGATATATTGTGCTTATAGAAGATACAATACACCCATTGGAACTGTACATATCAAATGAAACTGTTTTTATAATAATTTCTTCTGTTTGTGTAGCATTATCATTGAACTGGGGCTCACAGGGTTTTACATATAGGAGGGAATGCCCTTCACCAAAATGGACTACTGTGATTGATTTTTGGAAGACAAAAATGCATTTAAAATGTGGGCTTAACTCAAAATCATATTGAACAAAATATGCCATAAAGACTTTACTATCAACTTTGAAACAATACAAATAAACATATTTCTAGATTATCTTCATTCAATACTTGGATTAAAACTACAAAACTAAAACTACAAATATTCAAATGATCTGATACTGTACTGTAGCATTGCAAATGTGTTCAGTCCTAGTTGCATGATACTTTGAAGAAACAATTTATATATGTTGTACTGCATATACAACGTAAATAACACATGTAAATCACAAAACAAAAACAAGAAAATAGTCTGGTTGTGTACAGTGTTAGAATTTCCAGATTTAAAAATAAGATGATAGTGCTTTTCATCACATTCATTACATTGCTTTGGATTTTATAATACAATTTAAGTTACAAACTTTTCTGCAAAATGTAATGTCATTGGTACAATAACCCAGAAATCAGGTTAACAGAGAATAATCTCTAGAAACGTTTTCCACTCATAGTTAAAATGTATTTGAGGATTTTTTGTTCAATATTATAAAATCATTAACTGAACTGAACTCAGCACCATATGATAATGTCATATGATTGTGAAATCTTAGTACTCCAATTTGGTGTAGAGTTCTTGCCAAAATCCAATACAGTATGTTTTGTAATATGTTTCATATTTAATATTTAAACTAAATCAAAACGAATGATGTGCGGCAGGAATTAGTATGTTTTACTGTATGTTTCATAATTGTTCATTAGTAAATTCATCTACAAAATACTGTATGATTAATCTTGTAGATTATTTAGCACTTGTAATTCATCTATCTGTGACTGAAATCTGAATTTTGTTAAATTTACATACAGCAGATTAATACTGTAAAAACATAACATAGCTCCAAATATTTTAATAAAATGTAAAACAAGCCTTTATTAACTGTAAGGAAAATTAAAATCAGAAAGCCCAGTGACAGAATACTGGTCTGAGCAAGGCATTTGGTCTTAAATATCTGTTAAAGATATTATTTTTCTGTTTTAATTAAAATGAGCAGCCTACATGTATGTTCTTTATTAAACATATGTCAGTCACGAGGTGTATTACATTTTAAAACATAAGATTAAGATAAGAATTTCCTTAAAGTTTAAAACCCCTGAACAGCAAAACCATCATCTTTATTGAAAAATCTTCTTTTTTGTAGGATTTTTTAATACATTCAACCCTTATTTAATATGGAACTTGTCCTTTTCTGATATATTTGAGAAGATTGGTCAAAACTTGTCTTTTAAATATGTAAAACATCAAGCTATTTTTTTTGTGTGTGGACACCTGTTACAGAATCAAGTACTGCTGGTATGATTGTTTCACCCATTAATGGCTGTGGAAACCAATCACAGATTATGGAATTATGCATAATATTCCAAAAATCATGATAATATATTCATTCCCTTGGGGTACCATATTTCTGCTCAGCAGCATATCCTTATCTTTTGCACAGCATTCCTGTATCTCTCACGTACACATGCTGTGCCACTGATTAAACTGCAAGGTTTTTATGATATGTGAACTGTCAGAATACTGTGCACTTATTTTTTTAAAGGAACTTTGTTTTTAAAGTATTTTATTTAAGGAAAATGGAGTTGTCAGGGTTTTTACAATGTCGAACTACACAATGCAGAGATCTATACTAATGATACTTCTCAGCTGAAGCTCACATAAACTGCAAATATATTTGCTATTTAAAAAGCTTTACAAACATCTTGCTTCTTTTAAAACTACTATCACAAATTGCCTGATATGTGATACACAACAAATGAGACAGCCATTTAGACAAAATTCCAGGATTGTCAAACTGAGTATGAGACATCTGTTATTAAACAAATCATGTTTTGACATATTGTCTCTGTGGCTGCACCACAGAGATGAACAGAGAGATGAGGCCTCATTTGGGAAAGCACATCAACACTTAATTCTGTCTTATTAACAAGCATTGCCGCTACAATGGTAAGATGGTTAAGGAAGACCCACTGATATTACTGCACATTAGATACAAACAGCTGATTTCCTAATCCTGTGAGTTTACTTTGCATTAGATTCTGTACCTATCTTGTTGTACAGATATAGTTCACAAAGCATCACCAAAGACATCCTAGTGTTTGGGACCATCATTCAGGACCTTTTTTAAAACAATATTTGCAATGCTATGGATCTATTATTTGGACAAGATATCAACCCTGAAGCCCATTATTTTTAGATAATACATTGAGTGTTTTTCTGAAAACATAAATACATTAAGCTTGATATTGTATCTTAGTGCCCATTTGAGGCTTCAACGGCTTCTCTGTCCCCTTGGGGACAGCGCCTGAGGGACGGGACTTGGGGGAACCAGACTGTATATAAGGGGGCGGGGGCTGTGAGGCGGGCTCTTTCCTTTCGTGTCTGTATTAGTGTAGGTGCAGCGCTGTAATCCCTGTCCCTGTGTGTGTACCTTTTCCTGGTTCTGGTGAATAAATGTGTTGTTTAACCCCTTTTCCTCAGTCCTAAACCTATTCCATTCCGTGCCAAACCCCGCGGTCGTTACAATATATAGCACTTGTGTTAAACATCAAAGAAAAAGAGAACATTCATTTGTTATATTTTACTGTTTGATTTCTTGTAATATACATCATGGAATGCTAGTCCAGCTTGAAACTAATGTAATTTTTTTCCCCTAGGTCAAACCTGTGTACGGACAAGTAGTAATAGCCCTCACAGGTGCAATATTATCTAACCTGACCTTCACAGGAATCAGCAAGCAGCTCTTGAGGCATTTTTAAACAGTTGAAAGTCATTAAGCCACTGCCATAGGCTTTCTAAAGGAAAGTTTTCTATGTTGCATATCAAATAGAAAATGACAGGAGACCTTAAGGCATCAAACCAATTTAAGAAAACAAAATATCCCTGCTTTTGTTCCTTGTATGCTTATCTGAACGATAGTACATGTGTTGTATTCAGGTCTATTCATGAGTTATTTGGGTTTTTAGTTTGTTAAGTGATGTTTGTTTCTTCAAATGGAAACAATTTTCAGAAACTAATTGGTGTACTTGTTAGCACTATTGACACCTTGAGTCCTGGGTTTGATTTCAGATTAGGACACCTGCTGTGTGAAGTTTCAATAGTTGCAACCTCTCTGTCATGCAAATAAAACTTCCACAAAATGACAATTTTCTCATTTTTTGTGAAAGTGTTTGCAGTACTGTACACATATACAGTAATACTGGTGTGGCTCTGTTACTGTTTTGTTCTTATTTTCAGTTTTTCTAAGTTTAAAGGATACAAAGGTGGGCTCACGTCAAAAGAAAGAGAGAGAATTCCATCAACCAAACATCTCCCGCGCCAACATCATCAGTTTCTTTTTTGCTTGATTTGATTAGAAGATCGATTGCTTAATAGGCAGCCGGACAAACAGGCAAGTGACCTGTTCTCACTGAGTGGGCTAGAGGGCGAATGTCTGTGGAAAGGTTGCAATGATCTGTAGCAACTGCAGGCAGCGAGGTGCTCCCAGCCAAGCGTGACACGTGGATCTTATCGCACCCTGAGATTACTCAAGGCAAATATTATGTCTCTTAAGCGTGGATGTTAACATGTAGCTTGATTCAGATTTACAAGTGATGGACGCACATGAACGCTCTGTCATTAGGTAGCTACACCCTATTCGCTATAACCTTTATAGTAAATCTGGGGAATTTACGGAGGCCAGTCTGAAGGCAGACTAATTCTAGTGTAAAATCCTTTGCAAACTGACTTGGCCTGTAACCTTCTTTTGCTTCACTGGATTCTCCTGTAAACCTAATATTAAATGTCAGGAGAACAGTGTTGCACTTCTCCCTTCTAACCTTAACCTTAAGGGAAAATTAACCCTGGTTTCCCCTTTTAACCTATGGGAAATATTATCATTTTCCTTGGTCTCTCCATAACCCTTTACTGGTCTAACCTCACAACTAGCTGATCAGACATTTAGACCTGTATACTGAATCCTGCAATTTCTATCTCTTCGATTGGTCATTAAAGCTGAACACCAGCAGTACATACTGTCTCAAATGGAGGAGAGACATGGCTACTTTGTTACAACATGGTAAATTATAAACTTGGTGAGGTCAATAAAGTGTTAGTTCTAAGCAACAATTATAAGGAATGTTCTTTTGACCACTCCTGCACTGAAATTACTGTACGTTTTTCAGGTCTTTTGCTACAGGTACATGTGATCCTTGGAATGTGTCAGCAATTTCTACTGTCTGATAGATATAACTTCAGTCTTGGTGCTTTTTCTCTGTATATGTATATGCAAACATTGTATATTATAAGTACTGTATATATCATAATATATTTTATTTATCTTTAAATATAGTACTTGTGATAGCATTTATCACACTTGTATGTACAATAGTTCAAATTCTTGTCTTGCTCTTAATTATAAACATGACAAAATAAGCTATTAAATGTTTTCCCACCTTGTATAATAATAGAAGAAACATAAATCTGGGTTTGAATGGCACTCACTGACTTTTACTCGAATATTTAATTAAAGAGGAGAGCTCTCTTTTTTATCCTTTGTTTTACAACCTCGTAACACTGTCACACCACAACAAAAAAAGTATTTTTCCAAAAACATTTTCCTTCTGTTCACAGACATGGTTAAAATGAAAGACTACTTCAGAGCTTGTTATACTCTACTGCTGTGTCTTACATACCCAATTCTTGATTGTACTGTAAGTATAACCAAGGATTGCACAGTGCAAAGTGGTTAGCTCTGTATGTTATCGCTGTGTTTGCGTGGCTTTCTTCTGGTAAGAAATTGGTAAAGTATTAAAGTATTAAATGTTTATTGACCAAATAGTGCTTTCCTGTGCTATGCATACTGTACTAGTGACAAAGAGTTTAATCAAATACAATGATTATATTGTTGAGAGATGATGTTGTTATCATGTTTCTACCACAACTCCGAATGAGATACAGTAATATATATTACAAGTATATAACACTAGTGTATAACACTAATATTGCCATATTCCACCAATTAATAGAATTATCCTTTTTACATACAGTATACAAATTATTAGTAATTGTGTGTAAACATTAATTAAAATTACTGTACAATTTATAATTTTATTTTATAGTGGCTTTAAAATCATTGTATTTATAAGCTATTAAAACTTCAGATTAAAATTATTTTGATTAGTGTCAAACCAGAGCTTAACAAAGTCATTTCCCAATCAAAAACACAGCAAAGCAACCGACTACAATAACACAATTTATCCGATGACACAGATTAGCAAAGTTCAAAGACCATCAAGAATTTATCAATAACCCAGCAAAACAGAATCTCAAAAGCAAAAGCTTGCCAGAATACATAAAATCCCATGTTCTTGTCTTGTAAAATGTAAAGGAACATTAAAAAATATTCCCATGCATGAGAGACTATACTCATCTCCAGGCTAAGAGGCAATTGAGAGCTATTGGCTCTTGGAGCTATTTTTTTAAAACTAACCTCCTTGAAAAAGCTAGTCTAATTGTTACACATTGTTGTCATTCAATTTGTTTTCCATCCTTCAGAGATGGTACTTCCTATGACGGTCAGATCGGAATTTTTTGTTTACATACTGTATCAGGTAATTGTCACGCCCTGTACACCTAGGGGGCGCTCTACTTCTGTCCTGTTCCTAGTTCCCTGTGCTTATTCATGTTTTTCCCGTGTGTCTTGTTGTTTGGCCTATTTACTTCCTGTATCTGCTCTGTTCCTGGCTCAGCATTGAGGGTACGGATGTCCTGAGACCCGCCTAGCACCAGGTCGGCCTACGTCTGTGACCTGACGGCATAGGTTTCTATACCAACATCGTCTGACCCCCTGACCCTGGGCTAACCCTTGTGTTGCCCCTTTTACCGCTAAAGGTCTTTACTGCTCTCCTGGTCATTCCAGGGCTTGCCCTTCCGACATCCGTGATAGTAATGATAAATCAGATTCTTATTAGTGGTAATCATTTAGCATCTAGAAGTAAATCAAATGCTTGTTTATGGCTAACAGGAAAAAACAACCCTGTCTAGCAGTACCTAGGGGCATTCTGTAGTAATTACTATAGCTATTATACCTTTTTATTATTTTTTAAGAAAAGATATACAGGCAATCAAGAAGAAGATAACTATGGGTTCGTACCTGCTTTTTCTTTTTATAACATCAGAGTATTGTATTTACTGGCTGTCGGGAATGGAAACCATAAAGCTTTTCATATGACAAAAGAGAATTTCAGAAACCTTTTGGCTCTCTGTGTTTAGATGACTTATGATTTGTCCCTGAGCCACAATATTAAAGAAATGACAACAAGGCTTACAATGTATCATCTGCAGATTAGTCTGTAAGAAGATAAGCATGAGTTTCCTAATCTTTATGAGGGGATTTATGCCCACAGTTTCGTACCATAAGATGTCATATCCTTACATGATGGTGTTATTTATAGCATTGCTTTTAGGCACTTTTAAGATTAGAGTTCAGAAAAATGGTGTACCTAGGATTTATCCTTGATGCAGAAACAAAGAAATGACTTGAACAGATCTATATGACCTTACATTGAAAATGAGTTTTAAAAGAGCAAATATGGTAACACAAACCCTTTCTGTGTGTCAAGGAGATCCAGGTATAGTCAATTAATCAAGTGGAATTGTATCATAAATAAGTTCAGGCCCAGATTTATTTAAAGTCCACACTTTCATTTTAAGATATTTATTCTCCTAGAAAAAAAGCAAGGCTCAATATGTCAAAGTGTACTTTTGACACAGAACAGATTTTGACAATTGCAAATTGAAAAGATGGGCAATAGTGCAACAGCTTAACATTTTTTTCCCACTGCAAGTCAACAAAATAGCCAGTTGAAATGTCTTTTACGTTCATCTAGAAGGCAATACCATGAAATGCACCTCAATGTTACCATTAAGTATTTTGTCAGAATAAATATTAAATATTAGTTCTGATTTACTAAAAAGTACATTTTTTACAGAAATCACTTAGAAAAATGGAAATGACTTGTTAAAGCTCTGTATGCAGGATTGTGATTGTATTATATTGTATTAAATAACAGAGGCAAAAGAAGTACAAATTCCTATGAAGATCTTAGTAAGATAATACTTTGAACATAATTATTAATGAAATATGGTGATTTGCAAAAGGAACCAAAAATTAGGAATCAATTCAGCTTGAAATGGTCAACCTATTTAACCTAATTGTTTGCAGGTGTCAAGAGTCTGGGGTTTCTTGATTAAGAAGTAATGTGCATAAAAAGGATATCTGCATTATTTTATCTATATTACCACAGGCTAATAATGGATACAGTACATCATACAAACAAAATTTCACTGGTGTCTTTTATGATAAAAAAGCACAACAACATTTATCCAAGAAAATAAAAGGACCCATTGGAAATATTTTTCCTATGGACATAAACCAAGTATAGTAGGGTGTCGACATTTGCAAGGATTCAGTGTAGAGAACCATTGGGAATAACCAAATTCCATATAACCAAGTCCACCCCTATACCATTGTATAATGTTCTACAGTATATAGTATATTGGGTTAAATTATAGAAGTCACCCTCCCTTATATGATAATTAAAATACTAATGTGTTAGCTTTAAGTTAATTAAAATTGACCAACTAAAACAAACAACAGTTTCTGTTCTAGATCAAGATTATATGTCAAGTCTCTTCAAAGTTTGACCCTGCCCAAAGAAAAGATTTAAAGATAATTATTTATGTTCTGTACAATACATGCAGCAACATGCAATTATCACAAAAATATATTATATTGTATGTTTACACAAGTTAAACATGTTGAATTTTGCTTTTGATGTATTTTCTTCAGATGCAGCCACCTAGAAAGCAAGGTCCTCCTCTTATCCTCCTGTGTTAATAATTAAGGTTCAGTTGGTATACTGTACTGCTGAAGGCACCTGCTGTATCCCAGACAGCATGTCACCATGGTGTTTTTATTTTTTCAAATAATCTGATAATAATAATACTGCACTTCTCTGTAAAACTATGAGGTGGTGCAGTGAATCTTTAAAGCTGTATGTGGCTATCAAACAAATAATTGCAGGATTAAATGTTTATTAACTCATTAGTGTGCAAATCATATTGTTTGCATACTGTACTACAAACAATTTAATTAAATACAATCACATTGTTGAGACAGGATGTTATTACTGTACCACATTGCTACCACAACTCCAAATGAGATACTACAGGTATGTCACAATACTGTATAACACTAACAGAACTATCATTTTTAAAATCACATACAATATACAGAGTTATTAGCAATTGTGTATAAATACTAATTCAAAAACAGATCATTTTAAATTTTGATTGTTTAAAATATTACTTATAGTGGCTTTAAAAACATATTGCATTTAAAAGCAAAAACATGTAAGTTTTGTTTCTCCTTACAGCAGAGTTTTTGGTTCCTCTCCTATGTTGTCTTCTGGTTTTTTCTCTTTCTGTATTGTAATGTCATGTTTTGTCATACAGCTTTTTTAACTGCCTTGGGGCAACCTTGTTGTGAAAGGCGCAATATAAAAATAAATTGAGTTGAATTGTAGTCTACTGGACTTAAACCAGGGACTTAAACTTAAACCAGGGGATAGTGGGGATGGGGGATGTGCATGTGTTCCACAAAAATACTTAGTGATACTTGCAGCTCTGTGTGCATGTTTGTGCCTTTGCTTGTACCAATATGGATAAAAAGGAGCCCATTGTTTGTATTTATATTGTTTTTTTTTTCTTGGTGCATTTAATGTGTTTGCTAGAGATTAGAGTAATGTAAAACAAATTACCACGACTACATAAATGAAACCTTAAGTCACAGTATCTTTACACAAGACATGGGAACCAGAAAGAAAGCACACAAAGGCTATGTGCATCTTTTGTCCTTGTAGCCTGAGGGGGGCCTGCAGGACAGTAAGATTGATTTAATTTGTACATTACGGAATTACTAGAAACTGTATTTTTGGTTTTAAGGTTTAAGTAAGAAGTAATTTGCTATAAGCTTTTAATTGTTTGATAGACTTTCTCTTACACTATATTTCAGTGTTCCTGGACTGTCATTCCATGGAAAACAAGTGTCACCCCTTGTCATTCTGCTATTATTTTGCACATTAGGGAATTTGCTAGAAACCATATTTGGTCTAATGATTGGAGTCTTTAATTATTATAATTAAATTATAATCTTTGATCTTTATTTTACAAAACAAGTACCAAAACATTAGGGCAGACACCCTCCGAATTACATGAACATCATTCAAAGCGATACTGTACACTATAGAATGGTGTATACAGCCTGTTTGGTCCTGTGGCCTGTGGGGGCTACTGTCATAGGCCTCCAGAGGCAATTTCACCTGGAATTGTGTCCCCTCAAACAATTCATAATATCTCTGGCCGTATAGACATTAGAGGCCTTGCATTAAATGTAAACCATCAGATCTCTTATACTGTATATTTTACTGTGTTCACTCACCAGACAGGAAAAAACCCCATCAAGAAACATCAATTTTTCAAGCTGTGGCCCTGTCAGAAAGCTGAAAATGCATGTAGAACATGTCCTGTGTGTCTACTAGGTTGGATAACAATTTGAGACAAATTAAATAAACACAAAAAATCTATACAATTATTTGTGAAAACAGGACCTGGAATGTTATTGCTTACATACCTGGAAAATGTTTAAAACTTACTTAAATCCACTTTTAATGGTTCTTTTCTTCCAGGTACAGCTTTTGTTCAATAACTATTAAAATGAATAATGAATTTTCAGAAAAAGACACTACCATAAACACAGACAATACCTTGAGGTCGAATACAAGGTATCATAATTATTTTACATTTCTGAGAATGAATGTTTAAAATTCTCTCTATAAAAATAAGCAGTGCATGACCAGTGACATTAGTTTTGTTACTAAGGTAAATAATCTTAACCTCTGTACACAAAAGAACAGCAGGATCAGTGAACATAGTCAATATTTTCTGATGAGTGGAGTTCCTGAATAGATAAGACATTCTGCAGTTTGTGGTGGATGGTTATCCCTTACTGTTTTCAAAGGCACTACCTCCAAACCTGCTTTGTTCTACAGTTTATGGTAGAAAAAAAGTTTCTTACAATATTTTGAAGGATAAGAACTGCAATATACAGTTCTGCATATATGATTTGTAAAATGATTAGTAACAAAATTCCTACAGTGTCAAAAACTGCCTGTAAAACGGAGCACTTTTCCATACTTCTGTATTACCTGTTCATTTGCTAAGAACATAAAGGGGTGTCAAGAAATATTTCATGGTAGAGATTATACTGTTTTTATTATGCTTATTTAATGTGTTATGGTTTTACAGGAAGTCAAATAAATTGTAACTTTACCATCTTCATAAATTTTTGTTAAAATACCACTCCAAACCCTTACATTTATTTTGTCTTTATCTCAGCCTTCCTGCTTCTTGAGTTTTGAACCACTTAAGGAGGGTTTTTGTTCCAATGAAGGAGGGTAGAATTACTTTTTACTGAAACACGGAAATACAGCTTGCATTTTCACTAAGAACATTGTAAACTGGTAGGAATACTTTCTTCATCTAAAAATACATTTACACTACCAGTCGCCCACTCACTGTGAAAATTAACTTGTCATTTTAAACCCAGTAGTGCAATTACAGTATTTCTGAACACTGTTGCTATGCAGAAAGCACAAACTCACATCTCAACAGTACAGTTAAATATATACTGTATTCAGTATAACAGAATTATGTACACATCCACTGAAGAAGCCAAATAAATTGGAGAATATCCACTGAAGAAGCAAATCAAATATTGTGTTGCTTTTAATTGAAGAGACATATTCATTACTGTTGATTTCCAGGAACGGAATTATGCCCTTTATTTATTCAATTAAGCTACTTGGCAGTTAATAAAAAAAACATTTTTGGGGTTCTCAATAAATAAACATTACAATTCATGACAAGGATATCCCATGTTTGTAAGAGCCTAGTGTAAGTTACTGTTTACACAAAAACATTTTTAATTCTACAAAGGAACAAGTAATAGGTTTATTCCAAGAAAAGAAAGAAAACACAACGTTTTGGCCGTGGAGCCTTCTTCAGGTGTAAGCACCTGAAGAAGGTGCTCATTTTTAATTCTGTGTGTTGATGCAGTTGATACTCTCTTTGAAAGTTCCATTGATGGAAATATTTTATACTTCTAAAATTACATATAATGCAATCTGTTACAGTTTGTAGAATCAGTGTGTACACGTTTCAGTATTTTGTCAAGGGAACATGTAAAATAATACATAAAAGGCATCTACTGTACAGTATATGAGGGACAGTTAGAAATTGCTTTTGAATCATTTTGTTCAGATTGGAGTCTTCAACACATAGGGAACTTGACTAATGTCTTCTAAATTTTGAAAGGAAAAAATATAAAGAGGCTATTTAGAAGTTTGATTGAAATACAATGAGGAGACTTAGTCTCTGGGTAGAGTAAGTATAGTTATATTGGATGGCTATTGCTAGCCAGTACAGCAGGCGAACAGAAATAAAGTTAAACTTTCTGAAAGAACTAATACACAGATATGTTTGAACTGACTGGACCTGGGAGCAATGTATTTTAAAGTTTAATAGTACAAATTGCAAGGCTTTAGAAACTCATAAAATGTCTTGACATTTGTCTTCATTGCCCTCTTCAAATACAAATATACTGTAGTACAAACATTTCAAGAAGGGCTGTCTGTTTTGATTTTGGTTTAATAGTTATTTAATGATACAAAGTTATACATTAACTGGCTGTATTATATGGTTTGGTGGATGTTGTATCTCTATGCATTACCAGAAGAAATATTCAGACTTTATGTTAAAGTTTGACGTCTGTATTTTCTTTTTCTTTGCTGTATCTTTTATGTTTTTCTAGTATGATGAACATCTCATCTCTTATTGAACCAGTAAAAGTGTGGTTATCATTGTAATTTCTTCATTATAGTGATAGGTATACTCTCATGTTAGCATACTCTCATATTAGCATTGAGTTGTCTGTTCTTGAAAATTAAATTT
Source organism: Lepisosteus platostomus (assembly GCF_059453375.1). Taxonomy (NCBI): domain Eukaryota; kingdom Metazoa; phylum Chordata; class Actinopteri; order Semionotiformes; family Lepisosteidae; genus Lepisosteus; species Lepisosteus platostomus. The sequence goes on along the minus strand of NC_142622.1, from coordinate 32,312,827 downwards.
CACTGGGATTTAACCCACATCATAGATGAAACTACTACACATCATAGTTGAAACTATTTCACATCTCAGAGGAAACTACTTTTGCAACAGAAGTCCTTTGCAAATGCAACTTTACCCATTCCCCATTTATTTTAGGGTGTCATTATGCATGTCTTTACATAACCCTAATGTTGTGTAAATAAGAAGTGACCTTTTCTTAGCTATCGCATGAATAGATATTGACAGTTATCCTTCTTTATTTATAAATAAACTCTTTGCTTTTTGAAAAACCCTGTAATTAGAATAACCCACCCTTCCATCCTTTTCCTAATTCAATTTAGGCAATGGATGCAAGGTGGGATACACCCAGGAAGGGACGCCAGTTATAATTAGAATACTTAAATGCCAAATATATTATTAAAGTGATAAGAACCGGAGAGGAAAGCGAGAAGCAAATAAGTATATAAATGCTTACTGTTAAATAATGAAACATAAATTCAAATATACAGTAAATAATAAAAATAATAGAATCTCTTGTGTTCTTCCCAGATATGATTGCAATATGAGTTACTCCCAGTTTCCAATGAAAAACTGTGAGATAATATGCAGAGATTGGCACACATGCATGAAAATAAATTGAGACTGAAGTGTAAAATAGAGCCCTAGTGGATGTTGGTGGTGACTGCTTAACCCATGTTAATTACCCACAGAAGGCACTCATTGCACTGCTTGCTCTTTGAGTATCTAACATCAAATTTCCAAAAACCGAAAACTTTACAATGGGACACAAGGGAGATTTTCATGTAATGTTGAAATTTCATATGTTGCATCACACATATGTTTCATATGTTGCATCACACATAGCCTGGCAAAGCGATGTAAATTTAATGCTAAGAGATCTATGCCTAGGATGACATTTAATGTATACAACGTATGGTGTACAGGGATTTTCATACATCCTGTGTCATCATTGCTTGGTATTTTAAGCATGGTTTATATAGTTCTTAAGTATATAAAGTACATCACTTCCATAAAATTCTCTAGGCCTTTTGTTCCTCTTTTAAAATAGATATTTTCTTTACTCTATAAAATTAACTTGGAGGATCTTTCAATCCTTGTAAGAGATCTTTATGAAGTGTTAGTGAAATCTAAAGTGGTGCCTTTCAATCTGTTAAATGCATTATAAAAAGTTCTGTTCATTGTTTTTTTAATACACAAGGAACACATAGCTTATTATATTTGTAATGATGGACAGACAGATTTAGCATCATTGCTAAAAAGTACCGAATGAATAATGACAAAATGCAATTAAATACTTGTAAAAAAGAACAAATACGATACATACTTGCCTTTGATTATTTAATTATTAAAAATATCTTCTCAGCTGTATCTTTTGCATTGTTATTTGCTATTATAGACATCTTCTGTATTTTGAAAGATAAACTTTCAAGAACTGTAGTGGAGAAGATAACATAGGAAGCAGCCTTAATATGCAATACATGTGTCATGTGTCTCAATATAAACTCTTTCTCGCAATGAACTCCTAAAACAACTCATTAATATACAGTATGTTTAATGATAGTTACCAAGCAAATTGCCAAAAATATGGAATAATGCAAAATACACGTGGAATTCACAAGATATGAGGTGAAAAGCAGCAAGAGACAGAGGCAATTAAAGAAGCCCTTAAATTTAGATGCAGGGGCTTGTAGAAAGCATAGGAAAGGCTCTCCCAGACCACACTTAGAACTCCACGAGCGGACTGCACGATTGTGGTCTTTATTGACTGGCAGCCCTAAGAGCCCCAAAACACAAATTCCCCTGACTCATAGAGAGTTGTGGTGTTGCCTCACAAATGGGTGTAGAAAGCTGACAGATCAACTTGAAGGATGATACAGTTCTATGCCCAAAGAACCTCCATCTGGGACCTCTTAATGCCAACAACACAATATCTGCTAAATAAATATGGACATACATTTATGAAGTCTTTTGCCGTGCCATTGGAATGGCCTTTCATTGTTTTACAGTTATTGATGACCTGCTCTCCACAACCTCTCCCTTTTTACTGATGATCATGTGGCAAGCTTTTGTTGTGGTTTTGAGACTCAGTGGCTCTGTAGTTCCTGGATCTGCTACATCCAAGACCTCTCTCCTCATTTACAATAATCTTCCCTTTTGGGATCTTGAATTTTCAAGGCCATTGCTCCCCTCTGGGGCCACTGTTAGTCAGGAAAGTCTATAATGTTCTCTAATAACAGATTCACGGTCAAATCCCAAACCATTTATCTTTAGTAGCTCCCTTCTCTCTTCAAGTTCTAGAATTCATCCATCTCATATTTAAGTAATATCAAGCTTATCTAACCCCCTTCAGTGTGGACAAAATTGCAGAAGCCCACACACTATCTATGTACATACTGTGCTGGCTGGTCAACATATGCTATCTTCTGCACTTTTCATAGACTATCCCCAATTCCCTTTGATCTCTTTCTGTTCATTGTCTTCATCACAAATGGACGAGACCTCCCTCCATTTCTCTCCAAGCTCTATTAAATCCTTCTTCTCCAGAAATCAGTAGAAATCAATCAATTGGAAACCAGAAATCAGTGGAAAAGGTCAGTATTAGGAAAGAGCCTGTCTACAATATGATTATCTGCAGCAAAGACAGCAGCTACTTTTGGTGAGAGAATGTTATGATTTTCATAGAGCCTTAGTACATTGATTGACTGATGTAATTCAGAAGCTGGACAGGAACAATATGGAATACCTTCAGATTCTTCATGTCAAAACCTTCCTCACTTCAAAGGAATGAACCAGGGAGGCTGCCGCAAGGGTGAAGTTGAGGTGGAGGAGTTTGTGGTAGAAAAGTTGTTCATAGAGATGTAAACTGGAGGTATATGATTAGGCCCTTCCCACGACCTGCAGTGTGTTGCAGCCTGGAAAACAAAGGAACTAAATTTTGTACTTAATTTTTTGTGTTAAAAGTAAGCCAAAGGAAACAAAATGGGGAAAAGGCATCTGTAAATAGTTGGGTGAATGCTGATTGTTTGGCAGTTGCATCTACTTGTTAAAGTGTCACTTAAAATGATTAAAAATCAAAGCCACATTCAGAGCCTTTGTCAAATGTAAACCCTGGAAAACAGCCACTGGACAACAACTAGGCTCTCCATCCAGTATCACTGTTTTTTTAAAAGCAGTTACCCAAAACTTACAATATTATTATTTTTAAGAACAAATATATGTTAAAAATACTATTTGTGGGGGAGTAATGTGTTTTTTGTATTGTGTTTGGTGTAATGTGATATCTATTGAGCAGGGTACCTTTATTGTTTACTTAACGTTTAAGTTTATTGTGGGAGGTTATAGGGGTGGAGCTTTTACAACAGAAGACAGAGGCTGAGCTTTGTTGTTTTGTTGTTAGTTTTTTGGGTGGATGTTGTTTGGTGTTTCCATTATAACCATGTTTGCTGCATTATAATAAATATATTAGGATCTTTTATGTATTCATTTTGCTAGAGGTCTAGTTTAATTGGACATCCACTAAGAACTGACCCCAGGTGATGATTTGAGGGAAGGGCAAGGCTTGTGACAAGATATTTATATGTAAGAGTGTGGAAGTGTGAGATTACAATATGACTTTCTTCTGAACTTGTGTTTAACAACAATGTTTCAGTAGTATTCTAATCACAACTAAACAATCCAATAAAAATAAATGGGTATCAAACTTTATACATTAGGTTTTGTATTAACTCATCTGCCTGAGGAAATTACTTGCCTTGTCTATAAAGTCACAGCTGTCATAACCTGCAAAGGATTAAAGGAACCTCAAAATACTGATCCACTTTTTTGACTGAGCTATTGGAGCTAGAGCTTTGCTTAATCCAATTAATTCAGGCATGCAATGTTTAGCAGGAAGTGAATGAGATGCAAGTGTGATGCAGGCAATGGAAAGCAAGTAAGGAAACAGGTTGTAGTGCAACTACCAAATCCTACCTCACTTGAGATTGGAATTGTGTGTTCAGCAGCGGAAGACTCACAAAAAGTAGCCTCAGGTGGACTGTACTGACACAGACGTAGGATAGGTACTGATAGTAAGTCACTACTTGCTGAAATTTGCTTGAACTGAATGGATGAGGACAGATACCAAAAAGAACCCCAAAAAGAACAAAATAAATAACACATATTTTACGTATTTGAAACCTAAAATGTAATTAGATCTTAATCCAAGTCCTAATAACAGATAAAGTTAACCTGATGCTGATGAAACAAATGACCCACAATATGACAATCTTTCAATATTTATTTATCCTCAAATCTTCTGATACAATACATGATTTGTGGTTGTGTCACAGATGGCAAGCCATCCAGGTCCTGAGGCATCAAAGCAGCCCTAAACCATTACAATCCCATCACCATACATAATGGATGGGATGAGGTTCCTCTGTTTGAAAAAAGTGTTTCTTTTTCACCAAATATAATGCTTCTCATTCAGAGAAAGTCTCATTCATATTTGACTCATCTGTCTAGAGAACATTGTTCCAGAAGCCTTGTGGTTCATCACTGTGTTCTTTGGCAAACATCAGACAGGCAGCAGTGTTCTTTTTGGAGAATAGTGGTTTTCTCCTTACTATTTTTTTTCCTTGAATACCATTCTTGTTCAGTCATGTTCTGGTAGCTGAGTCATGTACAGCTACACTAGCCAAGGTGAGAGTGGCCTGAAAATCCCTGGACATTACTATATGCTGGCTTGTTCTTCGATATATTTTGGTAGGACAGCAGCTTCTAAGTAGAATGACTATGGTCTTGAACTTTCTCCATTTGTGGACTATCTGTCTGACAGTGGTTTGGTAGCTCCATGAAACAATTTTGTAACCCTGTCTAGGCTGATAAGCATCAGTATATGTTTTTCTGACATCCCCAGAGATTTTCTTATACCGTAGCATGACTTTTTCACACACTTTAAATTTAAATTTAAATGTAATATTATCTTGTTTTAAAGCATATTTTTCTCTGTGGTGCTTAAAGGCTTGGTAGAGGAAGAAGACCATACTTATAACAATACTTATTGCATTTAAACAAGATAACATCACCTTTAAACACAAAACTTATTTAAACAAGACAAAATTGCATTTGTATGAGATAACATGAGGAATACTGCGGCTAACACATCACTATCAATAGGGCTCTCTTCATTAATGCATTGCTCTTTTGGCTACAGCAGCAACATGTGTGCTGTCCTGAAAGTATTTTTGGTTTTGCTTTACATTTCCATATATCTTTACATTCATGTCTATGCAAACCTATACAAAAATACTGTTTCACCTCCCTTCACATGCCACTTTTCCTGACATTTGTTGTTTAATGTAAGCATAGGTTAAATGCTTGTATGGTTATTGTGCCTAAATATTCAACAATCGACCAACAGTAACAGTAGCAGTAATTCAACAGTAGGTACAGTATAAGTTTTCCTGTTACATTGTTATGTCATCATAAATGTTCTGTTTAATATTTAAATATTGGGCAACAATCTATATACTGTACATTTCTGCAGTTTCACATGAAGAGTGAAATACATTTTTACGTCTTGTTATTTCTGCTTTTCACAAAAATGGTGAAAATGACATGCCCAGGAATACTCAATCACAGAGTGCTTTTATTTTTATATAAAAAGACAGTATACATGCTCCACTAGACAAATTCATTTGCACAAAGTTAGGGACAATTTTATTTATATATATTTCAATCTATTATTGAAATGGTGGTGGCAGAATTGGAGATGCTTTGGGGATTCTTCTCTGTGACTGGGACTAGAAAACTCATAAAGATAGAAGGAAAAATGGATGGAGCTAAGTACAGAAAACTCCTGGAGGAAAACATGCCTCAATCCACAAGAGCACTGGGACTTAGAAGACGATTCATCTTCCAACAGGACAATGACCTGAAACATACAGCAAAGGTAGTGCCTTAAAACCAAAAAGGTTTATGTCCTGAAGTGGCCTTGTTAAACCCCAGACCTCAATCCAATTGAGCATCTGTGGAATGACTTAAAAATTGCTGTTCACATCCAACTTGATGGAGATTGAGCAATTTTGCCAAGAAGAATAGGCAAAAATGTCAGTGTCAAGATGTGCAATGTTGATAGAGACTTACCCAAAGAGACTCACAGCTGTAATTGCTGCCAAAGATGGTCCTACCAAGTATTAACTCTGGGGGGGGGGGGGGTGTGTGTGTGTGTGTGTGTGAATATTTATGCATTCAATTGTTTTCTGTTTTTTATTTGTAATTTGGTAAAATGTCTGGATGTTTTTTCACTTGGACATTATAGAGTACTTTGTGTTGATAAGTAGCAAAAATTCTCAGTTAAATACATGGTTCCATGCTGTCACAAAATAAAATGTGAAAAGGTCCAAGGGGGGTGAATACTTTTGCAAGGCACTGCATTAGGCAATCTTGTGTACTAAGTAATTATTGTATTTAAACAATGTTATCTAATTTAAATGCAATATTATATTTTTTAAATGCAATAAGTATTGTGTCACAAGACTGAAATGCCAAATGCTAGAAACACACTGAGTTATGGACAGCAGGTGACTATTTATACAGGATGTAAGAGAGCAGAAGTGTGAGACTACAATTTGACCTCCTCTAATCTGTTAAACAACATCATTTAGTTTTTTCTGTGAATTATATTTCTTTTGACACAAGAAGAGAAAGTGAATACCTCCTTCAGGATATTTTAAATGTGTTATAGAAAATAGGCAGGCAGTATGTAGCTTTGGAATAAATGATGGTGCACAAAGGAGATAATAACTTTAATTTGTGAATCAAGACTGAACATTAACAGTACCTGTTTTATTTAATAAAATAATTAAAAGGGCCATTTAATGATGCATGATGTTGTTTTATTTCCCATTTCACATTACTCAGTTGTTTTTGTTGGTATTGTTTCATAGGCTATAATAAGAATAAAACTTTTATGTTAAGTATGTGGATAATAAGGTCTACAATCATTAAGACTGTTAAAATTGAAGTCTTTAGCTAGACAACTGTGAAAGCAGTTGACTGTAACGAAAGCGTTCTTTCCAGACCCTATGCAGACGACACAATCCGGGGATGAGTGAGGAAAACACGGGGAAAAAAGCATGCGGGAGTTGGGAATGAAAACAGGGATCCTGTCCGTGGTGCGATGGTGTTCGGGGAAGGTGTAGCCGAGGCAAACAATCCAGAAATGAGTCCACAGGGAAATCCAAGAGGAGACAAAAATCCAAACCCGGGTGGTCTGTCCAAGACAAACAGGGTTAAAAACAGGAACCGGGTTGGGACTGGCACGGGAACAGGAACAGGAACTAAAAACTTGACAGGACTAAGCGCTTCCAGGTCCCGGACTCGCCTGGTACAAGAACCAAAGCAGAGCGTGGAAGAGAGGAAGCGTCTGGCTTTTAAGGGGAACTGAAAAGGGGGCTGGAACAGGGAGAAGGTGCGGGAGATGAGTAAAAAACAAGGAAGGGCTGGAGCGTCCTAAAGAGGAGGGGTTTACGAACGTGACACTGTGAGGACATAATTATAGAACTACACGAATGTGGGGTGTGTAAAGAGATTTTCCAAGTGTAATGTTGTAGCTATTCAAGCAGCTTATACTGTACATTTTGGGTCATGAAAGCACAACGTATATTTTACACTTATAAACTTTGAGCTAACAGCATTAACCTGTCACAGCAGAGTGTAAATTTGCATTCACTCAGACCAAATGAATACTTAAAAACTTTCTGTATAAAAGAAATACAGATTTTTTCAAGAGCCATTGAAAATATAAGGAGGTAACTAGCAGAGCTTTACGCCACTTTCCACCATGCATATTATGATTCTGATTAAGGCTTTTCCTTCTTTTCTGCATTGTGTTGCTGCTTGCCTGTGCACCTTCCTGGATTACCTCTATCTGATGCCATGAATTGTTGCTATATTTATCTCCTGCTTGCTGACCAGCCTGTTCCCTGCTATCAGAGACTGCTGATTCTGCTGTGTGTTGTGCTGCTGTTGCGAACAGTGTTGACCTACCTCTTTCCATTTTGTCAATGACAGCTATACATTCTATCAGTTCAGGGTGGCTGTGGTCAACATGCTATGGATGGGCAGTGCGTTAGTATTTTCTATACTTTAATATAGACTAATATTTACATTCTCTTACTCTGTGTCAATGTTACTGTGTTTTCAATTCCTCACTGGCCATCCGTGTCATGTATTAACACCAGGGCTTAGGTGGAGTTTTTGTTAATAATAATAACTCTATTTGCAATATCAGTCCTTGTTTTTTACATTATCAACAATATTCACCCCAGACCCATGTTATTACGTACTGCTGTTTGCATGTAAATATTGATCACCTCTAATCCTAAAATTTCTTCTGTGAGGAATGCTAAAAGTCTTGCTATCTTTAATTACTTGGTCGGTGACAAAGCTCTGCTTTGCAATGCATCAGAATGTTGATTTTTAACCGACAATTATAAATGAGTTTTTAAGCTACTAAATGGGGTTGCACCCCCCTGATGTAACTGCTGTATGTTGAAAAATCTTGCTATACTCGCAGAATGGTACATTAGCAGTCACTCAGTGAGTAGATGCTGGTCTAAATAAGGTTCAGTGTGCACAATGTCATATCCTTTGAGTATGTTTTATTTAATAAAAATAGGTATATCAATCTTTGCTGGTAGTTTTGGTTTACTGTCTTAAACCATTATATACTTTTAGATATAGTTATGTGTTTTCCTGGCTGCTCAGATACTGATTTCTTAACAACTTCTGATTTTCTTGTTTTAATTAAACATGCCAAAATTGCAACCTTGCTCTCGGTTGCTTGCTCTTTTGCTCAAACCATAAAACTAATAGAAATAGTTGTAGACTGAATTTGGCTAATCCAAATAGTCTGGTAGAAGAAATCACTCACCTGCAGTTGGTTTAGTCTGATTTATTTGAGAAACTGAGATCTATATATACAGTACAGTCACCTCCGAAATTATTGGTACCATTGATAAATATGAGCAAAAAAGGCTGTGTAAAATAAACAGCACAGTTAATAAGCTTGAAATGTACTCAAAAATACTCAAAAACTATATTCTTATGTTTTTATTCAATTGCGCAGATAAAATGTTTTTGTTATCAAATAATACTTTTATTTCTAAGACTCTTTAGGGGTGCTGATCATTTTGACACCTATCTTTTAAAGAAATAAAATCAAAATTAAATCTGAACTAACATTGTTTTTTCACCTTCATCTCAGTCTTAAGAACGTACAGTGTATCGTGGGATTTCATGACTTCCTGTTTCACTGAGGTATAAAAATGAGGATGTAAAATCCCTTTGCCACCCATTACCATGGAGAAAAGCAAGGAACTCACAAATGAAAAGAAACAAATGGTTGTTTTACTTGAATCAGACAATGGATACAAAACTAAAAAAACTAAATATACCACATACCACTATTAGGGCAACAGTGAGGAGAATGGTTTGGGGGGCAAAATAAAATACATGGGTCACAGATGGAGAATTGCAGAAGTTGGTTAAATTGTAACGTAAAAAAGTTTCTAAATCTATATTTAGATGCTACCTTCTTGCCAATAGGCTATTTGGAAGGGAGCAATTGAGAGCAACCAAAGTAACGTAAATTCCTGGAGTTTGTTAATGGCATTGGTACTTGGACTAGAACTTAGTGCTATGGTCAGATGAAATGAAAAAAGCAGTCTTTGGCCAAGTACACCAGCAGTGATTAGCATTAAAAGAAGAATGTGTATGTAGAAAAGAGTAAACCTACTGGAAAAACATATGGTGGTAGATCTCTGATGCTATGGTCCTTGGGCCCTTGTTAAGGCCATGGGCTTCATTAACACTACTAAGTACCAGGACCTCTTCCAGGAGGCTGTAACTTTACTGCAAGTGGATCTTCTATCAGAACAATCACCCCAAGTGCACATTAAAGTCCACAAAGATATGGTTAATTGACTACAAAATCAATATTTGTCAATGGTCTTGTTCTCTGGACTTTTAACATGATTGAAAACGTATAGTTTGAATTGAATAGTGCAGTCCATAACGGCAGACCAAAGGATAGGAACCTGATCTTTGTCAAGGGTACCAATCATTTTGGAGGGAATTGTACAAGATCTGTTGCATAAATAATAAGACACTGCCATAAATGATCAATTGTTAAACTACAGGTATATGTCTTCTTTTGTTTGATGATCTCCTGGTAAACAAATGAAAGTAGCAGGATGATTCCTTAAGTATTTGTGGAGGAAGACAGGCTAGAGTGTTCAATCAGAGGCTTTTAAACAACATCATATATCCTTTACAGATGCTAATAAAGTTGCTAGATCCTCCCTGTGTTCCAATCTTGTAGATAAAGGTAACAGTAATCCTACAGTCTTTTTTTCTACCATCAACTAAACACTCAATAAATCTGCTTTCCCTCCTCTACTGAATGTTATAAGACATTTATACAATTCTCCACAATATTAATAATCCATTGCTCGACCTCACCTTCTCCAATCATGTCAATTATGCCCATTCCTGTTTCTAAGTACTTCACATACAAGTGATGCAAGCTAACCTGTGATAACAACCCATTATTCTTATTGGCTATCAACAAAAGCTAATGAAAGTTGACGGTTTCAATATCATTTTGTGATAGTGCTGAAATTAGACCTTTAACTAAATTAGAAACCATGTTATTTTTAACTTTGTGTTATCATCACCCTTATTAGAAATAACATAAGTGTATCTTTTTGCATCAACATAAAATAATCATTTTATGCTGATCCTGGCAGGCCTTGCTATTGTTTCTACATTTATTTAATCAGGATAAGACAACTGTAAAACCTTGCATACTAGGGCGTCAAAATAGGCTTAAGGGCATAATAAAGGTCACTATTGAGGTCATTCAGCACACCTAACCCATTTGGTACTTAGGAGTTAATTTATAATTAATAAGTAATAATTGCTTACACTTATATAGCGCTTTTCTGGACACTCCACTCAAAGCACTTTACAGGTAATGGGGACTCCCCTCCACCACCACCAATGTGCAGCATCCACCTGGATGATGCGACTGCAGCCATAGTGCGCCAGAACGCTCACCACACATCAGCTATCAGTGGGGAGAGCAGAGTAATGAAGGCAGGTCATAGATGGGGATTAATTAGGAGGCCATGATTGGTAAGGGCCAATGGGAAAATTGACCAGGACGCGGCGGTTACACCCTTACTCTTTTTGAGAAACGTCCTGGGATTTTTAATGACCACAGAGAGTAAGAACCTCGGTTTTACGTTTCATCCGAAGGATGGCGCCTGTTTTTCAGTATAGTGTCCCCGTCACTATACTGGGGCATTAGGACCCACATGGACCACAGATGAGCGCCCCCTGCTGGCCCCACTAACACAACCTTAGTTTTTCCCAGGAGGTCTCCCATCCAGTTACTGACCAGGCTCACACCTGCTTAGCTTCAGTGGGTTACCAGTTGTGAATTATTGGGTGACATGGCTGCTGGCATGTCCAAATATCCTATCCATTTCTTGAAGGAAACCACAGTATCAGCTTCAACACCATGGCTGGGTAGCTTGTTCCATAGTCCACACCCATTTGTGTAAAAAAGTGCCTCATGCTCTGTTTTAAATGCAATCCAATGTAGTTTCCACTTGTGCCCTCTGGTTCATATTTCATTACTCATTCTGAAGTTGATTTTGAATACCTGTATCAAGTCTACTTCTATTATCCCTTGTTGCGAGACCTAAATGATCCAGTTTCTACCCTGTTAGTGTAGGACATTCCTTTAACCCATGGAATATATCTGGTTGGTCTTCTCTGGACACATTCCAGTAGCAATATCTTTTATCCCAATACAGAAGTCCAAAGCTACACTAGGATGGCTTAAAAATAAGAAGGTCAAAGTCCATACTTGAATCCTTTTGAGAATCTGTGGAAAGACTTGAAAACTGCTTCCCATAAGTGATCCCCAGGCAATTTGAGAGAGCTTGAGCAAATCTGCCCAAAATAACGTGAGAGAATTGTACCTGGCCAGTGTGAAAAGTTTATAGACACCAAAAAACTAGTTTAAAACCAAAAAACGTAAATAATTGGTATTTTCCATATACTATTTAATTTCTTATTTTGTTTTAATTTAATAATCTATTTAATTATTATTACAGTTAATATGAAGAAAGAGAGCTCTACTAAATAAAACTAGATGAATCAGCAATGTATCATGAAACAATGTAAAATGTTTTAGCACAATAGCAAGTATAATCAAGGAAAGACGTCAATTGTAAAAAAGTGTGTTGTGATCCACATGAAATAAAGTTATTGTATGAGTCTAAATAGAAGGTCTTCCTCAGACATACAAATTGGCTGTGGTTGTTCTTGTCAATAGTCTTTATAAGTTATTCCAGGTATTTTTAAAAGCTAACCTGCTTTTTCAGACACAAAAATGTTAGAATTAAAAATAGGCATACAAGAGAAATATTGCAGTTCAGCAGTAATATTGTAGTAATGTTTTTTCTAAGGATAGCTGATTAACAGGTAATCTACAACATTTTTTTTTAAAATACAGTACATATTTAAAGATCATGAAAAGAAAAACAGAACATAGGTAAACTGTTGCACACATACTGTGGTTACATATTAATTGATTACTGGCAATGTAAAAGACTGAAATTAGCAAAAGCCAGCTGCAGCAACTGCAGAGAGGCAACAGTATAATCAGTGAGGCGCATTTAGGCATAAATTCATATCTAAGATGGAGTCATTTATGAAAACATACCCACAAGTCAAGAGACCAGTAATTGCTGATGTGACAGTGTTCTGTCAAAAGCTAACTAGGATTTGCTATCAGCAAATCAGCAAAAATTAGAAGTCAAACTACATCAGCAACTAAATGCCTTGTTAGTCCCATCTTTGTTTTTTTTTTGTCTGAGGTCACCAAAAACTGCATTATTATGACACATTTGTGTGCATTTATCTTTTTATTTAAAATGTATCTTTGAACAAAAACAATTACTTAGATACTTTAAATGTAAGATAATGAGTTACCCATTTTAATGGTGTTGTTAAAGCAAAAAATAAGTATTTTTATTGATTAAAAAACATGGAAAGCTAAGCACTTTTACTTGAATAAAGTAATGTTAAACAATTAAGACATGAATAAAGAAGACAATTAAGATATCTTTTACTACCACCTAACATTGAGCAGGTAGTTACCTTTTTGTTATTTATATGCTTCCCATTTGGAAAGGGTTCTTAAAATATACAGGACTGTGCTTTTAAAGGAGATGCTATAAAAGATTAATTATTGCTTTTTAGTGAAGTGTAGAAAGTACATTAAAATGCCAGGCCCTTATTGTTACCTATATATGTTTGGTGTATATTCAGCATATTTAGTAATAGCTATAACTAGTTTCTTCCTCCACTCATCTCACTTGCAACAGACCAAATCAGATAAAGTTTCTTTCTTCACCGAGGCACTCCCAGCACACAGCAAGCAGCAAGTCTGACCATGGACTAACCCAACCCTGCTCCGTATTCAGAGACAGAAGTTTAAACTCATCATGGACATTTGGCCAATAGGTCTTTGAATACAAAACATCTTTATTCACATTATAATTCTCAAGAGTTCAACTATTACTCCAAACAGTTATTACTCCAACATTATTTCCTAACAGTCATCAAAGTGCTTTTGTGAATTTGTGATTTACTGTACTGTTCCAATTTCAAATTATTACCTTAAATTAAAACCCTTATATCACTACATATTTTATTCATTTTTTTACCAGTTTTAGTTTTTTAATAAAACACAAATCCTGCAACATATATTTTTTTGCTATACCAAATTTTAGAATCTCATTGATCAGAATCTTCAAAGCTTCATTACATATAAGGCAAAGTGTGCATACTGTAAGTGGATAGTATGAAGTGCTGCAGTAGCAATCAAATCTTATTGACTCATTATCAACTTCCTTTTTCTTCACATCTGTTTCTTTCTGCACATCCATAGAACTACTTTCTGTACTACAAGAAAAGTGAGCTGTATATTACCTTTTAAACCTGGAAATCACAAATAGTGATTGGTTGTGACATCGTCATTCTCCACCTTGTAGGTTCTTTATTGGTTGGTTACCCTTTGGTAACCAACCAATAAATGAACCAATGATTCAGTGTGACCTTTGACTCAAGGAATTAGTCAGGATGGTCTCCCTTGGTGTATACCAGACTGAAATGACATCGTTAGGGATGCCATCATTAGCTCATCATTAGGGAGATTAAGAATGTGCCCTTTTTATGATCAAACATACTTATGTTACAGACTTTGTATATGATTCATATCAGAGAGGGCCCTTTCAGCTACATTCTTAGTTTTTTAAACAGAGGTCAAAGCCGCTTAGTGTAATAATACTACCTTCCTGCGACTTTGTGTTTGTGCGCCATCCTTCGGATGAGATGTAAAACCAAGGCACTGACTCTCTGTGGGTGGAGCGGTGGCTCTGTGGTTAAGGATCTGCGCCTGTGGCTGGAAGGTTGCCAGTTTGAATCTTGAGACTGGAAGAGGAATCCTACTCCATTGGGCTCCTGAGCAAGGCCCAGGGGTGCTGTATACTGTAAATGGGTGACCCTGTTCTCTGACCCCAAGTTTTTCTCCCTGTCTGTGTGTCACATGTAGAGCAAGTTGGGGTATGCGAAAAAAGACAAACTCCTAATACAAGAAATTGTATCTGGCCAATAAAGTGATCTCTCTCTTATTAAAGAATAAAGAATAGCGGTGTTACCGGAATTTCCCATTGGCCTTTAACAATCATGGCCTCCTAATAATCCCGATGAATTGGCTTCATCACTGTTCTCCTTCCCATTGATAGCCTATGTGTGGTCTGGTGCATTCTGGTTTCATCCAGGTGAGGCTACATATTGTTGGTGGTGGAGAGGAGTCCCCATTACCTGTAAAGCGCTTTGAGTGGAGTGTCCAGAAAAGTGCTATACAGTATAAGCATAAAAAAATATTATTAGAAGAAAAACATTTAAAAAGAGAGCAGACCAATGTACTTACTGTAATTAACCCTGAAGTTAGTAGGTATATTTGTAGTGGTTATACTGTACAACTACAGATTGGCAAAATGGGGATTCTGCACAAACCAGGATGGCCTCCTGTCAGTCCAAATTTTTGTCTTGTTAATACATGACCTGCAACTCAGTTACTGTGCAGATACTGTACTGTGTAGCAAGTTTATTCCAAGTGTCACAGGCATAATTGTAGAGAAAATGCAATACATATTATTCATGTATACATTGTGTATATTAAACAAATATTATAGAGTGGTGCTCCTATGTCAACCAATATACCTTTTCCACTGTTGTATTCTGAACATTGAAGGTACTCATTGTAGAAAGCTCTGTAACTGATCACCTAAAGAACTGGTGAATATGATCTGGGTACTTTCTAAATCACACTACTGTACCATTAATAAAGATGCTTATTCATTATATACAGTAGCTACAGAGTGTTAGGTTAATGCCTTATAACTCTTTTTATAATACAAGTATTTATTAAAAGGCACATTGTTCTGCTATCATATGTAATTAAAATACCACTACTTTTGAAGATTTTATTTGCATTTGATTAACACTATTAAGGTTAAATCTGTAAAGATAACCTACAGTACATAATTCATAGCACTTTTAGTTAGAAGCCTACTGTACTGTATGTATTGCCATGTCTTATTGTTAAGATTTTGTTTTGTCCAATACTCTGTGAATTGAGGAAAGAGAGGCAACAAGGTCTCTGTGCTTGTGGGCAGGTAATTAGGTGGAATAAATTCCAATGTTGGTGATTTTAGAGTAGCATTTCATCCTAATCTGCATTTCTACGGGAGGTGGGAAGAAACCAGGGCACACAGAAAAAACACATAGAAAGAATGTGTAAAATCTGCACAGGCAACACCTGAAGCTACTGTAGCATCTAACCAAGGACCTTCAATCCTGCAAGTTGTGAGGCAACAGTGCTAACCACAATGTGGTTGAAGTATTGAAGCTGAAGTATTTCTGAATTACAGTACGTGGCTGATGATACATAAAGGCATTTCACAAATCTCTGAAACACTTTTAACTCATCTAGCAGTTTTTACTTTATTGCAGTTGAATTTGCTGTGCTCAGAGTGTGGCTTCAATCGAGCAAAAGTGACTTACTGTAAACTAAATTTGCTTTTTTAAATGAAGTTACATTTTTCCAATGCACTATAAACCTGCACAGGAGAAATAAATCTTGCAAAAGATTAAGGTGACATCTGACTGCAAAACATGTCCTCAAGCTAAGAGAATGCAAGATGTTATTTAAAATCTTTTGCCTAATGTTAAAGTTTAAATTAAACTGGTTTTCTATTAGGCATGGTCTGCCAAGCAGAAATACTCCACAAGATGTCAGGTCTATCTACTACCGTTGCATTAAGACTTGCCTTAGGACTGGTAAAACACTTTACTAATGCTTTGCTAGAATAGAATACCCACAGTGCAGTATAAAAGTTTAATTTTTTCTGCATGAAATGAGAAATATTATACCTGATTATGCAGAAACATGAACTGTAATTTATTTGTATGTGTTATGGGTCAATCTATGAAACCTAAATTTGTGTTTTCATGAATCACTGGATATTTTCATTTATACATGTTGTAGGAAAAAGGTGTACTATTTCACTTTTGCGACTTTCAAATTTTTTTGTGCCTTTTTAGAAGTTTTTTGTGCCTTAACAAAGCAGCCGGGTGCACAGGAATGTAGCTAAAGATGCCCCTCTGATAAAAGACATCATAAAACTGTATCAAGCTGAAGAGTGTAGTGACGTATAGTGCAGATGAGCTCCAGCAAGTCTCCAGGCTGGTTTATTCCCAAAGACCACAAGTCAAAGGTCAGTATCTAGCATCAAAAGGAAGATCCACCAATAAGTGATCTGCAGGGTGGGTACTAGAATCAAACCTGATAGCATCTTGGCCAGTCACCAAATGGTGATGTCACTGGATATAAACTGGAACACAAATCCTTCTTCTCCAGTTATCTACTGGCTTAAAACTGCCAAACTGACTTTTATAACCATGTGACCGCAAGCAGTCCAAGTCAGGACTTCACTTCTCCAAGAAGCCAGGCCGAGAGTCACTAAAGTACAGAATTCTGCCCAGGATATTTTCTCTGAACCCAAAGAAATCTTGTGTTCTGCGAACTCACTGTTATTTTCACCTGATCAACTAAATTAGACAGTTGGACACTTTCTTTTTGTCGACATTCAGAATATTCTGAACAAAGCTATACTGTAGTATGGAACGAACTGAGTACTAGTACTGTCCTACATAAATTACTCTATCCCAGACTCCCTTGACCCACTTCAGTTTGCTTACCGCCCGAATAGGTTAGTTGATGGTCTCATATCTCTAACACTTCATACTGCCCTAGAACATTTAGACAGATGGGGTACCTATGTTATTGATTTATTGATTACAGCTCGGCCTTCAACAATTGTTCCAAGCTGGTTCCAAAACTCAGGAATCTGGGCTTATGCAACTCTATCTGCAACTGGATACTGGATTTCCTAACGGGCAGGAAAGCCCACAAGGCTGCTGTCAGTCCCAGGCTATACTCCTTGTTCATCTACGGCTGTACAGCCACCTACAGCAGCAACCACATCATTAAGTTTGCAGATGACACCACTATTATTGGGCTGATCAACAACAATGAGTCCGCATACAGGAGTGAGGTGACCAGGAGACCCAGAAGGAGTCACGCCCCAATCAGCATCAATGGCACAGCAGTGGAAACTGTCAGCTGCTTCAGGTTTCTCGGCCTGCAGATTTCCAATGACCTGGCTTGGACTCACAACACTGTAGCAAAACTGAAAAAGGCACAACAGTGCTTGCACTTTTTGTGGTGCTTAAAGAAATGCGGTTTGGGGAAGCTGTTCTTCAAGAACTTATATGCCAGCATCATAGAAAGTGTCCTCAATAGTGACATCACTGTGTTGTACAGCAGTACTACTAAGCATAACAGGGATGCACTGCAAAGGGTTGTGGCAACAGCACAGAGGATCATAGGATGTGATTTACCATCAATTGGTGAGATCCACACCATCCGCTGTTGCAATAAAGCCCAATCCATCATTCAGGATCCAAACCATCCCGGCCACAAACTGTTCTCCCCCCTACCCTCTGGCAGGTGGTATCGCACTGTTAAAACAAGGAACACTACACTCAAGAACAGCTTCTATCCCCACTGCTGTGCGCATCCTCAACAACAGCTAACTGCAGGGCCTCAGACTCAATACACATCTGCACTCTGCACTTTTTAAATAGTCTACCCTTTTTCCACAATATATTTATTGTTCATGTGTAGTGTACTGTGTATGTGCTGAGAGATCACCACGATTAAGAATTCCAATGTACGTGTACATATGGCTACATATAGTATGGCAATAAACTACTCTACTCCTTTTGTCTACCTTGTGAACCTCAAGAAGACAAACTAAACGGTCTAAAAACCAAAGTCAGTAGGGCACGACTTTGGCAAAGTTGCCTGAGGTGAAGGCAAGCTGCTATGCAAAGCAAGGTAAAACCTCTGTCTCACCTCCCAACACTGAGCAGCTACTACAGAAACCCTGCTAGCTCTTTACCAGCACAAAGTTTAAAGTCATCAAGGACGTTTGGACAATGGATTGTTGAGTATAACTTCATTAATCACATAATTCTGGAGGGCATTATTATTACAAACATGTTTGATGTTTAGTTTGCAATAGTAAAAACACATTTACTTGTGTCTGAGAATATAAATGTAATTTAGTTATATTGTGGGAAATTCTTCATCATAGGAGCAGGACACAGTCTTATGCAGATTCAGTTTTAATGAGCTCAATAAGGACAGCAATGCGCACTGGATCTGCCCCGCGGAACAGACACACTGCATGGGTTCCCAATGCTTATATACGGTAGAGTCAGAAAGAAGTTTACTTCACAATCTGACTTCTTGTCCTGTTCTTTTGTAGAGTATGTACTTAATACCTCTCATAGAATTGTTAAATTATAATATTGAAGAGCTGGATATGTGCAATATGAAATGTCCCATTTCAGTTATATGAAACTGATTAAAGAACTTACAAGTTATACAATAACATATTATATGCATATTTTCACTCTGAAGTTATTAACTCTGAACTTTGTAACCTCTAAGACAATGATTTCCACTTGCGTTCACAGAATATCGTTTCATGGATATATATTCTATAATGTTTTATGTAATGTATATTTTGGTAATATCAATACATTGTAAAATGTATATTTAGAATCCTTGTGTGAGACAGTAAATTATTATATTTGGCTGGTGCCTAAAAGTCGTCAAGTACTCTTGCAATATATTGTTACAATTTCTGATTGTTACAGCAAATTAAAGCCCTCAACTTCCTACAATGTTTTATTCGTTATTGTTTTGCCTTTTCCCAATTTTTTAATTTATTTTATGCTCCATGATAAGATACTGTAGTTAAGCAGAGATAAATCACTAAGAAATTATTGTTTCAGTATTTAATGTACTGGATTCTGACAAGTCAAAGGGTGATTAAAGTATAAAAAGTGGGGCATTGACTAAGAACAGGGTGAGGTGCTATTGCCTTAGAATTCTTAATAGTACATACATGGATTACATTTAGAGATGGAATGCTTAAAATTCAATGGTAGAGTTGAGCAGACAGCTCATTAGGGGAGTTAGTAGTGTGCTAAACTTGGCTTTTAAAGCAGTCTGTACACAGCATCTGACCTGGTTCTGACCGCAAGTGAGATAGATGGTGAAGACGTGGTTTGTCTGGGACTATAGTGCTATTACTGAATATGCCCTGATATTCAGGCAGTCAAGAAAAAGGATCAGCTATAACAAATATTACTATAAAAAAGGTTCAATAGTACAACTTTATTTTGTTGATCAAGTGAAATTTTCAGAAGACTCAAGATTTCTTCTGCTAAAGAAAGATTCTTGAGCAGAATATTTTTAAGTATGGATTTGCTCATTTCTGGCCTGGTGTCTTCAACCAAAGTTGGGAGTCTCATCTCAAACAACAATGATTGCAGTCACATGGTTGGTGATGTCAGAATGCCAAAGTGTGAGAGAGTGCTCATTGGTTGGTTATAATTGAATGTGATCTCTGATCCAGGGTTTTAGTAAAAATGGTCTCTTTTGATGCAGTTATAAAGTAAGATCCAAATTCAGTCCAAATCATTTAATATATGGTAAAACATAACCTGAGACTATAATTATTAAGTTCCTGTTACAGGGCCACTGAGCATTCATGTATTTTTTTTCACAAAATAAACCTTCATCTTATACACTGCACTATCCAATGCAAGTGCACTATATAAATAAAAATCTAAACTTTCAGTAAAGTTTACAAATACAAATTCAACTCTCCTAGTCATTCAGTTCACTTCTTCCTGCATGTGATCATTACAGGACGTTGAGTAGAGAAAGAACAAAAGTAGTAAAAAAAATAAGAATAACAAAGTTGCCTGATTTCTGTTTTAAATCTGGGTGGGTATTTTAGTTTAAATCAAATGGAGGCATCAAATGGATTTTAGTTGAAATCAGAATGAGCTTTTGGTCAAGTTTGTGACTGAGGTTTGAGTCATGAGCTGTTATCAGTGTGCAAGTCGCAAAGAAACAAGAAAGGTCATTTTTGCTCAGGTAATTGAGCCTCTAGCAATCACAATCAGAGCTCAATTGATGGCCTTGAAGTAGGTGGATCTTCACATGTAATTTCACTTTAAATAGATTACATAATAAGATACTCATTTAAGTTCCTCAGTAATTGTTCTTTGTTCACTGTTTTGGAGGAGTATGGATTAATCTGTGGCGATAAAGTTAATATGACTAAATCATCATGCCTCTCAATCAGCAGCTAAAAAGAGATGGCACACACCAGTATTGCCTTTTTTTGTAACCAAGATAAGCTTACATATCTGGACTTACAAATACCTACTGTGATCAACTTTGACTTGCTTATTCTCTAAATTACATCCGACTGCTTAATAAGGTGAAAGAGAATTTGGAGATTTGACCATGTAAACTGTTAGCAAGTTTCAATTTTTTTGCCCAAAACCCTTTCATCTTCCTGATCAACAATGCATGTTAACTAGTCTTTTAAAAGACTGTTCATTTATTACTGTTCCCAAGTATTTGAAACACAGAATAACCTCCACAGGCTGATTAATAAGGGAGAGTTTTAAAATCATAAAAACATATTACTATCACAAGTACAATAGCCAGTTCTTTGGTTTTATCATCAATAATGAAATATGCTTGTCTAGCAACACCATTCCTATTTACTTACTGTATACATTCATATAATTCTTCACGGCCTCTCTGTCATGTCCAATTAATAATCCTACTAGGGCCATATCATTTGGATACTTTAATAGATGAACAGAAGTGTGACCTGTGTGGCGTGTAATATTTTTTGTCCATGTATTCTCTCACATCACCAAATTAAAAACTACATGCTCTGAAGTAAACACTTCCTGTTCCATTTTAAATAGGTCTTTTCAAAATAAAAAAAGGAGTTGAACCATCTTTAATCATTAAGAATGGGGATGTATCCGATATATTAAGAAGAACATATTTAATTATAAATCACTGGATATCTACATATGTTGCAAAGCAACATATCCTCTATTCTTAACTTGCCACAGACCGATCTGTCCCCTGCAAAAAAATGAGTCACTTTTCTTCTGGGATCCAGTTGACATTATAGCCATGTGCAGAGAATGAAAATTTAGAGATCTTTAAAACCCTTCACGGTGTTAATAACAACGTGGGAATGTCCTGCAGGTCAATGCCCATAGAGGTACTGGGTTCTACAGCTTTGAGGAGTTGTGTCAAGGTGATCCATAAGATTGTCAGGGCCAGCCGTGGCATCCTCTGTAATAAAGATGAGGTGTACATACCTGTGGTACAATACTACTACTACATCAGTAATAAACCACTATAAAAGTTACTCATACAAATTGCCTACGATACAATACCTAGTCTATTTTCAAGTTGTTAGACCTACTCAGTGCCCTCCTGCTCCCCTTGGGCAGTGTAACTGGATGGAGGTGGTTCTGATGTACCCACTTGTAGGTCTGGGGTTGTCTTCCCTAACTGTTTCGATTCCAGATCGCCATGGAGGAGACCTTATAAACAATTTCATATGTACTGTATGCAGATCAGTTATACCACAATCATAAGCAGCTTTTGCAAAGACTCCCTCGAAATCCTGTAAAATCTGACGCAGCTCATCTGTTTCTAGTGCTTCTGCTTTCTCTCCTGGGGGGGAAGTGTGGCAGTGGAGCCTACCTGACCCTCTAATGAGCAGAAATCTGGATAATGTAATTTAGGTGATAACAATTATCTGCTTGGGGTAGGTATAATATGCCTGCTTGCTCCCCCCCTTCTCCCACCAGAGGACTAGGGAGCTGCAAAATCATCGAACTTGTTATCAATCACTGGCCCATGTCAGTGCGAGCAAGGATCCTGACAACCCCCCTCCCAGGTGTCTCCCAAGATTTATGTGTTAGTTTCCGAATATTAACCATTATTATCATCTGTGTATCAGCGTGCATCACGATCATTTCCCTGATTGATGGATAAAGGTTTGCAATTAATAAATCCTTAAAATGAAAACTCTCTTCAGACCCACATGGTACTACCCAGCAAAATAAGTTAGTTTGAGTCGCTAGTAAAAGTCATGAGGAGACTCAGACCTCTCGTACTTAACTCCGTGGGAAGCAGCAACAGCCGATATCGGGTCAGTAAAGTTCTAATATTTCTGTAGTATACAGTAGCTTGACACAACCCATCAAAGCTGTTATGAATACTTGAATCCTGTCTTGCAATCCCCTTGCACACTGCTTGGCTGGTAGTTTTCCTCACTAACATAACTTTCTCATGGTCTTGAACTTGAACTTGAACTTTATTGCCATATGTAACCGGTACTGGTACAATGGAATTCTTACTTACAGAAAGTCTCTCGATTGTAAAACAAGTGTAAAAAACAAGTGTAAAAAACAAAACAAAGTGCAAACAGTGCATCAAGACAATGTACAAACAAACAATAGACAATGTGCAAGTAAACATGTAGACAGTTTGAATGTAAACAATACAGACGTGTAAACAATGACTGGAGATGTGCAATAGATAAGAAATCATAAAGAGGTAGATGGTGATGGTGTAGGTGTGGTCCGAGGGGGATGGCTAAATGTGTTCGCCAGTCTCACTGCTTGTGGATAGAAGCTATTGAAGAATCTAGTGGTAAGTGTCCGTATGCTCTTATATCTCTCGCCTGAGGGCAGTGGGGTGAAGAGCTCATGCCCGGGGTGGTGACTGTCCTCTGTGATGGCCAGAATTCTACCACGGCAGCGGTCCTCATAGAGCTGTTTAATCTCGGTGAGACCGCAGCCGATGATCTTCTGGGCCATATTGACCATTCTCTGCAGTGCCTTTCTTTCTCGCAAAGAGGTGTTGCCATACCACACGGTGATCCCGTTGGTGAGGACGCTCTCGATGGTGCAGCAGTAGAAGTTCATCAACACATGTATTGGCATCCCCCATCGCTTGAGGCACCTCAAGAAATAAAGGCGCTGCTGAGCCTTCTTCATGATAGAGTCAGTGTTCACAGTCCAGGTTAGATCTTTAGAGATGTGAATTCCCAAAAACCTAAAGCTGGTGACTGTTTCCACTTCCGTTCCATCAATACTGAGTGGGCTGTGAGTGTATGGCCTGTGTCTCCGAAAGTCCACTATTAGCTCTTTCGTTTTCTTTATGTTCAAGTCCAGGTCATTGCTATGACACCACCTAAGCAGCTGTACAACTTCATCCCTGTAAGTGGACTTGTCATCATCACTGATCAGTCCTATTATAGTGGTGTCATCGGCAAACTTAATGATGCGGTTGTTGCTGTGTCTTGCTGTGCAGCCGTGAGTAAATAGCCTTGTGGGGTTCCAGTGCTCAGGGTGAGTGGTGTTGATGTTTTATTGCCTATCCGCACCACCTGTGGTCCCTCGATAAGAAAGTCCAGCAGCCAATTGCAGACAGAGTTGCACAGACCTAATCCCCTGAGCTTTGTCACCAGTTGACTGGGTATGATGGAATTGAATGCTGAACTGTAGTCCACAAACAGCATTCTCACATACGAGTTCTTAGTGTCCAGGTGTTCCAAGGCTGTATGCAGAGCCAGGGAGACAGCATCATCCACTGATCTGTTGTTCTGGTAGGCGAACTGCAAGGGGTCCAGGGACTCTGTGATGGAGGAGTTGATGTGTGACAACACCAGCTTCTCCAGGCATTTCATCACCACAGATGTTAATGCTACTGGGCGGTAATTATTCAGGCATGTCACTTTTGTCTTTTTGGGGGTTGGAACAATAGTGTTTTTTTTAAAGCAGGTGGGGACCATGGACTGTGACAGGGAGGAGTTAAAGATGTCTGTAAACACTGGTCAGCTGGGCTGCACATGTCCTCAGGACGCAAGGTGGTATCCCATCAGGCTCTGCAGCCTTACGGATTTTCACCCTGCTCAGAGTCTTCTGCACGTCCTGCTCTGAGAGTTTCAGAACAAACTCGCCCTGCACACTTGGGGTCTTCTCAGCATTGCCCGTGTTCAGAGCATCAAAGCGGGCATAGAAGTGGTTCAGCTCGTCAGGCAGGGATGCGTTGTTCGTGTCAATCTCCTGGCTGCAGCCCTTGTAGCCTGTGATTGACTGTAATCCCTGCCACAGCCTCCGGGTGTCAGCGCACTGCGTTTCAAGCCGCACTCTGTAGCTCCGTTTGGCGCGTTTTATGGCTTCTTCTAATGCATACCGTGATTTCTTGTACAGCTCTTTGTCCCCCGATTTGAACGCGGTGGATCTATCTTTTATTTTATTGCGAATGTCGCGGTTGAACCACGGTTTCTGATTGGGAAATGACCTAATTTTCATTTCTGGTACACAAATGTCGGTGCAGTATTTAATATAGCTGGTGACTGCGTCCTTATACTCATTTAAATCTGTGTCGGGAGCTCTGAATGCGTCCCAGTCTATACTATCAAAGCAGTCTATTAACTTGCTTTCCGCCTCCTCAGGTCAACAACGCACTGACCTGTTCGCAATGGGGGAGGTCTTCAGCTTCTGTTTGTACTCAGGAAGCAACAGGAGAGCGATGTGGTCCGACTTACCGAAACTCGGTTTGGGAAGCGCTTTGTATGCTCCTTTTATTGTTGTGTAGCAGTGGTCTAAAATATTGCCTCCTCTTGTCGGTACAGTGACATGCTGAATGTATTTTTGCAGTACTTTCCTCAGATTGCAGTGGTTGAAGTTCCCAACTACAATTGAGATGGCTTCTGGGTGGGAGTTTTCGTGCTTGTTGATAATGTCATGGAGTTCACTATGTGCTGCTTCCACGCAGGCTTGAAGTTGAATGTAAACGGTTGTGATAATAGTGGCGGAAAAGTCCCTCGGCAAATAAAAGGGTCGACATTTTATGGTCAGGTGTTCTAGATTCAGCGAGCAGGATTTAGAGATTACCTTCACGTCGGTGCACCACTTGCTGTTGACCAGGAAGCAAACGCCTCCGCCTTTGTGTTTGCAGGTTGCTTGGTGGTTTCTGTCCATGCGGTAAACGGTGAACCCCTTTGGCTGGATGGCGGTGTCCGGGACGCATGCATTCAGCCAGGTTTCAGTGAAGGCATAAACACAGCATTCCCTCAGGTCCCTTTCCTGATCCGACAATGTAGCTCATCTATCTTATTGTCCAGTGACTGAACATTAGCTAACAAAATAGACGGCAGTGGTGGTCTGTGCGGACGCCTTCATAGTCGCGCTAGCACGCCGCCTCGTCTCCCCCGGCGTCTGCCCACCTGTTGTTGTTGTGCGCCGCATCTTTGTCCGATCCAGCAGGTGGGGTCCGGTACGTGAAAAAAGTTGTTTTTAACATTAAACATTAAAACAGACACACAACGAGAGAGCTTTCTGTAAACCGTCGCCATCTTTCCAGCGCCGGAAGTTACGGAGAGTAGTTTAAGGCATGAATTGGAGCACATACTTCAGCTCCTCAACATTAATCTCAACATTACTGCCAGGTATTGATAAAACATTTCTTAGTCTTTTGTTAGCTGTCTAAGCCAGATGTGGATAACTTTGCTATCTTTCCCACAAAAGGGTCAGGGGCAAAAGGAAGATCAGAATGACGGCACCTGAATCGAAACAGAATCAAAATCGATCAGAGTTCTGTGGCCAGAACCTTTTTTGACCTGGTTCAAGATTCCATGTGAGAGAATAATCCCCAAAGTTACTGAAGACTCTTGTCCCCTAGGTAAGATAGCAAGTGCTCTGTCCCTAAATGCGACACGGATGCTCTGCTTGAGATTTTTTTATTTCTTGCAGTACAGAGTCTAGTGGTTTTTTAAGCATGTTTTTTTTTCCTCCTGATTACACTTGAATAAACTCCAGTTCGCTTTCCTTTTCATGCAGGATAGCCTGTAACTCTTCCCTGTCTCCTCAGCAACTTCCAGTTTCACTAACACCTTTATGAGCTGTTTCTCTCTCTGTTCATTTTCCAATTTCTTTTTATTGATTATATCCAATAACATGACTCACTCAGTTTAATATTTCTCCATCTTACTATGGAGCTTCTGAGCTTTTGACAGCTTGGCCAGTGTCAATTCAAGTTATCTAGAGAGCTTTAACATGAAACTGCGGAAGACCGAGACAGTATTTACATATCCTTCTTTATTAAGCTGGGAAGTCGCTTCAACTAGAATTTCTGCTGGGGCTTTTTTGATCTGACTAAAGTTCT
The DNA here is from genome assembly GCF_059453375.1 of Lepisosteus platostomus. NCBI lineage: Eukaryota > Metazoa > Chordata > Actinopteri > Semionotiformes > Lepisosteidae > Lepisosteus > Lepisosteus platostomus. Next base: position 32,285,994 of record NC_142622.1, on the reverse strand, counting down.
CAGTATGGTCCTAGTAGCCAGGATTGTCATTCCCAGAGTTGTTTATTTTACAAATGACTCAATTTCAGATTTTGGGGCAGCCACTGCTGTTACTCCAGTAAAACAAAAGACTTTTAGAATTACATTTCTACCACATTATCACAGTATAATTTATACAACCCAAAAGATTAGCGCACACCACACCAAAGATTTAAAGATCAGGGGCCAGGTGGTGTTGCTTCTCATCCACATAGAAATGTATACTGTGTGAGAATTAGGTAAAACCACTGTTTTTGTCAAACCACGTTTATTTTACCAGTTATTCTGTTTGATTGATTCGTATTTTAGTTTAATCCAATCCTTGCATGCAGTGCCAAAATAAGTAGGGGTTAGTATGAATTTAGTGGCACAATGTTTAGTTGTGACACTAAATTGTGTGATATACCTTGGCCATTAGGAATCAATCAGCAGAAGATCAATGAGTCTTCAAAAGGATTCACTACACATCATCATATTAATTTATTGAATCATAAAACAATGTGTACATAAAATAATTCAGGGTAAATCCCTGAGAGTTTGCCTGGATGCAGATGGCAGCTCATTGCATGAGAATCATCAAGCTATAGAAAGAATAAAGAAGAAACAGATAAAAACAAGGATAATACAATACTTCCTAATCAGTCTCATTAACATAATCAGCATGTAGCAAATGTGTGAATACTGCCATAATTCAGTGTGATGGCAGAGCAGTGGCTAAGGATCTGTGCCTGTGGCTGGAAGGCTGCGGGTTCAAATCCTGCTGCCGGCAGAGGAATCCTGGGCTCCTTAGCAAGGCCTTAAACCCCAACTGCTCCAGGGGTGCTGTACAATGGCTGACCCTGCACTCCAACCCCAAGCTTCTCTCTGTCTGTGTGTCTCATGGAGAGCAAGCTGGGGTATGTGGAAGAGAAATTCCTAATGCAAGAAATTGTAAATGGCTAATAAAGTGATCTTATCTCTTATCTTATAAGGGTATTCAAGAAAACTAGTTACATTGGTCATTTGACCACCAAGAAAGAAACCAGCAGTTACAGTATATCACCCTTCAACTCACGACTAGCACCCATTAAAGCTAAGCAGGTGTGAGCCTGACCAGCACCTGGATGAGAGATCACTGACCTCATGGAATCTTGCACCGCAGAAGAGAACACAGAGAGGGTTTCTCATGTGGTCCATTCCTACATTTTTAAAAAGTTTTAAATCTAATTCTATTTTCTAATTTATCCAATACAGGGATGCGTTGGAATTGTGATCCATGCACACACATGCTCACAACAATTCGCTCAGTACAGGAGCTGGCAGTAGAGGGGTTTGCCAAAATTAATAAAAGCATTTTGGGGTGTTTCAACTGCATGAAATCTTTGTTTCAACAAAAAAAAAAAACTGAACTAAAAACTGGAGATTGTTTCAGTAAAGATCAATGGATTTGATAATGTGCATGGTAATGCATATTAATCAAGGACTAAACACCTCACTGATCTAGCAGTAGATAAATAAGACACGGTATTGAGATCTGAGACTCCAGCCTCATTATTCCAAATGTAGGTGTTAAGTGTTGCAGCTTATCTGATTACCCAAAAAATATGGTGCTATAGTTTGGCAATGGGTCACTTTGACATTGTGCTTTAAAGACTTTGATGCAGAAAATGTTTATAAAGAAGGTGGAATACTGTTGTTTACCTCATTTTTAGTTAACACTACCAGTTATATACAGGTGTACATATATTATATTTTTCATTATTTATTATACATACAGTAATATTAGTTACATGATTCCATATTGATATTCCATATTAAGTGGATTTCAAAAAGTACAGTAAGTACAGAGTATGGAAGTACTCAAGGGTGGCAAATTAATCATTTAATCAAAATAATTTCTCCTATATCCTAATTTTTCCTCATGGCACTAGGACTTGTGGCTACCATAGTTCATACTTTTGGAGTTAACTTGAAAATGCACTCATCTCTGTGACACTGCACCCTTTGATAATGAATGGATAGCTAATGCCTCCAAATTGCTTTCTCAGTCCGTCCAAGTGGTGGAACTGAAGTTACAAACTCCTGCTCCTCTTCCTCAGTTTAAAATCTGATACTTCCACGGTGTCAGATATTAAACTGAAAATATTTTTTTTTAATGAAATGTAATCTCTTATCTAAATTTTGGCTCTAAATTTGTTTCATTCTCCATTAGACTTCAAAGTGGCATCACCCAGAAAATAAAAATGATGATAAATAAAAATTAAAATGAGCAAACTGCTCTAAGGTCAAAAAGCTGACTTTATAGCATAAAGAGGATTTGGTTTGTACTTTTTTAGAGAAGAAGGAGAATGCAAATAAAAGAGCATAACCTACACCCCCGTTTGAGGGGAGACAATGCAACCACCAAAATATGAGACAACCCCACCAGTGTTGTTAAATGAGAAAAGTTACGCACAAATAGGCGCTGAACAAGAAGGCACAAATTCACAACTTTGTTGAAGCCAAATGATTATAAAAACCATAAATATATAAACTACTACGAAGACAAAACAGACGGCAAAAAACATGTATTTCACCCATGTAATTCACACTTCTCCCATCTGGGAGACGCCTCTGTGCCCCCAGGTGTAAAACCAGCAGACTCAGGAAATCTTTCATCCCCACTGCAATTACACTTTCAAACAATGCAAAGTAACTACAGTACCTTGTCTCTTGTTTCTTTTCTTTTCCTGTAACACTACTGTTTTCTCTTCCCTTTTGATGTGTATTTGTCATTGTGTTGTGTTTGACTGTGCCGTAAAACAAATTACACCTATGGGACAATAAAGCTTGAAATTTTAGATTTCAATTTTTATCATTTGAAATCAATGGATAATTTATTAAAAGCACAACTTTTGTATAGGCTGGGATCAAAGCTGGGCCCTGTCGCATCAAAAAGGCCAGACTTGTATTACTAAGCTGCCAGCAACTAACTTATGAAGCACTAAAACAATTTCATTAAACACAGGAGTATGACATTATTTTTTATGAATGAAAATAACTTTATGTTTATTTCATTTCTCCACATTTCCCTGAAAATTATTTTTTTTGCTGAAGCTCACTTTTCCTTTTAGTTACACTAACTAATCAATGTGTACTGCTGATGGTACAGTGCCTTAGATAAGATTGTTTGTGTGATTAAAGGTGGTCCAACTCCTTTTTTATGCTGAGACTGTACAATCTATTTAAAAAGGAACAGGGAGTATTTCCTTCACAGCACTGTAGTGCAGTTTAAAATGTTAATTAAATACGTGAAAAAAGACTACAATTTCCGATGTGCCACATGCATCATATGAACTGATATCCACACATTACCAAAGAGTATCGTGCAGTACAAATAAATTAACTGCAGTATGATAAAGTCTGTATATACTGTAAATACCACACACTGTATATACAGTAAATACAATATGATACTGTATGTTTTTAAAGCACTTAAACATATTTAATTTGAAATACATCAACTATGTATAATATATTATAATCAAAACCTTAAATACATTATGTTTTCTAATTCCTAATTATGCACAAATACTAGCAATTATGTATATAAAAATATTAAATTCTGTTTGTCTTTCTGCATTTCAGGAATGGGCTAAAAGGCTACACATTTAATTTTTATTAATAAAATAAGATTTTCTGTACTTCAAGTAAGACACAAGCCATGTTAAGCATTCATTGTGTCTCCTGGTGGTTTTATAAAGTAGTGCAATCCTACATCAGAATATAAAAACGCCATGTACTTATATTCTGGTCGTGATCAAATTTTGATGAATATTGGGATAGAATTATACATCCTACTAAAGAAATTAATTTAACTTTAAGCTTCCCCTGGAACCAATATTTATTTTACTGGGCAATGACTCTGTATTGCAATATAGAGGGAGTACAAACATTAGATACTCTATATCAAGATGTGAAAGAAATGAAGTGAAGAATGAAGAAATAATTCAGTGTAGTTTGAAAAGAAAAGCTTTATCTGAAAAGTATTAGGGCAGGGGGTGAATAAATCCAGGTCAAAGTCGAGGATCTATTTTGACGTAATAGTGTATTCATTACTTGGAATTATTTTAAAAAATATATTTTTTCTCTTTTCTTTTTGAATAAGGTTTATTGTGCTTCTTTCTTTGTCCTTGTATAGTACTACTTTATATACGTCTATATACAGTATATGTTTTCTTTTTTAATAATACTATGCTTGATATAATAATACTGGAAAAGCTCTGCTTGGGTAGGGGGAGGTAGGTGAGAGGGGAACTGGGGAAAGGGAGCTGGGATGGAGATGGCTTGAAAAACGAGGAAAGGGTGAGATGGAAGGAATTGATTTTCTTCCTGTATTTTTAATTTTTACCATTTAAATTAAACTATTCATTGCGAAACCCTTATAATATTGACTATTAGTCTTAGTAGTTTTTAGGTTTAATTGCGTACTCTAACACGGTATATTAGAACAATAGCTAGTGCAGCTATTAAAGTCTCACACTGTGTTTCGGTTATCAAATATTATAAAAACTGTTTGACTTCCTGCTATAAAAATAGAAACACACTGTTGGCAGTATTGAAGAACAATCATTATGATTGTAATTAAATGTCTTTTGCACTGCATGCTCATTCCATGTCAGGTTTTTAAGAACTGGAAACAAAAATTAAAATACAGCCAGTATAGGTTCTAAACAGAAACAAATATTCTGTCACAGACGCAGAAATTTATATAAAATCCCATTTTAAGACAGTATATATAAGAAATACAAAAATTACTGTATTCTTTTACAATTGAGGTTCAGTAGGTACAATAATATACATTTCCAAATGTCATACAAACGTTAAATAAAGCTTGTGTTTATATTTGTTTTCTTTGATATTTTGTTCAGGGATAAAGACTGCTTTTTATTTAGTGTATACAGTACTTCAGTGTTTATTTTGAGGAATAATGTGTTCTAGGGTTTGTTTAGCTGTTTGTCTTGCATGGTTATTAAGTTGTGTAATTGTGCGACTAAGTACAGTCCTACAGTATATGTAGAAAGCATGGAATAAGTAACAGATTAGTTTGGTCTTGCTGTTTCTGCTTTTTCTTTCCTGCTTTGGTTTGTATTGTTTTAAAGCTGTGCCTGTTTTTCATCTTTCATCTTTTTGTTATTTACACAAGAAGACCCAATTGAAGGTGCAATAAATACTACTTTGCACATTAATCCGAAAAGTAGTAAAATGCCAGAATGAATCACTTCACTGAAATGGAGCTTAGCTGTGAGTATATTGATTTAGGCTGGTGTACTTAAAACTCCAGGGACACTGGGTCAATATAGATCTGATGTGAACAACATAGAATTAGTTGGATCATCATAAATATTCAAATATCTTTTAGAAACCTGGATAGCAATGCTGAGTCAGGAGTAAAGGGATTAAAAATTCAATGAACTGGTGAGCCTAGTACATTAATTGTAAGAGATAAAAAAACAGACATGGTCAAAGTGGCCAGATGTGAAACTCCTGCTGTGCTATCTTCACACAAATGACATTGAAACTTCACACATTTATTTTGTTTATCCTGTTTTATTGAATTATTTTTTTAAAGTGTCACTGGGTGGTGCAATGGTTAGATTTACTGCCTTGCTGCAATGAGGCCCTGGGTTCAATTCTGGACCTGGTGTTATTTGTGTGGAGTTTATATGTTCTCCCTATTTTCTCCTGGTGCTCTGGTTTGGACTATGGTAATAGCTTTGGTCCCACAGTCCAAAGACATGCTGGTAGGTTAATTGGATTGTGAGAAAATCGGCCCTGTTGTGAGTGTTTGTTTCTGTGTGTGGCCTGCAATGGGTTGGTGTTCTATCCACAATATATCCCACCTTGCGTCTGTTGCTCTCCTGCAATCCTGAATTGGTTGTAACGGTTAGTAAATGGATGGATATATGATAACCATTTTAAAATCATTGAAATTTTAAAGTATCTTTATGTAATTAGTAAAAAGGGTAAGAAAAAATGGTAGCTTTACATTTCTTGAAAAAAAAAGCAAAGGTAAATTAAACATGGTTGAATTATATTGAGCTGAATTTCTTTATTTTCTCATCAGTCCCCTTTGGTGTCTTCCATTTTGTTTTGGATTTCTGCTTTCCTTTAGTTTACACAGTAAAGGTCACATCGCCATTGAAGGTTTAATATAAAATCATTTCCACAACATTTATTGTGTGGAGCAATTTGCACTCCCCTTTCACAGGAAAGCATAAGGAAGATTTTATCCTTATTACAAAAAGTTTTACAATGTGACTTTGGTATCTGATCCAAGATTTTGTGATCTTGTAGATATTATATGGATATACTGTATGGACTACAGGAGGAAAAAGTGGCCAATAATATCAATATTTATTCTGAATAAGTCATTAAGAGCCTGTGTATTGAAATTTTAGATTTCTTTAGCTCCAAGATCAACAACATCCATCATCACATCACTCTCCACAATGCCTGTGACTTCCACACCTCTTCCCTGCCTGTCGAACTTTACTAGTTCCGTTCTCTCTTCTTGACTCTGCATCCATCTGTAAACTGGTTTCGTATATGAAATCCACTTTCCCTATTGCATGACACACAGTTGCTTTACTGAAGTGCATTAAGTTGCCAACACAGTAAATACTGCACCAGTCACAAGAAACATCAGCTTTATGAACAGAGTTGGAGTTTCTTTCAACACTGAGCCTTGATGAACATTACTGACAATGTATGGGATTTAGAGATGATGATTGTAAAATTTTCGCCGGTCTGCTGGAATGGTATCTTTTAAATAAAAATTCTCATCGAAATGTAAAGAGTTTTGGACTGTTTGGTCTGTGGGTCAAGCTCTAAACCTAAAAAATCAGGCTAAGATTAACTTAACCTATTCTGGAGCTGGTTAAGATTGGAGGATATGTTGCTATAGTTACTTTACCAGATACAATTCAGTCTTGCTTGTGAAACTGAAAATCCAGACTTTTCTCAAAGCTTATGTTCATGTATGCGATTGGTGCATAACCCAAACCACAATTTAGAATACCACCTTATATGTATAATTAGATAAATAGAATTATTTCATATTAGAAAGATTTGATTTAATGTGTTGGCTGTCAATGTCATTTTCAAATTCAGTATTATAGTATTTCTGTTTTATCAAGACTTCATTGCAAGAAATTCCTATTTTTGTTGTACTGTGTTGCATCTTAACTGTAACAATTTAAAACATAATACTGATCTTAAAATATACGAAACAAAAAACCTATGGTTTAAAGACATAAAAATACTGCTTTCTAAAATTCACTTGCTTCTGGGGAGTACAAACAATTTTAAACTAAGCAAATATATTTAGCTTGACTGGACCAAGCACATTGACAATATTTATCTGCAAATAGAAATAGTGTGTTGTAGACATTTCAGTTTTCAGCTACGGCAATGCTGTCTTCAAGATAAGACAGTCAGAAATCAGTTCTGTTATGTTTATTTAATTTCTTTAATGATTTTAAAAATGTGATATTGAAATTACAAAAGCACATCATTGTGAGGGATCTTGTTTTATACTGTTTGTGTTTTCTAAGGTATTATTATTTATAGCCAGTCACAATAAAAAGGTTTTCTTAAGCACTTTCTTAAAACCACTATACCCCAATAGCTCTATTTTGTCTATATATTAATGGTAGTGTGTTTAGTAAGGCTGTGCCAAGAGTGGAATCTCTGTATCTGAGTAAGCATTATCTGTATGTATGATATCTTCTTGAATTGGCATCACTTGCTCAAAATGTCAAGGAGGTTTAAGAAATGCACAATAAAAATTACAAATGCATTGTTCCTTAGCGCTGCCCTAGAAAAATTTCAGTGAATGTGCAAGCAAGAAATACCAGGGCTCTGGGTCCAACAGCCATTCTGGTTTCAACTTAAACATCACTGCTCTTGAGTGACCACAACAGGGCTAGACATGCTTAGGCAATGGAAACTTATGTGCAACAGATTTCTGGCCCTAAAGACTATTTTAGGTTATCACAACTGACTGAGCTCCAAGCCCTGGTACTATATTATTGCTTATGATCCAGGCTTCGCCAAACCTAGCCTAAGACACTACTTGTCTCGATCTCCAAAAAAGTCAACTACCTTTTCAGCCTTTCAATCTCGCTGGTAGTGATCAGTGCAGAACTACACCCACACCTTTTTGTCAAGTCAATGCCCATCCTTACTACATTCAACACATTACTCTGCTTAGCTCCCTTAGAATTAATAGGTCAGGTTTAGCATTCTCTAAACAGTGCCTGTTCAACTGGATCATGGTCATAGTTCAGATGTATTAATAAACTAAAAAGACTAGGATCGGGGCTGGTAGAAGAAAAGGTGGGCGTGTTGATGGTGCACTGGTGCTCTGGGGGGCATGGAACAGGCAAACAAGTCCGAAGGGAGTCCCGGGGGAATATCCATGGTTGATCAAAAGTCCAGAGCTGGGTAATCCATGGGACAGGAGCAGGATCCAGCAAAGGGTCGGGGGAATAATAAGGGGTAACAGGGCCAGGGGCTCCCAGTCCCAGACCCAGATGGTCAGGACGCCATAGAGAAGCCTATGCCCTCGAGCCTCAACTGGACTCGCTGGTAGGCAGGCTTCCAGGTGTCCATCTTCCAAAGCTGAGCCTGGAATGGTGGGACCGTCAGGCTTTTAAAGGGAAGGGCTGAACAGGATCAGATGCAGGAAAATCAATACAAACATGAAAGGGCTGCAGTGCCCTTAAGAGGAAGGACTTACGATCCTGACACTCTGCACTTACCACCCCTAGGAATCCTCCAGGCACAACCAACCAGATCACTGACCACTTTTTGCACTCTTGCAACATGCTCCAATAAAGGACATCTGCATGGCAGCTTTGTCTCCATCCTTATACAACAGATTACTACTTTATTGTGCTGGAGTCTAACTAATGCAGCTGGGCACCTTTTCATTACTGCTCAGGTGTTTTGTCCACATACTGTAGTTGATAGCAGCATTCTATATTAAGAGGAAATATACCTTTGTTCCTTGAAAATGAACATACTGTAGTCAACCTCCTTTTCACCAGACAAACAAAGAACATTAAAGGAACACATGTACCATACAATTTGATGTAATACCATTCCTTAATAGGAGAGCTAATAAACTTGCAGTGTTCAATTTGTTGATATTTTAACAAACATCACATCTGTGGCAAGGAAAACATTTCCAATAACTGGTTTTATACAGAAAATGTACTTTTTTTATCAGCTATGTCAGCATTTGTTATATGATTATGTAAAAGTGTAATGGACCATTCCTTAAAACAAAGAAATAATGAAAGCAAAAATTATCCATGAAAATAAGTTTTACAAAAACATTTAAAAGATATGTAAAACCAACATGTATTGCATATTTATTAAAACATTTTCTGTTACAGTACACTGGCAATATAACGTCTTAATGGCATGGCTCTCTTGACCATACTGGCTCATAATAAATAATATTAATAATAAACTGGCTTCATCACTCTGCTCTCCTCCCCACTGAGAGCTGATGTGTGGTCAGCGCACTGGTAGACTATGGCTGCCGTCACATCATCCAGGTGGATGCTGCACATTGGTGGTGGTGGAGGGGAGTCCCTATTACCTGTAAAGCGCTTTGAGTGGCTTGTCCAGAAAAAAGCTATATAACTATAAGGAAATATTATTAATTATTTGCCCCAGTGTAAGTGATGGTGCATATACCTGTAGGTGCAGAACACTTAGCAGGAATACAAAGGACACCGTAAAGTGTAGTTCAGGACCCTATGCAGATGGTATAATCCTGAAGTAAGTGGAGAAGGACAACAGGGAAAAGATGCAAGGCAAAGGCAAACTATCCTTGTCTATCCTGTCCAGGAACCGGGGGATCCATCCGAAACAGACAAAGTTAAAATCCAGAACGAGATCCGGAACAGGAACAAGGAGTAAAAACAGGGTAACGAGGCCAGGGGCTCTGAGCCCTGGACTCAGATGGTCAGGAAGCCCAGAGAAGCCTATGCTGTCCGGGAGTCCATCTTCCAATGCTGAGCCAAAAATAGCGAGAGCGCCAGGCTTAAATAATGAGAGACAAAACAGGGGGCAGGTGCGCATAATCAACTGAAATACAAAAGGGTCGGAGCGCCCTTAAGAGGTGGGATAATGATCGTGACAGACACTGGGGCACAGAACATTTAGGGGTGACCACATGGAGCACAAACGTACATGGAGAATGGAACCATGTGGTTAGAGTGCCTGCAAATATAGGAATCATTGGTAAAAGCCTATGAAAAGGAGTGTAGTACAGTTCTGTACACAAAAGGCAACTGTTTCTTCTCACTTTCAATTCCCCCCAAAAAACAGAAGAAAACGTAGGAAGACAAAAGGTGGCACAATTTTCAAGAGGGAACAACAAGTAGGCACCCTGAAAGAGAATGAGAACAAAGGAGGTGGGGGGGAGGTGACAGTGCTGAAACAGACAGGTCTGTAGACAAACTACTGCACTCAGGTTCTAATCTAAAATGTGAGAAAGAAAAAGAAACTCAGAAGCAAACAAGCAGTAAAAGAACAGAAAATACACTGTATGTCTGTGGTGTTGTGATGAAGCCATTGAAGCCATTAAAGAGATACTCTGCAACTAACGGACAGTTTATGAACAAAAATGTTTAAAGGATTGAAATGTACGGTGCGTGAACAAAATAACTTACAAATTTTAATCAGATTTTAAAGCAATTACAATTAAAAAATATTATATGTGTCTCATACTGCATACTGCATATTTAAATACTAATTACTAATATACTTTATGTGTGCTGTAAGAGACATCTTAAATATGTGAGTTTACAAAGCAACATGAGAAATTTAACAGATTCTGATAGAAGTGAAATGGTTGATTCCCGAATTGCAGGTGCATCTTTCACAAAAACTGCAAAATTATTTAATGTGTCAAGGGGAGCAGTGTTAAAAATCATGTCGACATACACCACAAGAGAAATTGCCTCAAAGAGGAACAGTGGTCATAAGTTAGAGTTCACTGGCAAGGACAGATGGAAATTTAATAGGATATTTGCTAAAAACTACAACACAATGGCTTCACAAATTACCACAGAACTAAATACACTTCCATGACCCAGCCACAACAAAAACTATATGTCTGGAGCTTCACAAAGTTGATATTTATGGTAGGGTTGCCACTTTGAAAACTGTTTACAACCAAGGCAAATGCGTAGCAATGCAAAACCTGGTGTAATGAGCACAAAGCCTGGATTCTGAGCAGTGAAAAATGTAATGTGGTCTGATGAGTCATCTTTTACTCTTATCTAGATGGGTTTATGTTTGGATAAAGCCAAAGAAAGCCTTCAACCCACACTGCCTGTCCACAACTGTTAAAAATGGTTGTTGATCTGCTCTGGTATGGGCAGCCATCTCGTGAGATTGGGTCTGATTATTACTGTGTTTGGAAGAATTATGGTCAAGGAATGCAATGCCGTTTTAGGCAAGTACAGTAGGTGCATTCTGTGGTGGAAACATTGTTTTCTCAAGATGTTCCAATATTACAGGATGATAATATCCATACTGTATATACACTACTAAACAGATTCAAAAGTGGTTTCAAGAACACACAAATGAAGTCAAACACCTCCTCAATCACCATAGTGAAACATCATTGAACCATTTATAGGAAGTTTAGGAAAGTAGAATGTGGAGTAGATTTCCACCTTCTTCACCTCTCAAATATTTCTTGGTGTATCCATTAATTTGTTCACTCCCTTATCATATCGTGAAGTATAGTAGAAAGGTGTGTCAATCTGATCTCTCCTTTAAAACTGTTTATAAAGAATTTAATGTTTTATATTTTGTGATCAGTATGCATCCTTATTTCACAACAACATTACTGAAATTCAGAACGATTGTATATAAATTAAGAAACGGGTAACAATTAGTTATTTTCATATCCTACTCAAAAAATATGTTCATAATGACCCCTATGTAAGTGACTAAAGAATATCCATTATGTTAGGAAATTACGCTAGAATTTTAAAATGAAACCATAAAGCTGAAAGCACTGTAGTGTGAAGTAGTCAAAACTGCAATTAATCACTGAAGTGTGAAAGCAGTCAATACCTAAAGTGATCAAAAACAAGTTCAGCTTAATGCATTGTGTGTAGGAGTTACAGTTTTAATACATTGACTGAAGAGGTGCAAGTCATGACTAGGTCCATTTTTTAATGTTTTTGTTTATCTGCAATGAAGCCAACTACATAGAATTATTTCTGCACAAAACCTGGAGCCTAAACACTTGATTTGACTTTCTCTAATCAAGCTTTATATAAAAGTTTATTTAATACTTTGGAACTGAATTAACAGAAAAAGTCCACCCTGTTGAGACTGTTCAATCCCTCAAGGGGATTTAAGAGCAAAATAATGCTTAAGAGAATCGCATGTTTTCTGCATGACAATCACTTCTGACTAACATCCTTTTTAAATTGACTTTGGACAATTGGAGTCTTTTTGTGTTTTTAGTGTGCATTCTGGTAGCACAATAGTTTTTTTGCTAGATAAGTTTGTTATTGCTATTTTTCACTAGAACCCTATATAGCACTGCTTTCCCTATTGGTATAGCACTGTTTTAGCTCAGAGTACTATGTTGGAATACAATGTACGTTCTTTACCACAAGGAAAACTTTGCATCTTTTATGTTTCAGTAAAAATATTATTGTTTATTTTTATTCCTATTATTACTATTTCTAGTGATGTAAATTACAGATCATGTGAGATCTGTAATTTATATAGAGAAGGTGTAGTTCATATTATATTCCATAACTGCAGGCCAGAGTTTTCCATCTTGATGACAGAGATTTGTATACTGAATATGGGTCCCCCACTATGGTAAATTTAAAAACCAATAAATGTGATCTAATGCCAGTTCAAGTTAACTAATCCAAATGAAAAAAGCAACTCCATGGCATCAAGGCCACATACTTTCTGTGTAATACTGTACCTCATCAAAAGGTTAAAACATTCAGTTATAAAATAATCTAGAATCATGTACAATGTGCATGGTCCTTTAGAGTCGAGACACTCTATAGGGCCTATGGCTATTTACTGTGAACTACAGTGTTAGTACAGTTTTAATAGAAAAAATAATCATTTTTAAATTTTAAAATGTCAGAAATACAATGAATTTGCTATTCCCAATGTATCATATTTCTTCTGGCTGGTGTCACCTTCTGTATTGATTTTGCATGCTCCTCCCATATTCATATTGTTTTAACAATGAAAATTTAGAAATACCTGTGTGCTTGCCTTTGTACAGTATGTTGTGTGACTGGTATCCCACTCCTGGTGTACAGTAGTACCACCCTTTTTTGATAGATTGTGGGTCTCTCTAATCCTAACTAGGAATAAGACGTTTTCAGATAAGAAAAGAATGAATTATTTTTATTTTGCATTATAAATGTGATCCCTAGTACTACTGTTTTATTGCGATAAGGTTTTATAGTCATTTCTTTTTATATTGATGGAAAAATCACCAAAATGTACAAACAATGATTTGCATGACAAAAAATACATTCAAGTCATTAAGGTGTCTTAAATGCAGTTTAGTTTAGTTAATTAGGGACGTCTGTAACATATCAGGCCATTTTCACAGCATTATAGATCAAAGCTTGTGGCGTGTTGAAGGGGTAAATCCAAGTCAAGAGCTATGGCATTGGCATTTTTGTCACTTAATGCATGTGTTGTGGAATTCCTTACATAGATTGTAATGGAAAATGGGTTTAATTAATGTCAGAAGAATAAATTAGTGCATTTTTATCACATCAACTTCGTTTTATAGATTAAGATGTAGAAATGTTTTCTGTGCATATAATAAATTAGACCAAAACATTACGCATGCTTATAAAACCCAACATAAGTAACTGGGACCAAGTTATTTATTACTATTACTGTAGGTCCTTTCAAGGTTTGGACAGGAACAGGCTGACTTGACTCCATTTGATGCAAAGTCATTGTTGGTGACTGGCCAGGTTTTCTCTGCACAATCTGATGTATCCATCAAGTGCTTCCATTTTATTGCCTTTTCAACAAATGGAAGAAAAACATTTTCTGTTTATTTCTGCTGATGCAAAATATATTAAGATGCTCTTTAATATGGAATGCTAGACAGCTTCGACAATAAGAGGCAATACCCTGTGCTTGGTCAAAAGTTCAATCCTGTATATTGAGCTACTGCAGTTTTAATCTAACCTTTATTTTTACCTCAGATGGAGTCACTGCTACGCCTCTGTTTGAGAGATTCATAGTTTCTCTGCCTATACACTGTATGATCTGTGCATTTTCAGGAAATAGATTAAAAATGTTCAATTTCTGTTACAAAGGGCACATTGCCATATGCCTGACAAAGTCGTGTTCTCTTATATTCCTCATTTTCACTACACAATGCCAGTATGCCCCCTTAACTTTTGGCATTTTAAATGTCTTGACCTTGCTTTACTACTTTGTTTGGACACTCAACCCCACCCCCAGGGTCCTTGGACCCCCAACCTCACCCCCAGGCTCCTTGGTCTTGTAGTTACCTGGTTGGGAAGTCTTTGTGGAACCCTTCCAACCCTCAGATCTCTTTTCTTATGCAGATACCTTCTAACCCATCACATCCTCTTGAGCCTTGTTCTTCTCACAAACTCTCTGTACGCTGTAGACCACACATGCCCAGACAGCCTAGTGGTCAAAGGTACTGCCTGCAGGATAGGTTTGCCCTGGAGGTGAAGATTTAAATCTCATCTGGCTGATGTACTAAATAAATATTTCACTCAAGTGCTCACTAAGAAAGATGTCAACAACATACTGTACTTCAGGAGGTAGAATGACAATGTTCTGCATTAAATAGTAAAGAATGTGAAGCACTCAAGATTAATTTATCCCCAGAGCCCTATGACTTTTTATAAAGTTCATTATACATAAAAAAATTAATTACAGGAAAGAAGCATTCAGGAAAACTTGTGTGAACTGAGAATTGGTTAATAAATAGAAAGCAAAGAGTAATGATAAAGAGTGAATACTCAAATTGGGGTGATATAATAACATCAGAGATCTGCACTAGGACCTCTGCTATTAGATTTTAAATTAAGGCATGTTATGATAAAATTGTAAAATGTACTAGCAAGGCTTCATTGGGAATAGTGTACAATAATGGTCACCACATTATTGAAAATATATTGCTGCTCAGGAATCAGTCAGAAGATCAACCAGATTCATGTGCTTAAGACTGATAGGCTGAAGGAACTGAAACATTTTAGTCTTGAACGGAGAAGTTTGTGAGGGGACCTTATACAAGTATTCCAAATCTTAAAAGGCAATAACAGAATCAACCTTGTGTTCTTTTTCCAAAATGAGCAGTGAAAAGTGAATCAGAGGATACAACTGGGAGTGCATCTAAATGCACTTATTTACCCAAATAGTTGTGGGAATGTGGAACAAGTACCCAGCCATCTTGTTGAAGGTGATACCTTGGTTTCTTGAAACAACAGGAGGTGATGCTTGGATCAATTAACTACTAACTACCAAAAGGTTAGATGGGCCAAATGGCCCCCTATTTGTAACTGTTCAATGTCTCATTCATGCATACTAACTCCAAAACACCGAATTCTCTCTCTTTACAAAGTATCAGAAACTTTGATACTAATTATTCTTTGAAAATCAACCCTCTACCTTATTACTACTGTAGGTACTGTATACAGTAGTTTTAATCTGTAAAGTCCTTCTCTCTTTTACTTATCACTACTTTCTCCTCTTTACCGTCTTACTCCTTAATCCTTCCCCATTCTCTCTACCACCCATGCTCCTGCAGTTTTCTACCAGCTTTTTCTGTTTGACCTGGGTGGCTTCCCTATACCAAACCCTAGCATCCCTGCAAACTGCATCACCCAATTTGCAGTTCTCTTTCTCTCTCCCTGAGACCACCTGTCTGTCTTTTCTCTTAAGAAGGTGGTGAATGCCAATGCCTGAGCCATGGAATGCAGCTCATGGTCGGTGTGACACCTTAACACCTACAGTACATGTTTGGTTTATGATGGCATTCCTTCAGCTTCCCTTGGCTAGCGGTTGCCCAGGGAAACCATTATGTTCTCCTGAGAGCTCACGCTTTTCCAGATCAAAGACTAATTGCCCTTTTCCTCCTAGCTGCTGATATACACCAGATTATTCATCCAGGGGAGTGGCCAATCACCCAAAGAGCCAATCATTTTTGCTGTTTTCCACATGTGGAATCCCCACCAAACCAACCTTGTTCCACAACAATGTATGTCCAATTGGGCCAGAAAAATTGGTTACCCATGCATCCTCATTATAGAGTAGAGCGTAGAGGAGTTTATTGCCTTATGTATGTGTACATTGAAATTCTTATTCATGCAGATCTCGTGGGACATACACAGTACAGCAGACAGCACAGTACAACAGGCAACACCACACAATGTAGACAGTACATTTACAAACAAAGAATACAACCAGAACAATACATGTGTTGTGGAAAGTGTACACAGGTCCACTTTGTAGGGCCTGCTATGCACCTCAGTCCAGCATTAGCATTCTCTTTGACTTTGTCAACCATACCAGCTCGCAGAGTCCCACAGACTTTTTAACCAGCCAAATTTGTTTAGAGTAAAAACTCCTGACTATAGATTTCTCATTTCCTCTCTCTCCCTGTTGGAGCCCAAACACAGATTAAATCCCTTTCTTTCCAACTGTTTTTTTAAGCCTCCTGATTACTATGAGGCAGTGGAGCCAAAGCCTATCCCAGCAAACAACGGGCATATGGCAAGATACAGCCTAGATGGGAGTCCAGTCCATCACGGGGCAGCCAGGCACAAACAGACACATGTACACTCACACCAGGGCCGATTTTACAGAAACCAATTAACCTACCAGCAAGTCTTTGGACTGTGGGAAGAAACTGGAGCAATGGAGGAAACCCACATGAGCAGCAGGGAACAGGGAGAACATTAAAAACACCATGCAGATAGCACCCCAGGAACTGAACCCAGGGCCCCAGCCCTGCAAAGCATTCCATCATATACAGTATTTTACTACTATTGTACTATTAACACTTGAATCATGTCCCCTTGTAGTGCGTCTGTTTAACTTCTCTTTGAAGGACATTCTTTTAATCCTGTTAAAATGTCTTAGTTACACATAGTGATCTGCACACAAACAAGATGTATAAATAAACATTTATGCAGAGGCAGCAAGCACAATTTAATGTTGTGTTTTCAGATTTTCATATAAGCAGATTACTATATGTTACTACAAAAAGCTCTTTTCTCCAGATTTTGACAGGTTGGGTTTTATCTTGTACAAATTAATTACTTGTTCAGATGTGTGCACCACAATTTCTGCATTAAAAATAGTGTCTTAAAATATACAGAATTGTCTCATTAGTCAAATAATCCATCTTATTTAATCATGTCTTAAGGAGCCAGTTGTGTTACGTTCAATACTATTGTGCTACTTAACTTTCCGGACAATTAAACATGTTATTAAAAATGATTTTAAAAAGTGCAACTTTGCCTTATTATTACAAGTATTATTTTTTATTGGATATTTGTAATGATTCTAAGGATAGAGATACATGCTGCATATGCAAATGTTATTTTCTTAGTCGACCATATTAATGTTGTGACACATTATAACAAAGACACTGTGGAGATACTACATGCTACAGAATCTGCTTTTATAGTTCTCATAAAATAAAATTTACTCTTTAATAAAGCTGTTTTAATATGCACTAAATTCATTAACAAATAAATGTAAAAGAGCTAGTAATTATACCTGTTACTGAATGTTCCCTAGCTTTCACAATTAAGTGCTTGCCATGAACAGCGTTACAAGCCATAAAACAAATTTTCATGGCTAGTGGTCTCTGTTTGTTCAAACAATATGCTTTTTGCAATTAGCTATCTGATAGTTGCAGCCTGTAAGCACTGATTCTAAAGGTGTTTATATGTAGCAGTTTAAAAAAAAATATTCATGCATGCAATATAAATATATTTATGTGAATGCCTTACTAATCACATTTTGTTATCCAAGGTCTGCGATAATGCAGTACTACTAAAACGCAGATTAGAATTCTCCATTATCATTATCAAGTAATTCAAAAATAAATATTTTGCCATATGATTGTAAATGGATTTTTCCCAAACTAGGCACCTACTTTACACCTGAATGGAAGGCTAGCTAGTTAGTTATAGTTAAGAACATTCAGAGTTGCCAGTCTTAATGTACATTGGCCAACAGGAATTTCATCACTTCTTAACATAAAATAGCAGAAAATAAATTAAAAATGAATGGATAGTTCTCTTTCAACCAAGTTATTCAGCCATTAAAAATTAATGCAAAAACTGGAGTATTTGAATGTGATATGTGTGCCCTTAATATACACATTTGTTAAGACTTCTTTGCAAAAAGACCTTTAAGGTTTTTTTAATAACACTTACAAAACATTAATTGTGGAATTATGAGACACGATTTCAATTTCAAGGTCTGTTTATTGTAAAAAAAACATTACAGAAACTGCTTTGCAAGCAGCGAGGCACAATTATAAGTGAACACAATCAAATTTACCCCATTTGTTTCTTGTAACTGGCATCGATCCTGATATGACCCACTTAAACGACTAATTGGCTGTTTTGCAATTTGGCAATTGCTTTCATATTCACCATGTTTTTTGTTATCAATACCACTATGTTAATTGATTATATTTGGATTAAACTAATAAAAACATGTACAGTATACTTTATTTTATATATCCTACATACAGTACAAAGTCAACATTTTGCACATCAGAGCAAATAAATTACATATATTAAGAAGACAAGCTTTTGAGAAAAGGTTCAGTATAAGCATATTTTACATGAAGTCTTCCATCCAGTATTGACTTAAACCAGCCTTCATCAGTTTCTGAAATTTATCAATTACAAATACTAATGCTGCAAGAATGGATCTAAAAACACAGCATGAAATAAAGTTCTAATTTATTAAGTCTTCTTCAAATAGGTATGATAGTAACACGCATATATATTTTTTTTCTCAACCTAGAAGGGGTGGCTTTTAAATACTGTTTCATGAATGTCTTACATCTGCAAAGCCGGTTAACAACATTCTGAGTCAACAGATATATTTAAATGATAAATATATATTGTTATGGCTAGATTGAAATAAATAGAAATTAAAAGCTTTTATTTCCATTTTAAATTTGCCAAAAGAAGAGTCTCATCACATGTTCTATTTTCCATTGTTCTGTACAGTGTATTTGCTTCCATCCCTCTGATGACAATGTTCATTGCAGTGTAGTTATTGTAGGTCATTTGTATTGCATACTTGAATAAAGACACCTCAGCCATGTTTTTGTAAAATATTGTTCTGCATTTTTTACTGCCATCCCCCTGATGATAATGTTCATAGCAGTGTAGGTGGTAATAGGTCATTCATATTGCACACTTGAATAAAGACATTTCGGTCATTTTCCTGCAAAATATACGTGTACACTTTATTCTGCTAAATTATAAAAATGACATTCAAAACAGTTTTCTTTGAAATGGCATTTGTGCTACACTGATAGTTTTCAATTCAGCTTCTTAAGCAATAAGCTTTAATAGTTTCTCAAGATATTTTTTATTTAGTCAAATGTTCATGTGTACAAACATAATAAATACAATAAATCTTGGAATAGGACAAGAAGGTTTGGAGCTACATATTTGAGGTGTAACGGTAATATATGGTGATTCAACTTGGTCAAGGTGATACCTTTACATGTGAAAACCTTTCTCTTGTACAGTATATTGATAAGAACTGCACTTTTTTTTGTCTCATTTTAATTATCGATTGTTTATCAATGATTTGCATTTCTAGGTTTTGGTGTTTTTCTAAGAATTTCTAGCTAATCTATATTTTTTTTAAATGTAGACTTCTTGAAATTAATGGTGAACATCTGCAGCTCAGCTGAAACAGAGCACTGAGGAAGGTGTCACATTCCCAAATGCCTACTTGCTTTATATAACAAAATATAATAAATCATCCAAAATCATTATTTTGAGTAAACTATACAGAGGAATGAAAACAGAATAGATTTTCAACAGATCCTGTATGTTTAAAATATGCTTTTGAAAAGTTATCAACACAAAAGATAAAGGAAACAGATTCATAAAATGTGAGGCTCATAAAATACATTTACTGATGGCTCGGTCAGGTAGAACAGAATCAGTTAATTATTAAAAGAAAATCCAATAATATCCACAAAATATGAAGCTTTCTTTTAGTGGCTTTTATATTCTAGGAGATGTCTACTATAGCTCATGGGATAATACTGTTTGGATATAATAATAAATAATCAAACAACTGTTGTATCCTTTCTTCTAAGATTATCATTGTAATCAGATGTATGCATTATTTATGGAAAAGATATTCAGAAGATAATCAGCAGTATTCATCATTCTCTGCCGGTCTTCATAATCGGCCCACATCAAATTTTATTGAGAAGATTGAGCATATTGGTAATCAAGGAGTCCAGTGTATTGAATTAACATGTTCTCCAGTAGGATTTAAGAGAAACATAAGGTTGTTCTCCTAAGGTACTTCACTAACAGATATATCTACGGTAAAGATAATGCTTTCATCTGTGCAGTCTGATAATCCTCTCTGATTCTGCTCCTGCAGTGCCACTTACAAAGCAGTTTAAGAAATGGTAGAAAAAATGTAATAAATTTTTTGCAAATATAAAGTTCAACGGTCCTGCTGTCCAGATGTAAATTTAAGTTATACACTAAACTATTCAATTTTTTTCAATGAAAAAGCAACTTCATTAATTTGCAGTTTATAGAAAGTGTTTTCTTTTTATGTACTTGTACAGCATATTGTACTGTATAATTTCTGATTGATCAGTCATAACGACTGCAGCAATATTACCCCCTCAGGCACTTAGCCTGCCTAGGCCTTCTGCTACACAGTGCAGTAGTGAAGGAGAAGACAAATAATTATCCCACTTCTTACTGTTGGTACAAAACAGCATAGTAAATGGGGAGAGCAGTTGTAAGATGGATCACATTGTCTCTCTAATCAAGACAAAACTGGTGTTATCGCAAAGCTGTTGGGGAAGTCAACTGCTGCATATGGTAATGCCAGTATTGAGTGCAGGTATCCAGAGGTAGTATAAAAAGGTAGGAAGAAGCTTTGGAGGTAGTAGACCCAGACGATCACAGACTGATGCAAGTATCAGTAAGAGGGTACAGCCAGCACTCACACAAGTAAAATTGAAACCTAAAGTGTTTATTTAAGCAGTGAGGAAGACAAACTAAATCAGAGTAAGCAAAGATAACACATACTTTCGGGAGACAAATTACCAAATTGTCAGTGCATCACAGATTAGCTCAGGATACAGATTTAGGTACAGAGAAAAATACAAGTTACCCCTCCACCCCATCTGAAGAAACATCTAGGGTATCATACCATTAATGCCAACAGAAGAGATCTCTAAATGTCCACAAAAGGTGGAACATTAGAATCTGAGCAGCATATTGTAAGATTTCATAGAGGACACCTTGACAAACCAAGTTCAATCTATTTTTTCCAATTAAGACCCATTTGCTTCTGAATACTGCATTTTCCTTTATATTTTGGCCTAGAGGACAGGAAGTTTTTCATATTTTAAAATCATATAGGCGTAGACAGTTTTATCTGTAAGGAAGCTTGTTGTAGAGTAGGTGGCACGGTGGCATTGCTGTTTTGCATTACTAGGCCCTGGGTTCAATTCTGAACTTGGGGTGGTATCCGGTTGGAGATTGTACTCTTTACAATCCTCCTCCAGGTCCTCTGATTTCCTACCACATACCAAAAACATACTGGTAAGATGATGCTGATGATCATAATAATAATAATTATTATTATTATTTTAAAATAGCATATCAAAACATCTTTACGGTAGGTGTAAACATTTATGAGAATAAAAAATTACAAAATAAGCATATAAGAAAGAGAAAAGCAGAAAGAGGTGCAGCAGAAAATGCATGGTCATTAGAAAATGGAGTAGATGCTCACACTAATTAAATAGCCTTTCTGAAAAGAAATTTAAATGCATTCAGGGTAGGTGACTCTCTGATATCCTTAGAGATTGAATTCCTGAGCTTTGGGAAGTAGCAAGAGAAGGCCTTGTCACCAGTGGAAAGTAAACGATCTTGGGGGACCTACTGTATAGAAGACCAAGATCATATGAACGGTGGCGACGTGGGGTGTAGACAGATAAAGTCGGATAGGTACTGTTGTTGCAAGCCATGTAAATCCTCCGTTTAGGCGAAATACATTTTGAGTCATCAAGGTTTTTATATCAGAAACCCAATTAGTGAGGAGACAGCTACTTCAGTGTCAGGTTTAGCAGTCAGTCAGAGATTTGAGTATCATCAACAAAGATAATTCAGAGCATGTGATCTCAATATCCGACCAAGTGGGAACATGTAAATGCTGAATAGCAAGGGGGCCCAATATCGAGCCTTGGGGAACACCAGACTTAAACTCAACTTCAGAACTAAAAAACCCAAAAGAAACAAAGTGTCAGTTATCAGTAACATTTTTAAGAGTTCCAAACACAGTCTCATAACAATCTCATGATTAACAGTGTCAAAAATAGCACTTAGGTCAAGGAGAATTAGGATAGATTGAGAACTAGAATCACTGGCTGTAAGAAGATTGTTAGTGTTTTTAACAAGGGCAGTTTCTGTGTTGTGTAATTGTATGAAACAAGATTAGATGGGTTTGAAGAGGTTATTTGCAATGAACTGATTGTTAAATTGTACTGTAACAGCACAAGTTTGATATAAGACAAAAACTATTAAGGTAGTCCAGAGGTATGTTTTAGGCACAGGCATTACTGAAGCTGTTTTAAAGGCCATTGGTACCACTCCAGTGCTCTATTTATTATGTAGAAGCCAACAGGGCAGAGGACTGGCAAACAGGATTGAAATAAAACAGAAGGAATGGGATCTAGTAGAGAGGGTTTTATATGCAATTCCAATTTACTAAGGCATGCAGTGTCAAGTTGAGAGAAATTGGCTTCTGAGAAAATTGACCCTAGGTGTAAGTACTGTTGTGTGTGTCTGTGTTTGTGCCTACAGTAAATGTCTCCACTGCAGTGGACTGGAGTGCCATCCAGGGTGCACCCTGTCTTGTGCCCATTGCTTGCCAGGATAGGCTCCACTTCTAACAACTAAGAAGTGGTTAGAAAATGGATGGATGTTGTAGCGTGACACTTTTACAGACGTGTTTCGTTCTAATTGTGAATTTTAGTTGTTAAACAGTTGTACTGTAAGTAACAGAATTCCCCCAAAAAGTTTTATTTTCTAAAAATAGAAATTTGTGTGTGGAATAAAGAAGTTGAGTAACATTAAATCCAAATTGTTACAAAACTTTGATTTGATCATCCTGGTGCATCTGAACAAATGCAACTTAATTGTATTGTACAGGTTGTAAAATGGCACAGTTGCAGCTTCAAGCAACAACCTTCAGGTGTCCTGAAGTGACAAAAAGACATTCTGCCTCTACCCTGGCTGCTGCAGAGCCACAGTACAAATTGTATTAAGCACAATAAGTAAGAATATATAAGATCACCTTGATTGGCATTTGTGATTATGGTAGTGGCATTCTGTTTACAATGCCTCCTTAAATAAAAAATAGTTAATTAGACTATTGTTCATTTCATGTCAGATTGTATTAAATGTGGCTTGCAGCTCATAAAAGTAATTAGTGTGATACATCTAGAACGTTATTAAGATACTATATATTTATCTTTTTATAACAATTTTTTGCCATAGTATGTAAAGTATTGCTAATAAATGTTGCATATTTTTATTTTATTTTAATCCAATCTATGATGGAAATTTAAAGTGGACTTTAAAGTTTTTCTTGTTACATGTAGGGCGCTAAATGCCTTTTCTTGTGTTGTTCTTGAATTTGGCAAGACCCTCCTTGGTTGTGGATACTTTTAAACACTCTTAGAAACTATTACTATAAATGTTAATACAATTTTGTTATTTTTTTTTTATTTTTGCTTCTGTTATGTGCTCTATGCTTTCACTATTGTGCAGTGGTTGTTTTCAAAATCACAAGGACTGTATTATTCATAATCTTTAGGATATTTCATTACAAAATTAGAAACGTTTAACCTAGAATATTTGAAATTTCAAGGAATTATTTTTCTCCAGGATAAAAACAAAACACCTCTCTGGAACAGTAGACACGTTTTTTTTTACTCATCTGACCTTGATAAACATGTTTTATGGGGTTAACATTTTTATAATCCCGTGAAAGACTATTTTATTTGGAGGTATTATATCTTTGACAAAAGTAGGGTGTTTCTTTTAACAAAGCAATAATGAAAATCTGTAGGTGAGTTTATTTTAGGTTCCTAATATCAAATGTGAAGGCTTGTTTTCCTCTCTTCAAAGCATGAGCAAGACTTTCCAGAAAGCAGTTAAAAGGTTTTCCAAATACAGACAAAGCCGGTTGATCAGATAGTACCATAACTAATGGAAAGCGTCGTTGAAGTGACAGCAAGATTAATTAAGTTCCTCCTGTTGTATTCACGTGTGGCACTGCAGAGTTCCTCTGGGTACCAGCTCAGTTAAATGGTATTCATTGTGACAAATAATGCACTTTTCCAGAACTGACACTTCTGAGTCAAGGTTAAAAAACACATGCAATGGGTTTAGTTTGTGGAACTGAGCCAAGACAAAATTGGAGATTTGCTTCTTTTAGATATGGAATAAACTTATTTACTTAATGTAGGCTCTGGGGACAGGATAGGAGGGATGGGTGAATTCAAAATTAATTGAAAACAGCTGCTGAAGGCAAAGCGTCTACCATATCAGGATAATTTTTATAGAATGATTTTCATGAGAATGATGTTGAAATTTCTAACAATTAAAATAGTTAACTTTTCATAATTTAAATACACATTGATCAATACACTTTGATTTACAAAATTCATTATTAGTAATCAATAAATATAATATTGTTTCATTGCCACCAATACAGGTTGACCTTCAAAAGCATTGGTGTGTATTTACTGTATCAAACTCAACAGAACAAATTACATATTTAGGGATTTATAAGAAGAGATCAGTTTTTCTTTGCTGTACATTATTGTTATTTAAGCATTGCTATAAGTAAATTGTTAGGACACAGATGTGCAAAGCACACTAAGCCACCCTTATCATTTAAATACGAGTGAAGCAATTCTAATGGAGGCTCAAGCAGAACACTTGAGAAGCAGACTGTTAGAACAAATCTTGTTCTGGCACTACTGATGTCACAAGCACAACAAGAACATCATAAGGAGGAGTCAGATTTCAGTAAGAGCAAAAGCACAGTATGCTGCCAGTGTACATGATAATCAGGCAGAGACTGTGTTGGGGATAAGACAGCATAGAGGCAACCTGGCTGTAGAGCTGTAATGATCAAACTGAATCCTGAAGGGAACGTAAGTGAGCATGTAGAATGAAACTTCCCTATTCTACATGTCTACACATGTAGAAGCTGAAGTGGAAACTCAAAACAGTGGGATTTTTTATTTATGATTAATGAAGAACAGCATGTATTTCGGTAAGTATTACTCATCACTGATGTTATTTTGCCTGGGAGGAAGGCAGAGGAAATTTTCAGCTTTCACCTAAAGGAAAATATGATTTGAAAGATACAGAGTTTTAGCTTGTGATTGTACAGTGTTTAAGATTTTCTTAACATGTACAGTACAAGAACCCTTTGGAATCTTTTTATTTGTTTTAAAGTAATTGAATGAGGAATAACCATACATGTTTTACATTTATGGTGTAACTAGTGCATAAATGTTTTTTTAAAATAATGTTGCAACTAATAATGCTTTAGTAATTAAAAATCCAAAGGTTTCTGACATTTAAAAGGATGGTCATCATTGAGGTGATGAGAAATAGATTTAATAACGAAGGAAATGTTTTCTGCATAAATGATTTATCTAAGTGGGTTATGTACAGTATAGATGTTGAAGGCAGAAACTTATCAGCAGAGTTTTAGGAATATTCTCTAGATCTGTGTTCATTCATGCTGATACTGTACACTGATGTGTATGACAATATTACTCTGAAAATGAAAAAGATGAGACTAACACAAATTAGTGAATGATACCATTAATAATGAGAACCTAGTTACTATATAATGAAACCCTAAAAGACCACAGCTGCTAAATGTGCTTTTAACTGTATATATTTAAAATCTGAGCTTTAAATGGTACTGAAACAAAGTTGCTTTATGATGCTATTTCATCCTGGAACGCAATTCATGATAACACTTGCTTATCTGACTCTGAGTTTCTCGTAGGATTTTAACTCTATTAATTAATCGATTTGATTAGTTGAAGAGCAAATATATTTGAATACATTTTGGCAGGGTGTTTAATTGTATTCAATGTGTTGTAGAGATGAAATAATTGTTTGCTGTTCCCTTCAAAAAATAGGATTCAGACTTATAGTTTAACCCCCTTATAAATTTCTGAATCGATGGAAGTTAATCCACTAGAAGCCACAGTTTTTAGAAATGTTATTCTTTTTCATCTTGCTCTAAAAATGTCAGCCATATTAATTTATGTTACGCTTGGTTTCTATAAATTGTTTCTATACTAGACAGAATGTTTCAGTAACATGGTGTCTGATGGTAAAACTTGCAAGTTGGAAATTTACACTTTACCAACTTATCCAGGTATTTATGTCTCTATTTTTTTGAAACATTAAATTGAACATTTTATTTTCCTACAGAAATAATATACTGTACTGTATATTTGCTTAAATGGCAGAATAAAATAAGGACCTGCAGAATATCTTGCCATCTCTTAAAAAAATGTGTATGAGGTTTGGTATTAAGATTTCAGAGAACAAGTTGGACAGTTTCAGACCATGTCCTTATAAAAGAACTCTGTAGTGTCTTGTATAGTCTATAGTTTCTTGGTTAACCATTACATCTTTCTAGATTATTCATCCATGTATTATCAAAAAGCTGTCTGTGATGGCGAGATTAACAACAACCTGAAGCCTCTCGGAATCACAGGGTCAAGTTGGGCTGAGAGCACATGACTGCTCTTGACCTGAATGTGATGAGATAAGTGAAGCTTTGCCTTTTTGAGATGTGTTACTTTTCAACAGAGGTGAGGAGGAAACATTAAAAAAATAATGTTGCTTCTGAAATGTGTTTTCACATCAAATTGAACAAAAATTGAAGTTATGCTTTCACAGAATAAACTTTCAATGGAAGACTTGATGCATTTTAAAATAACACAGAAGATGCTACCAGTCATTAACTGCCATTGGACTATCAGTAAAAGCAAGCTGTGGAAATGTGGTAATCTACTGCAAAAACTTGAGAAATTCAGAGCAGTAGTCTTGTTTGAACTTACAATTTAGCTAGCAGTAGTAAACCACTAACAATTATTTCAGATTTCATTCTTGTCTTTATTTAATGTAAAATGTTCAGGGATGCCTTATTGTTTCTGATTGTATTTTCAATGGCTCTTATATAGTGGTGTGTGGGATTTGTCTCTTAAATGAATTTGCAGGATTTGTCACTTTTTAAATACATTCTGTACAGTTGCCTGTGAGCAGCTATGAGAAAAGTACTGAATCTTGAGTTCCTTGTGCTGGATATATTATCTCATAATTAATAATGCAAATAAACATTTCTTTTCTTTAAAGTACTGAAAATGTTATTATCTTCATTATGGCATGCAAAACTGTCTGTGAAACTCTAGAGTTTTCTAATTAATATTAATGAGCAAAAAGTTGGCCAATCTATTTATTGTGTTAATTTCATGGTGTAATAGTAATATTTCCTATAACAGGACAAATTATGACTGGATTTTGTACCAGATTTTGTATCAAATCATTTTTTATGAATTTGCACTAGATTTTTGCTATTTTCAATCTATCTAGTTGAGTTTAACCTTTTCTTCTAGTAAAGATATTTGAATTGTCTGCCGAAATGATAATATCTGAAATACTTAAAGCATACAGTGTGCTAGAGACACTTGGCCCTTGAGCATTAATATTCTACAGCTCCCATTTTTCAAAGACCTTCTTTATTGGCTGCTTCAGTAATTAACAGATGCATGTACATGCTGTTAATTTGAAAAATTGTACAAAATGAAACTGAGGGTTTGTTTGATAATGCAAAATACAATTCTCACAGAGGCACTTGAAAACCTACAATGTAAGATCTAAATACATATTTGTTTCCCCAAAACATGTTCGTTTTTAAAACAACAATGTTCTCTTATTCATATACGTAAAATACATTTTTCATATTTTACTATATCAGTCAGAAAGAACACATGTTAAAAAGCATACATTCCTCAAATGCAGAAGTAGGCTAGATTCCTTCTTTACAGTTCTGGTTTAGACTAAAACATAGGGCTCGTCCATAAGCTATTCATTGATCTTGTAATCACATTGGAATCATGATAATTTAATATTTTTACTCACAACATTAAGCAGTTCCCCTGAGTATTTAAAATCTTGACATCTGACTCTCGCCAGAAGACACACCTTGCACTGTTTTATGCCACTATGCCCAGGAGGCTATATAAATAGAGGCCTCTCCTATAATTTTTATTACGGTAGAAATCCCATCACCAGGACCAGTAACACACACTAAACATGAATACATTAACTTAAATAATATTTCCCTGAAATAATAGTTTGCATGACAACCTACACTGTCTGTATATGCACCAGAAAAATTGGTTGAAGGCATTTGCTTTTCTAAGGACTGATAATGCCCACTTTGAAGAGCTCCTAAAATTACGTTACAAGTTACAATATGTTCGGACATCGCCAACTAGAATGCCGACTAGGTCGTGCTTAAGTGATCACACTCGTTCAGCTGATACTGTTGTATTATGCCATTCATTATCCCATTCTTTGCCTACACTATATGCGTGCTCCAAACACCTGAAACACCATACCAAAAGAAATCCACTTTCGCCGCTTTTACATCTAGTTTGAAAAGGTTTTAGAATGGCATTTTGTGATTGTTATATCTTGTGTACTGTATATGCTTTTTATGGGTTTGTGAATTTATTTAAATCTTATGGTATTGTGAAAAGTGCTTTTGACGATTTTAGAGGTGCTACAAGATATAAAGAAAAGTTTTAGTTGTACTGTACATCTGTTAGTACTCAGTTTTCTCTTTAACTCCACATTGAGACTCGAGCTATTGCTAACCCTTTTGTGCCTTAGACATCTTTAGAACCCACTGAAGCAAACTTTCAATAAACAGAAAGTTTTAAGAATCTTGTCCTGTTTACTTTGCACTGTAGGAACTCACTACTAGTTATTTTAACACTGTATAAATACAGCTGATGAGAAGGCAATAGATGTGGTACTTGATAATGACCTATGGCCCCAGAAGGTCAAGAGAGTTTGAAATCAGTCTCCACATTGAGGGGCTTAGCCTGTGAAGTATGGCAAAATCCCAAACCCTGATTAAAAACAGCTGGAGAGTCAATCACTCTTTTTTGAAGTACGATATGTGGTTCCCCAGCTGCACAGAGCAAATTCTCCTCCTCTACAGCTTATCATTAACCACACAGCTGATGGAACACAGAAGACTGATTATATTTATCACTTGACTGGCTTTATAAAGGAATATAGCATCCATTGAATATATGGAGATCAGCTATTTACTCATTTCCATGTTTTTATTTGGGGGGGGGGGGGTTAAGAAGAATAAAAATTGATCAATATATATACCAATTAATATCCACTTTCTTGCAAGGGGCAAATAACTTGTGATTTGCCACCAACTATAAAATACATTTTATTTAGCAATCCTAGAACATCCTAGCCTGGGACAGTGGCTATTGTCCAATGAAAGCATGTGTACTGTTCTTTGGTTTATGTGGGCTGCGTGCGGGTCAACTTATAGCTAGATCCTATAGCTACACAACACTCTGAAATGATACTGTGAGCAGTCACAATGCAGTACACTGAATGAGCTTTTATAAAATGACACAGGTTTACAGTATAAATTGAAGTAGTTTTGCTTGCTTCTCATTTATTATTTGTCAATTATTTTAAACTGCAGCCCTTATATTACACAAAGTTTATATTTCTGTAGAAATTCAGTTTCTTCGAACAAAAAACACTTAAACACAAATAAGAAGTAAAACATTAATACTTTTTCATAAGGTCTAAATAATTTAATGCGTAAATGGCCTAATAAACTGTTCTTTTAAATAGTGTTCTTAACTGAAGTTCAGAAGAGATTATGACAACCAAGTCATTCTTTGCCCATCACATACACTAAATCATAATTAGTCCATATGTCATTTCTCAAAAGTCATACTGTATATTGGCAAAACAGTCTTCTTCCATTTCGTCTCATGTAATCCTCCTCCATCCCATCTCCATCTCTGCAGCTGTACCTTGGTATCTTTCTTATGAGGATCTTATAATCCTTGTTTTAGGGACAGGACACTGGCCCTCAGTCAAGCAGGTTAAGCCTGCTTCACATATCCCCTACGTCAGACAGGTATTCTGGTTAAAGCACTTGTGTAGGAAGAATGAAATGTTTCATGGGAAATTGTTTTGATCTTGCCATGATGGACAGCAGAGAGATCCCTATGTAAAATCCTTAATTTTCCCCCTTTTTGAAGATTTTTACAATCATGGTATCATTGATTCTAGCTCTGTGTGGTAAGAATATGGAATTGTCATATCAGATCCTGTCCACCATGCTTAAATATTTCAGCAAGAAGTCAACACCAAGAATCAACACCTGCTGCTTTACTGTTCTTCATTTGTATGATGGTATTCATCACCTCATTAAGAGTTGCTAGATTTCCAAGCTCCTCTCTAATTGAGTGTTGTGGGAATTGAATATATTATCATTGGTAGCAGATTCACAATTGAACCAGTAGTGAAAATGCTCCTTGCAACAGGTATTGACTGTGGCAGTGAAGAAATCGTTTGGGGTTACTGGGGATGGTGGAGTAGTGTTGAATGCTGGGAACAGTCTAAGGGTATATATTAATATCATCTGGTGATTGTAAAAAATTGGGGTTTGTCCTTCACCAAAACCTTCTTTATGAAGAGCACTTATTACTGTATGTACTTTATTTCCAGTGAAGTGAGCTGTGTGACCCTATGCTTGTAGTAAAACACCTTAGCATGACTTTATACTGAATGCGTGTATCACATAAGAGTTATATATATAGTATACAGTATAAGTATATTTAGAGGACTGTTGCTTTCCAGATTATTGCAAAGGAACAATTTAAAGCTTAATTCCACAATGAAACATAAAAAAAGAAAAAACATCATATTCAGTGTCACACCTGAAAAACAGCATTCTCAGAAAATGCTCAACAGCATTAATGTTTACTTATTACTTTACAGCAAATGCGTGTTGATATACAGTAGCTTCCTCCCCACTCATAGCTTTCCATATGACTGTAATAGTATGCAGTGTCTGGTATTTGTGATACCTCTGATACCTCTGTATATTTTACTTTATTCTATTAAGTACTATAGAATATATGAAACACTTTTTTTACATTTTTAAACAGAGGAGGTTTGTGTAATATTTACATTAGGTACTAAATAAAAACATGTCAAATTTATGATCATATCATTCAGTTATTTAATAAAGATTCCTACAGTACGTTACTGTACATCATAATGCTTTAGTTAAGACTCAGTGTACTACAAAACTCATTCCACAAGAGTATGAAGGCATAATTCAAGAGTAACACTTTTAACATGTGCATTTGAGTATTTTTATACTGTAGATGAAGAACTATCTTCGTAGAGATTATTGTTGAAGAACATGTCTCCAGAACTGTCACCTGCCATTTTATGTATTTTAAAGTTAAAGAATAAAGAAAATAAATGTCTGTAGGGTTCTGCTGTTTAACAATACAAAACATCACTTACAAATATGTTTATATTTTCAAACAATGCAACAGATGTTCCCTAACACCTGCAGGAGGATAAAACCATGTGGGTACAAGTTTCTAATGTTAATGCTGTCAAAGGCAATTTGTATAGGTTAAGCTCTAAATCAATTCCCAACATTACAAACCTGTGAAAATGATGGGTATCCAAGTAAACCATTAATATTTAATTGGAACATGCTGTATAAGAGTAGAACAGTAGTGTGGTGGTTAGGACTAAGGTTGGATTCCTGGATCATCTTCTGTGTAGTGTTTGCATGTTCTTCCTGAGATTGCATGGATTTTTTCAGGGAGCTTCAATTTCCTCAAATTGCTTCCTGAAAATACAGTATGCTAAGTAGATTTACAGTAGTTGATTATTCAAAAAATGTTAATTTTCCCTAGGCCCCAAGATGCACTTACAATGATAAAAATCAAAAGCAAGTATTAAAAAACATATGCTTAGCAAACTATCTCTTTTTACAATACTTTTTTAAATTGTTAACAGTAACATTTGTGATTTAAGCTGATTATCAATTTCCAAAGTTAAAATTAAATTTGAACTATTTTGCGTTATGTTATGTTGTATCAGTTTGGACTACATCGTGTCAATGTTAGTACAAGAATTACATTCATGCGCTTACTACATTTATGAATATAATGTTTGGTAAGTTTAAGAGTAAATGTTTGCTATAGGGTTAGGATTTAGATTTTGGCTGAAGGCAGTATATTAATGCTGAACCAGTTAGATAGACGTCATGCCATCAATACCTCTTTGAGAGTAACTGCTTTGTTAATTGGTAGGTCAAAAAAATTTTCTTAAAGCCGATTCCATCCATCTATCAATTTTCTATCCTCTTGATCCAATACACGGTTGTGGGGGAATCGGAACCTATCCCAGCAAGCAACAGGTGCAAGGCAGGATATACCCTGGACAGGACACTAGTCCATCACAGGGCACACACAGACACAGACATGCACACACTCACACCAGGGCCAATTTTCCTAGAAGCCAAATAACCTACAGAATCAGTATGTGTTTGGACTGTGGGAGGAAACTGGAGCACCTGGAGAACACTTATACAAGTTCAGAGAGAACTAGGGGTGGAAAAAGTACTCAAAGGTTTCCATTTGAGAAAATTACTCAATTAAAAGTACAAAACTACAGTATCATCTCTTATCAGTACTCAAGTCTTAGTAAATAAAAAGTGGCTGTCCTTTCTGCTGTTACCATGACTTTATTTTCCTACTTATTTTTACTAAGTTTCCAGACCTATTATAGTTAACAAAATTGATGTTGCCAAAGCAACAACTGAAACAGTATGTTAAGACACTTTTAATGCATAACTTATAGTAAAGTGTGAAAATAGTTCTACCTTTAAACAGATGAATGTCTTAAGGAAAAAAAAAGAGTCTCTGTTTTATAAACAGCATTTGTCACACCTTAGATTTGTGACTATGAGATTAGTTCCAAGCAGTTGTTGACAATTTCTAGTCTGACTATTAAGACAGTAAGTGTGAAGGGTGTTTCATCTTCCCTATAATGTTCCTTTCTTATCAATACATTTAACTTCAAAGAGAACTCATTACACCATTTATTAAAAACATTTAGAATGGGCCCATGGTTTTCTGGGTATTTTAATCAGCTGACCAGGACTGAGATGTCTGTGTGTTTGTTCTTACTCTTATTGGTGGACAAAATGTACAGTAGGGGGAACAGAACACAGCCCAATTGTGATCCAATGAAAGTGTAGTGAATGTCACACCTGTTGAGACTTGTATGTTAAGAAGTCTAGGACCCATTTTATCAAGTGGTTGTTTAAATTGATATTCTTTGAGAGGTTCTGCATAAACAGAGTTTTTGTGAGATAGTGTATGTTAGCCTGGCAGTTTTTGGAATAGGAATAGTAGATCTCTTCAACAGAAAGGGGGCAATTTGTAAAATAAGGACATCTGAAATTGCAAGTTAAAAATGTCACATAATTGATCTGCACAAGATTGTAGGAACTCTTCCACATTCGTTGTCTAGACCTGCGCTTTTCCTTACATTAATCATCTTAAACTGTCTATGCACTTCTGCTGATCAGATGAGGTAGTTATAGGTTTAAATTCAAAACAGGTGTAAAACACATTTAAATTAATTGCATCTATCAAAATAAAGATAGCTTTTTAGATTAAACCAGCTAGCTAAAGAAGAAATTGCACATACTGTACTTCAGTATTTCTTTTAATTTTTTGGCGAGTTGCGGTAGGCTGAGACTTCCACCACTCTTACTTATTGCACTAATAAACAGGGGTATATTATGGACTGTGGACATAAATTTCCCAATTTTAATGTAAACCTACCATACAGAATGAAATATTATTGTTATGAATTATACAAAGATACAGTATATATTATTATTACTGTATTATATACTGTAACTGCATATGTTTTAAATATATACAGTATGTAATTTTATACAGTACATCCTTTTAAAGCAAAGCACCCTAGTTCACAGAAATGTCAAGAAGCACAGACTGTGTAATCCAACTTTATGTAGTACTATAGAAGAATTCTGAAATAACTATTTAACATAAATTATTAATTATTTATTTTAATGTTGCTTTCACAAGTTAAATGTTTAAATGAATATAATATCAATGTGACAGAGGAGCCTGTCATGAGGTACAGGTAGCATGGGAAATATTCTATTCATACACCTTCCGTTAAGCGGTTTCTAGATAAGTTTCTGAGGGTGCACACTCAGGGCTTGACTAGTTACTGCTATTACTTAATTTCATATACATTCACATTTATAAAACACATACTTAAACACAGGTATGAGTGAGTATTGTGATGTGAATGGAGAGCGCTCTTAAAATGGATGATGTTTGGTGTTGGTACTTCTGGGGTGGGTCAGCCTATGGTGGCCTCAGAAGGCCAAACCTAACCCCACTTCTCAAGGTTTATTTATGGAGATGGAAAAATCTCCATAATTGGAAAAAAAGAGAGGAAAATGCTATTGTTTGTATTGTTTATTTTCTGTATTGTTTATTTGAACCAGGATCAAAAGAACTGTGTAATTAAGATATGTGATGTCTTTGGTTAGAAAGGAATTAATTATGAATGTATAATTTGTGAATTGGAGAAATGGTTTGTTCCAGTGGGGGAGAGGCTTACATGTTATTTAAGCTGTCTCCTCAGCCTAAGAGGGAGTTATTGTTGGTGGTTGTTGAGTTAGGTAGTGTGACTTAAATCACAGAGAAAGCAATAAGAAAAGGAGGATTTGTATTTATTTGAAGAGTTATTTTTGTTCCTTTTTGGGATTTTGTTTTTCTGGTGTGGGGGAGTGGGAGAACTGTAAATAAACTGCACTTATTTTACTTTAGTGCTTTGTGGCAGAGCCATTCTTTTATAAAATGGACCTACTTTGGCCTTCCTCATGTGTGACAGTCAAACATGTTGTCTATCGCTCAACACACACACAATTGTTAATTTTCAAATAGTCCCCTTATAGTCCCCATTAATCCTATATCTTTTGGAAATAATTCCCGCTTAACATCCATGTTTACAGTACACATAGACCTCCAAATTCCTTTATAGCAGTATCAGTACATTTGCTGAATGATTATTTCAAACAACACCACAGCCTGTGGTTGGGCTTAAGAATAGTACCTCACAGAAGCATACGGACACTTTGCGCATGCACCTCTACTTTACCCAATCAGAATCCTAGCCCTTGTAAACGTCGGTATCTCAGAGGGAACAAGGGAAGAAGATGCTTTTAAGAACTGCAGTGGAGTAAAGTACCGAAATTTCTAAACCATTGTACCTGAAAATAAAATACTTAAGTAAAGTACAGATCTAAAAAAAATGTATTTAAGTACTGTAGCAAGGTAGTTCTACTTTGTTACTTCACACCGCTGGCGAGACATACTGTACTTCACACAGATAACACCCCAGGAACTGGGAACCCTGGGCACCAGCACTGCAAGGGATTATTAGGTTATTATGCACTGCAAGCAATAATAACCATTGCACTATGATGCCGCCCATATTAGAATTATTTTTTCTCATATTGTGCACACAGTAATTGGCTTTTCTAATTAATCCCTACACTGTGTTCCCCAGCAGCTCTATGCCTTAGCCTTAGTCTAAACATTTGCACGGTGATTTGCTGTGAAGCATCCAATTTTTCTGATGTGGTAGGGTAGTCTACTTTATTTATGTATAACCCAGGTTGAAAAATTGGACAAATATTAATTAGATTTAGAAAAAAAATTATAACGTTATATTTTTCCCTTGTTCTCATTTTTCAACATGGTGCACCAGTCTATAAAACATATCTGTCTTTGAAATACGCTTTAACACTGCTTCAAACACAAAGCCTTGGTGAGACATGCACTAAATTGCCAGCAGCCATATCACCCTGCAACACGCAACTGGCAACCCACTGAAGCTTAGCGGGTGTGAGCCTGATCAGTGCCTGGATGGGAGAACTCCTGGAAAAAACTAAGGTTACTGCTTGAATAGGTGTTAGTGGGGTCAGTAGGAGGCACTCTGTGTGGGGCCTAAGGCACCAGTATAGTGACGGGAACATTATACAGTAAAAAGGTGATGTTCTTCAGATGAGACATAAAATTGAGGTCCTGACTCTCTGTGGTCTTTAAACATCCTAGGGTGTTTCTCTGTTACCAAATTTCTCTATGGCCAAATTTCCCATTGGCCTTTACGAATCATAGCCTCTTAATAATCCCCATCTATGAACTGGCTTTATTACTCTGTTCTCCTCCCCACATATACTGTAGCTGATGTGTGGTAAGCATAGTGGCGTATCATCCAGGTGGGGGCTGCACATTACCTATAAAGCGCTTTGAGTGGAGTGTTCAGAAAAGCGGTATATAAGAAATAATTAAGTATTATTACAAAATCAGTAGAACATTAATGTACTTGGCTAAGTATGTTCCATTTGTTCATCTTTAAGATACAGAGAATTGTGTAATTTTTTAAATGTCATTACAGCAAAACAATGAAAATAAAACAGGAAAAACAGTTAAATATACAGTATAAAACTGTATTTGTAAATTTGTAAAGAAATATTTGATAAATGTTTCCATTTTAAAATAGTTGTGAAAATATAAAAACACACTCAAGGTTATCGGAGATTAGCTACAAATCTAGGAGCTATTAATGATCAAATTATGTCTTACGAAATGAGGAATATGTTTGAAAGGGCCAAGTAAAGTTTTTAACCAATACAGAATGGAGGGGCTGTACTTGCTGAGTAAA
This sequence comes from Lepisosteus platostomus, assembly GCF_059453375.1. Classification (NCBI taxonomy): domain Eukaryota; kingdom Metazoa; phylum Chordata; class Actinopteri; order Semionotiformes; family Lepisosteidae; genus Lepisosteus; species Lepisosteus platostomus. The sequence continues at coordinate 32,248,711 of NC_142622.1, read as the reverse complement.
AAAAAAGAAAACATTGTATAAACTAATACCAATAGGAAGGAGTATATACTGTACATATAAAAAGCAAACGAACAAATGTTCAACAGTACAGTATATACTGAGGTACAGTATAAAAACCTTATTTTGAGACTAGTGTGAGAGCTTAAAGGATTACATTTAAAATATCTTCCTTTTGTGTCCTGTACAAAGATCAGATCTGAAGATAACATAAGATTACGAGGGGCAGATATCAGAAACCACAGAAAGATAAAGAGTTCTACAAACATTGGACAAGATTCACAGTTGGGCACAGATAGCATCAGATAGGGCTGGTCTACAGGCACCCAATCCTACAGGTTTATGGGGATTGTTTAAATGCCAATGTATTCAGAAATAGGGAAAGTTGTTATTTTTGACCAATTAATCAGATTGGCTTTAATGGCAGGTTGGAATGGTATTTAAAACTTCACTGAGGTCAGGGTGAGACTTGGGTGATCACCCTGTGCAAACAAAGTTCAGTGTAAATAAAGACAAAATGTTATGGATCTATTACAGAGATCTACCGCAGGTATTTATCTTGATTTATCTTGATAATGTTATAAAGCACAGAACTGCATATTTAGAAAATCTGAATATTTTATGTGGTGTTATACTCTGAATGACAATGGTATCATGTAAAATTAATTACAATTATGGAACAATACCTTACAGTATTCAGTCATGACATTAATATTCCTCATCCAGACACATATCAAATGGATTTTATTGTTTTTTTAATTCTAATTTGAAAAAAAAATCCTATTGTTCTATATGTCTATACACCAAATGCATTATTAGATCTGTCACCATTTTTTGTACTCTGTTTTGGCAAAGTTATACTGTAGCTGGCTTTGTTTATTTAACAAGTTCAATGTTGTTCGCAGTACTGCACCATAATTGTCAGTGTGTGGCATTAAAGTACACGGTATAAGCAACTGAGTGAGAACTGTGATTCCTGTGACTATAAAACAATACATTTGTCTTTTCCTTGACAACAATTCTAAAATAATTCAGTTTGTGTTAAAAGAGCACTGGTGGCTGTCACTATCATCCACCAAGGCATCAACAAAGAAGAGGAAACCACAGCAACAGTAACTCGAGGACACACTGTTTCTGTGGTTTTCAGAGGCAAGAGGTGAAAACATGACAATCAGTCATTATGTGCATGACTATACTTGTTAAAATAGAGCACTAAACCCACAAAACTAACTGAAGTATAACCAATGTATATTTTATATGCTGTGTTCCATGGAATACAGGCAAGTACAGTATTTAACCCTGGAAATATACAGTAGATACTTGAAAAAACTTTATAGTAAAAGGGGACCTGCCAAGTATTTATCCATCATTTCAGTGATACAGTAGCTTTCTGAAGTGGATTAAGAAATTGTTGACTGTATTATTTACTTTCATTCTTCATAGTATTTTAGAGAAATTTAAATTCACTTCAATTTGTCACAAAATAACAAATGCATGGTAGGTATTTATTCTCAAATATGCATTTATAAAGCATTTTCCATGTAAATGAGAACAAAAAAATGTCATAGAAGTACTTCATAATTAACACACCCTAGTTACAACAATTTCTTGACACTGTTATTGTTTTTACAGGTTATAAATAACTTATGAATATAATTTACCACTCTTAATCTAAAGAGTTACCAAACCTATTTTGTACTGTATAAAGTGTTTAAGAAGCAAAATATTTAAAATTGAAAAGATTTCAAAGATTGAAAGTAAAATCATACCTTTTGAGGGCTGTGATGAGATATTCAAGGATTGAAGAATAGTCAAGTAAAACCAAAACCAAGAACTTATTGACAGAATGGTGATTAAGAGACAAAGTTAAATTGTTTTTTTGTTGTCTTATTTATATTTCTAAAATGACAGAAAACTGAAAATGAGATAACTGGAAAATTAAGTGTGTTCGAGAACTTGATGTACAAATCCTAAATCCCAAAACAGTAATACTGTATTTAGAAACATTACCAGTATGTCCTTAGAATGAAGCAGCAATGAGAAAACCAATGATACAAAAATATAATGTGAACTGAAGTTTCATTTTTTAATGTTAAGGCATTGATTTTGTTGTGTGTTTAGATGTTTTTCCTGGACATGACCTATATCTTTTTCTCATTAACACGATACTTATCTTACAGCCCTCATGTAATGCACCCTTTCCTGTAAGGTTGTTGATGGTAATCTTGATTTAATATACAGTATCACCTTTCTTGATACATAACCTCACGTTGCTTTTACAATAAAAGAATCAATAATAGAGACATGTATATATGCTGTAATGCATTGAATCAAACATAACTAAAAGCCTGAACATAAACGTGAGTTTAATTAAAGTGAGGATTTGAAAGTGCTGCCTGATTTGCAGGGTCTGATATGAACTGAGAAATCATTACACAGCCTTGCTTTAGGAACTTAAAGAAGGCCAAAGAGCATAAATGAAGTATACTGTAGGTTTAGGGAAATAAAAGTTCACTGATTCAGGTGCCAAACAACTCAGGGTCTTAAAAGTGAAAGTTTATATTTTAATTTTGTTCTGAAATCCACGGGGAGAAATGAAAGGATGATAAAGCAGGTGCTATGTGCTCATAAAGTTATGCTTAAGACTTCTGAACAAGCAGCAGCTTGTTTAAAATACATTTGGAAACACCAAAATGTATTGCATTACAATAGTGAAGCCAGAAAAAGGCAAAAACATACTTTAAGTTTTTAGACATTGGGTGAGAGAAGTGAAGAGGCTCTGCTCATCCCCTGCATGGGCATGTCAGAGACATACAGTAATGCACTTTATCAAACTAAAAAATTTCGACATACACTGAAAGTTTCCACTGAGAAATGTTATTGTGTTTGGCAATGTTTTCTTACCTACGGTAATGAGCTTACTCTTTCAAATTCTGAAGATGTATCCTAAACTTTTTTTAGTCTTATTTAATTTTTTGCTTGTGTCTTTTCTTAGATTTTTTTTATCTCACTGCTTTATCTTTGTTTTTGGTATCATTTCTTTAAGTTGATTACCTGCACATTTATTACCTTTTCCCATATTTTTATTGTTAAGCATAGAGAGGGGAGATCTATGGTTAACAATTTAGAGGTTTTATAACGTGGAAAATGTGTTCAGTTGTTTATCTTGATGTATTGCTCCCCTTGTAAAGCTTCAATAAAAAAGATTTGAACTAGACTGGTTAAGATGTGAACAAATACAGTATGTGCAATGTGCAATGAAGAAGAAAAATGACACCTTTCTAACAGTGAGCTTCGAATGCATAACTTGGATCAAGGATAACACCAAGATTCCTGACCTGAGTTATTGAACTGATACTAAGGCCCACAGTAGTCATATTTACAGCAAATTGACACTTGCTGGGTTGGTAAGGAGAATCAGCCTGACTTTGTCTTACTGAATTCAGATGATTTGATTTATTTTCGTCTTCCTTACCATCTCAAACTCTTCTTCCGTCCCTTGACTGTCACAGCATTTATCTGAGGTCATGCTCCTGTTTAGACAGAGAGAAAATCCTGAACTAATAGTAAAATTATTGACAAATAACATTGAACTATTATGGTGAATTATCCATTATTCACAAAGACATTTCAGTTTGTCATGCTTCGTTTGCCTGTCATCTTTTAATATTTCAAAAAGCAACCATGAGCCTTCATTATTATGAATTTAGAATGTAGTTTTTCAAAGATATTAAAATAAATCAAACCGATGTGTACATAACACCAGGGCTTCAGAATCAAAAGAAATCTGAATTATTCTGATTGAAATTAATTTTCCGGTAATTATTCATATCTCCTCTTTCTTATTAGATAAAAATTCTTGGAAAGAAAGTAATTGTGTCCTTTATTGAGCGCAGAAACTCATTCATATTCTGGACTGTTTCTTTTTGACTTCAAGTAGAACTTACTGTACAAGACAAGCTTTTAGTTCTATATTCTATCTTTTTTTAAGTTCAATACAAATTGATATTTAAGTGAAAAATCAAATCTTTCCTACATTATGTTTTATGTATGACATGCTTAATCAATTTTCTTTTAGAATTTTAAGAGATGTATCGATGTTCAGTATATAGTTTGTTATTGATACAGTATGTACAGGATCCACCAAAGAATGACATTGTACAGTTTTTGAAGGTTGTCAAATACTATACTTATGCTTTATCCTGCACAGACCTGTTAAAATAACCCCATGAAAAGGAGATAAATGTAAAGCTGGTATATTTAGCGTACCCTTTTGAAGTGTAAGATCTTGCACCCAATATGCTTTGCCTTCTATAAGTGTAGGTGTTAAGTAGGTCAGAGGCAGGGACATATGGCATATCAGCAGCAGTGCTAAAACATGAAGCAAGGAATGCACCCCTTCTTCAGAACAAAAAGCATGGTCATACATGATCATCAAGGCGCTATTTTCCCATGGCATGTAAAACAAAAAACACATTTCACATTGTGGATAAGCTACATGGCTCATGCTGTCTACTTACTGTGTTTCCAGCCTTTAACTGACCATTTTAGCAATTATACTTCTTGTTTAAGAGATTGATGTATCATTACATGAATTATGCAAATGAGTTTTTCTCCTTGTAAGCTATTAGACACTTTGACGTGTGCTTTTGCCTGTACAGTAGCGAGTGTGACCAAAGGAAACAATAATTGGCTAAACAAAGATACACATCAAGCAGACTGAACTGAAGTGGAGAACTACAGTACATGTTTCAAAGACCTTTTCGATTATGTTCGATGCATATACAGTAGTACATGACTTCAAAAGCCACAACTGGGAAAAGAACAGCCATCTGGCCTTATCATGTTATGTAAGCCTGAGGGTTCATTTGTTTGATGTCATTTGTATATGTTAAACCTGTGATCAAAGTCATATTTGAATTTTAGTCCACCATTGTTGCAACAAATATTCCTAATTTAAAAAAAAGAAAATGCTTTCACAGTCATCTTTCCTAATTTCAACTGGACTACACAGTGAGAATCTTCAAATCTAACTAAAGAGCACTTTTTCCCTGAAAACCATTATTTGAATGCATTGTTACTTTCCAGCTTCTACATTTTGTTGATTAAACAATTACGATTTTTTTATTATTTTCACAAAACAAGAAAATATTAAGTTGTATGTTAAACTTCTATTTCAGTAGTTATGAAGGAGAATCACATAACAAAATAGTAAGATCTATGTGTTATTTGTTATGTGAAATCAATCTTTTGTTTGTTTCAGTTGTTCCCCATGTACAGACTAAAATATCTCAAGGTGCTTTACATTGCTTATATCGGCAATTTTGAAAGTATTTATTAATCTTGTCAAACATGAACATCTTGACAATAGATTTAAAAACAGTGGGAGATAGAAACAAAAAAAAGGCATCTAATGCAATACTACAAAATGAAAGTGCATAAAGTAAATCAGCTGTGCATACTTAATTTGGAACATACATCTTTACAAATTCAGATAAAAAGTAGTTGAATTTAATGTGCGCAGGATAATTGTATCCCATCTGCCTCAAGTTATAGTAAATCAGTGATGATAAAACAGGTGATCATGCATAGAATTATAAACAATAGAGCTATCTAGGAAAGAAAGCACAGCCAGAAAAAAATCTTCTTGTTAAAATACATGAATTGGAGTTTACAGTGCAGCCTTGTTCAAATATGGACCCTCTTCCCCCAAGAAGAGGAAAGAGCAGTTATAGCATCTCCTCGGTCCACAATGAAACATAAAAACGGCACAGCTTGAGGGCAAGAGAATGAATGGTAACCCATCTTAATGCTACATTTCATGATACGGTCATATGGGAAGTTTTCACCCATACACTTAAAAACCATTTAACCATTAACTTCAGCAGAAGACATCATTTGTCTTAAATGGCATTAGTTTCTGTCTGAAGAGTTCTAAGGTAGCTGGTGTTCATAAAATGTCACGACGATGTATTCAGAAAATTTAGATTAAAACGTACTCTATCATCAACATGCCCTTTAACGTATGACATAATGAGTTCTTCTACTTATTTATCTAATTTACTGTTTTGTTGACCATTATGATTTCATATAATTTTCAACTGATTTACAGTACTGTATAGGGAGATTTCTCACATTCATTGTTGAATAGCACAATATGCATATTACAGAGACCAATAAAATGCATACTAAGATATAATAAATGCAGATACACGTGCATAATCATTGCTTTTACTTACAGTAAAACATTGCATATGGTAAAATAATGAAATAATATTTTTGTTTTGAGTGAAAGGGATAAACAGTGCCATATTTGAAAATGTGAAATTTCCCAGTTACCATCAGCATTTTCATTATTTTACCGGCAATGTTTTAACATTAATTGTAGTTTGGATATACACACAAATACTATTGGTTTTCAAAAATGTTATCAGTAAAAGTTTTTATTAGAAAGTTTATATAGAAAATGGTGTGCAACTAAAATTATTTCAAATGTATATACAATATAATTATAAAATTGCATTAGACATACCCCTCTATTTTTTGATAAGGCTCTTATTCTCTCACTTGCTATATGAAACAAAATCCTTCAACTGAAACCAAGTTATGGTAAAATGTTTGAAAACATGATGACATGGCAGATTTTATTTGTCATTTTAACATGTTTAGTGTTTTTATTCAGCTGAAATGAGTTGATTCATTTTTTATTGGTATTGTTATAAATTTGAATTAACTTTAAATTAGCAAGATTAGTAAATTGAGTTCCTGTCAATAAAGCATGCATATTGTATTTACATTAATAGTTTTTGAGTCCTATAAAAATTACAAGTCTTAAATATTTTCTTTTCAGATTGCCTGTGGGCTATACTTTTAGAAATAGCTTTCAAATGATTAGGCAACACAATTCAATAAAACACCTGAAAATGTTATAATTTAAAGAACTGCTCATATTAAGTAGTATTTTACAATGTCATTAAGTAATAAGGAAAATACTTTCTCATACATAGACTATGTGTAGTGTATTTGGGATATAGTTCTCTCAATGACTGTACAGCAAATTAGGTCAATACTTCAAAAAGCATAATTTGAATATGAGGATATGTAAGAACATTAATCCCGCATTTACATTTTCATTCTTCATAACTATACTTGTAGTGGATTCTATTGTCTGACTAGAGTAGTATCATGCAGGAGTCTGACATTAACTCTAATAATATTTTGCACGGGTAGCACAATGCTATGATGGTTAGAACCATTTCCTGCAATATCTTAAGTCCTGTATTCAGTTCTGTCTAGAGTAGCCTTCTGTGTGATGTCTGCATTTATTTTTTTATGGTTCTCCAGTTCCATTCCACCTTCCAAAAGCTTGCTGGCTATATTAATTAGTGTCTGGAAATTGTCTTCTTGTTTGGCTCTGTGCTCTGAAATAGACTGGTATCCCTTCCAGGATGTAGTCCTGTCTTGCACCTGGTGTTTCTGAGATCTGGGTCACCACAATCTTTACCATGAATGAACAGTTTCTGATAATGGCAGGGATATACTGCATAACCACAGATCTTACCCAGCTTTGTAGTTCAGTTTCCACCAGATCCAGTTTTTAGATTTAGTATATTGTTTAAAAAGATAAAGCAATATGTTTTCAAATCGACTTTAAACTGCTGCTACTATTATTTTAACAGATTGCATGTAGTAAAAAAAAAGGCCAAATGTTGCAAATTGAGTTAATTAACTATTTTGCCTCCTGAGATAAAGCTACAGTATAGTGGCAAGGCATATACTGTACACTAATAGGTACAATTACTGTTAGTCTCATTAAAGATTTGTAATAAATATTCTGTTTACTTGATAGAGTAGTTTGGTCTCTGTGTTAAAGCAGAGGTATTCAGCTTAATGATGTAATAATAATGATAATGTTTATTTATTAGCTCTATACAATTTCTTGCATTAGGAATTGGTCTTTTCACATACCCCAGCTTTTCTCCATGAGACACAGACACAGGGAGAGAAGCTTGGGGTCAGAGCGCAGGGTCAGCCAATGTACAGCACCCCTGGAGCAGTTGGGGTTAAGGGCCTTGGTCAGGGGCCCAACAGAGTAGGATTCCTCTGCCAGCCGTGGGATTCGAACCAACAACCTTCCAGTCACAGGCGCAGATCCTTAGCCACAGAGCCACCTCTCCACCTGTCTGAAAGAGGCCCCATCTGAAAAGAAGCATCCTAATGATACATGATGCCAGTGGGGTCCATTGAGTTTAGCTACTCCCCATTCTGCTAGGACACAGGCTCAAAGGTCAAAGTCAATCACCCAACAGCCGATCTACCTATGAGGGACGTGCAGGATGGGTACCAGGATTATACCTGATAGTAGCCTAAACCAATCATAAAATGGGATGTCATACCTTAAAAGCTAGAACGCAATTCATTTTCACTGGGTAACACCTGTAACTGTAACAACTGTAACACCTGGGGAAGTGCAGTCTGCAGCCCTACAGTAGGTCACTATGGCAACCAATCACAGCTCTGCTCCCTCCAGTCTAGGTTGTGCTCAGCTCTGGGCAGTTCCCTGTATGCTGTTTACCTGCTCCCCAACTCAACTGCCTCTTACCTACAGTAGCACTTGGGTTCTCTCATACTCCTGGATCGTGCTCCAGAGGTGGAACTTAAGAATGTTTTCCGAATGGCAGAACCCCAAGCTCCGTAATGTCCAAATATTTATACTGAACACCACCTGGAGTCATGATCACACCTTTTCCAAGTGCTCTTCAGTGTAAATACTAGGATCTGATAGAGGTCAGCCTACTGTCATTGAGATTGGACACTGAGCCCCTCAGGTTTTATCTCTGAGTTTGTTCCTTGCTTGTTCTTGGAACTATGCTTTGTTTCCTGACCATTTTCTCCCCATTCCCCATTTTGTGTCTGTCTCCCAGGCAGGACGCTGAGGTGCATTTTCTTGCATTGCCTGGAGTTCGATGCATAATGAAGGGGTATTGTAACACCCACCCTAGTGCAGGCTCTCTGCCACAGGTCACCACAGCAACTGTTTACATCTGCACTCTCCAGTCCCATTAATGCACAGCTCTGAGCAATTCGCTGTGAGCTGTTTGCTGGCTCAACAACTCAGTCGACTCCCACCTAGCACTTACTGTAGGTTACACCCTGGATCGTGCTTCCAGTGACATCTCGGGAGCAATGTTCCCTCTAAGCTGTGTGCACACAGGTTACGAAATCAGCGCAGACAGGAAGTTGAACTGCGCTCAAAAAATTAAATTCCAAAACAAATATGATAATAATAAAATAAACATGGTCGTCAATTGAAAAATGCAAAATTGACCACATGAGACACATGAGATGTCTATGCTCTTGTAGTCTCGTACCTCACTGCTCATGTTGCTGAACACTCAGTCTCTATGACTGGGCTCATTGAATCGCTGTCCCCGTCTTTTGGATCTCTATGCTTCTATGAGAATGACTATATTAACAAAAAATAATTTCAGGTTTACAATTTTACATACACTCAGTTTAGCGCGCACAAGTTTTTGTCACTGGGGGAAAAATTAGCACAACTTGAAACTTTTGCACACACCGGCCATTAAAAATTAAAGGGAAAATTGCTCGGGAGCACTTACTGTAATTACATTAACTCTCTGACCTATGTTCTGGCTCCAATTAACCTCTGATTTTTTTCAGTCATATGACTACAAGCAGTCCTAGTCTGGACTTTAACCTTTCTCCAAGATGCCAGTCCTGGAGAGTGAATCAGTGAATTCTGCCCAAGATATTCTTTCTGCAAAGGAATATTTTTTCTTCCACAAACCCACTGTTATTTTCTCCTGATTAAAGAAATAAGACAGTTAGACTCTTTATGTCAATGTCCTGAATATTCAGGTACTGTATATTCAGCAAAAAGCTGCAACCAAGATGAACCAAGTTCTCCTGCCCATCTCACTTGTGGCAGGATCCAAGACATAACTATTTAAAAGACAACAGTTCAGTGATGCTAACTTGGGCAAAACTCTCTGTCTCTCCTCTGTGCACTGGAACACTTCCAGCACACAGCAAGCAGCTGCCACGTTGGACCATGGACCAACCCAGCCAAGGGCTGTCTGCTTAGCAAGAAGTTTAAATTCATCAGGAACATTTGGCCAAATGACTTTTGAGTATAAAACTTCTTTATTTACATTACAGTTGAATTATTATTCCAAATACATTTATTTTTTTAGTTCATTATAGTAAATATATACTGAAGGAAAAAAGAAACACAACACCTCCTCCACACTCTGGCCCTCCCATCTGTGTGGAACAGGCTGAAGAGTGACTCATCCATGAAGAGGACCTGATGCCACTGCTGACTAATCCATCGCAGCCTCTGTCTGACTCAAGCCAGTCGGGTGTAACGTTTAGGAGGTGTGAGCAGCGGGCCTCTGACAGGTCGCCTTGCTCTAAGGCTAGCAGCCTGGAGCCTCACTGTCCTGGCACTGATGCAGGCATTGTGTCTTCCAGCAGTTTCAGCAGCAGCAGTACAGGTGGCAGATATGAAATGATCTCTGAGATGGACCAGTCTGATGTGTCGGTCCAGCTCTGGTGTGGCCACTCGAGGGTGACCGGAACTTGGACGGCCATCTGTCCTGCTGGTCTACTGAAATCTTCTCTGCAGTTAGGACACAGTGGAGCGGCTTATTCCTGCAGCATGCCAATGGCCCTCTCCCTTGCTTCTGGTGACATTTGAGGCACTATGAAATCCACAGAAGAACTGACTAAGTGTGGCCTTTTTCTTTGCAGTGACCTAAGCTTTGAATTAAGGCCTTTTTAAAAGTGACCTGCTCAGGCATTGTTCCACCTGGATCTCATTGGGTAAAAGTGCACCTAACGAGCTTTCGTGTGATTGGCAAGTTGCAATGCCTCACTGCACAAACTGTATTGCTGGTCAGAGGGCTTAAAACAAATTGACAACTTTTTTTGAAAATACTGTACATGAGTTATAACTATAGTATTCTCATTCCAGAAAATGTTGTGTTTCTTTTTTCCATCAGTATATAATTACTTCTATGTAAGAATATAAATGTGATTTAACTATACAAGACTATTCTATTGTGTTTGTTGTTTGAAATGCATGTTTCGTTGCAATATCAATTAATAATATAATAATTGTAAATTATGCTTCATTGATTCCTAACATTCATCAAAATACTCTCACAATTTACCATTCCAATTTATAATTGTACCCTCACATCACTTCAAAGGCAACAGGGAGAAAAATAATCCACAGAAGTTAAAAAACAGGAAGTAGCTCAGAGAATGGAATTTCAGATGATACAATAGTAGACAAGGTTAAAAACAGGCATGTAAACAGCATTAGAGAATGGACCACATAAATAGGGAAAAGAAACAAACCAGGATCTGGAATATGTCAATGCTGTCTTAATGCATTAGGAACAAAAATTGAACAAATGAAAGTTAATGCAAGTTTACATAGTGAATGATACTCTCATCTGTTTATTATTAAACCTGCAGTGTCTGTTTATCAAACCTTAAGATATGTGTATATACATATATTTCCCGTTAAACATAATTTCCTTATGTTCAAAACACTTAAATCTCCTTGGACTTAATAAGGATTTAAGGAGTTTTTTTGAATATGCAATTGCTTTTCCAACTAATGCAGAAACCATGTTTTAAGTATTACGGTTATTTAAAAGAAAGCTATTTTACTGTATATAACTTTCTTTAATGCTGTTGCAAGGACTTATTCAGTTTTCATTTTATTTAAAATGTACAATAAAATAAAAGGAAAATAATAATCAAATGAAATAAATCGATATGTTTTTAAAGAACTACAATTTAATCCAAGGATCTTATAAAGCCTTGAACATGTCCGTGGTTTATTAGTCATGTGAAGTGAAAGTCATCAAATTCAGCAAAATGTCCCCTTGAGCTAGAGGCTATATGGATATCATTTTCAGTAATTTGTCTGATAGATTGGTGAAAAACTAATCATGTCCTGAAATGTGAAGTAAATTAAAACAACCTGGTTATTTCCATTACACTGGTTTTAAAACAATAACACTGTAACACAGACTGAAAAATCAAAGAAAATTCATACCTTGTAGTTTTAACATACTGTATAATTTACATTTCCGGTTAGGCAGGATAACATATTTTCAGATTTCTTAAGAAGTGTTTTCAGATTTCTAAAAATGAAACACAAAGGAAGTTGACCACTGGCCAAACTAACACAGTTAAGGTTTCTACTGTAGAATACAAAATTATTCTTAAAATTAAATTTTGACTAAAATATATTGTGTGACTTTTCAGACACATGTCACAAGTCTAAAAACACTGGTATTTAATCAAAGAATAGAGAGCTGAAATGTAAATGGTCAATTTAAACCTACTGGTTTATTAGTAAAAGAGGAGCCCACCATGTACACAGAACTCTGATTCTAATCAGGTTAGCTTTACATTTATAACATGCCACTGGTGGACTACAGTATATCTCATTGCATTATTTTTTAGTCAGCAGTATTGCTTAAAGTTTGAAGAATGTATATTCCATGCATATTCTATGTGAAGGATGGATTGTGCTCTATTTTATTAAGTGTTGATTTCCCTGTTGTCTCCTTGTGCAAGAAATGGGACAGACTTTGAGAAAGTTTGCTACTTCCGCCTGAAAAGGAGCATGATCATCTATAAACTGATCTTTTCTGAATATGAAGTAGCAGTGGAAATCCAGGTTACATAACAAAATTTGCTATGGTGATTAATGATGTGTTAGTAATTATTTTGGAAATCCTTAACTAGCCAATAATGCCTGTAGGGGCAGTTCATACTTCCTGGTCCACAGAGCATTATCTGCTAATTATGTATGATGACATCTGGCTGATTAGCACAGTTTTTATTTACAAAGAGAAAAAATTAAACCCATACTTCTTTTGGAGTTTGTGGCATTTTATGCTCAACATTAATTGCACAGATGTAAGACTAGGACTTTGTTAGCATTTCAAACACAGACTAATATATGCTTTTTGTTGTGTGTTAAATTAGCATGCCATACACAATAATCAGTACAGCTATGGAAAGACTATGACTAAAATATAACCTGTTATCTCCTTATCCTATAATATAGAACCAAAAACAGCAAAAATATTAGTATAGTTATAGCTGCATATTTGTTTGTTTTGATTGATTTGAAAGTAGTAGATTTTAGTTGTGGATTGGGCTTGAAGGTAAAATGAAGGACTTCATTAAATTAATCCTGCATTATGTTGAAATTTACCAACTATAATGACCCTCTGTGATTGAATACAATAAACTTCAGAACATTGTTCTTCTTGCACTGTGTTCTAAAAATGCAAATATAAACTCAATTGTTTTGTTCTGTTACTTTGTTTAATTTCAGTGATGTATGATGTGTACAGTATGAAAGGATAACTTCACAGAAAGCATAACTTCCTTTTCTGTAGAGTGTTATCTCTAAAAATACTTATACCTAGTTTTACTGCATTTTAAAGCAATTATTTGTAAGCATTGTTGATACAATTTACTAGTATATATCAATAATATGGATTTTAAAGGATCAACATTTTAATTTTGAGAATCCTGAAGAGACCTGAGTATTGTGTGTAGGGTGTATGTAAATATTGGTACACAAAAATGCTACACAACGAATCAACAGGGTTATAACATGCTGTATATATATACAGTACAGTATAATGTGAATACACTACTGTAAGCACATCAAAGTTTATGTCCATACAAAACCAGTTCACAAGCAATATGTACATTTGTTTTAAGAATGCTAAATATTCAACAATTTGCTTCTGTTATACAGTACATCTGATTAATGCTTTGTAACAGTAGCATATTACTGTTGTACAGTAGTAATAAAACAATGTATAGGCTTAATAATTGAACATTTTTAAATAAGAATAACTAATGAAGCTATTTTCTTTCCAGTCCTATACATGGTGTGAAAAAATATTCCCTAACAATATATTAAAGTATACACAATAAAAAAAATATATATATACTGTATAGAAGTGTTGTAGTCAATGTTGTTCTTACTCTCACTGTATAACATTGTTATGGTTATGTTTTAGTTATTTAGTTACTTATGAAGAATGATGAAACTTCCAATTAACAGATGGGCCTTTGAAGCTCAGTAAATTGCTCTTTATTAAATGTGGCATAAATGCAAGGCTACTCTGCTTAAATCAGAGTGTGTTTCAAATTCCTAAAGAGAGCTGAATAGTGGGTATCTTCAGCTTCCCGATTTCTTGTGTGAACTTCTGCTGTCTCATTTCACTTACACAGCTCTTCTGAATGTCAGAACTATATGATCATTCACACTTAAAATTAACTCAAGAGTATGGGTCTTGGCTCTAGAATTCCCTGATCATAATAGAGCAGAATTGAAACGCTAACCTGAGAGCAAAAGTGTGTAACATACAGTACAGTAAATTCTCATGTGCCTTGGATTACATAATGTTTTTAATAATGTGGATTCCATAAGAGGTCTGGAAATGTCTGATATTGTGAAGAAGCATTCTATTATGTAATCACAGGATATCTATTTTCACATGCAATTTACACTGTTGTTAAGAGTTATGCTGTGAGTAACCTTTAGTCTTGTTTCTCCACTTACTGTAGGTAACACATGCCAGAATGCAGTCTTGCCTGCTTTGGTGCGAACTCCCCTGCCTGCAATGCAGCCTTCTCTGGATATGAAACCATTTCTTCCATTTCCACTGGATACAACGTCTGCAGTTAATCTTTTCCCCAACTTTAGTGCGGTGAGTGATAATGAGCCAAGTGCAGGGAAAAATAAAATTTAAAAATGAGTCATGGTTAAACAGGACCAGCAGATTATTATCAAGACAACAGTTGCTTACAGCTGAATAAGCTTCGGATTATCTCTGGAACAATTTGACAATAATCATTAAAAACAGTAATACAGAATCACACACAATGTGTTATGATAACAGAAAAGTAAGATCTATAATAATAGCACAGTGTAAATGATTTACATTCTTTCTGCCAATTCATAAGGCCTTAGGGACCTTACAGCCTTACAGTAACTGTATTCAAGGTATTACAGTTTCCTTGATGGCTTTTATTAATGTACTAAATATATACAATAAGAACTCAATCCCAATTGTATTTCCAAGACTGATGTTGAAACCTAATTTTTTGGTGAGATGCATTTAAGAAGTGCTGTGAAATGTACTTCAGTGGTTTGTTTACATATAAATAGTTTGTGCATTTCTAATACAATCTCCTTTCAATCAATTCTCTTTGATTACAGGTTTAATAAAAGTATTTTCTCCTTTAAAGCTTGATTACAATATTTGTGTTTTAATTATATGATTACACTACTTACAGTATAATGTTCTCAAAATATCTTTTTCATGTGTTCTACACATTTGATAATGACACTGGATTTTAGCATCTTTTTTCAGACATCTACACATAACTAGTCCTTTACACTTTACAAAGAACCAGGCTATGATGTTTTACACAGTATATCATGTGAATATGCTTGATATAATGTGTGCAAGTACTGAAAAAAGTTCAGATTGAATAAAGAACCATAAGCCACCTGCAATGGTAACATTCCTACTCTACATAAAACGAATACATTTGATGATAGATTTACAGAATTCAGCAAAAACAGTAGCTAATTTTTGTTTTTAAACAATCCTGTTATGCTAAAATAAAATGTTATGGACATTTTTTTTAGCTCTTATTTTTAACAATGTGATTCCATTTGTTTTTCTTCTGTCTTAGATCATATTTTCTGAGTGCGTCATTAAACATTATATTCTATATTTAAAATGTATTAAATTTACAATGCGGAACATTATATATTCTTAACCACAAAAATGTATTGCACTGTTCATTCATTTTTGTTTGGTTTGCAGTTCTATCCATCTATCAGAAAGCCACATTTCAGATAGGGGTTGCAATAATTTAAGGCCTATCCATCCCTAGAATGTACAGTAAAGTGGACAAAGCAGAACAACACAGTGGACGTAATTATATTCAGAAAAACTGACAAATATTTAGATAAATGATTGGTATGACTAAAAATAAACAATGCCAAATAATGCGATGGGTGGTTTATAATTTAGTCACATTTTATATCACTAAAAAGCTTCCCATAACTGAAAAACAATATTTAACAGTTTACCTGCTTACAGATAATGGCTTTCAATTCAGTTCAAGCTTTATTGTCCCCTATGGGTAATTTGTTTTACAGCACAGTCAAACACAACACAATGACAAAAAAACATAATCAAAAGGGAAGAGAATACAGTGTTACAGGATACAGGAGAAAAGTGTTACAGGAGAAAAGAAACAAGAGACAAGGTAGTTACTTTGCATTGTTTAAGAGTGTAATTGCAGTGGGAATGAAAGATTTCCTGAGTCTGTTGGTTTTACACCTGGGGGCACAGAGGCATCTCCCAGATGGGAGAAGTGTGAATTCGCAATGGAGGGCGTGAGACACACACTCCATGATGCTTTTGGCTTTCTTAGTCAGCCTCTCTTTGTAAAGGATGCTGATTTGATTATTCCTGATTATTTTGCCGTTTATATTCACTAATGTACCCAGCCTATTACAATTACCGGTACTTATGTTGCCAAACCAGCAAGTGAAGCAGTACAGTATGTTAAGACACTTTCAATGAATGATTTGTAGAAAAAATGTAAGAATAGTTTTATCTACCTTAAAAGTAACTGATTTTTGTAAGAAAGAAGAGTCTGTTGGCCTTTTTTATAGATGGTGTCACAACATTTGTCCCATTTTAGGTTTTTGTCAAAGACCAGTCCCAAGTACTTACAGTATAGTCATCGACAATTTCAACAGGCTGACCATCAATTGTAGTGGGTTGAGGGGTGTGGTATTTTTCCTAAAATCAATAACCAGTTCCTTTGTTTTTGAAATATTTAACTTTAGGGAGAACTGGTTGCACCAATGAGTAAAATCATTTAGAATGGGCCCATGATGGTATACTGTGTCCTTTAATAAACTGACCAGGACTGTGTCATCAGAAAAGTTAATGAGATGTCTGTCTGTGTGTTTGCTTATGCTGTCATTAGTTAATAATTAATAAAACATTTTTGCTTAAACTTATATAGTTCTTTTCTGGACACTCTACTCAAAGCACTTTGCAGGTAATGGGGACACCCTTCCACCACCACCAATGTGTAGCATTCTCCTGGATGTACATTTAACAAAATGTACAGCAGAGGGGAAAAGACACAGCCCTTTGGATATTATTATTATTAGGGATGTCTGCTAATATATTTGAATTGTTTTAAGCAGTGACTAATTTTCGTAAATATATGAGTTTTATGTGGATTTGATTATTTAATTAGATTGAAGGGGGAATTTAATTTATTAAAAAAATATTTGAGAATACCACACGTGATTAAACTATATCTCTAATAGACATGACCTGTAATATTAAACAATTTCTTTTTTAAGATTAGGCTAATTTTAACATATCTACTCAGATTCTTTTAATAAATAATTCTTTCTCTTCTCTTGATAAATCACAGGCTTTCCCCTTAAAACAACAGATGCAAATCAGTCTGTATTGTTCTGATTAATGAAAACGTCTCTCAGAGGAGCATTTTGACAGAATGGGTACTGCTGAGGAGAAAAACAAAGCACCTAATTTTAGCTGTTTTATTATTTTTCATTCTTTTTGCAGCATTGGTTAAAACAAATGTGTTGTTTTTATGTGAGTTTAAAAACCTGACCTATCTAATACCTTTTGGGTCCAGGAGGTAGCTTGCTCCTGTTTTGATGTCAGTGTCAAAGAAGACAATACAGCAGTTTGTGGTCAGTTATTAACTGGGTATGTGTTATTCTTTCAAGAAAGCAATTTGAAGTAGCATTTTCAGAAAGTTTTGGACAGTAAATTGCCCAAAGGTGTAAGCTATACTTGCATTGTTCACAGCAATCATTTTAAAGCTAATGTTTTTCTTCAGGCAAAGAAGCATGAAGAAATCGAAAATACAACAGATAAGTTCCCCATGAGAGGTTGATATTTTCTTCTAAAAAATAGAAAGTGCAAGAATGAGAAAGAATGCTAATGATTAATAATTTTGTCACAGACTTCAAAGACATACTGGATTGGAAGCTTCACTGAAAAAACACTTGCAAAACAGAGTTCTTAGGGGAATACTTTGAACAGTTAAATTTGTGTTTTATATTGTTTTAATTTATCATTTGAAGCTAAAATCAATGAGGCTTCTGTTTCTGTTAATAACCAGATTAATAGCAGTGGATTAAAAGTGTTCATTCCAAATTCTAGAATGGTCATTTGCATTACATTTAAAAATTAACACATTTACTTCTACAGTATCTTAGTTTCTTCAGGTGTTCCTCACAATTCCAATTTGGGGCTTATTTTTTAGAATCTATACATTGTCTAACTGTGGTAGTATACCTTTGCAGTAAAGTTGTTTATTTACAAATCTGAAAGGCAGGTTTTTAGTATTCATACAATAATTGGATGTCCTTAATATGTACAGTGCCTTATTGGCACCCTTGGTAAAGATGAGCAAAAAAGGCTATGAACAAATATCTCTGTTCATTAGCTTGATGTTACACTGAAAATATGAGAGAAATCTAACCTTTCAGTGAGGTGTAATAATTCGAAGAAAAATTAAATCCTTATAGAAAAATAAACATCTTTCTCAAAAACACATACTGTATTAAATGCTTACATTTAATTGAATACACACGTAATCATAATTGAATACACTGATGTAGTAGGACTAAAAGTTTAGGTGGAGCGTTGGCTCTGTGGCTAAGGAACTGTACTTGTGACTGGAAGGTTGCTGGTTCAAATCCTGTGGCTGGCAAAGGAATCCTGCTCTGTTGGGCCCCTGTTCAAGGCCCTTAACCCTAACTGCTCCAGGGGCGCTGTACAATGACGGACCCTGTGCTCTGACCCTTAGCTTCTCTCCCTGTCCGTGTCTCCATGGAGAAAAGCTAGGGTATGTGAAAAGATGAATTCCTAATGCAAGAAATTGTATAGGGCTAATAAAGAAACATTAAATTTAGACTTTTCAGAAAAAAGAAATTGCAATAAAACTAAAGATATTGTGTTTACATCAAAACGTACAGTATGTTTATAATCTTTAATGTGAAGATGTACAGTGCCCTCCAGAATTATTGGCACATTTGGTAAAGATGATCAGAAAAGTCTATGATAAATCAAATCAAAGTTTATTTATCAAATGCACAACAATAAACTTTGATTTGATTTGATTCAATATCTTTAGTTTTATTCCAATTTCTCTTTTCTGAAAAGTCTAAATTTATAGTCCTACTACATCAGTGTATTCAATTTTGATTACTTGTGTATTCAATTAAATGCAAGCATGTAAGCATTTCTTTGGAAACTATGTATTTTCCAGAGTAGCTATAAAAATCTGATTAAGAGGTTGCAAAGAATTGGTAGAAGTCTGGTTTATTGTGATACCCTTTATATTTTGTCTTTATAGAAACCTGCAGCCTTTCAGCAAGTGTAATTATTGCGACAGAAGCAAGATTATCTTATCTTTAATATAACAAAAATTAATCTATTTTTACCAGTGATATTTTTTGTACCTATAGCTATTTTCACGGCATCATACCAATACTAAGCTATTTCTTAAAACGTACAACTGTGATCCACTGGCAATGAAAACAATATTGATATATTGATACAATATACAGTATACAGTATACTTGATTTCTTGTAAAAGTACTGTATTAGTCTCCCTGCAAAGTATTCACACCTTGCATAAACATACAGTACTTATATTGTCAATGCTTAAAAATATTTTTAAAACTAGCAAACATAATACAACTTTTAACTGCACAGATCTTTATATATATACATTTATTTCTGTTTATCTCCATTAAAAATAAAACACAAGCAATGTTTGAATCTATGGCTTATTCTACATTCCCAAATTTACCCTCACAGGGCTCCCAACAGAAACAAACTTCAGGCCAAATTATCAACTCCATCTGGCAAGTCTTAAAGCTCTCCCTGACGGAGTTACATTCCAAAAACCATAGTAACCAAGATACAGAAGTAAAACAAACACAAAAGACACCATTCTAATGCTCCATAACAAGAAGGAGATACTATACAGGTTTGAACATAATCAAATCAGAAACGTTAATATCATTAAAATACCATAGTTATTCAAAACATATGTGATCAAAGAACAAGCAAACTAAAACAAAACGGCCCATAAAGCTATATTAAACAGGATGTGGTATTTATTACAAAGGATGCATAACATGAAGTTAGCTTTTAAGAAATGATGTAATAGTTGGTTCTGCAGAATGATGAACCATGAGATTTGTACAGCGCATTAAAGAAAACATTCCTCTAAGATCTAAGTCTCATTCATTCATAACTAGCTGACCTCAAGACCAACAGCCGAGAAAATTAGTTTGTATTTGTTTAACATTTAACAGATGAATTTTGCTGATATCTAAGTGAAGACATATTAATAGGCTAATATACTATATTTAGCTAGGATTAACCATAACAACTGTAGGTATACTGCAGGGAGTAAGAGTAGTTGAAAAGAGGTTGAAATATTTAATGATGTGAAAAAAGGCATTAAAAGTGCATAAATAATTATAATAGATTGAATGTACAGTATCATACAGTATACTGTATAGCTAAATACAATTATGAAATTGAGATTCTATATAACTTTGTTTTTGCTAGGAATTTGAAGATGAACAGATACCATATTTGGATTAAATGCTACCAAATTAGAATGATTGTTTCTCAGTATATAGTACCTATTTTAAGTTTTATGTTAAAAACTGTATTGATCAAGCTGGACATCAGCAAAACCAGCAATGAATATACAGTATATAATGAATAATTTACTGATTGCATAAGTACACAGTCCCATGTCAGTACTTGGCAGAAGCACCTGTGGCAGCAATTACTGCTGTCATTTTTGGGCTGGTCTCTACCAGATTTAGACAGTGGAATGGTGTAATTCTATACATTTTTCCTGAGCAAAATTGCTCAGGTTCTGACAAGTTCATTTGGGACAGCTGATAGACTGCTATTGTCAAGCCTCAACATAATCCAGTTTCTATTGAATTCAAATCAAGCCCTTGACTGAGCCACTCAAGAACATTCATGATTTCCTGCACCCAGATGTGCCACCTCTTATTTAAACATCCAATTGTAGCAAGATAGGCTGCCTTACACATAGGTTTAATAAAAACTAGGAATTGACAGCTGCCTAATAAATATAAACTACACATTTTATATTTATTGTGAAATTATTTTGCAATTATTATATGAATCCCAAATTATTTAATACTAAAATATTATTAAGATAAAACATGATTACATTATAATGATAATAAAATTAATCAATCATATCTATTTCTGTTGTGACTATTTGTTTTATGGAACACACAATAATAATAATAATAATAATAATAATAATAATAATAATAATAATAATAAACTTTATTTTATATGGCACCTTTAAAGGTGGCTTCTCAAGGTGCTTTACAGAATGACAATGACCATAAAAATATAAAAGATATGCACAATGAAAATACACATTGAGAGGAGACAGTAGATGGGGGTACTGAATACAGTAGGAGCAGAGGGATAAATAACAGAACCAGTTAAGTAAAGGCCCTTCTAAAGAAGAAGGATATTAGTCTAGATTAGAAAGAGTTTAGGGAAGGCGACTCTCTGATATCCTTAGGGATAGAGTTCCAGAACTTTGGGGCATAACAGGAGAAGTCTCTGTCACCCACAGAGTGTAGACAGGCTTGAGGGACAGTGGCAAGGTGGGCAGTAGGACAATAGTTACTCAGACAGGTACTGTACTGAGGTGCCAAGCCATGCAGAGTCTTATTGGTGAGCATGGGGATTTTGAAGTCGACACAAAACCTAACAGGAAGCCAATAAAGGGAGTTTGCAAGGTTTTTTTGGATGCTTAACTACTAAATCTTTGCAGAACAGAGCACATTTTCAAATTAGAAGGTTTAAAGTATTAGTCATGGCCAAAGTAACATTTCATGCATTTCCAGTGGATAACACTTCAATTTTTACCTCCAAGTTTCCACAACATCCTGGAATTCTGCAGTGCATTGTTCTTCTACTTTAAACCCCAAACTGCTGCTGTGAAACCAGTTAAAACGATTTGCAATTTGACTGCAAATATGCAAATATTTATGTGATTGGCTTTGTGAAAACCGTGAAAGGCTGTGATTTCTCATGCATGTTGATTGCTTTTGACCTTAACTTGTAGTATCCAGAAAATAAAAACTACATGGTGACTGAAAAATTTGAAACAAATAATCTCCAATCAATTCCTTAGATGATTAATCAGCCTAATTAATCTCTCACTTGGAAAAGCCCTAAAATACACAATATACCTTTGTATTTCAATGAGAGATGAGTTGTACATATATCTCTTTCTTTGTACAGTACATGTATAACTCTGCAGCATCTGTTTTTTATTTCCTCAACACTTGATTTATGGTAAATTGCTTTTTGTACTGTAAGTTTAATAACAGATCAACACATTCGAATGTTGTTAATTTCTTGCACATTTTGATTTTGCATCCTAATGATCACAACCTCTTTCATATTTAAAGAAAAATAAAACATGCTAAAGTCATTATGTGATTTACAGACATATTTTTGTTTAGGTTTTACTGAATATACTTATCCTCTCTTTAAATTAAATTTGAAAAATAATGGCTTAATGCTAAATTAAACAACAATGTCTGGTAGTGTTTCATTCCATACAAGTATGTTATATTGAAACAAAATCACTGTAACCTAATCAATTGTTTCGTTTAGTGTTTTACAAGAATTTAGGCTGTTAAACGTCTCAGTTACACTCAGCTAAATCTCAATCTAAGATACGCATTTTTCTCATTTCATTGTTATATTCTTTGAAAGTTTACAGGACAGCAAAACTTGTTAATGCCATATGGAATGTCCAGTGACTATGGGTCCTAGCTGAGGATGTTTATACAGTTTCATATAATAAAAACACATTTCTAAACCAATTAAGGAGTTCAGAGTGCAAAAATAAAGGAGCTGGTGCATGTAAGGATTGATCCATAATTAAAGCAATAGTAAGATTAATGTGCTGTGGGAAACAAAAAATAACACACATATAAAAGTGTGGGAAAGTGTTAATCATAATTATTTATATACTGTAATTCACATGTGCAATTTCTACAGTAAACCAGGTTGTACACACAAGCCAACAAAAGTATTTGAAGAAAAACAACAATCATACAAGAAACCAAAACAATGAAACCTAATGATGGCAAAAATACAACTGGTGGGAATTGTGCTCTCATTCTGGTCAGGATATTAAAGGTGCCATTTAAATATGTGCAGAAATAAATTGCAATAGCAAACCTGGTGTGTTTAGACCATTTTAAATGGATAAAATGTATTCTTAATATTTGAATCTTATCATAATTAATTGGAGAATGACCAGTCTAGGACACCAGTTCATTATATCAGCCATCATAATTCCCAGACTATGGCAGTATAAGACAGATAAGATAAACAATTATCATAGTTATGGAAATAATAAATTATGGAACAAACAAAGGAAATGTAGATGTTTAAAAGAATACAACTTCATCTGTGAAGCTCCCTTGGGTATACCTGGCTGCACCTGGAACTGGCTCACTTTTTTTTTTTTGATGATGTAGAGTAACTGATTATGATATCAGTAAAATGAATTGTGAAGTTTACAGAAAAGTGTATTTTATTTACTTATGTAGGTAAAAGTGCTTCCATACCTATTGGCCAATGCAACAGAGTACTTCACTTGTAAATAAACATTTAACATTTCAAACTTGCCCAGTCAATCTCCAGATGTGCTGTAAATTCAATTTTGCATTTTACAGTCTTAAGAAAAAAAAAAGATAAATAGGCAAATACTCAAAATAGCTGCTTCAAGAGTGCACTCAATAGACTAAATAGTTTCACATGAGATAGTTTAGCTCAGTGAGTCATAGAATTCATGATGTTTATTGCATCAGAGGGACACAATACATGGTGACTTTTACACCTGTGGTCATTACAAATCACTGGATAAAACCCAAGATATGTTGGTTCTTAAATAATCAAATATAAATACAATATTCTCCTTTATTTAATATCCTAAATACAAACAGCTTGACTGTAAATCAAAAATAACATTTGTATGCCATTACTTTTGTGTTCTTTAACATAATTTGGGGAAACAATAAAAAGCAATATTCTTGTTATAGAGCAAAAAGTTGGAATCCAATATGGAGTATAGCCACAACGCATAAGCTTGACTTATGAGAAAGAAGATGAAGAAAAGATGCTGTTAGGAACTGGAGTACTGCAGCACATGAACACAAACCTGGTATCAGTTCCTGAAGCCCTATAATCCTCTAAAAAGGAAAGAATAATACATAAGACAGATAATAACTTAATCTAAAGTAGGAAAGATTTCCCCCTCCAGTTGAGAATGTAAGCAGGAGGAGAAACAGGTGAACCTCCCCAGCTCTACTGGAAAGGATGGAGTGGAAAAAAAGCAAGTGGACATGAGATCTCCAGAAAATTGATTGGTCCACCAGCCAGACTGAGATCAAGCAGACTGCTGATCTGAATAAACTGCTTCAAGAGTGCACTCAGTAGACTAATGAGCTGAGTGTGAAGAGTGGAGCCCTGGAGGCTGAACATCAGCAAATGAAAAGCTTAGAACACAAGATATCTGCCTGTTAGATGTAGATGTGTTTAAATGAAGCGAATGAAGAGCTGGGGGAATCTCACAGTAATGAAAGCATCCAGGAAGAGCTGGAAAAGGCCAGGCTAAGTTATGACTTCTCTCACCAAACACCCATCTAGAGTGTCCACGACAAGCAGAAATGAAAGATAGGAGAACACACGTTGAGGGTCTTTAGTTCCAGATGAGACAGACCGTTACTGATAAGAAACAGCTGGAGTAGAGGATTCTCTCTGTAGAGGCCATGGAGGCCAGCCAGAGGGATGAAAAAGAAAAGGGGAACTAGGTTTTAATACTTGAGAATGAGATTATCCAGCGGAAAGAAGAAAAGGAATCAAATAACAAAAGATAAAAAAAAACCAAATCTATGTATGTAAAACCTTAAAGCAATCTAAAATCCCGAATCTGCTGTGTAAACAATACAAAAGTGTTGTGGCTGAAATAGGAGTGCTGAAGAACCTCAACATTCATGTGAAGATGATGTGGAAAGACAAAACAGCTGAGAGCTGGGAGCTGACTTTGGTCCAACAGCACCTGGGTAATGTTATGGAGCATAAACGGGATAAAAAAACAGCTGAAAATCAAAGAGAGATGCAGCTCAGTTAGTTACAGTTACAGCTGCATTTACTGTATGCTTCTGTTTTTCTGGCCAAACCTACTATATGTGAAACATCACATCACCCCCAGGTGTATCACAGTATATAAAATTCTAGATGTAGTAGACAGGGTCAATTCAATTCACACTCCGTATTGAAGCAGAGACATTGGTTTACAGTTGGAAAATGAAAACGAAATTTGTTTTGGACAGACAATAAAAACATTTCCTTACATGAAGCTTTGTGGGTATCTGGAACAGGTTACTCTGCCAGGTTGTTGCACTTTTAAGAAAACAGTTATTGAATTTTTTGATTCAAGTAACCACTTAATTATCAAACAGTCAAGATGGGATGAAATGACCATCTCTAGTTTGCTTAAAACTTTCTAAAGTTAACTTTTTACAGTTTTTACATTCTTGGCAACGATAGATGTCTGAAGGCTGATATAATTGAGTAAGTGGACGTTTGTAAGAAACTAAGAAAAGACACCTTGCTGAAGATCAAAAACAAGCAAATGTCAGTCAAGTGCATGACCTCTTTGGCATTTTCATTTTTAATGGTTAACAAACATTCTGACTTCTGATCAGCCATTTTGTTATGATATTTGTTGTTTGTTTCTCTCAGAATATAAATTGAGCCTGTATTATTTCCACTTACTGCAGGATATTGAGTTCTGTCAAAACAAAATGAAGAAGATCTCGCTGACCTCAAACATACACTAACAATTCTTTATGAATCCATAATAAGCTATTTACAGTGAATTATACTGATACTAGATTTTCAATGTAGATTTTACTAATTAAATCAGTTTTTTCACTGTGAATTTAATATATAATATATAAATATGAGTATTTCAGTCTTCATATTACATATTTCACATTGATATCAATGTGAAGATTTTCTTTTTCTTTATCGGAAACATTTTTTTTCTGTTGCAATTGCAGAATGAAATTTTCATACAGTATATGGTAACATTTGTCTATGGTGTTTTTTTCAGGTTAATACTGTATATGCTTTTTTCTTTCGTACTTTTCATAATGTGTTAGCAATTATGTCTCTGTCACTCTACAAGCCTTTTTATATTCTACCTTCTGCTGTTGGGTATTCATTTCAAATAATCTCCACTGCTACAATGGACATTGTGCAGAACAGTTTAAAAAAATACCAACTGTCTAAAACAGAAAGAGCCCTGGGATTAAAGGTTTGTAAATGACTGGTGATGTTCTGTCTGGTGATGTCAGCAATACATCACTATTAAGTTAATATTTAACTGTGTTAGTTTCACTATGGTGAAAGACTTATACTGTATATACAGTATTTATTTTGGACAGCAAAGATATACCAGCATGCAATTGTGGTCGTTCTTAAAGACAAAAACAGCATTTTAACTTTGGTTCTGCCAGCTCCATGGATTTAAATGGATATGGATTTGTCTGAATTATTTATTTAGGAATATTTTTTACTGTTACAGTATGTGGAGGTAGCTCTTTATTTCAAAAGGGAGATTTCATGTTTTGTTTTTGCTTATTTTAAAGCAGATGATTTTAGATTTCAAGTGTGTTTGTATTTTCAGAATTGCATGTATTATAAACTAATTTTTAACATTATAGAAGGAAGAAAAAAAAGAAAAGAAAAAGCTGCGTTATAATTAAACTGCTCTACCATTAAGCAAGTTACCTCGCCTGAATTATGTCAGTTAAACAAATCTATATAAATGAGTACAAATTTAATTACTTTAGACAAGAATGTCTGCCAAATAAATTAGTAATTAAACAATGGTGGCTAATAAGGTAACAAGACAACTTATTGAAACAAATATGACGGGGGTAGAAAATGAAATCATTTCGAACAAACAGAATAGTATTCAAGATTTATTTGATCCTAGGAGATGGTTTTCTCTGTGAAATGCCACTTAAGGGAAGTAAAGTATGTTATGTTACTTACAATGGATTGCGTAAGCATCTGGTTTCTGTCTTCTCTTCAGCTAAGTGTATGCTTTCAAGGCTCTTAATAAAAAGAATGACAGAATAGTTGTATTCACAAAGTTTAAATAAGTAAGCTTTCTTTAGACTAAAGTCAGCAGGAAAAAAAATTACCGTAAAAAATGGGAAACTCTATGGGAAATCAAGAAGTAAATTAACATTTTGAAAAGCAGTGTGGAGACATTAAAGAAATAGAGGTTAAACATAAATAGCTGTCAAATACCCAGCTGACCACATTTTGTTTGCTTATTCATTTTTCATTTTAGTATCTGTATACTGTGTCAGCACAGTGGTATGACAGGTGTCACAGCTCTTGAATTGTAGGTACAATTCCAGACTAGGAATTCCAGACAGGTTCAATTCTAGGAAAATTCTCTGTGAAGTTTACACGTACTCCCTATGTTCTTTTACATTTTATTCTGATAACCTTTTATTTTTCTTTTTGTATGTTTCAATTTAAATTCTTCCCACTTTCCAAAAACATGCTGGCTAGAATATTTGTTGTCCAGGTGAGCTTCAGGTTACTGCAATAGCAGGAAAATGATATTTTCTTATAATGTATGTATGTTTATATTACACAGAAAACAAAAGAAATCATATCTATGATTGCAATACTCAGAAAAATACTCAACCTTTAGAGAGAGATTTAATTATTTGGTGTATTATTCATTATGAGGACAATATTGGTAAACTTCTAGAAAGTAAAAAGGGAATGGCTTATGCACTAAATGAATATTTACTGCAGCTGATCTGATGTAGTTTTAAAATGATTTAAAAGAAGAAGAAGAAGTCTAGTGTATTTCAACACAGGTTGGCGTCATACTGTACCTACTGTAGATATCTCAACCACACACAGCTCTCTATTTCACAACATTTGACATCCTACTGGTCATCTGGGTTTCTGGGATCTGCTTTATATCCATTGTTGCTTTTGTATGTCTAAACTTGCACCTGCACAAAAATAAATATAAAATACCAGTGACTAATAAAACGTAATTTCAACCATTTTTACTGTCTCAGTTTTCCATTCAATAAATTGCTGTGGCAGTTTACAAAATTACTTGCATTCTCAATTTGCAATTCACCATTTTATATGAATGCCCACAGCTAGATTTGCTATCCCACTGTGCTCATAAGCTACAACATGCTTCACTGCCTAGTACTGTACATAATAAGCATGACTTTGCTAATGGATGGGAAACCTATCTTCATCATGGCTTTATCTACATAAAACTTTCAATTTCCGTTCCATGGAAATTTTAAGCATTATTATATTTTAAGGATCATTTGTAAATTATGAATAACAACATGTTCCATTGCAGTTTTTTTTTGCCCATTCAGCATCCCACTTTAATTCTATATGACAGTAACTATTTTTAAATAAACAAGTTTTAAGAAAAAAACAAAACAAGTACAGTAAGAATAAAATAAATGAAATTAGTTGCTTATGTTGTATACCAAATAATGTGACTCCCAGAACTAGTGGAGGTGTCTGGTTTGCCTACAATGTGTGCTGTCCCAATGCAAGTTTAGAATACTAGAGAAACCATTTGATCATATTTGAAACCCTCAAAGGATGTCTGTGAACTAACCATAACACCACTAAAGTTCAGAAATTCAACAATCAATATCAAGTACCACAACTGTTGATAAGAAAAAGCTTGACTTCTTCTTTAGCTATCATACAGAAATAATAAAAACAAATGGAATGGTACAAAATCTGAAACAGAAGTTAACATATGCAAGATTATGGATAGGGAAACAAAACTTCTTGTGTGTTTCAGAAATAGAAGTTCTTCTTCCTACAAGCATTCTTGAAATTTGGCTGTGGCTAAAGTCCTTATTTGTGTAATGAGCAAAGCTTTCTTACTTAATTCCGACTGTTTCTATGACAATAGGACAAACAAACGAAAATGGGCTTGTGAATTACTTTGCTTTTTAGTATAATAAACTAAACTATTTATATTTTGGTTTATAATTCATTATGAGTACAATAATTGGAAACTATTACAATGAATGGTGGATGGCTTATGTACTAAATGAATATTTCCCTCAGGTGCTCAAAAAGGAAGAAGTTAATAACATCCTTAAGGCAATGTAGGATAAAGGGTGTTTTATTAAATGAAAGTTATTAACTGAAGTTCGGGAGGGATACCAATGACAAGTCAATCTTACACAGCTGTACCTGATCACCATCATTATGAAACTACAGTAGCTACATATACTGAACTCTAACATTTACCTTTGCATTGGTCTCAAGCATCTTTAGCTACTGTGGTAAAACCCACACTGGCACATTTTCCCCCATCACCTTCTTCAGATTATTCCACTTCATGTCCACCCAAATTATTCCTGGTGAATATCTCTACCCCAATCCATATCCCTAAACTCACCATGGAGCTCCAATCAAACCCTGAGTCATTTGGTTTTTCTGTTTGTCTCTCTATACTTCCTTCATCTCCTGTTACTGGTAAAAATCTTGTTTCTGCACTTTCCAACCCTGAATCTGTGGATACACTTCTTGCAAATGAAGTCCAGTGAGGCTTTATAATAGGCCCCTTACATTCCCCTCTATTTCCAGTTTATTGCCTCAGCCCTATTGGAATTGCTATCTGGAAATATTCAGGGAAGAAATGTTTAGTAATAAATCTCTATGCTCCTTATAACTCATCCATTCCAAGCATAAATGGCTTGATTCCTAGAGAAGATTTTACTCTTTGCTATGCCACCATTGAAGCAGGTTAATAGACTGCTTTTATGTACAGACTGGGATGCTCCCAACACAGATTTAAATGAGTATACGGACATGGTTCCCAGCTATATTAAATATTGCACCGACAATTGTGCACCAGAAAATAAAATTTGGACATTTTCCAATCAGAAACCTTGGTTCAACAAGGACATTCAGAATAAAATAAATGATAGATCCGCCGCGTTTGGGGGACAAAGAGCTGTACAGGGAATCACAGTACGCATTAGAGAAAGGCATAAAATGAGCTAAAGGGAGCTACAGAATATGGCATGAATATGCGATGACACCCGGAGACTGCGGCAAGAATTACTGTCAGTCACAGGCTACAAGTGCTGCAGGCACTTGACACAAGATTGACACAAACAACACATCCCTGCCTGATGAGCTGAACCATTTCTATGCCTGCTTTGATGCTCTGAACACGGACACTGCTGA
This sequence comes from Lepisosteus platostomus, assembly GCF_059453375.1. NCBI lineage: Eukaryota > Metazoa > Chordata > Actinopteri > Semionotiformes > Lepisosteidae > Lepisosteus > Lepisosteus platostomus. Next base: position 32,218,160 of record NC_142622.1, on the reverse strand, counting down.
GAAGACCCCAAGTGTACAGAGTTTGTTCTGAAACTCTCGGAGCAGGATGTGCAGACAACTCTGAGTAGGATGAAAATCCGTAAGGCTGCAGGGCCTGATGGGATACCACCCTGCAGCCTCAGGATATGTGTGTCCCAGCTGACCACAGTGTCTATGGACATCTTTAACTCCTCCCTGTCACAGTCCATTGTCCCCACCTGCTTAAAAAAAAAACACCATTGTTCTACTCCCCAAAAAGACAAAAGTGACATGCCTGAAAGATTACAGTCCAGTAGCATTAACATCTGTAGCAATTACATCAGTGGAGATGAAATGCCTGGAGAAGCTGGTGTTGTCACACATTAACTCCTCCATCAGAGTCCCTGAACCCCTTGAAGTTCGTCTACCAGAACAACACATCAGTGCATGATGCTGTCGCCATAGCTCTGTATACAGTCTTGGAACAACTGGACACCAAGTACTGTATGTGAGGATGCTGTTTGTGGACTACAGTTCAGCATTCAATTCAATCATACCTAGACAACTAGTGACAAAGCTCAGGGGATTAGGACTATGCAACTCGGTCTGCAACTAGCTGCTGGACTTCCTAATCGAGAGACCACAGGTAGTGCGGATAGGTAATAAAACATCAACACCACTCACCCTGAGCAATGGTACCCCACATGGCTGCTGTCTGAATCCAAGGTTGTACTCCCTATTCACTCAGGACTGCACAGCAAGACACAGTAACAACTGCATCATTAAATTTGCGGATGACACCACTATAATAGGCCTGATCAGTGGTGATGACGAGTCCACTTACAGGGATGAAGTCGTACAGTTGCTGAGGCGGTGTCATAGCAATAACCTGGACTTGAACATGAGTAAAACAAAAGTTTTAACTAAACTAATGGTGGACTTTCAGAGACACAGGCCACACACTCACAGCCCACTCAGTATTGGTGGAACGGAAGTGGAAACAGTCACCAACTTTAGGTTTTTAGGAATTCACATTTTTAATGACCTAACCTGGACTGTGAACACAGACTTTTTCTTGAAAAAGGCTCAGTGGCACCTCTATTTCCTGAGGTGCCTCAAGCGATGGGGGATGGCAGGGCTTGTGTTGGTGAACTTCTACCGCTGCACCATAGAGAGTGTCCAATGGGATCACCGTGTGGTATGGTATGTGGTCATATAGAGATTAAACAGCTCTATGAGGACCGCTACCGTGGTAGAATTCTGGCCATCACAGAGGACAGTCAACACCCCGGGCTTAAGCTCTTCACCCCACTGCCCTCAGGCAAGAGATACAAGAGCATACAAACACTTGCCACCAGATTTTTCAATAGCTTCTACCCACAAATAGTGCAATTGTCGAGCACATTTGGCCATGCCCCTCGCACCACACCTACACCATCTACCTCATTGTAATTTTATTTATTGCACATCTGCAGTCATTGTTTACATGTTTGCATTGCTTACATTCAAACTGTTTACTTGTACATTGTCTACTGTTTGTTTGAACTGTATATTGTCCTGATGCACTTTGTGTTTTACACTTTTTTAACAATCGAGAGACTTTCTGTAAGTAAGAATTCCATTGTACCAGTACATGTACCGGTTGCATATGGCAATAAAGTTCAAGACTGGTTAAAGTAATCAAGTAGCACTGGACATTCAGAGCTCACCTGAATCGAAAACCAGTAAGTAGGTCCGCAGACTAAAGCCTATGGGAACATCCACATTTATGTATTGAGCATGATTCACTGGTAGACAAACCATAAGTCTTTTAAATAAAAAAGTGATCCAGGGAGAAAAGGTTAGGATATAAGGAACAGAGTCATGCCACCATTTTCCTAGGCGACAGGAAGCTGGGACAGATCCAAAGCACCAGCATTTCCACACTGCAGATACCACAGATATTTTTGTAATATACTGTATGAGATTCCCCTGAAGTTGCCAAGTCTCTTAACTTGTTGTAAGGTTGCCTCATGTACTGTATGATGATGGAAGGAATAGGTGAGCGTAGCTATGAACTTTTGCCTTTATAAATTTGTTAATAGTCGTATATTGTAAATATTTTTAAAAGATGTGCCCCCCCCCCCCCCCATCTTATTTTGCCACTGCAACAAGAAACGAATTGATCTGTTGCTCAACTTTCATTTTATTCCCTTCAACAGGGGATTAGTTATTTTATATTTTTAAAACTTTATCATAGCTTTATTTTAACTTTTTCCATTTAAAACCCCATATCTTGTAACAGTTTCAACCCTTAACGCTTTTCTGTGTTTCAAATCTTCCCTCGTTCGGGTGTGTGGAGGTAAAGTAATATGATCTCCCACCCTCTACCTCTTCGGTGGGAGAGGTAGTGCCTCCCAATAGGTCATCTATTACCAACTGAATTAAGCAGTTGTGACGTTTTTTAATCTTATGATAATGCATTGTGTTCTGACTGAACAATGTTGTTTGGAGTTGTTTTGTATTTTGGTATTGTACTATTGCTCTGTTGTATTATTTCATATACAGTATGTTAGGTGTTATAAACTCTTGATGTGCCAAGTCAAATTCCCTTAGGGCAATAAAGGTTAATTCAATTCAGCAACATAATATTTTATTCTTAGGTGCATTCATTTTTATCTGTAACTTTGGTTTCAAATTTGACATAACAATTATCTTATTTATTTATTAAAATATTTTTTTATTCATAGTATATTTCTGTCAAGAAAGACAGTTTGTTTAAAGTCTTTGACATAATTAAAAATGTAATCTGTAATCTTCATGGAAAATAACTTTTTTTCATTCATATACTATACCATATTTCAACAACCTCTTGATTAATCTACTTAAAATATTTTAATGTAACCGACAATTGTTTGATTTCAGTTTGAGAGAAAAATAAATGGAAAATGGAATGGAATTCTCTCGGGTTCCTTTTTACAAGTACATTTTAATAATACAAAGGAACAAGTAATAGGTTTATTCCATGCTGAAAAAAAGAAGAAAGAGAACACAACGTTTCGGCCGTGGAGCCTTCTTCAGGTGTGCAACCTGAAGAAGGCTAACCTGAAGAAGGCTCCACGGCCGAAACGTTGTGCTCCCTTCCTTCTTTTTTTTCAGCATGGCAGCCTACACAAGCTGACGCAGCAACCCACCTGAACTACTTCATTTTAATAATATACATATACCAATCTATAATCTATCAAAAATAAATTGTCACTTTATCTTCCATCAGAAGCAGTCTAATATTTTCTAGGCTAAGTGTAAAACAGTTTTTTTTGGTTTTGATGCAGACATGTATGTTAAGAGGGTATACTTATGATATATTATACCCCTATGTTGTTGTATATTTATTTTTCTTGACAATTATGATATTAAATTAAATTTGTAACTACTAAAAAAATATTTAGGTTCAGGCTTATTATATAAGGATTGAAGTGAAACATCAGGTGTTGCAGACTGAAGCCAGCCCTTCTGTGTGTTAATAAAAAATAGATAAGGTGTAATCCCATCTGCTATTTGAGGAAATGGTACATCCTATAGTCTGGTGGATCCTAGTGTGAAAAACATTGTGCATTGATGCTATCTTTTGCTTTGCTAGAGAGGTGCTAACTGAATACCAAAGAGAAAACACATTTATAAACATTTTATTTATGCAAAAATAAAAATTAAATACATTGGTTCCTGAAATAAATGTCAGCTTTCATCCAGATGCTCCATGAGATGGGGATATTTGGCAACAAAGCTTGCTCCCTGACATCTAATATGGGTTTTTGAAGAGAAAATAATGTGTACATTTTTCAGAATGTTAATCTTGCATTTAAAATTGATATAATTTCTTTGGTTTTCTAACCACTTTCCCATCTTCCTTGACACCTGTATTCAAACATTCTTTTGTAGCAGCGTGCAGGGTGTTGTGGTAGCTCATCCCAAGATTTCAATTAAGATGTGACTATTTTATAGAAAAAGGGCTCTTGTGTGTCTCACCCTGTACAATTGCTCATTTGCCACTCTGATTGAACCCTGTAGTTGCAACATGCACTGATTCTAAACATTTCAGAAAATCCTGGTTTGCTCACTGAAAGGGTAAAATAACAACAATTGAAACAACTGAAATGCACTGTAGAGCACTAAGAGCATAAATGGCTAAACCTGCTAACTCTACACTCCATGATCACAAACGTTGTGGTATTATCCACCAAAATCCTTGTGTAGGACAGTAGGACAAATATGGGTGTAAATGTTGGGGTCCATCTGGCATGAGGAAGGTGTGATGGCAGCTGTGTTCTGTATATGTGAAGGCAGTGGTGGTTGGGAAGGTGTGCCAACAGCTGTGAATACACAACCTGGGGTGAGAGAGTGAGGTTGTGTGTGACTTTATATAAGGAATGTATATTGAGTCTCAGCAAGTGCTCTAGAGACTCAGACTATTAGTTCGAAGAGGTCTAAGAGCAAGACTAAGGCTCAGACTAATTGTATGTGGGGCTCAACCAGAAGACATCAGATAGTCCCTGGCATTATTGGGGATGATAGAGTGGAGCAGCAGGAGGGTCCATGTATATCATTAGTAAACTGGAAGCTCCAGATGAGTAGGAGAGTGGGTGGGAATGCTCCAGGTGTGGCATAAGTGAGTTGGAGACTCTGGACCTGGGGGTCTGCGAGCCGAGGATCCAAAGCTTTCTGACTATGTGGTGCAACATGTTACAATGTTACGACACACACAGTGCAAGGAAAAACAGTGTGTAAGAGTGAAAAGGTTTCAGCAGGCTGAAAGGGGCATCAATGACACGCACACGGTGGAGGCCACTTCCCCCCTGAAGTCACACTGTGTAATTCACATTTGTGTGATTGGCTCCACTCATTCTGTTGTGGTCATAAATTGGTCTCAGTTGTTTTCCTTCATAACCCCTTTTAAAGATTCAGAGCACATGTATCAACACAAGCACTACTTTTGTCCTAGAACTCCCCATTCTCACAATTTCAAATTATATGATCGTATGAAATAGCACCGGAACATCCGTCAGGAGGCATCATTTTCTTTTTTTATTGTGGAGTACAATGGGTGATTTAAGAAGATGGTACATTCAGTCTGAGTTGGTATGTCCACATGATATTACTGTCATTGATGTTTATGGCTTTATCTATGATATATTCACACCATCTCTCAGGTATTTGAGCATCTACTGTGGCTCTTTACAAATCAACCAATGAAAATAACTACTTTATTATGTCTTTTTATATACTCACACATAACTGGGGGCAGCACTGGTCAGACCACCACTTATTTCACTAATATTTTCATTTACTTTGCTACACATTCTACATTTGATACGTACTTGTTGCTTAAAATGTTCTTTTGATATTATCTGGTTTCCAATGCCTGATCTTGCACTTCTAATATTAATCCTTCTGTCTCTTCTTTGAGACAGGAGCTATGCCATAGTCGCTTCTTGCAAGAAATAGTGTATCAAGTTCTTTAAAAAATACCATGCAATGGCTTGCTCCTGTGAAGTTCTATTTTTTTCTTTTTGAATGCAGTTTAAAGCATTGCTTGGAGGATACAAAGGAAATCCCAGTCTCAGACAGCTAGTAAAATAGAACTGTATACATTACCAATGACATGATGGCGATTTTGTACTGATACCATCTCCTTGATATGTGCATGTCTGTCTTCCATTATTTCATTGATGCCCCTACAAAACCAAACTAAAGTTGGCCTAATTGGTAGATGTTTATGACTTCCAATATCCATAGTTAGAAAAGCAGGATTGTTTACTTCAGCCAGCAAGCCCACGTTTTTATAAATATTCTGTATAGTTGCCCTCTGTGGCTTGTGAGTCAGTAAAACTTTCATGTGAACGGTTCCTGGGTTGGGTACCTTTCAGAACAAGAGAACAAGTCTGTCCTGTGACCATGTTGGATGTCTGAACAAGGTGCTGTGTTTAGCCACCACCATTTAAAAAAAGAATTGTATTTTAGGGTATGCTTTATAAGCCCTTGCCCTTTGAAACAAAATAATTATTTACTGTGTGCTTCATCACCAATTCTGTAAGTAGACTTAATTACGTTTTAAGAGTTAGACTTTTAGGTTGTTCTATTAGATTAGGAAAACCTGTTTATAGTTGGGATTGCTGTGCAATTTTATTTTTCTCAATTCCACATTAGAGCAATCCCCTTGTTCAGTTCTAGGGTTTTGGAAACATTCTAGTAAGTACAGGCAAACCTACTGCACTTCTCTTATGCAGCTGCCTTGTCAAACCATGTATAGGGAACACCATCAAAAGCTTTTTTGTAACCAATCCACACCATACTTGGATTCTTGTATTCTTAGAGCTTCACTGTCATTTTATTGTAATGTAATAGCTACAGCAAACTGGCCCAGTAGGACTGATATTGAATTTAAGAACACATGGTGAATAGTTAACTATACTGTATAACTAAATAACTATTGTGAAAAGATGAGTCTTTGAGTAGATTATGTACTGTAGACAGTCAGTGCAGCTTTCTTAAAAATAACTGACTGTGGATGTGGCTTCAATAAGGATAGATTAAGGATATATGGCAACAGCTGCACAATCCTGTGTTTTACAATATGATGGTATAACTAATTCTGAAATTACTTTTTCAACAGCCAGTGTCTATTGGTCACCTGCCTGAATTTATGTTCTTTTCACATTTATGTTGATGTAATGATTGATCACCAATGCACTCTGTCCATTTAGCATTTTTACAGTATGATACAAGTTACGACATATTACTACTATAAAGTATATGTTGTTTTGACCACAACAATTTTAATTTACTTGTCCTTTGCATTTTTATAATATATGCATTGACTGACATCTTTGATGTATGAAGTTTATTATCATGTCTTGTACTGTATATTGTTTTATTTTGCAATCTCTGTTTTAGAAATACACGTGTTTAGTTTGGTATGGTTTTGAACCTCTGCTCTGTTTGTATTACAAATCCTCATCCAAAAGCAGTTTCAAAGAACAACAATTGTAGTGTGCAGCTGACATACTGTACTGTTTAGTGTCTTTGCATTCTCCCTTCCAGATTTTGTTATTAATGGTGTTATTTAGATTTTCAAAGGAGCCCTTACAGGCTGTACAGTACCATATAAATACTAAAAAACTGACAGGTCTGACAAACACAGTGTCAAATCTCTCTTCATTTTTCATAAGCATAAACATTGTCTTTTCACATTCAGACTATGTTGCTATCTGCCTTTGACTGGGATTCCCCAAGTACTGTACCTCCTCTGGTGTGCTGGCTGCCTGTGCCATTGAAGGGTTTCAGAGTAACAGTCCTCCATTTGATATGAAAAGTTGTGAAATTATGCTTTAGACACTTTTGGGGATTGCAATGTGAAGAATGTTGCAATATCACAATGGAATGTACAGGCACAGTCCTACTTGAGAACTCCATCTGGAATTAGAGTCTAGGCTTGGAAACACTTCATTTCCTTTTGTAAGAAGATTTTTATTTTTATTTTTGTACTGTACCTCATCATACCAGATATCTCAGCTGGTCCAGTGTTCACAGAGCTAAGTCTTCTTGACTATTCTACAGGTACATATAATTTGTTAATATTGCATGTACTATACTGCTGAAGTAAGGTTTCATCCGTCCGCTGCTATGTTTAAGATGTTTTAGTTTTAGTTGAAGTAATTTTATGAACAGTTTGAGATTTTGGACTGATTTATTTACTTTCAAAATTAGAAGTAAAAATTACTTTAAAAAGGTACATAATTTAAAACAACATACAGTATGTCTACATGTGCCATTTCTACATTTTGCAGCATTTACCTTTTTTTAAATACTTCCACACAATATACTTTATTTATGAAATCTGTTTTATTCTTTAAGTAGTTTGCTCTCCAATTGTTTAAGAGCTGCATAGAACCACCTTGTGAGGGAAATATGGGAGGAAATGAATTCACTCCGTTCCCTGTTGTGATACACTGCATACTTACAATTATTAATCACCTTGCCTGCCTTGAATGGATAAAGGAGAAACATCTGTTCTTTTCCATGAGATGTGTCTTTGCATTTAAGCCATTTTTAAAAGGGGAAGGGATTACACACTTTTTTTACTCAAGTAGATATAAAGAGAAATACGCTACAGCTGCATAGCTCTAAAAGGCATTCTGAGGTCAAACTACTCACCCTAGTTGTATAAGTCACTATGATGAATTCTGATAGTGTTATAAGGTCAGTAGTGTATTTACTGAACCATTTCTCCTCAGGGGAAATTGGACTCCTGTATTTCATTTAAAGAAAAAAAGTTGCATTCAGGACTTGGATTAAATAAAGCCAAGCAGGAAAAAACTATGTGGATTGAGAAGCGCACTGTGTAACATTGCTTTCATACTCATAGTCAAAACTACCAATGGATCTTACAAAGTCCTTTTCAAAAGTCATTAAACATATTCAAGTAATTACTACACTGCTTTGCAGAATAAACAGGCACCTACAGTAGGTCCTTTGGCAGAAAGTGTTTCCATTTCAAAGTATAAAAAAATTGTATTCGAAACTCAGTGAGCAGAAACGACTTAATTTCAAAATGATTTTAGAGCTTATGCAAAAGCAATTATTGTTGTTACTAACAAAACAATACATTAAAATCATGAAAAGTATCCTTGCCTGTGTTCACCGAGTTGCATTTTTTCTTGCATTGATGAAATGGATATTACATTAAATAAAATAATAGTAGATGTTGTATAATTCATAAGTCCTATGACGGATAAATTCTGACATTGATAACTATATTTTGATATAATGATACTAGCCACTTGATTACATTTTATTTCCCTTTTTTAACATCTGGCAGTGCTACTGCACATATGTTAATAAAGTATAATCAAAGTGCCAGAGTGTTTGAGCTGCCGGAACACATCTTGGGAAAGGGGAATTTAATCTCTATGGGAATCTCCACAAGTCCTGCCACAAGGATTTCCTGGTTATTGATCAAGTTTGAGTGTAATAAAAAACAGACTTTGCAATGTCATTTGGGAAACAATGGAATTGAAATTCAAATGTGCAGTAATGTGTTCTGCTTTCATTGGTTTATGTGTGTTCTAATGTGTTGTTAATTTATCAAAGTATTTTTTTAACTAGATCATACTTTGTGTAAATACCAACAACCAAAATGTCAAATTCACCAGGCATTCTTTATTCATACTTTTCACCTGAATAACACACAATGATGATTGGTTGTCTTAATTTAATTTTAGCACCTTCACTCCTCATTTTTAAATAAATTGGATAAACTATTTTGTGATGAAAACATTTTAGGACACTTGCAGCAGTTGTTTTTACATTATTTGTACATTTATATTTAAATTTTATTTTATTAATTTTATTTCCAGTATTTACCGCATACTGTATGTGTGATTATCTGACTGCCAGTTATCACTTATGTTTACAACTGGATACTCATGTTTTAAAATGTGATAAATTATGTGAAGCCCCAGGTATCATTATCATTATACACACATACTGTACAAATTTCGGTATACAGTACTTCTATACGGATATTGTTTGAAAAATGATGTTTTGAAAATGAACTGAAAGTAGTTAATTAAAAAATAATAGTATTAAATGTAAGAGACTCTATTGCACTGTAGTCTTTGTATCTACAGTATAGTATCTAAGGAAATTGCTGTATTATCAGTATATAATGCTGTGGTTTCCATATTCTTGTCTTCAGAGCGTGGTTGGAATTTCTTCCAGGACAGATCAGTTTCAACCCTTCGGCAACTGGAAGGCTGGGATTGCTGGCAGTCGATTGTGTGTGAGTGTGAGTATGGGAGTGCATGTATTAGTGACTGTGTGTTAAATTCTGTTCTGTAGATTATTGAATTCAGGAGTTTTTTTTTAGTTTGCATTGCATAACTTTACAGTTGCAATTTTTTGGTAGTGGCCTCAATGAGTCACTTACTCTACAAACCATCAAATAACAACTGCATGAAAAAGAAAACATATTAAAGGAATTTTCTAAGGGTTCATTTTCTTCATTTTCTTTGGGTTTTACACAACTGCTGTATTTGGCACCATATGTAGAATGTGCCACTCAGAGCTGCTCTTGTTGCTGCTTTAACCTTCACACTGTACCATGTTTGTATAGAGGATACAAGGTGATGTCTGTATCCTGAAGATGCCATTGTGATTTCCACATTAAGTCAGCTACAGATTTCAGGAAGGATAAGATATATCAAATTAGATGTATTGGACAAGGTAGATAGTCACATATGAGCCTGTCATGTGGTTTGGATCAATGCATACACGTAAAATGACAGTAATAACCTGCTAGCACTAAAAACCTCTTCTCTCTTGACCTTCAAATGTGAAAACTAATTCTGCAGGCTTGATCACATAAAGATTTAGAGAACGCAAAGTCCTGAGCTGATTAAAATTGCACTGTGAAAAAGAGATTTTATTTCTTAAAATATGTTTATGGATTTACAGGTTTTGATACTGTATAATGCTTTTAATTACTTTTTACTTTTTTGTATTTCTATTAGTTATTACTTATTTAACATAGTAATATCTCATTTCCTAAATGTTTCATGTTTTATAAGACATTTCAAAAGATCAATAATTACAAACAACTACAAAAAAGTATGAAATAGCAGTGGTTTATTTACAATATATACAGTACATGTATGTACATGCATCCTGGCTATTTTTAACTTTTTTTCTAGCAATTGCCCTAATCTCTGTTACAAAGGGAATAGAGGTTTTTTTATTCTTAAACACTGCCAGAAGGAAATGAAAAGTGCAATTTCAAAAATCTACAGCTGAGGGATGCATTTCTATAAATGTTTCAATGGGCGTTACAGCTGGTTCTAGCAGCACTGCAATCAGGGGAAATGGGGCTAATTTAGCAGGTCACCATTCAGGGAACATATCTATAAGTCATTCCATGTACTGATAATCTTGCACAGTTTCTGTAAAGATCAGGATTCATTTTACGTTTCTTTTTCTTGTTAGTAAATTGCATTGTTGTAGGCATTTGGCCATTTGTATTCATTAGAAAACATTTATTTTCCTAAGAAAAAAGTCATTTGGTTAGCTGGGTTTTCATACAATGAGTGTAGCTCTAAAAAGACCAGGATATTGACGTTAAATCATACTTTTATTATATATCAGTATTCTAAATGGATTAGGGTAACTGAGAGTAAAAAACTAGTATTGAAGTAGATAAGAAATCTGTCCTTTTGATCAGCTTCTTTAAAAGATTGTCAAAAGTTAATCTCTGATAAACAATATATAAAATAAGGTCTATTTGTTTTTACCTTTAAACCAAGAAAATAAGAATACATTAACGCTGAAATTAAAGAAAATGAGGAGCAGGATATATCTACAGTATATATAAGGCTAGTAATCTGTGTACAGTACCTATGCATGTTTATGCACAGGATCTACATGAAAATACAATTTAATTTAGGCAATTTCACATTTTTAGTTATCTATGAGAAAAATAAAATGAAAATAATTTATCACTGCAGTGGTAATACCCACATATTTGTTAAACCAAATGTGATAGTATCATAAAAGTAATGATAATTTGTCAATCCTTTCAAGACAAATAGAGTAGTCTATTTCTGAACCAGGAGCACACCTCTGAATGAATGGGAAAACAGCAAGTACTTTGTAATGTGCTGTTACAATTTGTATTTTGCATTTGGCATTGTTTTCTTGTCAAAGGCCTTGTGTGACTTACTTTATGTTGTTTTTATGATATGTTATGGACTTTTTGTGTTATTGATTGTATGCTGTCGTTTAGTACAATGCTGGATTTCAGTAAATGATCATTCCATTTGATGGTTAAGCCTCAAAGAGAGACTGGAAAAGTAGACAAACATAGACATGCAATCGTCTCAAATAATTCTAAACTGCTACCGTGGAGAAATAAAGGCTGAAATACTGACTAAGCCAATATCTTCTACATTTTATAGTGCAGCAACAGGGAACATATCAACTTAACTTGTACTGTAGATAATAAAGTTAACACTCTGCATTTCAAATAAGTGCTGACCTCTGTAAAGATGATAATTTGTGTGAAAAACAAACAAAAGTGAAAATGTAAATGTGCTGAGACAGCTTAGCAAATGACAGTATGAAGGAGAAGTTAGAGGAAAATACTTCCAGTAGAAGGGATTCCGAATGCACTAGGCAGGTGCAGATGTCCAGAGAAACCTGGGTGGAAGATGTTGATTATAAAGGCATAAGGAGAGACCTCTCGTACTTTGCAAGGTAATGAACAGCAAAAGGCTTAGAGAATTTCAGTGCACCCTCAGGTGTGCTACTGTACCTCCAGTGCTTCAATAAAGATAATTGTTTCCAAACTGACCCTTCTGGAAAGTTTGCTTTCCAAAGTTGAAAGACCCATAAGTCATGACAGAGAAGTTATAAGTTGTATCAGGGCCCTTGTGTTGAGCAATGCCCAAAACCATGTTTCCACAATGCTTCTGATGCTAACATCTTACTAACATCATGTTGATGCTATTCTTTCACTTTTGGAAAGCATGCAGCATTTTCTCCATGCCTTTTGTAGAAATCCAAGCCACCGATCCTTTCATACTTTATACTGGCACAGCATGGTGTTGCCCTGAGCAATACTGTATATGAGGCTGCTACTTCACACAGAAAACAATGCCAGTTAACAGACAGCTCCACTTGAAGATTAAGAATTTAAAGTTTTGTTAAAAATATGGAGAGACTATTTAACATTCAAAACCTACCAGTCTCTGTTGTTTCAGACCTAAACATGTATCAATACCCCTGTAGCGGCAAGGCTTATTAGTAATACCAGAATTAAGTTTGCTGCTCCCTTACCTTAATTCCTGTATTATGAATAAGCCTTGCTGCTACACCCCTTATATTAAATTATTAAATTAATTAAAGTATACTATCTTTGTTAGTTTCTGTTGCCTTACCTGATTTTCAGCTGTAAATTTGTTATTTAGAATGGAACCTTAAAATCACTGTAAATTCATTAAATAAATTCAAAATCTTATCTTGAAGCTTCTGAGATGATAATGTTACCATGCCTACCATTATATGTATTGTATCATTTCTATCTCATGGTTACAGTTTTCATGGAGGTATCCTGGCATGCTTTTATCACTCTGCTGGTTTTTATATAAAAACATATCACATGTATAAACATGATTGTGCAGATACATGTATTTGGTTTCCTATGCATTAATATACTATGAATATTTTGTTAGGATAGCAGAATGAGAGCATTTATGAGGAACAGGGTAAGAGACACTGATATTACTTGTGAGCAGCAATTTATTTAGCTTAATTCAAGCTTCTTAGTAGATTCAGGTGCATAAAAGCAATAAGTGATCACTATTAATGCTAGAATCACATCATATTACCAACAACTTTGTCTCTTATGTGGTTGAATTCCTAAATAACATTTTTTACAACATCACACTCAAGTCTTGGAAGATTTTTAATTTTTCAGGAGGAGGGAAACCTTTTTAAAATAAGGCAATACTGTAAACAGTATTTGTTTCTACATGTATAAAATATTCATAAAATATATTAGAATTGTAGAATTGAATCTCAGAGAATTAGACTCTATATATCAACAGCACCATGGCAACACATTCTAAATTGAAGGGGTACTTAAAAATATACTACATTTCTATGCCAAGTATTTGAAATCAATAATGATTTGATTTTCACATTTTTTTGCTTCAAGTACATGCCATCCCATATATAATATTAACCCCAGGCATGTACTAATAATAATTTGCCAGAACCATACATGAGATTTATTTTCGTAAATGAGCCGAACATAAATATTATGTGAAGTTTAATTTTATTGTCTTTTAATATAACACTTCAACATAACACAGTGTTTTTCCATTCTTCTGATTGACATGCTTACTAGTACAATAAATATTCTTCTTTAAAGTTGCTTTGGCAGAGACATAAAGGGATTGTTTTGTTATTTTCTTAATCAGATTACTGTTATTAAATGAAAAACTAATTAAAGATTGAACATCATAACTACTTTGCATTGTAATGATAAATCCAAAAGTAGATGAAAAACCTCAAAGACATACAATTGTGTCAACTGCAATAGTTTAATAGCAATTTTCTTAAAGAATTGTGGCGAAATCCTCATCAGTAAGGCTGACAGGTAAAGACTCACTGACATTTAAAACAGATACGAGGCTGCTAAATGTCAACACTTTGCTACAGTGACAGCCCTAGAATTTTTTCAGCCTCTAAAGTCATTACTAGTTAGCCTCTAAAACAACAGCACTTTGAAGCACACCTTTATCTCACTAACCCTTAACCCCACATTTTAATATGAGTATGCATTGACTAGTAAGAGCCTTTTGAATCTATATGAAGGTTACTGGTGCAGGTTCATATATTTTGGGAATTAAAAGGTTTTATGTCAGTTTTTTTTAAGGAGCTTTGCAGAACAAAGTAATAAAATCAATTAAGTTGAAAAAAAATAAGGTGACCCTGTCATCTGGACAATTTCAGATAGCATATTGGCAGGTAAAATGTAATCCCTGACAGAGATTCCTGTCAAAGATTGAAGACCGGATTTTGGCAGTTGCCCAAACCAAAGATCTTTAAGCATTTTTTAATGATTATACTACAGTATCAAAGGTCCTCTAAAACTTCTTGTGTATCTCTTTTCATGGGCAGCTGTGAAAGAAAACTAAGGATTTTTGCTACCATTATATACAGTATATGCTGTAAATTACATATTCTACAATACTGCAAGTAGTTATGTGGCTCTCAGCATATTATATAAAAAGATAATGAAACTCGTAAAACATTTTAGTAGGTGAAAATAGCAAAGCTGCTGTGTACTAGTCTTTATTTTAATTCAAAACAGATTATTTAAAATATGGTGTGAAAAGGTATGTCCAGTGGTGATGATCTGCTTTTAATAAACTAAAATGTTTTTTACTGGGGAAAGTTATTGGATAGATGGTTCTCCAGAAGACAGTTTCTCTTTTTTTGCTTACTTTGAAGAAACATTAAATCCTGTCAGTTGCCACTGTGAGTAAAACAGGGGTCCTTATGTGATGACAGATGGATTGTTTATGTAACAGGATAACAATGACTGTAAAAAAGGACAAAGACTTAAAACCTTATTTTGCAACATAAATTACATAATTGAATTTCTTTGATCCTTATTAATTCCAATGTCCTTAAAAATGTCAAAGTCTGAAAAGAGCTTAAACTGTAAGTGAATGTGAAGAAGCAGGAGGTACTGATTTCCTGCTGCATGGGGAATGTCATACTTTATTGTACCCTATAGAAATTGAACAATGCAGATACTGTACAAGAGACTGAAGGTATGAACATCACCTATTTGTCACAGTATTGTAAATATGGCTAAAGACAGAAGCCTCTGTGCATCAAGTCTAAGTTAATTTTAAAGAAATGCTCTCTTTGTAGATATTCTCTAAAACGAAAGAAATTGTACATCTGACATTTTGAAATATGAGAGTGTTTTGTGTTAAGGTCAACAAAATTTAGGGTCAAAAGAAAACAGGGTCTGTCTAAATTGTATATTTTTCACCTTCCTTTGTGAAAGTCAAAATTAACCTATATTATACGATTTGCTGCAGTTGTGTGCTCTGTATGATGCATAATCCTGTGTTTGGAGACAAGATGTGTCTGGCATATCTTTCTACACTTTTACTGACTGCACATACTTGCTCCAGCTTCTCAATAGCCTCTATAATGTAGCTCTGCTGTGTGTGAGGTTTACATACAGTATAAAGTACACCCTTTGGTTTCATAGTATAAGATTTATACTGAAATGTGGTTACATTCGTGTTTCAGTGTCACTCCTGCCAATAGTACAAGACCTGTATTGTAGATGTTCTATGGTTCTGAAAAACCATAGAAACTAGAAGTACTCTAGTTCTTAATCAAATCTATGTTTATTTTAATACAATCTAATTCATTTCAGGGTCAATCACTTCTTGTGGCAGAGATGTGATATAAATATTGACTTTTTAATCTGTTATATTGCCAGAAAAAATTTATATTTACAATTATAATTTTCATACATTTTGTATGATATAGAAAATTGGAAGATTTAGCCAAAATGAAAAAGTAAAGGGAATCTTTTTTTGATTTGTTCGTTTTTTTTTTCCGGTTAGCTTATCTCAGAAATTGTAAAATGCGTTTATTTTTTTCTAAGGTGTCCTATACTGTATCTGCATGCCTTGTCTTCAGGTACTGATATCTGGCATCATCAGATTTGTCTCTCCTCTGCTGGTACATGTAAAATAATGCCCCATTTGTTTGCACCTGCATGTATTGAGGTAATTTGACACAGGTTCATTAACTAACCTTAAAAAAGTAAGTTATATATCAGTTTTACTTTCCTATCAGTTAATTTTCATTACTTTAAAAAATTCCATTATTTAATGACTATTCACATGTACTGTATGTGCTTTGGATATTCTTTGTTGTATACTGTTTTTGTTTCTGCTGATATTTTTTTGTTTAAAATTAGAAATTACCAACCAGAATTGCTATTAGATTGAGTTTAGAAATCAGAGGTCAGGAAATCCAGAGGGATTTCCAAAACAGTAAAACATCACAGTGCAATGCAGATATACATACCTGTGTTATTAAAAATTGTTAACCTTTAGAACGCATTTAAGAAGGTACTGTTTACCTAATTATTTAGCAGAGAGAACAGTAATAGTCATTATCTTTCAGTAGTTCTGCAGCATCCAATATTTGCAATTATAATTTTGCTCAACTTAGACTATGAACAAACTGTCTTTATTGACAGAAAAATACTATGAATCAAAAAACATTTAAATGAATAAATAAGATAATTTTACTCAAAGGATTTAGAAGGTACTATAGTTCTTGACTCATAACTCTCAATGTGGTTGCAAAAGTTAGTTAACAGTTCTATTAAAGTGCCGTTAGCTGAAGTTACTCTAAGTGCCATTCCTCCGCTGGGAGTGGTATATCCTACCAACCACCATCACAGGACACTGTTGAATGTCTTTGAAATACATCATTAACTGTTTTGGCTAAAGTGTACTGTAAATACAGTGATATCAGAATATTGCAATGCTTTTCTGGCCAGGCTCCTCACTCATATGGTGACACATTGAAATAATGTTTTAACTTGTATGGCAATTGCTATACCAGTGATATATTTGTAAACTTAAGATATCCTTAACTTAAATCCTAAGCACTTAAAGTGATATTTGATATACTGTATAAGTGCGGCTTCACATAATGCATAATATGTAATTGAACATATGTTTTTCTCAGTTAATTTACTGAAGGTATTGTGTTACAAAATAAGGTCAACCAACCACAGAAATCAGTCAGAAATCAAACAGTCAGATATTAGGCACAAGAGAAAATAAGTGAAAGAAATAGGAAGTATTATTTAGAATATAGAATTGAGGACCTTATTTCATTTTTTTCATTATTGCAAATAGCATCAGTCATGGCATTTTAGGATTTAATGTGGCAAGTGTACACTCAGCTGTATTTTAAATCAACCAACACAGCGCTCCATCTATGAACTCAAATGATTAAGAAATATTCCGTTTTATTAAACTCCCAGTGAATGTTAAAAGAATGTTGTTTTGAACCTCTTTTGGATTGCAGAACTCTCTCATTATTCTGTTTAACTGAGGTAATATACTGTACAGTGCAACAAACCTAACAATGTAGGTGCAACTGCCCATTAGCTGAAACTAAATTATAAAATGGTCTGTGCATAGAAAAAGACAAACAGCATTTAAGAGACAGATCTAGGTAAAATTCCATCAGTTTAATAGTCTAGTGCAGCTGTAGCAATGACATGGTTGTCCATAATTAGAGGCTTTATAAATGCAACTGAGTATCAGAACCAATAGCATTAGTTGTACTTGTAATGCCTCTCACTATACTGTATATAAAAATATGCCTATTCTATAAAAAGCACAGCATAGCACATAACTATGAGGAGGCATACATAGCAAATTGTGGAATTTTATCTATGGGTTTCCATGGAAAAAGGAGACATTGAAACATGCATCTTTAAACAAAAGAAGCATCCACATCTTAAAACAGAAACAATGTTAATTGTTATCGGAACAAGTAAAGGTTTATTCCATGTTGAAAAGAAAAGAGACAGAACATTTTGGCTGTGGAGCCTTCTTCAGGTGTGAGGGAGAGAGGAAAACCGGCAGCTGATAGAGCCCGGGAGAACAAAAGCCTACTTAAATTGTTATTGTACCTACAGTATATACAAATTTGATTAATCTGGATCCCTCTAGAAATTTTGCCTTGGGCCACATGTTACAAAGATAATTATGAAAACCCATCTGTTATGAATAAAAAAATCAAGTGGTTTTGAAATGTATAGTTGCAGTTAGTAAAGTTAGCACAAGTTGTTTGTAATGTTTTTGCTAAAATGACCCTAGCCTATTTTTCCTTATAAATGTGATTTCTGTTAATGTCTTTTGCACATTACAGCTCACATTTGCACATTACTTGGTCTCTTAAACAGACTTGTCATTTAAGTAATTTAATTTGGCTTTAGCTTGAATTTAGCTAAATTGAATTTAGCTTCAATTGAATTTACGGCAGTTGTGTGTGGCTACATCTATGCAAAAAGGGTTATGTTTTTTAAGCAAGTGATGGCATTTTAAAAAAGCATAATTTCTAAGACAGTTGCAGTATCATACAGTAGGTAAAATTGTTTTTCACAAACAGTACACAGTACTGGCAGTGTTTATTAGCTTCTCAAAGCTGTGGTAGATTTTCTATTAAGGGAAAAATATAATTAAATAATTATTAAAACTAGATCATTAATTTAATTAAATATGAAATAGATAATGTGGGATAACAAAGTAACTATAGTTGCCACATTTGTGACCTGCACTGGTGGGATCTGTTTTTAAATTAGGACAAATTCAATGACGAGAAAGCTTAGTTTAAAGCTACTGTGCATTTTTGCAAAGCTATTAATATTTTTTTCTAATCATAGTGTCATAATCGTTAATACTGACAAATGTTGAGATTTTAAAATCCTATTTATATGCACTGGCATGTCAAAGAAACTGTGCATATCTGTTGACTACTGCCTTGCTACGCATCAAGGGATTAGATATTTTAGTCATTGTGAATCATCTCTCTGATGCATTTTGATCTTTTAACTTATTCAAGAGTTTTCTTTTATTGTAATTTCACATATCACAGTTGAGGATATCAGTAGAATTTGACTTTATTCAACTCACAGTGTAGAATAAAACTAAAAGCTGTCTGGTGAGGGGGGAAGCAAATAACCGAGTCTCTTACAGAGTAGCACAATAAATCTGTGAAGGAACTGTTTTGATCAAATCAGTGTATTGCTGTACCATCTTGTTTTGTAGTTCTACTTTGTATAATTTTAATCTGAAATTTGTGACAAATTTAGTTCAAATTAATCTGAACATATTGGTTACCTTTTAGTTTTGCCAACACACCTTCATTATTGGAATTAGTATGGCACATATTCTCAAATTTGTCTTAGTCACTACACTTGTTTTCTGAGGCAGTCTCAATAATCAAGGCTCTGTCTCTTTGTGCAGAGAAGAAAGATCATTAGGATTACGATATGTCAAAAGAAGTTTACTTCAAGGGGCTGTGTAGAACAGCAGGTTAATTGGATTTTCATTTTGTTTCTTTTTACAGATGGACCCAATTCAAAAAGCAGTAATAAATCACACGTTTGGAGTTCCTCTGCCTCCAAAAAGAAAACACATCATTTCATGCAATGTTTGCCAACTAAGGTTTAATTCTGAGGTGAGTGAGGGGACTCTTAGTGACATCTTTTCTGGCTGGCTGTGATAAGTGCAGATGTAAAAACATTAAATAAAAATCTGTTAAGAATCCAGTAAGAATGGTGTTTGGAGCAACTCATTTTGGTGGAAGCAGGTAACTTAATCGATCCAAACAATTTTATTGATTTGTTTCCCCATCAAACTCATACAGAAGCATAAAAACAATTTCCAGAACAACTGTGTTGTTCACAAATATTTATAGCTACAGTCTTTTTAGATATGGCAAGCAGTAGGCAGAAATATAATTTTGATAATTATCTTCTTTTATACCTTAGCAGATGCATGTCTAAATTATTTTATACTTTGAAATGATAGCTTTGACTGCCGCTTGCTTTTATAATGCTTTTTGATTATAAAAGATATGCACATAATTCTGTTTGAATATTTTTCACTTGCAATTAGAACATCATTGCATTTTGAAGCCCATCGATGATCTTGCTTGTTTGTATTTTTGGTCTTCTTGAAATTTATTTCTTTATCTTCAAAAATTTCAATATAAGTTTTGCATTCAAATACTTATAATATACAGTATATTCCACTTTTTGCTTTTGTTGATTCTAGTCAGTGTTGATTATGCGATAAGTTTAAACAAATACTCAGAAATGATAGGTTATCCGATAGGTTACTGATAGGTTAGAATGATCTTTTGGTAACCTATTGTTTTAGACATGTATTGTTGATACAGTAGTTTGACATATATTTCCTAACAAAGTTTAGCACCTCATCAGATACTGTATACTGTACTGAATGTACAGATATGAGAGAAAAACAAAGCTAAAAGCATCTTTTCATTTTGCACAAACGTTCAGTTGAACATTTGGAGTAAATATTGCATATAGAATTACAGATAACTAAATTTTATATGGAAGTGGTACCCCACAGTCAGTAAGTATCTTGTATATCTTAAAAATCTGTATTGTAATATATTTGTATCTTAATTGGATGAAAATAAAGGTCAATGAGGACTGAACAGAAAAGTGTATACTTAAGATTGCAAATGCTGTCATTTTGAAACAGGTAAATA
This sequence comes from Lepisosteus platostomus, assembly GCF_059453375.1. Classification (NCBI taxonomy): domain Eukaryota; kingdom Metazoa; phylum Chordata; class Actinopteri; order Semionotiformes; family Lepisosteidae; genus Lepisosteus; species Lepisosteus platostomus. The sequence continues at coordinate 32,197,304 of NC_142622.1, read as the reverse complement.
TATATTTAGATTAATGTGCAGGGACCTATGTCAGTATATTAGCTGCAATGGAACAAGTACAGGATAATTCCATGCTAAAAAAAAGAAAGAAGGATCAACAGTCAAAACATTTACTTTCTCCTTTTCACTATGGAAATAATGTCTACTTTTTCCTTATTAAAGTTAATTACCCCCTCACAGTCAATTTTTTCCAATAATAACTTTTACTCAGTCAGTGTACTGTGTTTTGAGCTTGATGAAAACCAAGAATCTGCACAGATTTATAAACCAAATAATATAAAATTCCACTATTAATGGTATTTAATTACTTCAGGCACCTTCTGGTTCTTTAAAGTCTTCAACTTAAATTTGGTGATTCTTTTTTTGGCACTACCCATTTAAATTTCAGATGTATTTGTATATGTATTTCAAACAGCATGCAAATGTAATTAGATGGCATCCTACTGAAATAAAACTTTGCTTCCGGTATCCTAAAAAGAGATGGGTGTAGTGTCATTTTTGTACCTTTGTTCAGTACTTTGCTTTTTTAAAATATTTTGCCACGACGCATACTTTAAAAGAGATGCTGGATGATATTTTTTTTATTTGGTAGAAGAACTACTTTTAACCTGAAATAACAATCTGTTAGCCATTACCCAAGGACAGTTTTATTAGATTATTAGTTAGTAATTTGTTCTTAGCATGAAAAGTAGTGTCAGCACAGTTAAATGTGAAAAGGACGACTAGAATTGTTTTTATAAGGCAAAGGCTGTCATGAGTGCATACAGGAAAATAATTAGATACATTTTCTGGAAATTGTTTTCAAGCAACCTTGCTTACAGACACTTTTGGTTGGCTAACCGTATCTTCATTTCTGTGAGTGACTGTTTACTGACATATTTAGTAGCCAGTTGTACAGTATACAGTTTAATGTGGTAACATGTCATGAAGAAATGCAACTGAACGCTTAATGATGAAGTCTGCCATACAAAAAAAATATATGTATGGTAATATTGTTTGATTGTACATTCTGTCTTTGTTTGTTGCATTCAGTATAAAAAATGCATTATTTTTAAAATGGCAAGTTGTAAATTTCACATTGCTTTGAGTTGCAAAAACTAAAACTGCTTTTGCTTTTTATTCTTTATGAGCAAAAAGTCACATACAGCATATTTAAACATTATGTTCTGTGTCTATCAAGTAAGTGTTTGATTGGGTGGCTTTCAGTGCCTGTATGTGTGGAGTTTATATGTTTTCATGTGTTTGTGTGGGTTTTCTACTGGTGTTCTAGTACTCTCCTACCTCCCATAGATATGCTAGCTGTATCTTTTAAATTGTCTATTCTAAATTGTCTGGGCTGGGCTTTTTACCTCATTATGAGCCCATGAGAGAAGAATCTTTTGTATTTACTCCATTTGCAAACTTCTGGTTATGGGGCTACACACACACACACTTGCAGAACATTTGTTGAGACATAAGACTTTCATTCTGTTTAATTTGCACCAATGATTATGACTTAGATTAATTTGCATGCAATATAAATTTATTATCTACTAAAATTCTATAGAAAATTATCTAATACAATCTAGATGCACAACAGCCTTCCTACTAATTTACAGTGTGTTAAAACAGTATGTATAGCAAGGGTTTTCTGGACACAGAGGTCTGGAATTCAGCAGAATTTGTGTATCTCTAAGAATTGTCCACAGGTTTAGAGTTTGGAGAAAGAATGCATTAGTCCAGATAAGACTTAATTAGACCACTTTAACCCTTCCTCTATGTAAACAGCCTATAAATTAAGGATAACATCTGCTGAATTCTGGACCCCATTTACCAAAACAGACACTATAAATATGTATTTCATTTAAAATTTAATAGCAGATTGTTTGGGTTATAATAAGGGCTTTTTGTGAGCACTTTGTGGACAGATAGAAGCATAGATCCACAAGAACACTTTAGATGAAAGGTTTAAAATGTCATAATACCATTACATTACTTGGTAATAGATAGCAGTTATCCAGAGAGGCTCATTTAAATAATATATTGTAAACTTTGCCTCAGAACACATTATTAGAAAGAATGTAAGGTATAAAACAGATGAGACCTAGGAGATTATATCCACTAGGCTTTCACCAAGGTGGTTTATATAATGTTGAACTTCCTGATGTCCTTGGGTCTTACCTTAAAATGTACTTGGTTAAACAGACATTCCTTTAGCATTTTGTTATGTATATTGATGTATTTCTTCCGATTCTTTTGTTTAGATTTTAAGTTGTTTTATTGTACAGAGCTTTGAGGTAATGTTTATGAAAGGGGTTCTATAACGTTTTTCATTATTGTTTGCTTTTGAAACTGTAGCAACGTAAACTATAAAATTGCTACTTTTTAATGATATATTTTTGTACATTATCAGCTTTTATGAACATTTCAAGTAAAATCTTTTACAATGTGTTTCCTTTTTATTACTAAAATCATAGTATTTTGCTGTATTTTTTGCTTGCATAAAGTATTCGTTGCAAAAATAATGCATTGCTTTACAAAATACTTTTTGTAACAGAATCCCTACACTGGTTTCATAGCTTTTAAGAAGGAAAATGTTATGAAATCTAATTTAAGTAAACAAACACCAATTTTTGTAGCCATTCTTTCTTTCCAAAAGGAAATTGAAAAATAAATTGTGGAGAAAAGAATGCATTCAGTTCTTCTAGCTCCTGATTACTAGCCCATGTTAAACCAACACAATTATGTAATAATTTTCCTTCATTCGTCTCAAAAAGGCATGCTTAGAAAATGGCTATTTAAACTGTTTCAGACTGGATGTGCTATTCATTCTCGGTGCAGCATCTTTTCTCTGCATCACAGATCTTGTCATGATAATCAAAATTCATCTCAGCCATCAATCACTCTGTTGTACAGTTGAGTAGAGGTTCTATTCTGTTCATCAATCCCATCAGCACACAGAATGATGTCTGGAGACCAGGGAGACCTTTTCAATTCCAGTAGAGGCACAAGAAAATAAACTTAATTTTCATCATGAATAGTTTATCATTGGAGTTTGGTAATAAAATTAATTTGAATACATATACTTACTCCAGTGTAGGTTCTTAAATGTTTTATATCAGACTTAGAAATTTCTCATTACTTGGCGCATCATGAGAGTAATGAGACTTGAAGCCAGTGGCCCCACTGATGTAGAAATGCTGTGTTAAATTGCTAGTTGATATATTAGTGACTTGCAGAGAAATATGAAATCATACCTTAATCAAGTTTTAAGTTTCTATTTGAGTTCTGATTTGTTGCCTGAATGCATTATTTAACTGATCTCCCCCCCCCACACACGCACAATTAGCATAATCACAGTCAACTAGTACGTCAACAGTCAAGATGTCTCTCCACTCAGTTTTCGTTAGTTATTTCACTCTCTTTGTGCATACAGTATATTTTTAGAGATTTGTTTTTACTGAATTCTAGGAAAGAGTGCAGCTTCTTGAATATGAATAAGTGTGCAGGATGTTACATTCATCAACAATGCAGAACATGTTCGATTATTATTTGTTTGATAATTTTAACATTCCTGGGGATCTTATAATTTCTGAAGCATTCAATTACCATTTATAATAAAACATTTTTCTCTTGATATATTCTTAATTATACATTAGCATTTCATATAACATGAATGAAGGCACAGCAATATAAAGACTGTTTATACATTTAAAATGTAATCTTTTTGTCTTTGACCAATTTGACAATTTGACTTAATTGACACTGGTACAGTTTGCATGTGATATTATGTATACCTGAAACGGTAAAGCACATGACTATTTTGGGGAAATTGAGAATATTAATGAGAATACGATTTTTTTATGTTAAAAAAATTTCATGGTGAAAACACAAGAAAACAAGATCTTTTTAGACATGGAATCCCATATTTGACATAAAAGTGTAAATAACATTGTAATATGACAGCTCGCGTGGGAAGTGATCTCTGTAGTATGATGTCTCTGCTATAGGTAATTGGCTTTCATAATTTCATTTCATACCTCTGGGTGAAGTATGTACTTATTGTATTTCATTCACAAATTAATGGAATCAATTAATAGATATTTGTTTATATTGCAATTTTCCTCCTTAAATAACATGATATTTAAAAGACTGTTTTGGTATATGCAGTAAAAACAATTTTAAACAAATACACATAACAGATTTAAATTCACAGGTCATTACACCAGTCTAATACATGGATACAGTAGCAAAAGCAGCATGAGAACTCTACAGGTCTATAATTTCCATATCAGTCCCTGTTCAGGGCCACTTTTCATGTGACTGAATTAACATGTCTCCAACAGTATTTAAACATATGTGGAAACTCTCTCAGTGAGCTCAGATTAATAAGACCTGAAAAATAATCTGTGCTTTTTAACCTAAAAATAAAATCTCAACAAAGGTGTACCGTATTTGTTCTGATTTATTTTATTTATTTATTTTGGGGGGGGGGGGGTATTTCCTGTGTTGTGTATAATTCCATGTGGAATACAGAAACTAATATAGATATTAGTAGAATGTTAGATGGTTGCTTCTTAACATCGTTAAGGTACCCACTAAGGAAAATTATTTTATTGGTCAGCTCTTTAAATAAAGATAGAATAAAGGGTTTATTTGTTATAGAGTCACTATTGTAATCTGATAACATTTAATGGCTAAATTTCAAAATACAGTATTCCACATTTGGGAAAATGTGGTCAAATGCTTTAATGGAGTTTGTAACCAAAGTTCGGGAGGGATGACAACAACCAAGCTGAATCAGACTTGGCTGTCAGTAATTAGCAGCCGCTCCTGATGTCATCTCCTCTCCTAAAAACTATAAACACCATATGTGATCCCCTTCTCTCCCTCAGATACATCTTTTGTATCCCATATTTTTCCCATCTCCACCTTGGCAGCTATCCCTTGGTCACTTCTCACTCTGCATGGGAGTCCTACCCTCTTCGTCCTCTGGCCTGGAGGTTACCCCTTAGCCAAGCGGGTTAAGCCAAATTTTCACTAAACACTCCATAATCCTTTCAGGGCACTTTATTCTTGGGTGTTGTTATTCCTAGTGAAATGGAGAAATCAGGTGAGGTAGTGAACAATATACAGATGATTAACTTCAAGTGCAACAGCTAATTACATTTTAACATTTTATTAATAACCATTTGTCTCAAGTTTTGATTTTGTACAATAATAAATTGGTCATTGCCAATACATGATGCAAAGTATTACCTAGTTAATAACCTAGTTATCACCTACTAGTTATTACCTGTAATGAGGTAGTCATTAACACCGTCATTAACACATTAAACTCATTAACTCATTACCTAGTTAATGAGTGCCTGAAAATAGTACATGATTTTCAATTCCATTACAGTTCTTGATATGAAGAACCTCTCACGCCTGAAGTCTCTTTAACAGCTGAATAAATGAGGGCTGTGTACAGTGTGGCAATTTGCCCGGTCACACGACAAATTTACAGTTGAGTCCCCAGTAAATCCAACCCGGACAAATCCTTAAAAACATTTGTTGTAAATTGCTGACCTTTTTACCTGGAATGTTGGAATTGCTGGAAGTGTATTTTAGGGTGTCTTCTTGTTTTGTTGGCAGTCAAGAGCTGGTAAACCTGAGAGTGCACATCAAGAGTACCAATAACAGCAACATATAGTTTACATAATATGTTGATGTTCCAAAATTAATATTGTTTATGACCTTTATGACCTTCATTATGCTCTTCGTTAATGTCTAAGCCGGAACATATCATTATATCTCATTTTGTATTTCTTTTTTAAAAAATATAAAAATCGTTTGCCCAGCCTAACAGTATTGTTGTTATTGTTTTTATCCTGTAAAGCGCTTTGAGGAGCCACCTTTAAAGGCGCCATATACAATAAAGTTCATTATTATTACTATTGTTAATTTGCTGGACAGAGAGGTGAGCATTATTACGCAGAAGACAAAGATAGCAATTTACGTTGCATTGTGCATTGTGCTGCAGTAATACAGTTTTAAATAATTAAAAGTCTAAACAGTATCAGCTTTATTTATGGGTTTTAAATAAAGGCGATTTAAATGCGATTTAAAACAATATAAATGTTTATATTGTAACGCATAGGTGACTATTCATTATTATTAAAATGACTTAAATTCAATCATGTTGTGATATTTAGAAATATAAATTTGTTTGGTGCGAGTGAAGTTTTATTTAATCTCTGACCCAGGGAAACGTTTTATTTTTTCAAAGAAATGTTTGTTAAAAAAAAAAGTCATGGCTCCGGCTGGATTCCGGCTTGTGTTGCGGTAATATAATTATATCGTTATTAATTTCTTTAGATATGCGATTCCATATTATATTCCCTTTTAATCAAATTCTAAAAGTATGCTTGTTGACTCCGGTATCTCGTTAGTTAAAGACTTCGATGCTTAAAATGTTTAGGGATAAATGGAATACTGGTGTGTATTTTTTCTTTCAAGTACCGAGACCAGCCATATACTGTATGTTTATGTTCCAAAATTAATATTGTTTATGGCCTTCAGACGCGTTACAGTATGTTCCTATTCTTTTTATGCTCAGCTACTAAGATTCCCTTCAGTGGTAAAATTCCATATAAATATTCAATACTAAAACGGGCACAGTAAAGACATTTAAATCTTTCTACGACCGACCAATGCACCACGAGTGCCCCTGTCGGTCAACCAATCATGTACCGCGGTATTTTGCATCGTGACGTCGTAGCCAATTACCTCCGGTAAGTGTCTGTGCCGCGCACTTTGAATGGCTGCATCTGTAAGTTGCTTACAGGCTTCAAATTAAAAAAAAGTCTAATTTCCTCTTCAAGACTGGTCACACAGACTTTGGTCTCTCCGTGGGACTTTTCCCAAATACAATCCGAAAATCAAACACTACGTTTCATGGTCCACAAATGCAGTTCTGATTGGTCAATTCTTCTCTTTCTTGTTGAAAGCTCATAAAGAATATCTTTCTTCTGGCCTCCAGACTCCAGCCTCAGCCTCAACTTCCTGCTTTTTAAATTGCTTTTTAAATATTCACCTGACCAATTATGTGACTGATCAGGTCACTTAGGGCAACAATAGCTCATTCCCCAAAGGCTTCTAGGGAAGACAACGAGGCCATTTTGTCTAGATTTGTCTAGCTCTGGGCTCACAAAGTATTTATCACTCTCATAGTCAGGTTTTCACATTTGTAGAACAAAAAAATAATATTAACACAAAAAAACAGAAAGATAATAAAAAGAAAAGATCTAATTATTTTTTTTAAGATACAAGAAGGTTCATGCTATCACAGTAAGTCCAGAGGAAAAATGCAGCTACAAAATATGTATGAAAACACAATCTTTTGACTGTAGAAATAGAAAACAGTGGGTAAGGGGGTTCCACAAGTGCGTTGTGTGTTTGAGCCTGGGTAATGTCACTAGTCCACTAAGAATGGGATTCCCCAAGCAATGGTACACAATTTGCTGAGTGCTACTGCGGGTAGGGTGGAATTAGTAAGTTCTGTTGACTCTCAGTCATCTGTACGAACTTTAGGGTACTTACAGGCATGCGGTGTTGTTAATGAGAGACACACTTCTCCTCTAATCAGTGCCAAACCTCTGCGTTAAGCTGTGGTGCACAGATTGGAGGATGCTCATTTTCCCCAAAATGACGTCAATATATCTTCATGAATTCTTCCGTTATTCCCGCCCAACTTGTAAAATGCAGGTTGAACAGTTAGAACTTACAGAAAAAAAAATAATTGTGAATGCAAAAAATGTCATTTTGGGGTATGTGAGAATTTCACATTCACACAGTGTTCCATCCCCCAGATACATTGCTTGTCCAATTTCCTAAATATACAGTAACCTGAGATCTACCCAGAATAGGATTTGAATCTCTAAGCAAAGCAAAAACACAGAAGGTGGAGCAGTTTGAGATGGAAACTTCATCAGGGAAAGAATAAACTCTCCCTGCTCATTAAGATTCTATATACACTGTAAGGTTCAGTCATTGACAGGTAGAAATGACCAATTGTATGCTGACGTGCCATTCTCACACAAATTTCTCATGGCTTGTATACAGTACATGTTTATATGGAGACGTGGCTAGATGAGATTGTGAATAATGGTAATCTAACAATTTTATTTAAAGTCTAAGGAGTTTTCATTACAATTTGTCCCTGGTGTGTACATCAAGGGTGTATCCTGCCTTGCTCCCATTGCTTGCTGAGATGGGCTTTGGCTCCCCCATGACCCTGTATTGGATGGAGCAGTTAATAAATGAATGTATGGAGTTTCATTATACTTGCTGGACACAGACAAAGCAACATCATGCTAAAGGGGTCTATATAGTGGTAAATAACCTTTGTGCCAAAATATAATGATCCGTGAAAGGGTGCATACACCTGACATTGAATTGCTAAGCATCACTCTGCATCCTTTCTTTCTTCCTTGAGATTTTCCCCACCTTTTTATAATGATTGTTCACATGAAACCTAAAGCTAACGCAGAAAAAGATTTTGAAAACATTTTTAGGATATCCATAAGATGGTTGATCCTCAGGCATCCTCAGGTGCTTCTAAATTAATTTTTGGAGACTTTAATAGTTGCACTATAACCATAGACTTTGCATATATTATCAGTAGGTGACCTGTCCCACATGGATGAACAGAATTATCGATCAATACTATGGGATCATTCCAAATGCCTACTCAAGACATTCACTGATTTACTCTGGTTACAATATACAGTAGTACTTCTCAGGCCAATCTATAAGCCACTGTTCAAAAGAATCAAACTGGGGACAAGAACAATAAAAGTCTGGATCAAAGAAAGTACTGAACATCTACAGGGTATTTTCTACTACACACAATGCGATGTGTTTAAGGAAACATCGGAGGATCTTCATTAACTTGTTTATGCAGTGTCTGATTACATTAATTTCTGTGTAGATTCAATTATACCTATCAAAAGCTTTAAAGTTCTTCCCAATTGCTAACCCTGGTTAACCAAGATTCTCAAACAATTATTCCTTAAAAAAAAGCTTTTGTCAAGGGCAGAAAGAGCTCCAGAGGATAGAGCAGAAACAAGTGAAAAAGAAAAGGAAAGCTAAGGATTAGTACAGGGAAAAATATAGCATACTGTGGATATGGCTAATACCAGGTTAGCATGGTAGGGAACTGAATTCAAGGTCAATATCTCTCAAAATGTACTACTACTTCTTCAACCTTATATATTTTTAGTCTGCTTTTTCAAACGTCCATAAATTTATAAATCATCCAATCTCTGTAGAAAATAAAAATCTGTTGTTATTCGGATCTTAAAAATGCCATGCCATGCATGAGAATACTGAAATTATGCATTGCAAAGAACACAAAAAAAAATTGACCCCCTGCAGTTTACATACAGAGAGACCATTATTAAACATGTAATAGGTTTATTCCATGCTGAAAAAAAGAAGAGAGAAAACACAACGTTTCGGCTGTGGAGCCTTCTTCAGGTGTGAGAGAGACAAGGCAGTAGGCAAAGGTAATGTAGCAGGAGAACAAAGGCTGGGAAGGAGGAGGAGTGAGAGGTGGGAGCAGGGGACAGAAAGAGAGGCCAATCAAGAGGTGTATCTCTTCTTTTTTTCAGCATGGAATAAACCTATTACTTGTTCCTTTGCAGCCTACGCATGCTGACGCAGCTACCCACCTGAATTATTAAACATGGTCTATCAGCATTTGTTCTAGAGCAAAGACATTTATAAGAATCTATTTGGTGATTTTTCATCTACTTTCACTACAATACAACCTTGCTACCACAGAAACTGTGAAATAATTTCAGATTAAAAGTAACTTGATTAGATGGGTTCTAGATTTCTCAAAAAGTCAAAGTGGAGAAATGGCTTTATACTCCACTTCTACTAGATCACCATAGGGCTATGTCTTGTCCCTCTTACTATACATTTCGTATACTAATGATCGCAAGGCACACAAATATTTCTTTAAATTATGTTGGCTATTAGGAATCCATAGAATAAAAAGCAGTCTGCTCACGGATTCAAAATACACACAGATTCAAAATACCAGGGATAGATTTATTAATACTTAAAAGGTGTACATAAGAACAAAGTAAATATATTAATGTCCGCTTGGATACAAATGATCTTTATGTGATGGTTATCAGGATATAACAGATATCTGGATTAAGAGAGATATAGTGAACATAAAGATTATGCATTTAGTATACCATCAGTTATACTAACTCATTATTTAGGCTCATTAAACAATGATGAAAGTTCAACTGTATTGCTCTGGTGATCAAGCAAATGCACGGGTAGTATCTAGCTAGTCCTGAGGTCCTGCTGCAGGCTAGATCTTGGGCAGAATTCAGTCTTATGTATGGCTCCCCCATTAACTCAATGCTTCGAACAAAACGTTTAAGTCCCAAGTCTTAGACAAACAGTTGTGGCAGTCAAGTGGTTTTGCTGTCAGACAGCCAAGTAGGTTCAGAGGAGAGAGGGGAAGTTAGAAGAATGATGCACCATTTTAAAAAAGGAAAAATACAGTTGGTGATAGGTTAAGAAATCTTCACATCTTACAGGTTTGTTTGAATTTAAGACCATCATCCAGAATGGCCTACTGCTCTCTGCCACACATCCAGGTACCAGGGATGGACATTCACTATGGGGAATGTTCATACTGGGTCACTGTCTTGACATTGAGATGTTACTCATCAAAAATACTCATCTGCCCTATATTCCAACACACTATTTCATGGCTGGGACCACAGAGAGGGGCCTCACTGAAAAACCACAACAACATTTAATTCTGTGCCTTATTAATGAGCCTTGCTGCTACAGTTCATTTTGAAGATGTTGGAGGCAGTGTAACTATGTAGCAAATGGCCCTCTGTATGTAATGTGCATTTTAAATAATTTCAGTGTGTAACTTTGTCATGCACAGAATAGCCATTATGGTTTATCAAAACTAATGAATCTACATAAATCCACAATTTAACAAAATGAATGCTATTTGCAGGTTTGATTAAAATCAAATGCTGAATTTGTATATACATTTTTAGTTAACACTAGGAAGGCTTACTGGTAACAGCAAAGTGTCCAATTTATAAACATAATTGATTTTTTGTGCCCTTGTAATAAGTACTATACATTTTTAATTAACACCCTAAAGCAAATCACATTCTTTGTTAAATCCCAGTTAACTAGATGGTAATGAGATTGCATTAGCATCCATGTTTGTCAATGTCATTTTAGAATTCAGGTCCAATTAAATCAATTCTTCCAGGTAATTTTTTAATGAATGAAACAAGTGCTGAAATGTGATATGTAAAATTGGTCTCGTAATCAATAGCTTTTGTATCAAATGCAGTTTATACAATTCTCATGATTATGGCCCTAGGCCCATTCTTGGCTCTGTTCACTATGCTCAGAGGAAGATGCTGTTGTTAAATACAGTGTTACTGTTGGCACTATAAGATCTGAAATTGTTTCAAAGCTTCATTAATTTCAAAATGTTTCATTTTTTAAAGTGATTAAAATGTTTTGTTTAAAATTTCAATTCAAGAAACTGTATTTTGTTAAGCTAATTTAATTAATTGCAAATGAGTGCTGCATTCGGTCTTGGTTGTATGATTATTGTTTTGTGCTGAAAGGAACTACATTTAAAGCTAAATTTAAAGGGCTACTGAGCACTATATCATAAAACGTAATATACTGCCTATAACTTCTCTATTTCCTTGTTAGTCCTAATGGTCTGTGTTGTTTGTTCATTTTAATGTGTTTAAGAGATACAGTTTTAATGGTAAAGAAATCAGAAGGCAGGAGAGGACACCTTCAACTTCTTGATGCACTGCCTTTCTCTGGAGTAATACCAGACTCATGAAGTTGTGTACAGCATTCTGACTTTACACAGTTACTGTACCACCACCCCCTGTCTTCTCCCCTAATAAAGTACAGTATTTAAGAACTATTTCCTGAGGGTGGCACCACTCAAAGACAAAGACCCTATGATCAATTAGTTGAATATACCTCTCCATATTTCTGACAGCTTTAGGTTTCATAATTATTAATTTAGTTCTAGGAAAAGTAAAAGAAAAAAAATGGCACACAACATTAACGATATAAATGCAAATGCGTTGTTTCTCTTATTTAAAAATTTATGGGAGTGTGCACAAACATAAAGCACAAGTTGAAACGGAATACTAAAATAAAGGAATTATTTTTTTCTTGTGAAATTCTGATTTAAAGCCATGGAAAGAAATGTTGAGGTTGTGTTGTAGTGAATACACTTAAAATATTCACAAATAATACAAAATTAAGTAGAAAACCCATAGCTTATCTGTGTGCTGCATGACCCTTGTTTATATTGCTCGCAGTCAGATTCCACTTATTTTGTGTTTCTTCAGAAAGGCAAAGAATATTTATTGTTCCTTAAAGCAAGGCTTCTTATTTCACTGAATATCCTTCTTTTTGCTGCAGGCACTGTCAAACTGTCAGAAAAGAATCCTTTTTGAAGGTAAACAATGAAACTTGAAAGTATGTGTATTTTGAAAAAAGAAAAATGATTTTCTTATTCAAACATTAAAAATAGATGAAAAAATACTCAAGTACTGTATTCAGGAGTAGTAAGTTCTAGACAAATTTATGTTGTAAATTCTTTCCAGTTTAATATATTATATGGACTTAGTAATTGTTTATCTCTCAGTAGTAATTTTAATGTGTTATTTATGGCTGGGGAATATCTGTAATTGTGCCTTGGTAATTAAAAAACTAATGTGTAAGTTAATTTTATTTAGAATTTAGTTAGTATGTTTTAGGTCTATTAACAGGTGTAAGAAAATGAATGTATTTAAATCATTTCTATCTGAAAATGAAGCACTAACACAAAGCAAAAACAGTATCAGTAATATTAACCTTAAAATCAACATGGAACCATGGTCAGTTTCTTGTGTTTCTTACAGTATATACTGTTAATTCACATGTAAATTGCATCAAATGATTAGTTGCTCTTCTAAGAGTTATGGGAATCAGGCTGTGTGTTCCACTCATAGTATCACCATTGCACATCTTGTATGAACATTTTCTGTGTTCATAATTAATTGAAAATGTATGACCAGAATTTTCTGTATAAATCATAGTCAAAATCTCTGTATAAATTCTGCCAGTATCACACAATTTGTGTTCCAAGTATCATGCAGAATATTTTATTTAAAAAATCCAGGCTTTGCCAACAAGTAAACAAGGTAGCAATGTTAATGTGTTGTTAACATTATTTCCCATTAAATACAGTCATTTTGAAGTTGGGTGTGCTGCTGTTTCAGACTGCACTCAACCCACTGAACTGTCAAGCGCACCAGAGTCTTGCCTGCCATCAGTGATTCGTCTTCCTGAGCCACCTCTGATCACTGATACTCACTCTTCCCCATGGGTGTGAGCACATAGTGTCAATCTACACTGGGCCTGGGCACTCATTCATTTAGTCATGGCAAACTGATTAGCAGGCCAGAGTGCTTGCATTCAGTTTTCTCAGCCTTCCATTCCATCCTCTATCACTTCTGTATTGCTGACTAAAGCTGATATCAATGCAGATAGCCTCGAGCTACTTCTGCCAGGCCTGTGTAGTATATTCTAAAGCCCAACATTAAACTGATCTAGGTTTTAATGACAATACTTGCACTTGTTCTGGCTTGTATACTGTCACCTGCCTACTGTACGTGGTTCTTTTTCACTCTATGCTAAGGTGCACTTTCTTCAACCCACCTGCTTCCTTATCCTCAGCTTCTTCTGTTTTGCCTACTTTCATTTCCATGTGACTCTCTTGTCACTCTTCCTCTTTACCAAGGTCTGCTTTCTTATCTTTGCAAGAGTTTAACAATAACTTTAATTCCTTTGGCTGTAAAAACCTTCACTGTCGCTTCCTGCAGCAATTGCGGAGAAGCTCATGCTTGTGCCACACACCTCCACTAGAGGTGATATACAGTAGACTATCCTCTATTTCAAACATACAGCTCCTTCATAGATTAAACAATTAAATGTCCTCATCACACCTCTAAATACTGTATATCCCTCCTCTCGTCCTTAGTTTTTAGCAATAACCTCCATTTGGGACTCTACAGTATGTATTATTTCGAAGTACTAATATTACTCAGCTACTTTCAGGTAGGTTAGCTATCCAAAACATGTCAACATTCTGTCAAACTGTATGCAGATTCTCCTTAATGGGTATCTTTCTTATCTCCAGTTTTTATATGCTGCTTTACCATGCTAACCAAGCTGAACTAAATTGTATTATTGAGATCCTCTCCACTTTCCTTAGCTCCTTCCAAAACATAAGATTCAGTTTTTAGCCATTTGAATTTTGCTATGCAGTCATCTCTTTGTCTTGTCTTCCGTCACATCTCAGCATCCCTGTTTACTTGTTGGAACTAAAGTCGTGGCTACTTAAGGATTTGGAATTGGGTCATTTCTATTGTAGAGATTGCCTTCTGTCTCCCCGGGATCTCTAGCTTTTTAAATGCTACTCTGCTTTCAGGCTTTTGGTGTTTTCCACAGCAGGAAAATGGGTTGCATCCTGTTAACCATTTGAAATTTCCAGCTTTCTCCTTTATATCCCTCTGTCATGCTTTAAGAGCTGTATCTCATAATTTTACAATAGTGTAATTTGATGTTTCCCTTGGAGTCAATAATCCACCCTCATTCACTGATACAAAATATCCAAGTTCTACATAACTGTAATAAATTCTCCACATCATGAGGTCAGTGAGACTCCTCACTTAGATATTTTTACTTAATCAGTTTACATCTTGCCAATCATAACCCTAAGTGCTCAAACCAGATTGCTGATACACTCTCTAGGTTTCAATTAATAAATAATTAAAATGAGCATTAACCCTATATGTACAGTAGAGCTGACACATCACTGATTTTTCACTTTTCAGAAGCTATATTCCTGTAAATCATCCCCTGAACCCCTTCATCACTCTCACTCAGAACACCAGAGCATTGCACCATTTGTATCAAGGGATTCACTGGATTTTCAGTATTCCCTTTTCCTTGTCTGACTTCCTTACATTAGGAAACAATAATTCATTTTAAGAATCAAAGGATTCCAAAAGCATGATCTCCTCTACCACCCAAACGCCATGCTTTTACTGTTGAAATCTTTGCTGTATTTTATTGTACTGAGATGGTTCTACTGTCCTTGTGGACTTATCCCTCAAACCATTATTTCTTCTGGCCTCCATCACATTTGTCTGAAACACCTAATGCTAGCTGTACCTTAAAACCTCAACTCGATTCTTGTTTATCAGTCCTTTCATTTGCTCTAGCTTTTTGGGTACTCCTTCAGGATATCTGTGGCATCTTTTGCAGCTACTAGTCTTGATTATTAAAAATAATACTAATTTTTGGATAATAAATTAGTATTAGTATATTCTGCAGCCCACCATTAAACTGATCTACAGTAGGTTTTCATGACAATACTTGCACCTGTTCTGGCTTGTATACTGTCACCTGCATACTGTACATAGTTCTCTTTCACTCTATGCTACAGTGCACTTTTTTCAATCCACCTAGTCACCACTCATCACCACTATCAAAGCCCTGGATTGGTGTTCCTCCGAACTATAGGATATCTAAATCAATCAGCCTTAAGTTTGGGCACCTCAAGCTCTGCCATTAAAGAACTCTACATCTGGGGTAACAGCAAATAAACTTTCATTACTTTATCTCTATGTTGCATTAATTATTTTGATTCTCTATGTTGCAAAATTAATTTGATTGTTTTTATTTGTTTATCTATTTAAAATAATGTCTTTATTCAGTAAGACCTGGTGGTGAACATGAACATTGTTGGCAGAGAGAGAACCATTCTTTGACTTTAAATCCAGTCATCATATTTCTAAGTAGCAAATAAAGAAGTCCTGAAGCTGAGCAGTTATGACACTAGTAAATAAAAAATAAAGGTGACAAGCTTGTATATCATTTTGTTCATAACAATTGGATTAATTTATCTCTTTTCAGATGTCAAAATGAAAACGTTCTGATAGCCTTTTGTACCTTTAGGAAATTCTTAGAAATTATATTTCATTTTTGCCTTTGATTTTTTTAAATAGAAATATTGGCTGAACTCTGCATTAGTGCACTAATTTGTCTGGTGCTTTGATAAAATTGGATTTTCATTTAACTTTTACCATATATGGTATACATGAATTTTAATTATTCTAGTCACAAAAAAAATTTGAAAGAACCTGTGTATTGACTTTTATATAAGGACAGTAAAGTGAATTTACCTTTTTACTGGATTACTGGAACACCAGAGGCCTCATTCATTGAATAAAGTGTACCATTGGTCTTTGTTTTATTCTAGTTCCTAATCACACAACTGAAAGCACTGTGCTAGTCTCAATTGTTCCTTCTTCTTAATAAAAGGAATACGTTCTTGTTACCCAAGTGTTCTAAACAATGTTAGTTTTTTATCCCTATTTATATGTGGTTATAAAGTTAATGGGATGTATCACCATAAAAGCTGTGGAGTTTTTTTGTACACAAATACAACACAAAAAAGCAAAAAAGCCTGGTAAACATTAAGAGGTACTGTACAGTGAAGTTAAAACTGTATGTGCAAAGTAAAGCAAGTGATGCAAATACAATATGCATTTTTATACAACAAGAACACTGCAAATGCACTCTACCAGTCTATCATAGTAAACTCTCATAATAGTATTTTATCCTCTTACTGTTTTAAAATGATAATTGCAGCCCTCCAAAAGAAAAATGCATCACTATAACATTGGGAACATTATTGTTGAAAAGTAATGGTTTGCCTAGTATTATTTGCAAAAATATGCACCTGCTATAAAAGATCATGTTCTTTTACAAGACTGTTGAACTTCTTCCAGTAGTATTAAAATGTTTGACAACATAGACGCCTCCTGTGTCCCTAATGATATTACTTTCCATATTAACAAACTCATTTTGCATGTATTCAGCACATAAAAGTGGCTAACACTTTACAGTAAGTGGCTATTCATGATTAATTTATGAGGAACTGGGAAAGCCCATGAATAAACTGTCTCAAAATACATTACATATTAACTGCATAGGGAATTAGATATTATGCCATATGTATTTGCATTAAAAATACAGATACTTATTGTAAAGTGTTACCAAAAACTGGATACATGGTTTGAAGTTTTAACCTTGAAGATCTTTATTACTCTTGTAAATGAGCCATGCTGTTAAACAGGTCAATCATTGCAGTAATTACATCTTTTATGTATTATTAATGCATTATGATATGCATTCCAAGATCTTTTAATCTTTTTCAGCTCCTTAACAATACAGTGTGCATCCAAAAGTATTTTACTGTGGATGTTTGATGTGCAGTATGTTTTAGCATGTCTTTAAATATAGATCAGTGTCTGGATTGATGCTTGGATCAATCATGAATATACTTAACAATCTGTCTGTTACTGTGACGTTTCATATTTATGGATTGCAGATATGCATGTGAAAGTTGTGTTTGTTCTAATGAACCACTTCCCTTGCCAGTGTTCTTTCAATAAGAGTTCCATGCACACCCCATCAGACCAAACTGAATGGTGCTGAAGTATATTCATTTCAACATGGATTAATATAACAAACAGATTAACAGTGAATTAAGAAAAGAGGAATGTTAGGGCATTTATTCACAAAGTGAAATTTATATATGAACAGATATATTTTATTAATTTAAGAATTTTAAAACTTAGAGATATACATTTGTATTCAATAATTTGATGATTACTTTGAGGTCAATAATGAATAATTTAACCTGCAATATTGTCAATGCAGGTTATTCTGCTTGACAAATATAAAATGAGGCACTAAAATCAAAATAAAAAAAATATTAACCTGTAATGGCAAAACGTAATATCCTTAATAACCTACAAGTTTAAGATACAGATGTTCTTCTCTGTAGAATACAGTTATGCATCTTTATGCAGCGGATTTCCAAGAATCTTCATTAGTTCTTCCAGTCCTAATAATAGTTCAAGTGTACTTAAGCATCATTTTAAAATCTTAATGTTTGGTCATGAAGAAATGGTACCACTTATTGAAAGGGGATCTGTATTTGCAACAATACAGAAAGTGTGCTGGTTTTGAAATGAGCCTGATTGCATGGTTCATTTTGTTCTCCTTTGTAGAGCCAGGCATCGGCCCACTACAAAGGCACTAAACATGCCAAGAAGCTCAAAGCACTGGAAGCCCCGAAAAGCAAGCAGAAAGCTGCTGCTGCCAAGGACAGCGCAAAGACTGCCTTCACCACCATCACCACCAATACCATCAATACCAGCACTGACAAAACAGGTTAAGCGAAAAAATCTTTATTTAACTCATATTTGTCATTTCTGCGGGCCTGCAATTGTGTTTTTGGTATCCCACCTTTTTCTTATTGTCCATTTGGTCAGTACTATTAAGTTCTATATGATGTATACTAAGTAAATTACTTTGACGTATTTTTCTGCAAGTATTTTTCCAAACACAAGCTGCACTTTCAGACATACTTGCCTAAAATTGCTATGAATTCTAGTTCAGTTGTGATATAATTAAGATGGACAGTGGCTTCTATCTACTATACTGATCTGTCTAGCTCTCTGTCTGGAATCTCCTCAGTTTGATAAATTACCATTTGATGTACCTCACTTGTGTGTGGGCAACGATTAATTATTTCTAATCAGTTTTCTGTCACATCACCATGAAAATATTTAAAATTATTAATTTAAAAAATACTAAAGGGAAACTACAGAAGAATAACAGGTATTTTTTTTGTTGTTTTCAGCAATGATAACAGACCATACTAGATAATTTAATTATCTTAAAAAAATATGGGTAACTTTTATTATTGATTAGTATACATCTGCTTCTAGTATCTAGTATTAGTATACTATATACTACTGTATAGTATATATACTATATATACTGTAATATTAGTATACTAATATACTATATAGTATTAGTATACTAATACAGTATATTGATTAGTATACATCTAGTTCTAGTCCACTTTGTTTTGTTTCATTACATTTTTATTGACGGGGTCTCAAGATACAGTAGATAAGGTAAAATACAGATCCAACCATTAAGAATGCATTCCGGATAATACAGCAAATAGCTGTGCACACACTGCACCCCCACCCCACCACACTGAGCTTTTTTGGAAATATTCTCTTGTGGGACTGCACTACTTGCCAGGTGGTGCATTGAATGCTTAACATGGGATGTGGAAGCACTTGGGCTGTTGCCAGAAAATGCCTGGTTTCAAATCCTGGTCAATGTTGAGCCCCTTGGGACAATCTTTTTCCAATTATAGAATTTAAGTTTAAATTTAAGGACTTTTACTATTTTTATTCTATATGTTACAGTATGTTAAATATTAAATTAATTAAAAAAGAAAGTAGGATTATTTTACAAAAAACAAAATTACACAGTTGGATTATTATTATACAGTAGCTCATTGTGAACACAATGTTCTTCTTTCAGGTTTACATCTGCATTAAAATAATCTGTATTTTGTCTTAATGCAAATTTCAGCAATAAGTAATCAGTAACCCTGATATCTGATACTCTCCTTTGTACTGCTGTAATCGTAAGTGATCATGAATGTAAAGTAAATATGTAACATACTGTGATATATAAAATATTTTTTTAATCTTCAAAGTTGCATAACAAAGAAAATAAAAATTGTTGCAAACTGCTCCAAAGCCTTCTTGAAACAAGAACCAGAGGGTGCAAATTCCCACTCACCCTCCCCACTGTGAAGAAAGAAAGCACTGAACACTCCAAGGGACAATTTGTCAAAAGTATAACTTGCGTGTTGGCTGGGATTAAAAGCAGAACATTTGCAACGTTTCAGTGGCCTTTTTGATACCACTTAGTTATTCCAGATTATAATTCTAAATGTATATATAATTTTGTGTTAAATCTTGGTTTTACTTCTGCCAGTATTTATTGGAACATTTGTACAGTTGTAAATCCACCACTCCATCCATTTTCTAACCACTTTATCCATGACAGGCAAGCAAGAGAAAACATGCAAACTCCATACATATAGAACTCCAGAAATTTAACATAGTTCCTGAACTAAAGTTGCATTAGTAATTACTGGAAATGTGTAGTGAAGACAGAGTGTGAAAATAAAAGCCCACACCCCCTTCCCCCTACTGCGAGGGGACACAGTCGAGGCACGGAACACATCCTCCAGTCCTACATCAGAAAGCTGAAATAGGTGCTACGCCCCACAAGTGCAATATTGTAGTTCTCGCATATTTCTAACAACTATTTCTAACAACTTTGATGATTGAAACTACTAATGTAATGCAATATATAACTGATATAATTTGGAACAAGTTAAAGTTTATTCCATGCTGAAATGAAAAGAGAATGTTTCGATTGTGGAGCCTTCTTCAGGTGTAAGGGAAAGAGGAAAACTGGCAGCTGATAGAGCATGGGAGGAGAAAAGGCGGGAGTGGAGTGGAGGTGGGAGCAGAAAGGAAAGAAATATCAACACTCAGGTGATGTGAAGTCTAGAGACATGAAGAGCGGTGTGATAACCAACCTTGTTTCGCTTCTGAGATCTATTAGACTACAATCTGCTATATCCCAGAACTTCTTTTTTTCTTTCCTGCTCAGGAGAAACTCTTTATTCCCTTTAAACAGAAAGGATTGGAGCCGCTTATGCTGCAGATGGCTAGCTGTGGTAGCATGTTAGATTTTATCCAGATTGATTATAGTATTTGTAAAATAAAGCTTACAGATGTTTGAATGTATCATATTAGCATGCTTTCAGATCCCCACGGTATTGTCCTTTAGATATGTCTTTGCAAATCATCTCGATTGTTTGATGCTGTACATGATTGTTTTGATGTTTAAGAAGTAGTTTTGCCTCCAATAAAGCTCACTTGGCTTGTTCCACTCTCACTTGAATTTATGGGTCAACGCTCTGTTGCTTGTCAAAGTGTTTTCAGATATGGATTTCTAATGAATATTTATAAAAGTCAGCCTTAAGTGAAGTAAATTGCAGAAGTATGTAAATGTAGTATTATCTGCTACTCTGAAGTGCATTTAACTACATATTAATTCTTCCCTGTGATGTTAATGAAAAAAATTAGGTCACTTGGTAATAATATGAAAGCTGGTGTACACAGATAGCAGCATTAGACTAAGAAACTGGGAAAACGATGCTACAGTATGAATTGAACTCGAAAAGTATGCTATAAAAGTCTCAAGGAAATCATAGAATAGGTTTGTCAGAAGCAGGGAACAAGGGAAACTACAGGTATTAGTAAGAAGTGCTAGAAGAATATTTAATTTAAAAGATTTTTAACTGTAGTAAAAAAAATACATTTTCATTAGGAATACTTTCAATTAACCTTTAATTTTATTATTTATAAATATGTCAGAGATGCCACAGATAGACATAAAGGGAATGGTTCTTAACAGCTAAAAATCTACAGTAGATACAGTACATGGGTTCAGTACAGAGAGAAAGTACATGTACAGTACAGTGAAGTAAATTATTTAATTGACAACCAAATACTTTACTTTCTATTTTATTTAATTGGAAAGCCTTTTACTATATAAGAGTTCCACAGTAGACAGGTAAGATCTTACTATAATGGAGTTATCTAATAGAAGTTCAGGAGAAGTTTAAATTCTAATGTTGTACTTCTGCACCCCTACTTATTATGTACGTATTATGTATCAATACTCCCTGGCTGTACATACCTCTGCATCCTTTCTAGAACCACTCTCTCCAACACAACTTCATTGTTGAAGCATCCTCTCTGTTTCATTCCTCATAAGAGAGAAGGGATGTGACAGTTCTGACCAGCATTGTCTTAAGTATGTTATCCCTTTATATTTTAAGAAATTAAAATTCTTCTGAACATTAGTCGTGTTATGGGTTGCCTAATTTTGTACTTGCTGTGATCCTCTTAAATTTGATCTCCTTAAATTAAATTGAACATCCCTAGAAATCATGTAGTTGTCAAGAAGGTATCATTGATTTAATAAAATCCATCCATTCATTTTCTAACTGCTTCATCCAATTCAGGCTTGTGGGAAAGGTGGAGCCAACAATCTCGGCAAGCAAAGGAGAAAAGGCAGGGTACACCCCCAACAGGGTCACAAAACACACACAAACACAGACAAGCGTACACTCACACCAGGGTCAATTGTCTCAGAAGCCAGTTAACCTACAGTACCAGTATGATTTTGGATTGTAGGAGGAAACTGGAGTACCTGGAGTCACCCCATGCAAACATGGAGCGAACATACGAAACTCCATGCAGGTAGCACCCCAGGTCTGGAATTGAACTCAGGGCCTCAAGACCTTAGTGCTAAAATGCAGTAATGCTAACCACTGAGCTACCATCCCACCCTCTAAAAAAATAATTATACACTAATTTAAATGGAAGTACAGTACTGTACATGGTTGAGTTTTGCATAAGTTAATACTAACTATATTTAAAGGTTAATAATTCTGTAATTTGCCAAGAAATATTAACTGTTTGGATTATAGAAATGTTATGTACACTTCTTTACCAAGAAGGGAAAAAAACTAAGTTTGATAACTGTCTTCCACTTTTACTACAGAACATTAAAGGATAAAGTTTGGATTTTGTGGTTAACCAAAAGACTGAGGAAGGTATTGTTATATCTGACAGCTGCATAATCTGTCTGGTTCAGAAGTGAAGAAAATAACCAACAATTCTAGGAACTGCTGTAATTCCAAAAGGCTTTGTAGCAACCACTCTTGCCAGTCTGTGGTCTGCTGGGTAAAATTGTAACTAGATGCTAAGCAAGAACATAGGTTTTGTAATAACCTTGCAACATCCTCATTATATACAGTATTGTTCTTAAATGATGGTAAATCAAATAGGATATTATGCACAACCCATATAGTCAGAATATTATTTTTGAGTTTTTTAAACCATAAATGTAAATGTCTGTTTTATTTAATATTATGTGCAATCATAATAATAAATAGTGGTAGCAGTAGCAATTTCTTAGACCTCTGTAGCCTAGAGGGATCCATTACTTTTTAGCTAAAGTAACAAATAATCTGGCCTAATAATTTTAATGAAAGTACTTAATTCTGAAACATTGAGAAGAGTAATCAGATCTCATGGGTATCCTTTGATTATTTGGACGACTAACGAATGCAGAGGAATTTCAGAAATGCAAATGGATTTTCACTGTAAAAGGTAATTAAGAAAACTCAAATTGGTCCTTTCCTTGGGGAACAGTATAATGTGATAGGAATAGAAAGACAAGGATTGCTTCTCACAGGCTGGAATGTGTAATATCAGGGTCTCTTTTCTTCAGATCTGTCAGCTGGAGTGATGTAAAAGTCAGCTTTCATTGAATGGCACCACTCTAGACTGATTACACTAATTAAAAGGAGTAATGAGAATGGATTGAGTTCTCTATACAATGAATACCAGAAGTTCAGGTCACAGCAGCTGCGCTTTAAAGATTGGAATAGAGAAAGAAAAAATAATTTTGGCGACCATTCAGAGGGTCATTGAATGAATAGTTTAAAAAGGTAATTGTTCTGTTAATTAGTTTTAAGAAAATGCATATGCACATTTTAAAGACTTAAGCTTGGGAATACATATGCCTCAAATCGAAGCTGTGACTGAATGTTGACAGCAGCACATCAACCACAGCATTTTTTGTATTTTTTAAATGCCCTCTGATTTGGAAGAATGAAAGCATAATGGTGCACTGGGTTCCCTTTTTGAATGCCATATACTGTATGCCGCACGCTGTCAGTTGACATTCAGGACAGTGAAGAAGTTCACAAACAGTGTCTGAATGTCCATTAAATTGAAGAAAATGCTCAGCCTTACTGTCTTCTTGGCAGTGTTGCAAGCTGTTTATTATCCTCTTACTGCATCAGTTATCATTAGAACTGTCAAGGTACACAGCTCTTGAAAAAAACTGAAGTAAAGCTTTTTGGATGGAACAAAACAGTATTTAGGATTACTAATGTCACTTATTTATGCATCTACTCTGTTTCACAGGAAATATTTTAGACATTTTTTTATGACATTCTGTAATGTTATGTCGAGTTTGAGTACTGTATATTATTAGAACATCCATAAATGTAATATTTTGGCTTAAAGAATTATGTGATTCTGAGTGTCTTGGCAGTCACTCTTTCTCAATGAAATACACTTTCTCTGTAAAAGATTACATTTGCGTCCTCAAAGAGCTCCCTTTTGACCACTGAAACCTATACTTAATGGGTAGTGAAAATAGAAAGACATAATTCATTATTGATCCAAGGTCCTTCTTGGAGATGAGAAGTGTCTGTATTCCCTTTTGGATCTTGCTATAAGAATAATAACTGAAAATGCAAAGCACTGATCGTGATTTGACTTCAATATGGAAAAGCCGTAGAATTCACTGGACATTCTGTACACAGAATCCTGTATATGTATTTTTATTGTTTTTTGTTGATTTCATTCAATTAGTGTCAGAGGGCGTTCCTTCTCTGTCCTGTCTCTTGTTTCCGGTGCTTTGCTGTCCTTCCGGTGTTTCTCTCTCCCTGGGACTATATATTTCTGGGTCTTTCATTTGCCTCTCGCTCAGCATTGACATTCGAATGTCCTGAAACCCGCCTTGCACCAGGTTGCCCCACGTACGCTACCTGAGGGCATAGGTTTCTATACGGCATTTCCTGAACAGCTGAGCCCAGGCTAACCCCAGTCTCGCTGCTACGCATAGGGTCTTTTACGCTCTCCTGCCATTCCACGGTTCGTCCTTCCCGACATCCATGACAATTACTGTACATCACAAAATGCAAAAAATCCAGACATGAAGCAAATGGAAATTTTTAAGACTGAATATTTTAATGCAGAACTGGTTATATTAATTATTCAGGGTTAGATATATTGTTTTATCTATTGAAATGTGAAAATATTCAACGTACAGTGATCTGTAGCATTTAGGTAAATAGACCCTACTGGGATTTTGTATTAATTTTTATAGTCTTAAAATTTGCCCTGCTGTGATTTTTAACCATTTCATATTTAAACCAGTCCTCAAAGAGGAAGAAGATTTGTCAGAGAGAGTTCCTTCGGGACCCTATACAGACAACACAATCCAGGGATTAGTGAAGAAAACACAGGGAAAAAGTCATGCAGGATATGGGAATGAAACATGGGGGGTGGGGCGTGTCCATGGAGTGCTGGTGGTCGAGGGAGGTGAGGCCGAGGCAAACAATCCGGGGATGAGTCAAAAGGGAAATCCGAAAACAGGGCAAAAGTCCAAGGCCAGGCAATCTATCCGGGACAGACGATTTAAAACCAGAACCAGGTCGGGACTGGCAGGGGAAGCGGGAATGGGAGCAAGAACAGAAGCTAAAACCATAACAGAGCCAGGCGCATCCAGGTCCCGGGCTCGCATGATGCAGAAACCAACGCAGAGCCCGGTTTAACGTCAGCATCTGGCTTTTTAGGGGGAACTGAAAAGGGTCTGGAACAAGGAACAGGTGCGGGGAATTAGGCAAACAAGGAAGGGCTGTAGTGCCCTTAAGAGGAGGGGTTTGCGATCGTGACAGATTAAAGGAAAGGTAAATGAAGCTGCAATGTCATTACATTAGATTTTTCAGTTCAGTTTTCAGTCTACTTAATTTCTGGTCCAGTGAGTTTTTGTAGTTTTGGTAAGAAGCTGAATTATTTACTATTCTGACAAAGCCTAAACATATTTTGAATGATTTGTTAAAACCCATAGATAATAGAGGTCACTTAGTTTAAACATGATAATAACAATTATTAAACTGAATTGTTTGCACAAGCATCTGTGATCTCTATTTCTATCCATTAACCAGCCAATCTGTAAGAATACTTATTACATTAAATGCCTACAGCCTGCAATTTGAGAATTAATCTTTTATGAGATTTGTTTTGCAATGGTAGAGCTGTAAAAACGTATGACACTCCATGTAATAACGTAAATGACCTTAGCAAACAACACATGTACAGTATAGGAACAATTTAACACAGTTTTGTAGAAGTTACCTCGTATCCATTTTCATGGTAACTTGATATAATCAATACTTATTTTTTAAGAACTGTGAACTTTATGAAATAAATTATATGACAATTTATTTACAATTATTTTGAATTTATTTGTAAATGTAAGCATTATGGAAGTGAGAGATATAATTATACTTCTTTATAGCCTTATGTAACTTTTAAAATTGCTCTGTAGAGCATTTGTTCTGAAATGTTCTGCATTATAAAATTATGCATCAAATATTTATCATGAATATATGATTACATTGTAGCATGAGGTTACTTCTATAAAGCGAACACACTGGTTTGCAGAGAACAAACTTAATGTTCTTAACTGTTTACATGGGGGTCTAAGCACAAACAGACTGAGAAATGAAGTGCAGGTTGAACTCTTTATAGGCTTTGTGATATCTGATGTGAACACTTCCGTGCTCCTGGTGGGGTAGCCTGATTCACTGAGGAAAAGAGCTGATCCCTTCATCGGGGATTCCCAGCCCTAGGGTCAGCCAGTCTAGACCCACTGTGTCTATCTTGCAGAAAATTATGCAGAAACAGCAACTGTTACAGTGTTTAACCATATTCTTTATATGTATTATGTAAAATAATTTATAACTAACCACATTAAGAGCTTATTTGTTAATACTTTATTGTTTGTGGATACAGTAAATATAACTTGAGTGGTACAGTATGTCAGGATGTTATTCCAGATTTACAGCTTGTGTTGCCAGCCTCTTCTTTCTCCTTTGTTTAGCTTTTGCCGTGTCAATCTTTATTTTATTTGTCATGTTTCTGAGATAGTGGAGAGATGGAAAAATTCACTCTTCTTCCACTCCGTTCTAAACTAAGAAAAATGTGAAAGGCATTGATTGTCTTGAACTGGCTAAACTGACCATGCTGCTGGGAAAGACAGCGGTGAACCCCTGGATTGCTGCAATAGTCGAGGTCTTATACTCTCAGATATCAGCTACGCAGCAATTGATTTCAAAACAGGAAAAGGCGAACAGGTTCATGGCTAAATAATAATAATAATAATAATAATAATAATAATTGCTTACACTTATATAGCGCTTTTCTGGACACTCCAGTGCTTTACAGGTAATGGGGACTCCCATCCATCACCACCAATCTGCAGCATCCACCTGGATGATGCGACAGCAGCCATAGTGCGCCAGAACGCTCACCACACACCAGCTATCAGTGGGGAGTAGAGCAGAGTAGTGAAGACAATTCATAGATGGGGAATATAAGGAAGACATGATTGGTAAGGGCCAATGGGAAATTTGGCCAGGATACCAGGGTTACACCCCTACTCTTTGACCCTGGGATTTTTAATGACCACAGAGAGTCAAGACCTCAGTTTTACATCTCATCCGAAGGACGGCGCCTCTTTACAGTATAGTGTCCCCATCACTATAATGGGGTATTAGGACCCACATGGACCACAGGGTGAAAACTCTCTGCTGGCCCCACTAACACCTCTTGCAGCAGCAACCTTAGTTTTTCCCAGGAGGTCTGCCATCCAGGTACTGACCAGACTCACACCTGCTGAACTTCAATGGGTTGCCAGCTGTGAGTTTCAGGGTGATATGACTGCTGGGTTAACATATTAATAATGGGAAAAACAGAGGAAATGAATGTGATGATCCTGCTGGCCTTTTGGATACCCTATATAGCAGCCCCTGTGTGATTTCCAAATCTGGTACTTCAGTGTGAAAAGAGCACAGGGAGAGCAGGGAGATTACCAGAAGCTGTAAGAAACCCTAGTGTTCATTTTTAAATTTCTTCATTTACCTAATACCAGGATTTTGAAAGAACAGCAGGCAGCTCAGCACCATTTGCTCTAGTGAGGTATCTGCCCTTAACTTTTATCTAGATTACAATCCAACAACATCCTGTCAGAGACACACTTCTGCAGAAATAAGGAAGTCAAAGACAGAAGGAATCCAATCTATTATATGCTGTGCCTAACTGATCAAAACTGAAGTAACAGCCAGTCTTTAGCTCCAAGAGCAATTAGAAATCTTAGTGTGGAAGGTATATGTCACATACTGGAGTCCCTCAAACAAATAATTAATTAATAAGCTTCTCTTGATCGTGTGGAATACAATTAAAAGATTTATTAAAGGTCATCATCCTGTTTTTGCTTCACAAAGTACTCTTCAGAAGAGTTCTTTCATTATAGTCCTTCCATTGAAAAAGGCAAAGATGCTTTGTCTGAGCCATCACCCCAACTCTTTTATTCGCTTTGTTGCCAAGCAGTATGGTAAGGTGCTATCATACCGACTGGAGGTCAATATTAACAAAGTAGTACACCAGGATCACACAGTTTTTTTATTAGAGGGTACTTTGTGTCTGATAAGGTTCTTAATCTCCTCCACATTGTGCATGTACAGGCATTGCCTCCCCTGTACTGTTCTTTTAATGGATGCAGAGAAGGGTTTTGACTGTCTTGAATGGGAATTTGTTTGGTTAGTTCTAGAACTTGAACTTGAACTTGAACTTTATTGCCATTTGTAACCGGTACTGGTACAATGGAATTCTTACTTACAGAAAGTCTCTCGATTGTAAAACAAGTGTAAAAAACAAGACAAAGTGCAAACAGTGCATCAAGACAATGTACAAACAAACAATAGACAATGTGCAAGTAAACATGTAGACAGTTTGAATGTAAACAATACAGACGTGTAAACAATGACTGGAGATGTGCAATAGATAAGAAATCATAAAGAAGTAGATGATGATGGTGTAGGTGTGGTCCGAGGGGGATGGCTAAATGTGTTCGCCAGTCTCACTGCTTGTGGATAGAAGCTATTGAAGAATGTAGTGGAAATTGTCCGTATGCTCTTATATCTCTTGCCTGAGGGCAGTGGGCTGAAGAGCTCATGCCCGGGGTGGTGACTGTCCTCTGTGATGGCCAGAATTCTACCATGGCAGCGGTCCTCATAGAGCTGTTTAATCTCGGTGAGACGGCAGCCGATGATCTTCTGGGCCATATTGACCATTCTCTGCAGTGCCTTTCTTTCTCGCAAAGAGGTGTTGCCATACCACACGGTGATCCCGTTGGTGAGGACGCTCTCGATGGTGCAGCGGTAGAAGTTCACCAACACATGTATTGGCATCCCCCATCGCTTGAGGCACCTCAAGAAATAAAGGCGCTGCTGAGCCTTCTTCATGATAGAGTCAGTGTTCACAGTCCAGGTTAGATCTTTAGAGATGTGAATTCCCAAAAACCTAAAGCTGGTGACTGTTTCCACTTCCGTTCCATCAATACTGAGTGGGCTGTGAGTGTATGGCCTGTGTCTCCGAAAGTCCACTATTAGCTCTTTCGTTTTCTTTATGTTCAAGTCCAGGTTATTGCTATGACACCACCTAAGCAGCTGTACAATTTCATCCATGTAAGTGGACTCGTCATCTTCACTGATCAGTCCTATTATAGTGGTGTTATCGGCAAACTTAATGATGCAGTTGTTGCTGTGTCTTGTTGTGCAGTCGTGAGTAAATAGGGAGTACAACCTTGGACTCAGACAGCAGCCTTGTGGGGTTCCAGTGCTCAGGGTGAGTGGTGTTGATGTTTTATTGCCTATTCGCACCACCTGTGGTCTCCAGATCACCAGATTCAGATGTCTAGGGGCATGTATCAGGTTACATCTCTATCATTTACATAGCCTTTGGAACCACTTAAGATACAGTATCAATTAGTCTGCAAGTAGGGCCTGTGTTACTGCCGACTGTGCTTAACAGTGCATATCACTATATTCTGATGATACAATATATTACTGTACTGTATGTAAACAGTCTCTGCTTCATCTATAAATTATTTTGATTAGCTTTGTTTCTCAATCAGGGTATAAAAAACATTTGACATTCCAAAGAAGACATACCTTTCTTTTATCTTCAATATATATTTAAATCTTGCATACCCATTTTTGCTTGATCAGAAATCCCATGCAGGTAAGCACCCCTTTTCTTCTACACTTTAGAGAAATAAAGGGTCAGCATTTGTGATATAACGACAGTATCTGCAAATGGTCAAGTGCAAAATTAGTTATGTCATTTAATGATTTTTGAATGCCAAATTTACGCTGTCAGGTAACCTAGTCCCTATTTCTTTGTTTACACTTTTACCAGGGAGTGTATTGGGCACCTTCAAGTACATGTCTTGATCTGCTTAGGTCTTCGAGGCAACTTTCCAGTTCTTTATCTGGAACTTTATTCTTTATTCTTTGTTCTTCTTTAGTACTTTCACTAATGAAGAACTCACATTTCTGACCTTGAAAGAAGCTAAAACAGGTTTGGTTGGCTGGTCTCACTGCAGCTTAAAAACATTGGCTTTCCACTGGGAGCCTCTGCATTCTTTCCCCTGTCATCATTGGATCTTCTGTTATCATTGATATCATTCATATGGAGCTCTTTACTCCACTGATCCAATGAAAGTGGGTACCAGAAATGAAGTAGACAAATCCTTTCTGCACAGAGCATATATCATTAATTGTCTAATGCTACTTAGGGCTCTTTGAGTTTGAAACAAACTGCCTGAAATTAATTAAAAGAAGCTTGATCACAAAAATATTTTAGCATTTTTACTATGAATTTCTTATACAGAGAGCAATTCAAGTCCTAAATGACTTGCATTGTTCTTCTCTTTTGACTCAATAATTTTCTTTCTTTATGCAGAAACACATTTGTTTGGAAATCTTTAACCACTATTTTAGCCATTTTTAAAGTATCAGTTAATTCTGATAGATTGGTATTTTGTAGTAGAAAAAACAGATTTTTAGCTTAATGGACATATAGTACAGAACAAATAGTCACCTAATGATTGATCGATTTGATTTTCAAATCTGATGGATTAGCTACTACAACACTTTATATTGGCTGCTCATGTGTTTTTTACTTTGAGCTGTTGTTATCAGGTTATTGAAGTGATCAGTGTGAATTCAGCATTGCTTAATGACAAGTTTTATTCCTTCTCATACAAACTGAAATACATTACTTCAGGAAAAATGGGAGCTGAGTTTCCACTGGAATTGTTTGCACTTTACATTTTGATTGTTTTACTCAGAAGGTTTGGAACAATGGACAAAGTGCCATGGTCATATACAGTACAGTAGTTGTTGTTGGTCCATGAAGCAGGTAAACAGGTAGGAAGACACAGATGATCAAAAATAAAGTTAATGTTAAAAAATTATATAAGCCATATTAAAACATACAGTAAATATTCAGCATTGTCCGTGTCATTCCAGGTGAGGCCCAGCAAGGTCCTCACTGGTTGTTTTTTCATCTTTGTTGTTGACCGGAAACTCTGACCCATAGTCTTAGTCAAAATGGTCTTCTTTGGTGTGCACCAGATGGAGATGCCATTATTAGACAATTAATCATTAGGGAGTTAATGAATGGTGCCAGTTTGTGATATAGACAGTGGTGTATAAAATAGACCCCTTTCAGTTGCATTCCTAGTCCTTTAAACAGCGGCCCAAGGTGCAAGTTTATTGTCCATTCAAGGATGCCTAAAAAGCAATGGACGCAAGGCTGGTTATAACCTGGATTGCACACCAGTCCATAGGAGGGCGAACACACAGTTTTTCCCAGAAGCCAATTAACCTAGTAGAATGATTTGGACTATAGGAGGAAACTGGAGCACCCAAACATACAAATTCCACACAGATAGCACCAAATGAATTGAACCCAGGTGCCTCAAATTAATATGAAACATAATTGCTAAATGTAAGGATCATACTAAGATATTGTAAAGCAAATATGATTGACATACTGAATTGTTCAATACAGTCATTTATCAACTGTAAGAGGTAATTTCTGGAAACCATATTCATATTCATATGCATGTTTACTATATTATACTTTGATGGTACTAGGTATCAGTTCTATTATATCCTTAGTTTAGCTCAGATTAACATATTTTTAACAAATAAATACAGTACATTATATTCTGCAATAAAAAAATCTTGGATTAAATTAATTTGTAGCAAACTTTGTAGCATTTGTAGACATAAAAATGAAAACTAATTTAATAAATAGTGGAAAATAATTTGAGGAAACCATATAGTATATGTCTATAAATAGATCCAAATTACATACTGTATATGTATCAGTAAAGGTACACAAATCGGTTTTTGTAAATTAATTTGCAATGGTTTTATGTAAAGTTGAGTGTTACATAACCCTAATAATGTGGTTGAGCTTATTTAGTGTTTCCAAAGAGAGTAAGAATGTACAGTATACAGTACCATTATCAAGTTTTATCATATTCTTATCCTTTAAACATGCATTTAACATTTCTCTTTATTAAAAATATTGCTCATTTTACTGAAGAGCTATTGCATAAACAATCACCCTACTATGTTCTCCTAAATGCAAATACATATTTTTTTTTCATAACATTATCTATTTAAACTCCTGCCATGGAACAACTGTCCTTAGCAACATAACAGATGCATTTTGTGGTTTCATTGCAGATTGGTACAGATGTCTTGGGTAATTTGTGGTCTTTAATTAGATACCATTCTGAATGCTTTCAAAAGACATTAATAAGGGGAAGGATTATCCTGCTTTCAAGCGTTGTTTCATTTGTTTATTTTACATCTCATGTGAAGTGTGGTGTAAATTAGGGAAAAGCACCTGTAGTCCATTATAATGTGACATTAAAATCACCTTATTGCAATAGCATCATTATCCACTATCGTATCACTCCTTCTCTTCCTTTGTTTAACATCAGATAGCACAACAGGGACACCACTATTGCCATTATCAACAACAGCCACAGGAACAGCATTGACAAACTGCACCACGACTACAAGTACAGAAATAACCTTTGGGGCAAGCAAGAAAGAAGGGTCACCAACTGGCAGCAAGGCCTGCCCTCCAATGGAGACAGAGGAAGAAAAAGCTAAACGACTGCTCTATTGCTCTCTATGCAAGGTAGCTGTCAACTCTGCCTCACAGTTGGAAGCACATAACAGCGGTAAGCCATGGCAATTTCTTTTTCTATCTCAGCAGCCCTGTCATTATCTTTCCAGGAACAGGCTTTTATACAAAGATACAGAAAATAGAAATGTGCCACTGCTTACCACCAAGCACTTGCTTTATGAATGTACTTCACAAAAGTTTGCCCCTCATTGCTTTGAAAGTCTAATAAATTAAAGTCACTTGCCAGTGCATTTTAGTTTTACTGGGAACTTACTTATGTCCTTTCTGGTGAATGATAACGGTTGTTTGTCTCTGTAATATTCTCTGAAACTAGACATGTTTGTTTACTGTATTACTATATACAGTAGTTTGGGTACTGCTGCATTGAATGAGTTTTGTAACGAATCAGCAGTCCAGCCCATCTGTTTTAAAACTAGTGCTGAGGATAAATATGACATATCTTTGAAAACTTTTATTAATTAATTAAATTCGCTATAGATTTAGGAATTAAAGGCATGATAGAGTTAGTTAGGTGAAATGGCATCTGTGCTTCATGTGCCTATGTATTCCAGTCAAATTAATGCATGAGAGAAAGTGAGAAAGACACTAATGTGTAGCGAAAGGGCCAATTATCAATGAAAGGTTAGTAAGATGGAAATGTCATTGAAAGAGCAGTTCATACCATTTGCTAGAAAAAAAGATAAAAGGACAAATGTGATGGACCACAACATTAAAATTTCTAAATACATCAAAGAGGTTATTAGGAGTCATAGAAAGGCTGCTTGACTGCCTGTTTTTGTAAACAGTTCATTGAACAATTGATGCAAGAAAAAATAAATCACATATTGGGTTTTAGTTTTTGTAACTTTGAAATATATACTGTACACAGTGACCTGCCTTCATAGGATGATTTATCTTCACTGTGAATTTAACCATCCATGATATTAATCTAATACGGACTATAGCCTAAAATATAAAATATGGATAGTAACCTAAAATGGATATATTGATTGTATACAGTATGTTATAGCTTTGATATCATATAGTATATGAAAGCATCAGATCACCAAGACTGTAAAACTACTAAAAAAAATAAGTTTTTATTTTCTCCGATTATTTTACAAAATTTCAAGAAATCACTTCTTATGCACTTTTTGATCCACAAATTTCCCATTGTATTCAACGGCATTCATATCACGAACTGCAGCAGGAAACCAG
Organism: Lepisosteus platostomus; assembly: GCF_059453375.1. Taxonomy (NCBI): domain Eukaryota; kingdom Metazoa; phylum Chordata; class Actinopteri; order Semionotiformes; family Lepisosteidae; genus Lepisosteus; species Lepisosteus platostomus. The sequence continues at coordinate 32,163,090 of NC_142622.1, read as the reverse complement.
CTAGTTTCTTTCAAAAACATCTAGATGAGATCCTTGGATCAATTAGCTACAACCAAACGGGTTAGATGGGCCAAATGGCTTCCTCTCGTTTGTAACCTTTCTTATGTTCTTATGTTCTTATGTAGGACTCTGTGGTGCCCAGGGAGGAAGTTTCAGCCCATTCTGTCTCTCCCAGCAGAGGTATGGCATACGGCAACCAAGTGTTCTTCAATGGAGGGCTATATTACAATCCTACAGGAAACCCTGCTATGACCAGACTTATAATTTTATTATAGATGGTGCTGCATGCCATACCTCCAGAATCAATTTTGCTGGAAGAGGTATAGGTCATAAACATATTAACCATTAGCAATAATTCTTACCTTTACAGAAAAGTTTCTTTATAGGGTATTGTTAAATTGAAAATACAGTATAGAAACGGGAAAGTTATTGTGTACCACTTTTCTTTTCAGTTAACATCTGAGGGTTTTAAATTTTCAATACTGTCATAACAGGTACAAAGCACAAGACTATGTTAGAAGCAAGAAGTGGCAGTGGAACAATCAAATCCTTCCCAAGGCCTGGTGTCAAAGGCAAATCTGTTCCAGCTACCAAGGTAGTGACTGGGCTACAGAACAAAACATTTCACTGTGAAATCTGTGACGTGCATGTCAACTCAGAGACACAGCTCAAACAGGTGAGTCTGTAAATTTTCTAATGTGGCAAAGCTACCTTGCCTAAAAACCTGTTTGCAGTTTTATCTGCTAGTAGTGCAAAAAATGCACTGTATAGTTTTTTCAATAACCTTCAACAAAGGTTATGTTTGTTTCTGGTGGATTTGAATGACTGCTGTTCAAATGAACAAGAAGGAAGTTTTAATTAACAAGCATGAGATTTGTTACCCTTTTTGTCTATTCATCAATATAGCGTCACTTGAAGAATATGAACTTCTAAAGTAAATTTTATATTATGAAAAGGTATTAAAAGAAAAGGAGTGAATTTACAACAGAGACATCACTAGTCCTTAAAGGAAGATGAAAATGTTCAGTTGCAAGAGAAAGCTGAAATATTGAAGTTATCTTTCTGTCATGTGGTGTGATTTATCTTATAAAACATCTTGAATCTTGAGATTCTGAAAGAAAATAAAATACTGAAATCTGACGAAAGGAAAGCTAGCATGATATTTATATGAGCAAAAAAAACAATCTGCTCTTCATTACAGCATAGTAGTGTGTTATTACAGAGGAAAAATTGACTAACATTGTAAAGTGTGTGTCACCCTATTAACACATTCATTATTGTTTGTTAAATTTCCACTACACTGAGCTAGTTTTAAGCCTAACACTATACCTTACCTTAGTGAAAGATTTTATATATTCTTTCCATCAAGTCCTTTATCTTTATCAAGTATTTTTTCTTCCTTTTAGCACATTAGCAGTAGAAGACACAAAGACAGAGCTGCTGGAAAACCCCCCAAACCCAAATACAGTCCTTATAATAAATCCCAAAGAGGAACGACTGCACAATCAGTAAGTGTATGTCTCATTCAACGTAATTGCTAGCTTTCTTTATATAATTTTGGTATCCTGTGAAAAGAAGATACAAAGTAGTATAAAAACATGAATTACAAATACATATATATTAAGTTACAAGTACAATTTTACAATTTAATTTCTAATTTAAAATATTAATTTTGTAAGGATAAAAATATTGCTAACTTATAAATAACTTTCCATCTACCAATACAGAAACATATTTGTTTACTGGATACTTTTTTCCAATGGAAAAATGGAAGCATGGAGATTTTCCAGGTGACTCCAAAATAGGGTTATTTTCCTTCAATTGGAGAGAAGAACCTGGAGGTTAGACAGTTATTAGGATAATTCAAACACAATTTCACTGATATTCAAAAGTAAACTTTTTTTTGTTTATGTTATTACATGTTACTGTTATTGCTGTTGTGTAACTGTCTATTGTCTTATCTTCTGTCCTATTTATATACTGCACCTGAGTGACTAATGAGAAACACTTTTCATTATACTATGCACCTGTGTAAATTTAATGACAATAAAGTTGAATTGAATTGAATTGAATTGAATTGAACTAATGAATCAATAACTATTAACAGATGAACTGGGGGAGTAAACATTGAATTACATTTTTCACTAGAATCAATATTGTTTTGACTGAAATTCCTTGAAAATCTGCCTGTAATCATGTGGCACAGGGAGCGTATCTACTGTAGGTAATCTTCCTCTAAAAGGAAAAGAAAATGGGATGGTTTGTACAATGAGCAGTCCAAAATTGTATGTATCCTACAACATACACATAAATTCATCTCTATAATTTAAGAAACATAAAGGGTTTGAATAAAAAGTTAATATTCCACACTGACAGTCTGTCCATCTGCTGAGGGTGGAAGAGATACCATGAAATGCAAAACAGAGAAAAGAACAGGCTTGCTGAGTGTGGGACTGATTTCAATTGGAATTGATTTATGGAAGTCATTACTCAACCCCCTGACTCTCACTGATGTTTTATCATTAGAGTCTAATCTATACAAATGGTAATTAAAAAAAAGATATACTTAGTCTATGCCTTTTTATTTTGGGTTTTTTTTTCTTCCCCCACAGGTAAAGCTTGCTTTGAGGAAGGAAATAGGGAAGCCATTGCCAGCCAGAATATTACCGAATCACATAGCTGCTGCTGCAGCAGCTGCAGCAGTAGCTGTCGGCTCTCCCTTCTCCTTGCGCTCCCCTGCAGCTGGAACTCTCTTTCAGACTCAACCTCTGCCCCCAGGATTACTACGGCCTGCCCCCGGACCCATCCGAACACCTCACACATCTGTTCTGTTCGCTCCATACTGATCCAGGTGTAGCCTGATACAGACTCTTACATTATAAAGTACTGCAATAATTTAAAGTGAAACCAGGGAACTATGCAGCGTTATTTCTATAGGAACAAAAGGCATTAGGAGAGATCAGAGTCTATATTTGTTGGGATTTCACAATTGTACGGGTGATGTAGTGTTTATCAGAAACAATTCCTTATTAGGTTTTAAAGAAAAATAAGTCATAGATTTAGAATGGTTAAAATTAATTTGTGATTGTGCTGTCTGCACTATTATTTCCTGCCCCGTTGTCTTCAATGAGTTAGGAAGCAGTACTATGCGTGTCATTGGGCATTAGCTTTGCATTGTATTTAAGTGTATACTTCCATTCTGTATTCTCAAGTATAAGAAGAACACTGTGAACACCACGCATATTATTCCTAAAGCCAATACAGCAGTTTGCTGGGAAATATTTATTGGATCAATGAATACAAGATCAACAAAAATAGAAATGGTAAGCATTAGTGAGGTGCTTGTCTGTGCAATTAGTTTAATGTGTTAAAGATGATCAAATGTAAAATAAACAAGTCCTACTTTGTTAACAGTAAATGAATTATCAATATCCCATTCACCAAACATTTCACAAAAAAATGGCAAGCAGTGATGGTGACAAATACGAATATTAGTGGATACAAAATGTTCTGCAGAGACAGAAAAAATGAAAGCATTTGAAGTGTAGCAATATATAACAAAAACGTAATTCAGTAACAGGTCCAGATCTGTGAAAAACTATTTTAATGAATCTTATCAGAGCTTCTTGTGGGTCTTAGTGTTATTCTGTATAAAGGGAGTCTGAGTAAACAAATAACACCAACGTTTGCTTGTTTAATTTATTTAATAAACAAAGTCATCCAATATCCAATGTCCCCGTGTGAAAAAGGTAATGCCAACTTGGCTAGTCTCTCACGTCACTGTATTGGAATTTTGACCCCTTGCTCCATGACAAATTGCTTCAACTCAGCAACATTTGGGGCTTTTCTAATATCTATTGCTGGTTTCAGATCCTGACACAAATTTCCATGGGGTTCAGGTTTGGAATTTGACTTGGCTATTCCAAAACATTGAATTTCTTCTTCTTCGTCCATTCTCTTGTATGTTTGGGATTATTGTCTTGCTGCATGGCCCAATTGCACAACAGCTTCAACATGATCTCCTCTTCAATGGAAGTTCATTCAGGTCTTGAGGCATCCATGACAATACCAAAACCATGTTTGGTACTGTATTTTATTGTTGCTCAGTGTTATTTTTAAGTGAGGAATGGTTTCCATCTTGCTACTCTTCCAAGAATCCCATTTTTATCTTGTACTTTTATGATTGCAGAGTCATTAACATTCACTTTAGCCACAGCAAAAGAAACCTGCAGGTACCTGAATATTGTTCTGGGATTTTGTGGGACTTCCTGGATGATTTTACAATGCATTTTTGGACTGATTTTAACAGGAAAACCAAACTTTTGTTCTAAATCTTCTCCATTTCAATGTCTCTGTTTGAGGATTGGTGGTGCTCCAGAGTGTTAGAAATGTTTTTGTTACCGCTTCCAGAGTGATAGGCATCAATGACCTTTTTTCTGAGGTCTTCAGGAATATATTTTGAAATACTGTGATGATGAGAGCCAATGTTTGTGAGCTCTTTAATAGATTAGGGTTGACCAATATTTGCCCTGATTGTTTAATAAATTATTCACACGTGTCCCCAATTCTTTAATTGAATTGGTTGAACTAGGGGGGCTCAAACTTTATCACATAGGGCTATTGAATGTTGGATGATTGTTTATGAAACACATGAAATAAGCACCAAACTATGTTTTATTTGTTCACTCGGCTCCCTTAACATTTCACTAGGAACCATACGACACTGATAAAATTCATTGGTGATAATATGGAACATTTCAGAACATCTGAAAGAAGGCAGATTCTTTTTAATGGAACTGTATGTAGCCTGGATAAACCATGTTCTTGGGATCTATTTGTGTCAGGCCTATGAATGGTATTTAAAGGTCTTGGTGTTAAGAGCATGCTTTAAACCACCACATTCAGATATCAATTATAATGCAATCTTCCTATAATAATTAAATGAAAAATGTGTAAAGGAAAAAGCAATTATTTGAGATTTTAGTTTATACTAGACTGGGTAATGTCTTCAGAGATATCAGAAGATTAAAGTGAAATGGTAAACATGGTTAATGACTGATTCCTCACACTGTTTTCCACAGCTTCTACAAGAGCTATTACCAGTATTTTTAATCTAGAAAGAGAATAAAGAGAACTACAGTATAAGTGTTTGTAAAACAGTATCCTTTGAGGTATATTTTGAATTTTTACAGGTTTACAATTTTCTGAAAGCAGACTAAATAGGATAGGACAGAATGGATAGGGAATCAACAGAGAATGGATGGCAACACAATATTCTATTAGATTATTCTGTTAGAAGCAAATAACAGATTCACCACAAAACATAGTACAACAGATTGAGAAATCAGTGTCCCACTCTGTTTAATAAACCAATTAAGAAAAGAGAAGTAGAAAGAAACCACTTCATGAAAAGATACAGATACAGCATCCGATAAAGAATTTGACTACAATAATTTGACTACCTGAAGCACAAGTGAGTAGAGGATATTAGGAGAAGCTGACAGATATATAAAATACAATTGCATTAGATACTAAAATAGTGTTTTTCGACATTAAACTGCAAAAGAACAGTAAACAATGAAGTAAAGTGTGTCAGCTATAATTGCAAATAGCTAATATATTAAATGATTATTTTATGTTTTATACTTGATGAATACCAAGGAAGTAATTGACAACATCCCTCAGTATGATCAAAGACAATGTTCTACAATAAACTCTGAGCAATAAAAAGGCAGCAGTGGTACAGGTGATAGAAGCATTTAAGGAAAACAAATCTTTATAGGGTCTAATGGTATTCTACCAGTTGTATGTAAGGAAAAAAGATGTTATTCATAGAATGTTAATAGAGCATTTTAGCAGTCATTCAGGACAGGGGTAATATTCATTGACTGGAAAATACATCCATAAAAAAGTGACAAAATCAAATCTACTTATTAAAGACAGGTAAGTCTTAAGTCTATTTCATGTAATTTTATGAGAACTATAATTAGAAAATCTGTATGACAAAAGGCTTCTAGGGGATAGTCAAAAAACATTCAGGAATAATACAGTATGTCTTCTTTAACATATCAAAATTTTTTGTATTAAAAAATTGATAGAATCAGAGCATATCTTATGGTATAGAATCACATTTTGAAAAGGCTGTTAATAAAGAAAATAAATTCTTAAGCATTTATGGTAATGTAATACTTAGGATTGAGAAGTGATAAATGACAAGAGACTCAGGAAGATAGTCAGGATCCACAACTCACAATTTGGATTCTCAGCGGGGAAAAGCACAACAGATGCCATTTTTGTGATGAGACAGTTACAGGAGAAGACACTAGAAAAAGGGAAAAAGCTGTATGTGGCCTTTCTGGACTTGGAGAAGGCATATGACCGTGTGCCCAGAGAGGTGGTGTATTGGTGCTTGAGGAAGAAAGGAGTACCGGAAAGCATGGTGAAGTTAGTTCAAGCAACCTATAGAGATGCAACTACGAAGATGGTAACACAACGGGGAGAGACAAAAGAGTTTGAAATCACAGTTGGAGTACACCAAGGATCAGCACTAAGTCCTTTCCTTTTCATAAACATTATTGACACACTGACAGAGGAGGTAAGAACAGAAGTGCCTTGGGAACTCATCTTTGCTGATGATGTGGCACTGATGGCAGATTCAGAAGTAGAACTACAGGAGAAAGTGTTCAAATGGCAGAGGAGTCTGGAAAAGGGTGGACTGAAAATGAATGCAGAAAAATCTGAAATAATGGTAATGGAGAGAAGAGGAGATACTATGACCAATGTTGAGGAGACAAATGGAGGAAACCTGAAACAGGTTGATGGCTTTAAATACCTTGGATCAAAACTGGTAAAGGGAAGAGAAACACTGGAGGCAGTAAAACAAAGAGTGAAAGCTGGATGGAACAAGTGGAGAGAAATAACTGGAATAATCTGTGACAGCAAAATTCCTAGAAAGATAAAGTGCAAAATGTACAAGACTGTGATTAGACCTGTACTACTATATTGAGCTGAATGCTTGGCAGTTGGAAAGAGGGAAGAGAACTTGATGAGAAGAACTGAAATGAGGATGTTGAGATGAATTCTGCAGATTTCAATGAAGGATAAGATCAGAAATGAAGAAATCCGTAGACGATGTAGGATGGTGGATGTGGTTGAGAAGATGCGAGAGGCGAGGTTACGGTGGTATGGACATATCATGAGGAGGGACGTTGAGGAAGTAACAAAGAGGGTAATGGAATTTGAGGTGGAAGGTAACAGAGGAAGAGGCAGGCCTAGAAAGAGATGGATAGATTGTGTGAGAAAAGATATGGAGGTATGTGAAGTGAGTGAGGAAGATGTGCTCGACAGAGACAAGTGGAGAAGAGCAACCAAAGCAGATGACACCAGGACAGTCTGGGACTAAGGCTGTGAAAAAGAAGAAGAAGAAGAGAAGTGATAAATGTATATAACAGACAGAATGGATAATAATTATATTATTTTTGCATATTATATTTTTTGAAGTTCTATAGAATTTTTCATCCCAAAGAATCTCATAGCGCTTATATAATGACAGGAACTCATTTCATCCTCCACTGATGGCCATATCTACCAATACAGTAGGTGATTCAGAGCAGTCATTGTATTTCAGTACCCCTGCGATACAGCATGACATGTAAAAAAGCAAGAAGAAAATACTTCACAGACTGAATTAAGAAAGATTTTGGTGAATGCCTGGATGTGATTCCACAGTGAAATTAAGACACTGGGGTTAATATTCCTATTGTAAAAAAAACACTTCTAGGGGATATTTAATAATCAAATAGTGAAGATGCTGGTTTAATATCACATACAAAAGAATGTAACTGCCTTACATCATCTTACCAGGGTATAAGTTTGGAAATTCTGAGAGAGAAGAGGGCCACTAATACTACTTACAGCAGCAAACTGATCTTACTTTGAGGTTTCCCATTCCTGCACTGACTAGACCCAGCCTGGCTTAACTTCTGAGATCTGTTCAGATCGGGTTAGAAGGTAGAAAAGGTGCAGTTTAATCAATATTAAATGTCTTTTTTTCAAAGGTTTAAACAAAATCACTGTTATCCAATGACATTGATAAAAGTCTTTGCCAGTGTGTTTAAATTACTGTAGTATCTTTACAATTATACATACTGTAATTTACAGCATACTGGTTTTCAATAAAGTTTAAATTGATTTGAATCAACCTTTTGTTTGACTGCCAGCTTCTTGAAGATTTTTAAGACTTAATTAGTTTCTGTTTGACAGCCAAGAGACTTTTTTAAAATAAAAAATAAGAAACAAGAAAGTTATATATATAATTAAAGATACTAAAGAATGTCAGAATCTAAGAAATACAATGAAAGGAGGCTATGCTCAATTCCTAATACAAGAAATTGTACTGTATATGTCCAATAAAGTGATCTTATCTTATAGTCTCAGGAACTGAACATAAGAGGGATTTCCTTTTTCTAGCTGTGACATAGCTCTAGGAGAGTGTGTAAATGTCTTTTTTTAAGAGCCAACAGAAAGATAACTTTCTTGAGTATGTCCCTGAGCGAACAAATGAAGTACAGAATAGCAATTGTAGACTGCATCATGGAAGATTAAGCCTAGATTAGATGTCTGGCTCTAGAAAATTAGATATCTGACTGTAGACTTCATCATACTGTGGTGAAACAATGAGGGAAAGGTGGGTAAAATGGCCACTCTTTCAATGTATACTACAGACACCAGTCTAGTATACACTAGGCCACTGAAACACCAAATATGACTTTGATAGGTGAGCAATCAAACTCTCAATTACACCCAGGGGGCTGACCTTCCTAAAACTGTTATTACAGTAATAGTGCCATCAATAATATCCCTTTGTTTTTCAACAAAGTAATGTTTGTCCTCACATGACAAGGGTCACAAGACTTTCACATTCAATCTGTCATCAATTTCATGCTTTAGCCCAGTGAAATTAAACCTTCCTAGCACCTGCGTGACATGTTTAGTAAACGCATATGTCAACCACCTACAACCCAATAACACTTTTAATCTGGCACTTGCTTAACAAAGAAACATTCCTGCTTTGTATGGTTTAAAATTATTCTTCCTAGACTAGAGTAATGAGACGATGATGTACTGTAGGATTCACCAGGCATTTACAGAGCAAGACTAACTCAATGCTGTTTTGACTGCACCGGTGGGTTCATATTTAAAAAAATATATAATCCTGGTTCATATTTATTTTTTTACTCTAGTCAAATACAAATTACTTTTGAGTAATCTGTAATTTAACATTTGAAATGTTCATACTTGTCTAAATTTGTTTTTAAAGTAACAGGTCTATGTTGGTTGCACTTTTTTATTTAAATGTTGTAGTAAACCCTTTGAAAGTGTTTTCATAACAGTTTACACTTTAATGTTTATTTTTGGTTTATCACAAGTATTATAGGTTAATTTTCCACTTTGTTTCCCATCCTTTCCAGACTAGGTTGTTTATACTTACAAAATGTATTACACTACTGCAGATTCCTAAACTTATATTCAGTAAAGTACACTAAAAGATAATCATGCAAATAGAACAGTGTTCTTCAGAAAACAAATGTTTCTTTAAGTAATAAAAAAGAGGAATTTATGAAGTTGCTAGAAATCTAATCCCAGAAGATTGACTTTTGGACAAGTATTTAGAATAACATTGTATGCATCTGTGTTTTCTGTGGATTAGGGATTAGAGGGCAATAGTAATTTTGGAAGCCATTAGAAGGGATAGACTTGTTCACCATTATACTGTACACTCACAGCTTCAATAAGTATATGAAATTAAGGATTTTCCCCTCCAAGGCATAGTTTGACATTGTTATCAGGAACAAGTAAAAGGTTATTCCTTGCTGAAAGGAAAAGAACAGAGACACAATGGTTTGGCCATGGAACCTTCTTCAGGTACTGTATCAATTTTATCATTAGTCACACTTTTAAATTTAGTATTTCTTCATAAAAACTCTAGGAAAGTAGTATTTACTTGGCCTGTTATTCAAATGCAAATGTGAACACTTAATTGTAAACAAGTAAGTTTTACTGTGACAAATTTGTTACAATATGATTTGTTACAATAGACTGGCTTCCCATCCAGGGTGTATCCTGCCTTGTGCCTATTTCTTGCTGGGGTAGGCTCCAGTACCTCCATGACCATGGGATTTATGGGTCTTCTATGGCAGTAAATTGCATTATGCTATGTTCCTACATTATGTGTATACAATTCCTCAAATATTCCCTACAACAATCCCATTGTTGGATATGGTTCTTATAGTGCATTCGAGTCCAGTTCATATGTGTGTGCCACATACAGTACATGCGATTCCTTGGTTTTTTGAAGCACTTCTGAAATCAAATGATAGTGGAGCGATGGACACCACATGACATGAGTATTGGATAAGTGGTTAGAAAATGGATGGAATAAAAATTTTGAGTAACACAATTGTATTATTTGTGATACTAGGAAGGAAACATAGTCATTTGTTACTTAGTAGTGTACTTGAGGTCCCCTCATAGGGTGCTGTCATGCTGTAAAGTAGTGATACTGTAGCTGTGCTGTACAGAAGAATATGTACTACAAGAATACATGATTACAGACCAGTAAAGAGTCATTAGGTTTGTTTCAAATTTAAAGTTTATTTGCCATTTGTAATAACTACATTGGAATTGAAATTAAGTAATAAGTACATTGGAATTTTTATTTGTGCTTGTTTCAGTCTTTCAGTGTACAGATGGGTGAAAATAACAATAACCGTATCATCCAGTATACAATACGATGGAACAGAGTGTAGGAAACAACATGTAGTATATAAAAGAATATAAAATTTACAATATACAATAGTAAACAACTGTGTGTGATATGATGTGCAAAAAAATCAGTTGGTAGTTATGGATAGTAGTCTGCCAATCATTTTGCATCTAGCTATTAGTTATTCATGACTGCTTGGATATACAAACTGTTTCTGAACCTGGTGGTCTGTGTTTTGATGCTGCGTAGGCCCCTGCCAGACAGTGGAGGTGGGAACAGTTTGTTATAAATCTGTATTTTGGCACAGGTTTTAGTAGGGCAAAGGTTGAGTTACCAATTGATGGTAAGTTAAATCCTATGAGTTTTTTGCAGATGTCACAACCCTCTGTATGACCTTCCTGTCCTGTGTGGTTATGTTTCTGTACCATATGGTGATGTCAACTGTTAAGGCACTCTCTACAATGAAACGATAAAAACTCAAGAATAACCATTGACTCATCCCACATTTCCTCAGATGCCTCAGAAAGTGGAGGCACACTTGTCTTTTTTAAATTGCTTCAGTATTATGGGTCCTACAACCCAAGGAATCTGAAACCGCTAACATTTTTCATTGATGCTCCATCAATGCACATCAGAGTGTGGCTCTGTCTGAGTCTCCTGAAGTCCACAATTAGTTTGTCTTGATGACTACAAGGCTGTAATGACACCACTTTTTGACAGATCTGCCACCTCATTCTTCTATGCAGACTCATCATCATTGCTGATCAGCCTATTATCATGGTATCAACAAATGTGATGATATTGTTGTTACTGTGTTTGGCTGACCAGTCATAAGTAAAGAATGAATACAGTCTGGGACTGAGGCAGCAGCCTTGAGGGGTTCCAGTGTTCAGAATCAGTGTGTTTTGCTGCCTATCTTTACCACCAGTTTCCTGTTAGATATGGTAAATCCAGTAAGCAGTTACAGATGAAGTTACAGAGGCCAAGATCTTTAAGTTTAATTAATTCCAATTACTCCCCTCAGAACACAAATACGGATTGCCCTATTTAAAAACAAACAGGTTCGAGTTATCATTTATACCTATGGTCATAATCCTTGCTTAACAGCTGATTCTTTTGTTCATGTGTATTGTTTGTTTTCTTTATATTGTCTTCTACTGTAAAGCAAATTGCCCCTCGGGGATAATACAGAAACTCTCTTAAAATAGCATTGGGCAGAACTGTAATCCGGAAAAAGCATCCTTTAATAAGTGCCCCACTTTTCAAATTGTTCAAGGATAACACATGGAGACAGAGATATGGCATCATCCACTGATCTGTTAGTTTCTTATGCAAACTGGTCTGGGTCTAAAGAAACCAGAGTAATATAATCATTTGTTAGTCATTACTAACTTTTCTAAACACTTCATAGTCCCAGAAGTGAGTGCTACTGGATGGTTGTCATTCAGGCATGTTTACATTGGCTTTTTTGGGTAGTTACAGTATTTATTTTTTTTCCTTTTCATGTTGGTACAACAGACAGGGGTGGTGAGAAGTGAAAAATGTCTGCAGATACAAAAGTTAATTGATCTGCAAGGGTTTTGAGGATTTGGGATGAAACGCCACACGGGCCAGCTGCTTTGTGGGGTTTTACTTACATGTTATGTGTGTATTGTGTTTCAGCACAAAATCCCCTGATTTACTGGGAAACTTGATGGCAGGCTCAGTGTTTTGAGCCTCAAAATAGGTATAAAAGTTATTCAGCTTATCTGGTATTGAAGTGGCAGTGGTAGCGATTTCACCGATATTCACTTTATAGTTGGTGTATAAAAATAAATTCAGACAGGACGACATAATGTGCATTAGGAAAGACTTACAGGCTCACTGACCATTTTATTACCCTTTTCATTAGATTGGGGTATGCTAGGCATGAAGCAGCTAAACAGGCATACAAAGAGAAAGCAGACATTCTGTGGATAGAGGAAGAAGGAAACAGCAGGAAAGGGTGAACCTGGGTTCAAAGGGAAGAGGTTATGGGGATAGTCCAATACTTGGGGATGCTTAAAAATAATTAATTAATAATTGCTTACACTAATATAACGCTTTTCTGGACACTCCACTTAAAACGCTTTACAGGTAATGGGGACTCCCCTCCACCACCACCAATGTGCAGCATCCACATGCATGATGCGACGGCAGCCATAGTGCGCCAGAATGCTCACCACACATCAGATATCAGTGGGGAGGAGAGCAGAGTGATGAAGCCAATTCATAGATGTAATTAGTACCCACATGAAAAATAGTAATGACATTTTGCCTATCCTCTTTAATTTGAACACTGAACTTTGATTCCCTGAAAAAGAATGCAGTTGTGAGGAATGGGAAATACTTCATCACTACCACGCTGTGTATACTAGACTTGCTAGGTTAGACCCTGTTGCATAATGGTACTCCATACTTCTGGCTTCCAAGTTGGGTTGGCTGCTGCAAATACATGGCTAGTGTTCTAAATAGGCACAGCAGCCTGACAGGTTGAATTGGAAAGTATTCCAAATCCACTGATAAGCAGAAAGCACTATATTCCTGTGGAAGCAGAGTGACACCATTTTAGGTATGCAGACTATTATGGTCCTGAGAACCACTAATGATACTGTAACACATATGGCCACCATTGCGGGTTGTTCGAGCTGGCTTACCAGTGGTGGGGGGCCAACCGGAGGTGGCAGAGGCGAGAGCATGTACCCACATGAACCCGAGAGCGCTACATTGGTGTCAGGTGTGGGATGGGATAGGCCTTTCCCCGAGGACAGTGAATTAAGCAGGGGAGAATGTAACGCATACGGCCACCATTGCGGGTTGTTCGAGCCAGCTTACCAGCGCGGTGATGTCACCGCCCTTCCCCGTGAATAGCAGGGACCGCAGCGTTCAGGCTGAAGGGAGTTTTCTCTTTAGCGCAACTGGCTGGGTTCCTGTTGAGTGACGCCGGAGGCCTGGCGTCAAGTCCCCATCAGTGGGGGGGGGTCCAACCTGAGGCAGCAGCAATGGTGCATACCCACGTTAACCCGAGAGCACAATACTATCCATTCAGAAGCAGTTTTCCAATAGTGTCTGGGACTCTTCCTCCCGGCAGGAGGAGATAAGATGGCTAATAGGAAGACCATTGGCATAAAAAGCCATACAGATGGATAAAAACACAGAAAGAAGGAAAGTGGAAAGGTCACATTCTCCAGAGGAATTACTATATGCATGTATGCATATAGGGAACACCCATCATATTTAAATTTATAATAGAAAGAAAATGGCCGCCTATTAAATACAACACTGGATCATAGAAAATATGAACCCTCTTTTTAGTCTTTGTGTTTCTAGCACCTTCCATTTAGTTTAATCCTAACATTCCTGTATACTGGGTCCACTTCTTGAAGGAAGTCTGGTCTCCATATAGTCCTCAAGATTTCATTCCTTTCAGTGATCCCTTCATACATTGTAGATTGTGAATCAGATCCTGGAATTATGCAATTATTACGACTTGCAGTTTGATGAAAGCACTATTTTGTATTCATCTTGCATATCTAAAGCACATATCACAAGCATATACTGTATCACAATGTATATTGTTTATTTTAAGACAATATTTTCCAAGTTAACTATTTTCATTGCACATTGTATTGTAAGTCCAGCTTTATACATCAAATATCATTAACTGCATTATCCTTAGGTTGCTGTGAGCTAGAGACTCACCTGGTCTGCACAAAAAAACTAAAAGGTTTAAGTAATTGATCCATGGATTTCGTCCAGCCATTTCTTGAAAGAAAGAGGCTAGAGTATTTGCTTCAATGACATGAAAGGATGCGTTTAATTATATACATCAAATCCCTCTTTAGTCTATTTGACACAGCACAGAATGGGTTCATCGAAAGTGTGGATAAAAGTCTTAAGGTCAGGAATTAACCTTGTTTCTCTTCTTCAAAAATGATTCCAGAACAGCAATTTCCTGTTTATAACCGTAACCACAACCATAAACAAGGACTTAAAAATGCATTGCATAATCTGATTAACTTAATCTGGATTTAAATCCTCAACACATATCCAAACATTTGTCAGTTTTATTACTCCCTATGTTGTTTATAAGACAAATCAATGCCTTAACTATTATCAAAGGTTACTTTAAGATACTTCCTCATTTTTGTGTTTATAATACTTTATTTACCTGAGAGTTTAATACAAAACTTGTATTTTTATACATTTGTATACTGGAGCAATCCGAGTGAAGAACGTTGTTAAAGGGGACAATAAGATCCTCTGGGTTTAGCTCAGGGTTTTAATCTTTGAACTGACAACCTTCCAGTTCTAAATCAAGAGTGTGTACTACTTTATACTGCTTAAACTGCACTCTTGCGACCCACATGTACTATTCTGCACTTGTTCACATTGTTGAATACATTCCTTGCCATCAATCTTTTTAGAACTTGATTGAACTGACCTGAAAGTGTAGCATATTGTAAAGGATATAACAAATTTAGTTCAAATTGATTATCCCAAGGAGATAATCGATTAGAAGAGTTACACAAAAGCTCATTGTACAAATCTGTAAACACACAATGCATATCAATAACGTAAGATCACAATTCATATTATTTTAGATTACATTTATAGCACTCAAGATTTTGTCTGCCATTTGTTTGTCTTGTCACATCAAAAGATGTTCCAAATTGAGAAGGAATTGTTTAGTTATAGTTTCTGTCTACAATATTTGCATTGCTTTCATTCTAATACTAATTCTTAAATGAACAGCTGCAACAGTTACTTTGAAGAACCTAATTGTGCTAACAAGGTCATTAGCAGCAACAAATAGTATTGAAAACACAGTTAAAAGTTAACCAACGTTTTCATTTCATAAGGTTCTTACTGAAAGCAATTGTCAAGTATAAAAATTAACTTCCCTGTCAGTGAGCCTGTTGCCAATATGTTTGAGAACAGAACAAAGAAATTATATTAACATATTCCCGATGGGAAATTTCCTTGGAACAAATATAGACATTAAGAAGAATTTTAGAAAGCAATATAAACTCAATGTGCCAATAAAAATTTTATTTCTGGCATTATCCCCTTAATGTTTGTGCATTTAATATAAAATTCACTTTGTTTACTGCATTTTTACTTTTCATGCCTTCCATCTGAAATCCCACAGCAAAATATATGTTTTAAATTAAAATATGTACAAAAAAATTTAAAACATCAAAATTTAAGTTTTCTAAAATAATGTGGAAACATTTCAGAAATGTGCAATACCATCAATTGATTTTCAAAAATGCATGAAATATTCCCCCCCCCCCCCTAAGCTCTGATATCTGACAATTACAACATTTTATTTAGTGTATACACTTTGTAAACTCATCATAAAAAAAAAATATTGAAACCAGCTTCCTAAAAACAGGTAGTATCACAAATGTCATTTCACTAGTAACATGTGCAGAGCAGTGGCTCTTTGCCTAAGGATATGCGCTTGTGGCTGGAAGGTCGCTTGTTCAAATCCCATGGCCGGCAGAGGAATCCTACTCCGTTGGGCTCCTGAGCAAGGCCCTTAACCCCAGCTGCTCCAGGGGCTCTGTACAATGCTGACCTTGCGCTCTGATCCCAAGCTTCTCTCCCTGTCTGTGCATCTCATGGAGAGCAAGCCAGGGTAAGTGAAAAAAATTCACAATGCACAAACTTGTACAGTATATGGCTAATAAAGTGATCTTATCTCAACATGGAAAAATGGAGAAATCTCCAAATGAAAGTTCAAATTCAAAGCCAACTTTGCTAAGCACAGCTTAGAGAAAGTCTCAGCATTTTACAACCGCTCAGATTTGAGTTAAAAAAAAAGAGACGGGTCCTCATGAGAACAAGTGCCACAGTATAAAAATTAAAGCCTAGTTCCGGTCTGTAATCTCACAAGACTGTGGACAATAAACAAATACAGTGGAAAACAAAACAATTTGGTCACAAAGTTGGTTTGTGAAAACTAAACCAACTACACTTAACAGATAAAAGGAAAGTTATTTTAACAGTTATCTGGTACAAAATATTACTGGTGAGTTCCCCCCCCAAAAAAATATAGCAATCCTTTAATGTAATTGTGAAAGCTCCCTTGTCATTTTTTTTTTACAGATAGAACCCCACCTCCACATTCTTTGGAGAGCCAAGGAAGTGACTAAAGTCTAAAAACACCCTTTAAAATGGAAAATTTAGGGGGTGAAATGATACATCTGGAAAATTTCAAAAAATAAAGCTGTTGTTCTCTACAGGAGATTTATTTTTCACTCACAAAAGGCCGTTGCCGTTATCTTTTTTTCCCATATGGGTTAAAACATTCAAGAAAGCTGTTGTTTCTTGCGGAGTAACACTGCACATATTGCTGATACAGTCCTTTCCCTTCTTGCATATGTTATGCATGACTGGGAGAAGATGGTATGCTGATACAGTGAAACCTAAAATCACACTTAATTCATATTCATGCTAAATATTACTTAAATATTTTACCTAGTGTTCAGTAACCTATTTTTGCTGAGTTGTTTTGTTTAATTTATACACAAATAAGAAAATGAAAATAAATTTCAAGAACAAAGATTTGGCTGTATTTAGAATAAAACATGAAATTCCAATACATTGTCATTATAAAAATAACCTTTGTGGAGTTTGAATACAATGGTTTTTAAAGCAGAAAATGGTCTTTCATGGGTCTTTTCATGTTTTTCTATTCTAGAAGATTGAATGTCTTTTATTCCTGCATGAACATTCATAAATCCAACTTTAAATGCCAGGATCTGTTTGTGTAAACAGCTGTGTTACACCAGAGTCACCAGACTATCCAATATAATCCAGTTTCATTATTTTATTTTCTCAACTATTTGGATGTTCTATGTTTTATAATCATCATACATTTAAATTAAAAGCATCATCATTCAAAATTATTCCCCCCCAATGCTGACAAGAATAATTTGCAACAGATTTTTTTCCTTATTCATCACTAATCTCAGCCAGTGTTAGGATTATTTTAACTTGCTCACTTTTATTCATTAAGTTTGCTTTTGAATTATTGATTTCAGTTAATAAATCTGCACTTCAGGACAAGTGAGCTATTCTACTTAACACTGAAATTTCTCTATATTCTTTTTCAATTCTTTCAGACAGTGAAATAATATTTTAAACAGAATTGTAGGATATGTACTATAGTCAGAATTACAATTGTTACAAAACATGGCTCAATTTTATCTTTTAGATTACCATGAACAACTTTGGTTACCATGTTAAAAGAACCTATTAGTACTCTGGCATCAGTCCGTAAAAGAGCAAGAAGACATTCCTATGCTTAAAGGAATGCACCACATTGGCTAGACAGAAGTACAAAATCTTTTTTTTGTTTTGAGCAAAGATACCCGATATGAGTATTCAAAGTCCTCAAAGGCACTGATATCAGCCAATTGGACAACTACAGAATCAACACTGAAATACATATCACAGGACACAAGTTGAAACTACATAGAAGAATTTAAAACTGTCGATAGGATGCACTCTTTCACACAGAAGGCTATGGTTGACTGGAACAAGCTATATGCCCATGTTGTTGAAGACCATATCCTGGTCTCTTTCAAGAGAAGGCTGGTCCTTAGCTACAAGTTATGAGCTAAGGTTATTGATCTTGAGCTCAATTTGCTCAATTCACTTGCAATTAAACTTTCTATACAGGGCCAAATGGATTCCTCTACTATGCAATGTCACTTTTGTGCATATATTCTCTCTTTGACAATGTTACATAATTTGTTAATAAACAATAATAAAATGGATGGCCATGTACGGTTCAAGGATATTATGTATGCCATTATTAAAATTGTCTTGTAGATGTCCTAGAATTTTTTATTCAACCAGGAATCGGGTTAATATAGTAAACATCTGCGTAAGACAGTCCTCTTTCATCAGACAATGTGTCTCCCACTGTAACCGCATCTTAAATGGTATGCCTTAATGCCTTGCAACAATCTTAAAACCATACAATACTTACATCCTGTATGGCTATTTAGAAGCAGAAAACATATTCTGCTGGAGCTGAAACAACAGCTACAGTATTTCTTATTCCCTATATACAGTAAATACTTCTGAATATATTAACCTGGCACCTAATTCCCTTTAATGGTTGTTATTGACTTATTTAGCTGTTAATTCTTTTCATGGGGTGGGGAATTCTGGAAATGCACATTGAAAATATTCCCAATTGTTTCTAAAAGTCATAGGTATATTCCATGCCGTGAAGCCGAAATGTTGCATATTCTTTCTCCTGTTTTCAGCATGGAATAAACCTATTACTTGTTCCTTCGCAACCTATGCATGCTGACGCAGCTACCCACCTATAAAATAAAAGTTTCTGCATTATTCAGGCTGTTTGGATGGATGTATTTTCAGCAGAAAAATGTACACTATTTAAATGTGTACATTTAACTTGTTGCACATATAAAGTTGAAATAAAACTATAAAAACTACCATTAATGTTAGAAGTGACATTTGCAACAAAGTTCAGGATAAAACAAGAATACTACAGCCATGATGGCTCAGCTTCATGTAATGTGCACCATTTTCTGAGAGCCCATAAGATTTGACCCTCAAGAAGACTGTACATTCACCTTGATCTCTTCCCTGTGGACTGAATTCAGTGAATATAAAAGGCAACCAGCTCTGTGTAAAAGGTAAACAGCAGTTGCAGTTTTCTTGGAGCCATTTTAGCATTCAGACAATTTATAGTCCAATATTTTTTTAACCAATAAGTGGCATCATGATAAAGAAAATAAGAAGCTCTGCAAAAGAAACGAGACCGTTTAGTCCATCTAGTAGGTTTGGTTGCTAATAGGTAATTGATACAAGCATCTCATTCAGTCAAGTATTGAAGTGTAGTTGACAACATAGGGGTCTAGTTTGACCCAGACTGCCACAACTCTATCAGAAAATAAGAAACACTGGTGTTCAAGAGGTTTTGAGTTGAAAAGTTCAATGCAGATATTTTGTTTTAACAATGTGAACTGAGTTCTGGATACAAGATGCCCAGGAGATCTCACAAATCTGATAATGGTAGGAGAAGTCTTGGACACCACTACCAACTTACTTAGTAATTCTTTAGGGAGTGAAGTCCCTAACAGAAACAAAAATACTAAGCTTCCTGCACACGTACGTTTAATAACAGTCAGAGATTAATACCAGTATCTGGAAGATATTTTGCATCTCAAGCAATAATGCAGCGGTCCCGTTTCAGGTACCTTTTCATAGATACCCAGTCCGACTTGCCATAATCCTTCACAGACAGGCATAGGCAATACATTGGACTCACAATCAATATACCATATGCACTGAAAGACATAATTTTTTCAGATGGTCATTTAAGAAGGATCAGAATTCAAGTCGGAAAAGGATAATATACCATATTCCATATACAAATTTGGCATGGAATGGGATTAAGAAAGTGTACAGCTTTGAATTGTGATTAGTCATAAAAGTAGTTTCTTATTAGACAACTCAGTTTAATATACTGTATAGAGATGCTGATCTAAGTCAGTATTAGCATTCAGGTGACAAAGAATCACCACCGAGGGTCTTATGTAAAATTACTAATATTGGAAATATCATGTGGAAGAATTAAAAAAACAGCATTTATACAGCTTGGGGAAGAGGAATATGATACTGCATCTTTTTATACTTGATATCACACTATAAAGAAGTCATACTTTAAAATGACAATGTAGAAAATATGATTTGAAGGATGTTTCGCTGTGCTCTTTTGATTATGACATTGTTTTGCTTTTGCATCCCCCCCAAAAAAAGCTGTCACCCACACAAGTACCTCTACTTTCCATCTGTTTAAAAAGTAGGACAGCTGGTAGACATTCGCTCTCCATGACCAACCACTGTATCATGTAATCAGTTTGCGATATTATGTCTTTCTGGTCTTTGTAACTGATGCAGAACTATAGTGACACCTTTCCCTGTTTTCTGAATGATATTCACACAGAGCAAACTTTCAGTTGACATATGAAAGGTATTACACACTGAAACAGGCCAACTCATCATAGTGTCTGTCCTAATCCATTGTATCATGTCACTTAAGCTTTTCATATACACACAAAGACACTGGAGTGGGAAAATTAGAAAGAGATACCTACATTTTTTTTTATAAGAACATTCATGTCAATGCATTTAAGCAACTAAATGAAAAGTGTTACATCTGGCACAAACCCAGCACAGCACACAGTCAACACCATCCCCATTGTCAACCATGGTAGATACAGTATTGTTATAGCAGTGGTTCCCAATCCTGGAGACTCACAGACCTGCTGGATTTCATTAGATAATTGAAGTCATACTTGATCTTAGAAGTGGCTTTATTTGAATATTTGCCTTTTGTTTCTAGTCACAAAGTTTTGGATTTAAGAAATACACACAAGAGAATACATTGGAAGGCTTCTCAATAACAAGCATGGGTTGGTGTGTGAGGAAACTTAAATACTGAAGGGAAAGGGACGTAGTTGGATAATTGGTCTGGGAGTGAGAATTTGTGGAATCTGGGGCATGTGGGAATGTGATGGGTTCAATTAGGAATGAGATTGTGAAACAGTGGGTTTGGGAATGTAACGGTATTTACATTCCCAAAGAATGTAATTTTTTTGGGAAAGGGAGAGTGTGGGGCATGACACTGGTTAAAGCTCCACCATATTTAAGAGCTGGAAACAAACAGTTCAAATTAATCGTATTATTAAGTCAGTTAAGGTTCTTTTTTGTGTTATGGGAATATTCCTCATCAGCAGGAACAAGGAATCTTGTAAAGACTGAAGGACATTTAAAAGCTGGATGGAGCAAAGTTCAGGCAAATCTGTAAGCAGGAAAACCTGTTTCAGGCTACTAGATGAAAATTCACCTTTCATCAGTTTTCGAACAATGACCGAAAGCAAACGAC
Source organism: Lepisosteus platostomus (assembly GCF_059453375.1). Taxonomy (NCBI): domain Eukaryota; kingdom Metazoa; phylum Chordata; class Actinopteri; order Semionotiformes; family Lepisosteidae; genus Lepisosteus; species Lepisosteus platostomus. Next base: position 32,141,368 of record NC_142622.1, on the reverse strand, counting down.
CTAAGCTTCACGGAAGTAGCCTAACGAGATTAAACTGAATTAACTTGAGTCCTCCAGTCATAATCGTGAAATATCTGGCAAGACTTGTAAATTGAAGTCCATAAACACTCCCCAAACAACTTCACAAAGATTGAACAAGTTTACAATGATGAACAGATGAAAACTGTAAAATCCCAGTGTACAAAGATGGTAGAGAAATATCCCAAAAGACTCAATTGTAATTCCCACCAATTTTCTATCAATGGATTTGTATCAATGTATTTATCAAACCTATGAGTCAACCCTGTAAGTAAAATAATTGCATATTGAATAGTATACTTTTACACTGTATCTCATTTTTCAAAGTGTAGTACATTTTTTCCTATTCACAGCAGGATTTCTAGCTTGCCCATACCTGCATATTCCACATTTAACACTGAAGTAATCATGAACCACTTATTTTATTTAAGGAAGTATTTTTTTAATTATTCAATTCCATGGTTTTGTTCATTGGTTACATAGTAACACAGTATGTACCAGTGAACTATGAAGGTAAATGGAAAGGTAGACCAGAAAAGTCATTATGCTTGAGATACAAAATCATTACTTATATTTAGATAAATGTACAGTACCTGGTGTATGCTAATGTTTCACAGATGACCCAGATACTATACGTATACAGTATGTTTACTCTAGACATGGTAAATTAAGTACGTTTAATTTTTTTGCACTTCTTAAAAATGTGTCAATGCAAATCTTTGCACTGAAACAGTATTAATTACCAGTGTAATATATAGTTACAAATGCTTAAATAGTTTTATTTTCATTTTTTTACTTTTATTACATATAATTGAATATTATCCCAAGCAGAAGGTTTGGACTGAATTATAGTAGTACTTAAGAACTACTGAAGTTAGGCCAACACAAAATTTACTGTCTTCTAAGCAAAATGATAAACACATTTGCAAATGATTCATTCCTTCACTGCAGATTTGTTTATTCTGGAATTGTTATATTCTTTAAAGGTTAGATATTTTTTCATCTGCCGGTAGTAGATAAGGACTTGAAAAAAATTGGAAAAACCCCTAAAACTCTGTAACCTTATATTGGTAGGATTTTTTCCCCTTTCCTTCAAAAGTCCTTGTCTTATCTCATGCCTAAATGATGTCTGAATCATATGTATCTTATAGATGCTTAGATAAATACAGCATGTATAGTACTGAGCTCTTTTCAGCCTGTTTCAATAAACTGATGCACTAGGGACTATTTGAAGCAACAGAAACCACAGTATCACCTACAGTACAAGTGGATACTCAACAGCACACATACTGTATATGGCCCCTCTGGTCATTTCAATATTACCCTGAAAGCACTGTGCTTGTCTGGAGGTCAATCTCATTCATTGAATCTCTTGAAGAAAGTGCCCTGCCATTTACACTGGCAAAACAGGAAGGACTGATCATTTCTTGAAACTCGTCAGGGCATTAAGGCCAAGCTGATGGTTATCCATTTTACCTTTTTCAGCCATGATTGCATTTACTTTTTATCTTTACCTTGTCTTTGCCTCCACCAAAAAAGGTACCAGAATACAAAATTATCCTTAAACTAGGTGCACACATACTGGCAGAGCTCAATGATTCTTTCAAAATCTTTCCAATCATTTGAAAATCATTTCTTTCCACACTTACCTGGATTTCAGCACCCAGGATTAATCGTTTTAACCCCTTTTAACTTCCTCTATTAGTTCTCACATTTTCTTTATCCTATGTACCCTCTCTGAAATACAATTTCAAGATGATTTTTCATTTTACTTTTCAGCACAGAACTTACCTTTACTTGTTCGTTTGCAGGTCCCTTGCTGTTGCTTCTATCTACAATATCTACTGTAGGAGGTTAGAGTGGCAAGCTGTGTTAGCATGCAAACTGCAATGGAATAAGTAGAGAAGAATTCCTTTATGGAAAGTAAAAATAAAAAATAAAGCCTTGTTCATGTCTGCCTGAAGAACTGTGATTTAACTCTTCAATATGTATTATAAACACTAGCATATTAAATACATGTGCTGAATACACTGAATAAAAGGATTTTTTTTATTCATTGAGATAGATAAAACATAACTAATAGCCTTGCATACTTCATTTTGTAACATTCATACTTAAGTAGAGCGTACAGTACCTGAAGGTTAGAGCAAAATCACATTCATTTCATATAATGATTAGATTATAGTAATATCTATACCCACAAACGTTAAGGACCTTTTTGTTAGCAAAAAGCGATTGCAGATCATAAGGCTTAATATTTTCAATAACATATTGCCACATAATTGCTCTTCTGGTTAAAATTACTTGCTGCTTTGGCACCAGTCATAGGATAATGTTAAGATAAACACTCTTGGCATAAGGCATATTCAGTAGTTATGTCAGAAGAACTTATGTTGACCTGTTATCCTCTGTCCACTCTAATCCTTGTGTATAACAAAGAGCATGATAATTTGTATTTGGGTAGCATATGACTAATACTGAATTTTGAGACGTTAAATCAGACTACAGTTTTCAACGCCAAAAACCTAATTCCCATTATGCTGTCCTTCCAAAAACAATAACCATACAGCTTGTGAAGCAAATTGAATTTTATTGAAAAAGTATTATCTGCACCATCTTGCTCCTATTAATCTTTGAAAAAATGATTACAAACATCTGTCTGCTGGATTCAGTAAAACATTTTAAAATTTTCCTGTCTATAGCTTGGGATATGCTAGATAACACCAAATCTACTGAGATTTTTTTTTAAAATCTCTAAAATGTTTTTGTATGTACTTTTGTACTATAATGTATATACAGTGCCCACAAAAAGTATTGGAACAAAAAAGTAAGTCAAAGAAATCATGAGATTGCTATAAATGCTAAGTATAATATGTTTTATTTTGGGTGATTTTATGTATCTTATCTTATAGTTTGTGTTCAACCCAGTGATCAATGAATTTACTATTAGTATTTGAACACATTCACTTTTACATTAATACATGTAATACATTTCAAGTAAAAAATGAATGTAAAGGTTGGTTGAAAAAAAGAAAATAATACCTAGGTAAAAAAAAGATTTTTAAAGCTTGATTTATTTAACTGAAACACTATATTAATAAGGTGTAACAAGCTAATAGTGCCACATTTATATAAACTCTGAAAATGATGTAATTAAAACTCAAAATTCTTATTTTAGAAACTGCTTTGTGACCCACTTGGTATTTTTGTCTCATTTGAGAATTGGACTGAATATGTTTATCATTTTCAAAGTAATTTTAGGGATTCAGTATCTGAATTGAATATTAAATAAATTCAGAAATGGGGATGGGTTTCTGATAGTCAGGACTATTATTTTGTCATTTCTTTCCTGTCTGTTTTTTAAATTTTTAGGCAGCCCTTCTTAAGTGCAATGATAAGTATTCAGCAAAGCTGGAATTTTATCATGTTTTGTGATAGACACTTCCATGGGCTTGGGACATCCCAAAGGTCAGCACACAAAAACTCACAATGGCTAAAAGACAAGGAGTCCAGGTGGCTTTGTTTTAGTCCCTTTTCACCAAAACAAAACTCAAAAACCACCTAACCTCCACAAGCCCCCTGCACGGCATTTAATATACTAGACAAAGTTTAAATGTGAGAATGGCTAAACCCTCTATCAATTATCCAATAACTAAATCATTCACAACTAATGTGGTCAATTACTGTATAAGAAATTAGAGGCAACCGGTAATGGCAGGTCAACAGTAATCGCAGCAATTTCTTAATCCAGCCTCCTACAGTACGTATGTTTCTTGATGTGATGATATCACATATATTATGAACTATAGGTGTTTTTAATCTCTGCCATCTTTTATCATTTTGGTAAGGGCTGTTGCCATCTGGTTGGTTTTCCGTGTTTCATAAACAGAGCTTCTGGGTGTGGTAGTTGCATTAACTTGATAGGCAATACAGTCAAAGTGCCACTTTTTCCTCATTTGCATACTGTCAGCACAGAAAAAATGATGGTAAAAGCCTTTTACTGTAATAGAAAACACATATACTCCTGATCATGATAACGGTGAAAAAAATGATTGATGTATCAGTGTCTGACATGGTACAGTAATTGTGGTAATATCAATGCTACCCTGATGTATTTAATGTGTATTTTCAACAAAGTATTATAGTGAAAACTCACAGTAGGAGTTTTTATTTCTAATGGTATTAAGGTAAGAAGGTAATAAGACAGAATTCCACAAGACAGTATCTGCCAACTACTGGATGGTTGCAATAGTTTCACTACATGCCAAATGCGTGATTAAATAAAGAAAAACTATTTCAGAAACTTTTGCTAGCTGTTCAGTAGTACACAAAGGTACCTGCTTATACCAATTGCAAATATGTGAACAGCTGAATGTACAGTATAAGATAGCTTAAACAGCTATCTGACAAATTCCTCAACATAAACAAAAGCCAACAGAAAATTCAAGAACTTTATCAGCAATTAAGTTTTTTCTGTCTTTGAAAATTATTATTCACACTTCTTCTTACTCTTCCCTTGTTTCCCATATGTGAGCTGATGTTATTAGGTGATATATACAATACATGGCAATTTAGAATAATAACAAATAAGCCAGCTTTAGAAAAACAGAAGTAAAGGCAGAATTAGCAAGTCTGATCTAGATGTCTGTTTCTTTCTAACAATTTTGCAGTCCTACATTCCTGTACTGTTTTTAAATGGAGTTTGTATTGAAAGTTCGGGAGGGATGACAACAACCAAGTTCAATCATACTCAGCCGTCAGTAATTAGCAATCACTTCCGATGTCGTTTCCTCTCCTAAAACACTATAAACACCTATGTGATCCCCTTCTTTCCCTCGTGTATGTCTTTTGCATCCCACCTCCACCCCGTCTCCACCTCTGTAGCTACCGCTTGGTCACCCTGCATGGTCTTCCTGGCCTCCTCGTCCTATGACCAGGAGATCAGCCCTCAGCCAAGTGGGTTAAGCCAAATTTTCACAAAACACTCCATAATCCTTTCATGGTTAATGTATTCTTGGGTGTTGTTATTCCTAGTGAAAATAGTTTTTGTTGTATTGACATTAGAGATTGTCAGTAGATTAGCATAGTGTCAGGACTTCTGAAAGGGGTGAGTTGTTGGACCCCTGTGAAAAGCCGTAAGGAAGAGAGTACGAGCAAAAGTAAATCCAAGATTCCAAATCCAAGTCGTTAGGCAAGAGCAGTAGTCAAAAGTAGGAGAACCAGGTCGGGTAGTCAAAGGAGTCAGGTCGAGAATATAGGAGCACAGAAGAGCAAGCTGTGGAAGACTTCTCAATAGTGAGTGTAGGTAAGCTGGTGAAGAGTGTTTAAATATTGAAGAGAGAGAGATGGGGTCGGATAATTAGTTCCTGGATGAGCATGTGTAGAATTTAGTATGCGTGGGAATGCCAGGGTGCTTACAGGAGAAGGTACGAGTCGTGACACATAGTAAGCCTATCATAGTTTCGTAATGTAAGTAGATCCCCAACATCATGCTGTATGACATTTTAAAAAGGTTGATTTCTGTTCTTCATCTCATCTCATGTACAGTATTTAACTTATTAAAGCAGGGTCCGTTTAATAGAGCATTTCTTTCTCTTGAAGACAATATGTGAACATTGTCTGATGACAACTGTAATAAACAGAGCAAATTTAAAACTTACTTTTTTATTTTTGTGTGAAATGTGTTCCTCACGTTTTTCAGTTTTGCTTAGACTTGCAGCATTTTACTCATAAAGTACCATTTTTACCATTTACTTTGAAGCACTTAATTAATCATAATTCAGACTGTCAGCAGACACACTCTAATAAAATGCATGTGTAAGTTGTCTCAGATAGAAGGTCACAACGTGCACTAGAAACGTTATATATGACCTAGTTTATTCATCATATATCATTACAATTGTACATCTGTAGAATCATATTATGCTCTGTTTAAGCCCCACACTTGATTATAGTATCCTTTGGGAGGCAGCTTTTAAAAATATGGACGTATTTCTAGATTGTCTTTTGCTGTCTGCATTAGAATTAAGAAGAGGTTTTGAAAATGAAACTGAGACAGATAAATGCTTTGCACATTACAGATTAGTTTAAGTATGCATAAAACATAACAAAAATGAATTTTATCCTCAATCCCAGGTACAACTGCATTCATGACTAAATTTTTAAGCAATGGCATGTAAGCGTGGTTTTAGGCATTTTAAAAATATTTCTCTGCCTGTGCTGCATTATCTGATATTCCTAAATTAATTTTTGTTATATTTTAGCATTTTACTTAACCTTATACGTATTTACATGTACCGTAAATATTGTTCAGCGGTGTTATCTCTTTCGGATAGATTGTACTGTACATTCCTGAACATTGTTGGAGTAGCTCATTTCTCGGGTTCTTGTAGACTAATTGTCATTGTTAATTGCAAATGCTTCTTCTTAAATATATATTTCTGCATTTTAGCAGTAACATAGATATACAGGTGCAGTATCGCAGATTGAGCAGCAAAAGTCTTTCCCGTTGCATGCTCACTGCAGTATACCACAATATCATTGGGCACAATGAATTTATTTTTTTATCTACTCATTATCTAACTAATCTATTTAAGAAGATCAATAGGTGGTACTTGTAGTGTAATAGGTGTTGGTGAAACGATCACTTAATTTAATCTGTTTTAACTCTTTACTTCCTTATATTCACTTAATATGGAAGTTTTGGTAGCTAAAAATAACCAAAGCATAATCATTTGAACACCATTAACAATATGAAAAAGAAACCCCAATGCTATTTTTATTCTATTTTGGGTTTAGAAAGATTCTGCATTGATGACCACATTTAAAACCACAATGAAAGTAAAATGTACACAGTAACTTGTAAAACCTCCAATTTGCATCCAAAATAGACACAAATTGTGTCTAAAATAGAAAAAATAGACAGGTTTGTGTTGCACCATGTTCTGCGATTGAGAATGAGCCAAAAAAAAAATTTCCAGAGATGTGTTGCTGCCTTATTACATGGTAAACAAGCAGGCTTGTGTATGCATCTCTTTTAATCCAACAGAAATATTGCTTTCAATTTTTAGTTTTGCCAAAAAATACTACTTGCCTGTTAAAGTCCCCCAGAGTGAGGAGTGACCAAGGGGTAGCTGCAGAGGTGGAGGTGGGATGCAAAAGACATACACGGAGAGAAGGTGACCATGTACAGCATTTATAGTGTTTTAGAAGAGGAGATGACATCAGGAGTGACTGCTCATTTCTGACAGCCGAGTCTGATTGAACTTGCTTGTTGTCATCCCTCCCAAGCTTTCGTTACAAACTCCATTTCACTAGGAATAACAACAGCCAATAATCAAGTGTCCTGAAAGGATTATGGAGTGTTTATTGAAAATTAGGCTTAACCCTTGGCTGAGGAGGGCTAACCTCCTGGCCATAGGATGAGGAGGCCAGGACCTCCAAAAGAACCAAGCGGGACCCCAAACCAAAAAGAAGTATGGAAAGCATGGAGAAGGTTAGAGAAGTGCAAGGCTTGAACTGTGGGTCATTGCAGCAGAAAGTTGGGGGTGTCCTTGTTTAAGGTTATCTATAAAGGATTATGGTATGTAAGGGAAGTAGGCTTCCAATGACTAGTCAAGTTGCTTAAAAGATAGGGATGTGTTGATGAGCTGCTGAGGAGGCAGCTTTAATTCAGAAGGAATGGCCAGAATTGCTCAGCAGAAAATATGGACTTTGTGAGAACTTCTTATTATAGAGAAAAAACAGTTACGAGACAGTTTGAGACCTTTCAGTAGCAAAAGAGGATCAGTGTGACATGGGCCTTTGAGATGTAAACCTGAAGATAAAGAGCTTCTTAAGGGCCGATGGAATTAGATTTAAGTTGGTCATATAATATGGATCTTAATTTACACTAAATTTACATTAGAGGAGAGGTCGAAGGATTGAAAACTTTTCAAGGCGGTCCAGTAGGAACTGAGAGTGGGAGGTGCAACAAGATCTGCATAAGGAGGAACTGGACGGGATCTTGTCCTTCGGAAACGAGAAAGAAAAATCAACAATATTATTGAAATAATCCAGGATGTGAGCTATAATGATTAGAACTGATTCTTAAGAGAAACCCAATGAGATGGCTGAGGAATTTTGTTATAAATTGAGGGAAGCGTCGTTTGTTGATTATAACTGACAACAATATCTGAATAGATAAAGACCCAAGCAAGCAATGGAAATTGGAAATTGTTCAAATAAAGTGGAGGAATTATTAGAAGGAGAGGTGAAGGTAAGCAGCATCATCTTGGACTTCTATAACCACTGACTTTGATAGTAGCCTTCCGGGCAAATGGAAGGGCTGTAACAGAGCAGCTGGCTCAAACGAGATGCTGATGCACGTAAACCTTACTTTTTACGTTGTGAGCTCTTGATTTTTCACAAAGAGTTAAGTGTAAGGAACTAACTGCTGGATTTCTTATGGAGTGGAAAGGGATTGCATGCATTGTTAACCACTCAATATGCCCATGTGGGGATTGTGGAGAGCAAAACAAAAACTCCCAGAAAATAATACTAATAATAATAATACTAATAATAATAATAATAATAATAATAATAATAAATAAATAAATAAATAAATAAATAAATAAATAAATAAACCTTTAAAGGTGGCTTCTCAAAGTGCTTTACAGGATGACAATAACAATGAATAAGAAGAATACAACAATAAATAAGAAGAATAAACAAGATAAAACACAATTACAATATATAGAGGAGACCATGGATGGTGGCACTAAGAAGAGCAGAGGGGTGAAGAATGGAACAAGTTAAGTAAAGTCTTTTCAGAAGAAGAGGGTTTTGAGTGGATTTGAAGGAGTTTAGAGAAGGTGACGCTCTGATATCCTTGGGCAGAGAGTTCCAGAGCTTGGGGGCATAGCAGGAGAAGGCCCTGTCACCCATACAATGTAGACAGGCTTGGGAGACAGTAAGGAGAGCAGAATTAGAAGATCAAAGGTTGCGAGGTGGGGAGTAGGGCGATAATATTTCAAACAGGTACTGAGGTGCCAAGCCATGCAGAGCCTTATAGGTGAGCATGAGGATTTTAAAGTCTACACAGAATTTGACCGGAAGCCAGTGCAAGGACTCCAGGATAGGATTAATGTGAACACTTGCACTAGACCTGGTCAGGATTCTGGCTGCTGAATTTTGGACATACTGCAGTTTGTTCATAGTAGATTTAGATACCCCGGCGAGTAGAGCATTATAGTAGTCAATTCGAGAGAATACAAATGTGTTGATCAGCTTTTCAGCCACAGTTAATGATAGCATAGGGCGTAGTCTAGCGATATTTCTAAGGTGAAAAAAAGATGTTTTGACAGCTGCACATGTGGGTTGAATGTTAAGCCAGAATCAAATATAACCCCAAGGTTTTTCAATTTTGATTGAAGCTCAAGTACAGAGCCATCTTCAGATAGGGTTACAGGACTGGCTTTACGAAGTTGATGGGGGGTGCCAATGAGCATGACTTCAGTCTTGTCGCAGTTAAGATGAAGGAAGTTTTGAGTCATCCAAATTTTAATGTCAGAGATAAACCTCTGGAGGTCCCGGCCAAATGGATGCCCTCCATTTTATTGAATATGGGCTCCGGCTCCAGACTCCAGCTGTAATGCTGCAACTGAGAGGAAGCTGAGCTGACCCAGAAGTAACAGTGGCTTGGGGCTACCTGTATGAATATTACTGTAGGTAAAGGAAAAGTGGAGCTGGGGCCTTGAAGGTAGCTTCAGTATCAGCGGAGAGGAATGCACCCGGGACCGAAATTGGACTCTGTGGATAGAGACAAGAAAAAGACTGAGCTAGTCTGAGGTATGACACTGGGCAGGCCCAGGGCTGAGGAGATGGCATCAGAAGCTGCAGGAGACAAGACAAATGAACCCGGGGATGAGCAGGACACTGGGGATAGAGACTCAAACAAGACAAGGATACAAGACGTACTGTAGGACAACTGCTGACTGAGCTGGTGGTAGGACACTGGGCATATCTGGGGCCGAAGAGATGGCATCAGTAGTAGCAGAAGATGAGAGAAATGAACCCGGGGCTGAAGTACGCCAGGGGTAGAGACATGAACAAGACAGGGACATGTGAAGGGGGAACAACTTAAAGGAGCTGCCCCTGAGTTAATTTCGTGGGGGACTATCTGTGTGAGTTTCCATGTTCTCTCAGAATGAGATAGCACATACCCAGTGTGAGTACTGATTGTGCTTGTTTGTGTTCGTGTTTGTTTGTTCCCTGTGATGGACTTGTGGTTAGAAAATGGATGGATTGCTGGAATTATAATGGTAAAAACTTTCCAATTTAAATACAGTGATATTGTCTTAAAATGTGTTTACTTAACACATACAAATATTTTCAAATATTTGTGTTATTATGTGTGCTATGGTAGTGTTTTCAAAAGTGTTATACAGATTTTTTACTAAATATTTAGGTAAACTGAATATATAGCACTGTAACAAAACAATTTCCTGGTACTTTTCCATATTTATATTTTATAGTTGCTTTCCATAAAATAGCACAACAATGGTCTTTAAAAGCAGGACATTGCTCATTCGAAACTTTTCAAATGTGTGCATCAAAAGACAGGTTGAAACTTTAAATGTTCTTTTAATTGCCTAGTTATTTAAAAAGGATGCAATGAGAAACTTCTTAGATAACATCTTCAGTTTAAAAATAATATTGACACAGTTATGAAGTATTATGACATGCTGGCACACATTGCCTTTCTTTAAGAAAATGTCATTGGTAATGTTCCCTTTTTAAAGTTATCAACGCCAATTTTGTGCTTTTTGAAAACAGATTTAATTTTACCCTTCACACAAAAGCACAGAAAATACTGGTATTCAAATGTTTATGCACTGTTAATCTCTTATCCAGTAATTCAGTGCCTGAAATGTCCAAACTGTGTAATGGTCAAGTTCCTTGTAAATAGTCACATGATTATCAAAAACATAAGACTCAAAACATATCTCAGGAATTAAAGCATTAAAATCACTACTTTTAATGGCACACAATGGCACAAATGGAACATAAATAGAATGTGTGTGTAGGGGGGGTTAATTGTTTGTGCAGTTTGTGAAGGGGGACAAAGTTATGGAGCTAATTCTCATGATTAACTGGATACACATTGACCCTGCATCATGAAACTAAAATTCCAGACTTTTGTTAACATATTTATTAAAATTTTCTGGTTGAGTTATCTCACTTTGTGAAATAGTTCCCTGGTGCTTATCGAATCTTTACAGCCTCAGTAATCAAAACACAATAGCCACTGGACACGCTATGAGCACACACACAACCGCAAAAAAGGGTTAATAACTTCTGTTTTAAAAGATTTTGGATTTGTTTTATAATTTGTAACTCTTTTTACTGTTAGTACAATAGTGAATATAATTACGATTCTATTGTCAATTGAGTCTTGCAGTTCGTACAGGCTGATTAGTGTGAAGAGTACTTCCATAAACAAGTAGGAGGGTCAATGACAGGGTGTCTGACTGTGAAAATGGAGGGGCTTTAGTATGTAGTGATGATGAGGTAATTGCCCGTTAATTGGGTGGCACATGGCACCGGTAGGTGATTGATTCTGCATGCAAACGTGTCTGGTTGCCATGGAGATCTGGGCATCATAATAATAATAATCGGGAATAACCGTGGAAGTGATTTTCAGTTATCCATTTCTTAATTCCAGCTGGAACTTGAGTTACTGATATTTTCTACTTATCATAAAGCCTTAAAGATGTTACACATACTGTAACAGTTTATTTGAGTTACAAACACGATAAACGTTGAAAGGTCTGTAGGGTGGTAAAGGGAATTGCAAAGGTATTGTATCAATCAATTCAATTTTGTAAATTCCAAATCTGTAGTATTTTTAAATTAAAGTGAAAGCACATAAATCTGACAAAATCACATACATGTACATTATATTGTCATTGTTATTTATGGTACAGTATATTACACTTGACCCATTGCAAAGAACCTATGTGTGCAAATGTGTTTCTTTAACTTTTTGTAATAGATCATTTATCAGGCACATTTCTGGCCACGGCTACATGATTATAGAACCTACCATGCCAAAAACCTGGTGCCACAAAATGGGAGATTTGAGAGACCCAGAAAAAGATTCCAGAGCACGACTCATTTTTCACTAGTAAACCAGACCAATTTTTATTATTTCCTTTTTTCAATGTTCCTTTGCTCATGGATGATTAACATCACGTTAATAAATAAACCTGCTTTAAATGCATGCACATTATTATTTGTAATTTATAAAACGTCTCATATGAGAGCTAGAGAGGTTGACAAAAAAAATAACTGAGATAAAGACCATAGCACTCTTGTAAAGCTTAAGAAGTCAGAAGAATTAAGATAGATGAGAACAATTTCGAAGAAAGATAAAAATATTGTCTAGGAATATATTCACTATTAAAGTGAAACAGGTCTATGTCTGGTCATTAAAAGTGAAAATAAACAAACACAAAGAAGCATGGAAAGACATTCAGAATAACAAAATGAGTGAAAGAAAAATGAATGGATCCATAAACGAGCAATATTTGCAATGTTACTGAAGGTTATAAAGGGAATGGTTCACAAACATTGAAAGAAAACGGATTTGTGATGCACTAAGAAGGTAATATTACAGATGCGAAGAAAAGGAAGTAGCGTGAACATTTCATAATTTTCACATTAAGGGGTTTTGAAAAAAGTGGTTTTCCTTCAATATTCTCCTTCAGTTTTCTTCAATGTTCTATTATCTTTTTCGTCCTTATTAATTTGAATATACTACAACTAAGGCTAATTCGAAAAATGAACAGACAAATGTTATTTGTATCATTGCTTATAGTGGTAAGTCAATAAATTAATAGAGCAAGGTACTAAAATTAACATCAGTTTCTTCAACACATAATAACGAATAATAATGTCCTGTTTTTCTTATTGGCTGGAGGATAACTGCTCAATTTAAGATACATGCATGAAAACAAGGATCTCCTTAAAACTGCATTAGGTTGAGATTTGAGTTCCTGGCCCAGTAAAGGAAGTGTAAGAGTCCCTTCAAAAAAATCTGAGGGTTCAGGCCCATGTTATTGTTAACGCAGGACATGACAGAGATATAAATAATGGCAGAATGTCACACCATGATAGAAGACATAATAATATTTCCCATAGAAGTGTGTCAATGATGATCCATGATATCTGCAGAGTGGGTACGATCCATTGTTTATTAATAGGTTTGATTAGTATCAAAGGATAGACTAGTGATCTCATAGAACATTTCAGTGAGGACCCAGCCCTGAGACCAAACAATCTGAGAATTTGAATCCATACATTAAATGTACTAGGGGCTCCTTGTCAGGGGAGCCAGTTCTGACTTCCGTGGAGTGCGTTATTAAAGACCCTATACGGACGGTAGAATCCAGAAAAGACAGCTGAGGAAGGTACAACGGGGTTAGGATGGGTAGACAGACAGGGGGCGGTGACTGTAGTGATCAGGTGCTCGGGTGAAATGCGGAAGCAACCAAGTCCAAGGAAGTCCAAAAAGGGAAGTCGGGAAGCAGTCCATAATTCAAAGGTTTGGGAGATCCATCCAAGACAAACAGTTAAAAATGGGAACTGGGTTGGAACCGGCACAGGAACAGGAACTAAAAACATAAGATAGATAGATACTTTATTGATCCCGTGAGGGAAATTGCAGTGCAACAGCAGCTTAACACAGACAACACAGCAACAGTTGTAGCGGCAATGCTTGTTAATAAGACAGAATTAAGTGTTGCGGTGCTTTCCCAAATGAGGCCTCATCTCTCTCTTCATCTCTGTGGTGCAGCCACAGAGAAGCTATTCATGCAGGCTGATTTAAAGATGTTTTCTTTTGATAAGGGACAGCTCCCAAAGGGGGATACACTTAGCTAAGCCTGGTTATCATGATCAATGGTCATCCATTGGCACCTATCTGTCTAGGGAGTGCCGGATGGACATCTGGACTGCATTCCTAAGTGTCAGGAGTAAGTGACTCATATCTCACCTTAATCAACCAATCAGGGACTGGTAGGGCCGAGTAACCCACGTGGGACTCTGATGCCCATGGAACTTTCAGCCTATCAACGAGCTGAAGTTCCTCCAGGTAAAAACAGGCAACACAGAGGGCCTGAGAGAATTCTGTGGACTTTTCTAAAGGGAATTCAAAGGAGAATTCCAGGGCAGGACGGCCCAGGAGCAGAAGGCTCCCAAGGGCAGGACATTCTCGCAGCGTGCCTCCTGACCATCCTGAGACTCAGCCCGGACAACCACGGAACGGCCAGTGTGCCTGAGTGCCAGAACTTTCCTTTGTTCTAAGAGTCGAGAGCAGAGGTTGCCAGAGAGTAACCAGAGGATCCACCCGAGGTTAGCACCAGCAGCAGACCTCGTGAACAGGTCAGAACTGTGGACACCTGAATCACTATTCAGAACTAACGCTTCATCAGGAATGAACCGGTCTTCTTCCTGACTTGCTGGGACCCACAGTCATCTTTTCTCCTGTGCGCAAACTTTGCTAGTTAAAGCCAACACTAACTAGCCGGTCAGTGAGCATCAGCAGTGCACCGTCGCAAGCCGCACAGCACAGCCTGGCACGGAGCCAGAGAGCCCGCAGGAGATCTGAATCCCCAAAGATTGGATGAGTATTCAACTTCACTGCATTACTGCTGAAGAATTCAATTGTTATCCCAACCAGTCAATTTATTTCCAGAGTTATGTACTTGTTTTGAGTATCTAATGTAGAAGTTATAACCAAGTTCATTTACGAAACGGTCTAAATGAATGATATACTGAACGTATGTCCTCTTGATATATGCAACTCTTTGTAACTGACTGAATATATACCTTTTGTATTCTGATAACCCTCTCGATAAGATCTGTTAGGTTTACATGCATATTCTATGTATTAATAAATGTATCCTCGTGTATTAGTACCTGTGTGTGCGTTGTTAGAGTTATATTGCATGGTTGGATTCTAAGGCCATCAAAATAATCATTTTGTGATTTACTGCTACAATTAAGAATTGTCCCAGTAAATGCCCAAACCCTACAGAACTGGTGCCTTCAGAGAGCACACTACACAGTGTAACGAACGATACAATAATAATAATACAATACATGCAATACAATCAATACAGTGAGGAGTGCACTAAGAAGTGTTACTCACAGTCCAGAACACACAAAGAACAAACCAGAACAGAACAGTACACAAAAAAGTCCTATTGCACAATATAAATATAAATATAAATGTATTGCACAGGTCCCCGGCACATATTGCCCAAAAACGGTTGTAAACGGGAAAAAGAAAAAGAACATATATATCAGTTTACTGTTCAGTCCAGAAACAGGTCACGGTCAATGTTGCCTCTGCCCAGACGCAAGGTGGATGCATTGTACTGTCTTATGGCAGAAGGCAAGAATGACCTCCTGTAGCGCTCCCTGTCGCACTGTGAATGGATCAGTCTATTGCTGAACGTGCTTTTCATTATGGGACCAGGCGCTCTGATTCCTGGACCCAGGTGGTCAGGACGCCGGGAAAAAGACCTGCCCTCGGGCTACCCGGAAAATAGGCAAAGCTTGTGGTGTCCATCTTCCAATACTGAGCCAGGAATTACAGAGACGCTAGGATTTTAACCAAAAACCAAACAAGATGCACCAGGAAATAATAGACACTAATCATAACAGAAAGGGGAAGGTGGAACGTAACACTCCTGGTGACTAACGAGTTCAGTGCTTTATCACCATTAGGCAAGACGATGACAATCCTTTTTGAGATTCAAAAGAAGAGCTTACTATACACAATCACAAACACACAAATGCATTTAGAGTATTATACTTCATGAAATATTTGAACACCATCAAAGGAAGATTTTGTCCCTTTCTGTTGACAACTCCTGTGTTGCAATCAGCTAAATAATTCAGAACACAATCCAGATTTGGCCCTGAGTGATTATTATCTAGTTTGAAATGTGAAGATTATGAAGGATATGGACATATGGTGTTAATTTAACTAAAGCTTAGGAGGAAGTCAAATTCTAATACCATATTTCAACTTCCCTAAATATATATGCACCCTGGCTTCATACTGCACTCTGTCTTTTCTAGCACATAGTGCTTTATTTCATCGCAGATGGATTTTTGACTCGGTGTTGCTAGAATCTTACCTTTATTTTGTTCATCTCCTATAAGTCAGGACTGGAGTCACTTTCTCACTTCTTCATTCTCAAACTCTCCATCAAAACCAAGCAGCTTTGCTCCTGCTATGCCATCTGTGCTTTTCTTTAAGTTCTCCCAATTCCTGATATCAACAACCCTTCCAGCCACTCCGGATCATCATGGTGTCCTGCCCACCACCAACATCCAATTTCAAGCTATCTGCTCCTGCCAGTGCTGCTTGCTACTAGTGTAGCCACTTGTTCACTGACTCACCTTCTGTCACTTCCATCATACTGCACGTGCTTCTTATTAGTTTCATTCACCATCAGTGTTCCCTTGAAGCACTGCATATCCAAATCTACTCACTCAAAAAAGCTCAAACCTACTTCACAGTGTTTCGTATTCACTTTATTTTCCATGACTGTTCTTCAGAAAAACCCCCAGTGTTCAGTGTCTCAGTTTCCTTGAAATTGCAGCTGAACCAACTCGCTTTTTATCTCAGTCTTCAAAATCCGTTGCATGTTTTGAGGATTATTTTGGGTGGATGTGACATTACTGATCTCTGTCCAGCGCTGTCACTTAGTCACCCCTGTGAATTAATGCCAAAGTATTAAGTATTAAGTGAAGCTATATAATCCTGCAGCTCACACCTGGCAGCCTACTAAGCAGGTGTGAGCCTGGCAAGTACCTGGATGGGAGATCTCCTGGGAAACCTGAGGTTGTCTCTGGAAGAAGTGTTAGTGGGACCTGTAGGGAGTGCTCACCCTGTGGTCTGAGTGAGTATTAATGCTCCAGTACCGTGATGGGGACACTATACTGCAAAAAAGGAGCTGTCCTTCAGACAAAACAGTAAAACTGTGGTCCTGACTCTCTGTGGTCATTATAAATCCCAGAGCAGGGGTGTTACCACAGTGTCCTGTTCAGATCTCCCCCTGGCCTTGATTGAGCTCCTGAAATTGTCTTTAACAGATGTTCAGGAGGAGGTCAAATTCTAAAGTCGCGATTCTACTCCCCTACATGTTCATACAGTATAAATATTCTCTGGCCGCCGATAACCCTGCATGCATCTTTTCTAACACCTCTTCTTAAATATTAAACTTCTATATTGCAACATTTTCTCACTGATTCTTCCTTCACAAATGAAGAGGATGCCACCATCACTCTCATTTCCTCCGCCAGGTGAGTTAACGCTAAAGAATTAAGAGAGCTGTTACTTGATATTGACTTGTTTGGTCATTAGTAGAATTTATAGTTTCTATTTTAGTTTGTATTTCATGTCTGTAGCCTCTGTTCAAAAGGGACGATAGATATTCTTAGGTCATATATGAAAAATATGAAAGAATAATTCCAATACCTGTTATAGAATAAGAAAATTCTATTGCCATAAGTATGTTAATTTCGTATTTCTTTGTTTGTTTGTCCTCTGTTTTTTTAGTAATGTACAGTCACATTTGGCAAGCTATATCTTACAAAAACATCTGACTTTCATGATATTTCATGTTTGATAGCAACAACATTTACCAAATATTATTATAATGATTCAGTACAGTATATAAAAAAGTATTTTTGTAATGTTGAAAGATATATTTTTGTGCAAAAGTAAATCTTTTTAACAAGGTATTAAACTGGTAAACATAGCTGACTGAACAATTCTAAGGGAAATTAGATTGTTTACCCCAATTGTTTGCTTGTAATCTGTCATCTGTCTATGTTTTGATGCCTGGTAACTTTTTTGAATTTGCTTTTTTTATCATGTTGTCACTGTTTCAGCTATAGATTTTGATATACTGTTTCAGGTTCACACCTGACCTAGCCCAAGAAAAATAAAATGAAATAGCTGAATAGTAAAAAAGAGAAAAAACTCAATAGTCGCGATAACAACATAATAAGAACTGACACTAGGTCATCTCAGCTCTCAGTTGCACATGAAGCTTGACCAGAATTCTTCTCACATTATGTTGATGCTGGCCCAAAGATCTGTAATGCACTGTTACATGTGGTGCAGAGGAGTTACAACATAAGTCACCAGGGAGCTAATATTCCTAACATTGTAGAATTACTCATTTTTGAGACAAATAAAGCTGAATAAACACACACATATTTATTATTTTATTTATTTCAATGATCTATATTATACAAGAAAAAATGTGCATGACATTTCTTCAACAAGCATTCACATCATGTTATGAATTAAATAGGAGGATGTTCCATGTATACAGGTCAATACTGTAGCACATACTGTAGTTTATAAAATAAAAACTAATAAACTAGTACAATAAAATTAGTGGAATATAATAATTTAGGTACAGAAAGAAATGTCTCTAGAAAACAGTTGCACCTTACATTTAGTGCTTTCTTGCACTGTTCTGCCAACTGAACAAACTAGTTAACCACGAAATTTGCTTTAATAAACACCTTTTGGATAACACTGAATAAAGCATCATTTCAGTCACTGACAAATGCATTTCTCTGCTAGGTCCAATATCTTGTATCCACTAATAGGTATTTAACACATAATCATATCCCTTTGATTACTTACTCATTTTATTTGATAAATTAAAAAAATCAAAATAATATATTTCCGTATGAAAGTTTAAATTAATGCTTTTGTCATTCCAGCCATTATTAGATTTGAACTCTAGAATTTGATGGTGACAACATATTTCCTAGACTTCGTTCTGTTCAATCTGAAAAATCTGCGCTGGGGTAATCTAAATCTAATTTGTGGTTTGCGGTGCACCAAAATTGTAATGTAATCAGTCTGAAACATCTAGTTTTTTTTAACATCCTTAGAGAATATGAATATTGTTTCAAGGTATACAGATACACTACAGTGGAAAATGTTTGAAATATAACAAATCTATGTACAATAGTAAACAATGTGAAAAACATCTGTTTACAATATGAAATAATTGTCCTCCTGTTTTAGGATTTACAATATTTAATTTAATATAGTTTCCCTGTTTTATTGCCAAAGTATTGTCATGCTACAGCAGTAGCTTTCCTCTTTTTTCACTGGTTAAAAGTTCCAAAGTCATGAATGAAAAATATTGTATGCTTTACCGTACTAAAGAAATGTAATTATTTAACAGTGGTGTTGCCTTTTCTACAGAATGTAGAAAACTCCAGGTACTCCTGTGTTTGATTTCAGACTATGGCACCTGTGGAGTTTGTATCTGTACTGGACTTTTCACTGCTTTTCATCCTACCTGTAGTTCCCCAAGACATTGTGCTTAGATTGATTGGATACTTTAATAAACCATACATCCAATCTACCGTCCAATCCCCTTGAAGAAATTTGGTGATTACCTGACTTTAACTTTAACTAAGATTTGTCTATGTAAATAAAACTTTAACTTGTTTTATTTACATAGACAAATCAAGGATAGAAAAATAGATATGAAAGCTGAAATACATTTAAACAAATTTCAGTTTCTATTTTTGTTTTTTACTTTTTAAATCCATCTTCATTGTGTGCATTTAAATTCATCTTCATTGTGTTCATTAAAAACTTGTTTAGTTTACCCTGTACCATCAAACAGACATTGTACTTGGTTGTGGAAAATCATTGTAACGATAATTGTTGAAAGTTGTTATCTAATATTATTTCATGCTTATTTATTAATCATTATATTTGTCATATTCATGAGAACCAGAGAATGTCTTGGAATAGTTTACTGTTTTTTTTATCATCAAGACATATTAAAAACAAGATTTTCTTGAAACTCAAACTTACTGTTGGCTGCAACACTTTGTGTAAGCTGCATTTTTCTGTGCAATAATATTTTATGAACCATATGTCCATGTGAAATTCATGTAACCAAAAGTCTAAGACTATTATTATTAGTAGTAATAATAATAATAATTATTATTATAATAATATATTATAATAATTATAATAATTATATTATTATTATTATTATTATTATTATTATTATTATTATTATTATTATTATTATTATTATGCAAACCTTTTAGGTGAAAAAGGTACCATGGACCTCCATTCGCTGAAATTAAATATGGGAATATCTCCACTACTTAGCTTATATATTTGTTTTACATCTAAAAAATCTATTTTACTCCTTATGATCATGTGTATTATTGTGTCTCAGCACGAAATTATAGAAATTGAGGACAAAACAGCAGCGAGACATACCTACAATATTCAGATTCTGGTACAGCCTTATACAGAATTGATGTTTTATATAATAAAATAAAGACTTCTCTGCAATAAATGTCTGTAAAACACCCCTAATAATATTGCAAAAATGAGACAGACACCAAAAACAAGTCTTACGTTTTCAACAAACTTATTAAAGGCGTTTGCAGTCCATACAAATACTGTATGTTACAATTTAATCCCTGCACAGAGATCACCATAACCTACATTACACATTACATGAACATCTAAAAGCATTTTTACAGCATTATCTGCAAAGACTGCTTTGCATGAACTCCACATATTTTCCAGTTGTTCAGAACCTCAGACGTAATAACCATATTGTTAATGGTATGTAATCGGCACTATGGCATTAATGTTGCTCAGAAACAAAATTAAAATTATCTTCAAACTAGGCACTGAATAATCGCTACAATTCTTTAAACAAATCTGCAGAAACATTCATTTGTACAAACCTTGACATTTATTTTGGTTCTTTCTTCTCAAACTACTGGTCATAAATACTGTATCATTCATTAGATTTTGTATGATGTACTTTACTGCTGTGGCCTTCTTTCAGTTCAAAATATGGGACTATGAACAATGGGAAACAAAAGATTGTGGAATTATCTCCAGGCCCTGTCACATCTTGCAAATTCTATCTTTAACTTTTAATTCACTGTTTTACTTTATATATACCTGTCTCTTTTATTTTTTTTTGCACCGAGGCTTAAGATGATGCAACACAAAAGGTGCTATGTAAAAAAATGTTAAACATTGATCATTTTTATAGCTGCAAGCAGTGATCATTCATGGTTAATCTGACCTATACTTTTTATAACATAGTTTTGAATTTGACCTATAAGAAGGTCAAGTTTGCAATTCATGAATTTTTACAATAGGGTGCTTAGCTTTTTCTATGTATATTTCAATGTAACTATGAGCATGACGATGCAGATGTGAGAAGGCTGTGGCCAGACGTTTGTTCTTGTTACAACCTTACAAACTTGAAACCTGTGCCTGATCAAACCTGGGACTGGATATCTTCAAGGAAATACCGATTGTTGCTGCAAGTGTTGTTGGTAGATCCGTATGTGGTCCTACAGTATTTCTTAAGGCTGGATTTTTCAAACCAATGTCCCAGTATGGTGAGTGGGAACACTATGTTGTAGAAGGTGCTATCCTTCACATAAGATCCTGATTACTTTATTTAAAATTCCATGTCTTCATTCAGAAGAGTAGAGATATTAACACAGACACCCTGGCTAAAGTCAATTTGGCCCACCTAAAGTTCTCCTTTAGTTGAATTGGTTAATAAAGTTTTCAGAGCTCTGCCTGACCTGTTGTAAAGTGTGGTTGCAAGCCCATAATGACCAGCAACACCACATTGGTCCTGCACCTCAGAGGAGGATCAAATGGGTCCCTTTCTAAATGTAAAGCACTTTGATCTTTGAAGTGTTACTTACTGTAAGTGTACAAAACCAAGATATAAAAAGATTTTGAATGTGAATCTTGAGAAAGCTCAGAAGTCTCAAAGGCATTTTTAGTTGGAGCACATAAGGATTCAAATTCGGGTTATATAGTAACCATGACTCTATTTATATGTCCTGTGGAGTTAAAGTTTATTTTTCATTTGACCAGAAGGACAGACAAATCAGTTGTGGATTTTAATTCCCATAAACTACTATTTCACTGGATTATTAATCAGTCTACAACATTCTGTTGCAGATACAGTATATGATGTTATAAATAAAAGATATGCATATTAAGCACACCTAAAGCTCGTTTGACTTTAAGAGAACATGTTTTAATGCAGTGGATTTTTGGCTTAGAGTCCAGTGAGAGAGAGAGGGTTTTGCATCTGGCAGAGAATAAGCTGCAGCACTGTTTGATCCTTTCTCTCTATAAAAAGTTCTAAACATGGGAGAAGGTGTCTAATCGACTAGTCATAACAACGTAAAGGTTAAAATCTATTCAGAAAAAACAGATTCAGTTGCTTCGCCTGCCACTCTTTCTCTTAAGGTCGAGAGTGTATCTGGTCACTCTTCGCTGTGATTTTAAAATGTATAACGTATACAGTAACTATATACATTATCAGTTTTATCCTATACATTTATTTTATATATTTATACATTTATAGGATTATAATATAAACTTTTTCTTAAGTAGCCTCTTCTGGCTCATCATTTCTTGTTTTGTATTTTTAGTTTATATTTTTACTATTTTACATTAAACATCATTTTACAGGTGTTTGTCCAGTCTAAAACTTTATTTATTTGTTTAATTCATTTGCTGCTTCTACAGTGTTTGCTAATCTTCCTTATTAACTATTTAATTAGTTTAATCCAAAGAATAACTATGAAGTCTTAAAGAGAACAACAATTTTCATATTTCTTCACATTTTGTTGAGAAAGTTGTCAAAAATCCACTTAGAGGGACTATGTGGCTTACTTGTAACAGCATAACTTTCATTCTGACACAACTTTCCCCTTACAATTTGCAAACTTTTATGATTTTTCTTTGTACAGGGAGTAGGATTTTAGAGGAATTCGAAAACTTAGTAGTTCAGTCAAATGCTAATCAAGGCAATGTGGCAACAAAGTTTATTAGGATAACGTATTTTAAAGTTTGTTTGGCTTAACTCATCTGGTTGAGGAAATAGCAACCTGACCGGCTAACTGGAGAAATAATGAAATATAAGCCCAGGAATGACTGCATAGGTGAAGATGGAACTTCTGTTTAAAAACTCCAGTATTGGCGGAAGATAAAAATAATCAATAAAAAGCAAAAAATGTGTTGATTGTCACCCTAACAACAGCAACATATGTTGCTTGGATATACAGTACTTTTCTTGAACACTGATACTGGTAAGTCATCTACAATGCTAAACACTCCTTTAGGTACAGTGTGCTTTGTACAGATGCAGCCATTCAAAGTGCGCGGTACAGACATGTACCGGAGGTAATTGGCTATGGCGTCGCACATCGTGACGCAAGATGACGCGGGGTACCGCGGTACGTGATTGGTTGACCGACAGGGGCACTCGTGGTCCGTTGGTCTGTCGTAGAAAGATTTACAGTAAACGTCTTTACTGTGCCCATTGTAGTATTGAATATTCATATGGAATTTTACCACTGAAGGGAAATCTTAGTAGCTGAGCATAAAAAGAATAGGAGCATACTGCAACGCGTGTGAAGGCCATAAACGATATTAATTTTGGAACATAAACATACAGTATATGGCTGGTCTCGGTACTTTAAAGAAAACATACACACCAGTATTCCATTTCTCCCTAAACATTTTAAGCATCAAAGTCCGGTGAATGGAAAAGGGGCACTTTAATGTTCTGTATGGCTAATACTAAAGCCAATACTTCAATACTTTAATATTCTTTTCTGTATGTTTAACAATAGTGGGTACTGGCCTAATTCATCCCTGCTCCCGTTGTTAGATGTTAATGTGTTGTTAAATGTGAATTTGTACCTTTTTCCCTGAGGTCTGGCTTTTTTTCTGGAAAACCATAACTCTGGTCTTGTCCAGATTGACTGTCGGTGCCCAGGTCTGACAGTGCTGCTTCAGCAGTGCCAGGTTCTGGCGCAGCCTCTGTTCTGTGGGCGACAGCGGGACCAGGTCGTCTGCAAAGAGCAGGAACTCGATTTCCATAATTAATGCAGATCAGTAAACCAAGGGACAAAACAACTATTGTGCCCGGGTCCTCAATGGGCTTTGACGTGGGCTTAATGCGTTGGTTTAACAGTCCGGGTGTGGCAAGCCTCTAATGTCTCCAGACTTCGGCAAAAGGCACCCGCCTTTCATTGGAAGACAATGAACATTCTAGCCGTACATGTGAATATAGCATAAATACACCAAGGGATTGGGTGAGCTCCCATCACAAAAAAAACTGCGAACCTGCACTACAGCGACCACAGTACAGTATGGAGACCAAGACCTTTTACGGGAAGAGACGGGGTGCTTCTGCCGCCCCAGCTTCCAAAGAGCGAAGGGTAAGCAAATACAGCAGACTTCATCTGAAATACGCGATTACAGCGCATATTACAAGGTATTATTGCCGTTTTGAATTTTAAATTCAATTATAATTATTTCTTCATAGCCTGTTCTTCAAGAAAACACCACACGGGCGAAACAATCTTCGAAATCTACCACCAGGACAGTAAAAAAGAAAGCGGTAAGACAGAAAAAAAGAAAAGTTTATTTTGACGTCTGTTCCGTGACTGATGAATACTACTGTGTGACTTTATTTCTTACACGAATTATGTTATTTTGCCACAGGCCGTGGGTCTCTGCTCTCGGCCACTGGTCAGGGTGCCAACCTGTAGAAGCAGCACCTGTGTGGAGACTTTTCGGCAGCAGCTGGAGCAGTACGACGCATTACTGGGGAGGATTGGGTCCAATTTCGATGGGTCCAGAGGCAAAAGTGCCTTGCCTTGCAATCTCCGGGAAACCATAAGTAGCATGGTGAATCGGAGATTCTCAACCCTTATTCGTGCTACTGGAAAATAATTCGTGATCGGATCAACAGAATGCTTCGTAGAAGGAGGCGCTCTTTTCCTCTAGTCTAACAGTCTGTCCACAAACAAAATATTCCTGTTAGACAAGAGGAATTGAAAAAAAACAATTACTTTTGTCAATGGAAACCGGGGTGTGTGTCTCTCTCTGCTGGATGTCCCTCTCACTCTGCTGAATGAATAAAAGCATTTTATTAAAAACGCGTTTGCGTTTGTCTGGTATTTACTTTGGTCCCTTTTAACTGTTTTTCCATCTACTGTATTGCTTTGAGATGCCACTTTTAAAGGTGATATGTAAAAAAGTTTTTTATTATTGTTATAGAGAAACATGATCAGATTTTCCCTGGTTCAGAAAAAAAGATCTAAAGTGCTACACCTAACTTTCTTAATTCGATGTATTTAAAGCAGAGAACTACTGTAGGTGTAACATAACATTCAGAAATACAATCGAGAATAGTTTTGTGGTGTTTGTTTAGATGAAACGTTCCTAAAACGTATAACGTAACAAAATTAAAGATGATTTAAATCTGTAATCTTTCCACTTGTACTGTATGTCATCGGAAAGTTTCTGTTTTGTGTAAGGATGGTATCAAAAAGTAATCTTAAGTGGTGAGAAAGCTGTGCTCAATGTATTTAAGGGACTTAAAAGTAAAAGGAGATGCTCCATATTGCTTGACTAATTTTAAAAACTAAGTTATAAATGCAGACGCGCCAGGTGTAAATATCAAAATATACATTCGTCCCGGGCAGAGGCCGAAGAGCGCCCGGCTGGGGTGCGTGGGGAAGAGCAGGACAGGAGTGAAAGACGGGGTTTAGGAAAGCGTACAGTCTGGGCAGGTATAGATTACACTTTTCTAAAACGTATTTGAAAAATAAAAACGATTACAATCTAATCCTTCCACGTTTGATCCCAAAATCCCAAGAAAAATAAATCTAAACGGGTAGAAAGCTATGCTGAAAGTTTATTAAGATACTTGGAAGACAAAGATACTGTATCAATTTATGTTGCATTAGCCTGATTATGATTAAAAAAACACATATAATTAAACACGCGTTTGCGATTTAAATCAAAACACGATTTAAATCAATATAAATGTTTATATTGTAACGCATACTGTCCAGCCTCCATTTCTCTATAAAAATTTACTCTATTACACTCACAAACAATAGAAGCAGGAAGCAGAAGCAGGGACTGTTGTCAGAAGGGAAGAAGGTGACTATTCATTGTTATCAAAAATGACTTAGAATCGATCATGTTGTGATATTTTGAAATATAAAAGTCAATTGATTGTCCATTATATTGCTATTCTATTTTTTCGAAGAAATGTTTGTTAAAAGAAAAGTCCAGCACCAGCTGGATTTGAACACACAACCCATGAGTTGGTAATCGGGAACGTAGACCAGTGGGCTACAAGGGAAGTCGCATGAAGAGAGAGGCGAAACAGCCCTACACAGCCCTGTCGCAGTACACGAATATAATCATATCGTTATTAAATTCTTTAGATACGCGATTCCATATTATATTAGCAGAAAAGCTTAAAACTACCACTTTTTCCCACGCTATTTCACATGTTAGTTAAATACTTCGATGCTTAAAATCGTTAGGGAGAAATGGAATACCGGTGTGTATTTTTCCTTTAAAGTACCGATTCCTGGAATCTGACTGGCTGACACCCTACTGAAGTGGTTCCATAAAATCTGGTATACGGAAAAGAAAGCGTTGATAAAAAAGCCTGGATTCTCATGTATCTCATACAAGTATCTTTTAATACAGTCTTTGCTGTGCTCTTGAGGATCCTTGTGATATTTTGAGCTCTAGTTGAATGATAAGTGTCGCATTTTAAATCATTTTCGTAGTTAGAAATTATGAAACGCCCTGTTAAAAGCAAGGGAGTTTTTATGCCCGTTGAAGTAAAACAAAATGCCTGACAAAGTATGGCTTGGACAGATTCCAAGTGCTTGTACAAATGTGCTAAAGAAATTATACTTTGAGTATACAGCTTGTCCAAAGTCATTCATTATTAATACTATTGGTAATATCTTCGGTAAAGGCTTTGATACATAAATATTTCTGATAAAGGTAGGTTGTGTACTTTTGTCCAACTGAGCAATCTTGCTTTCATAAAATATACCAACATTTTAATGACTGATGATTAACATGCTGTAATACACAGTTCAAAATTAAAAACTCAAATGCTGTACATGAGAGGTTAAGCTCCCCCTGGCGGTTTTACAAGGTGACACCGGATACTTTCCGGCATGACGTCAAATGACGCGATTAACTGCGTGATACTGCGAGATAACGCGACACGCCCACCGGGGTATGCCGCGAAATACCCCACCCATTTTGAATGGCTGCATCTGTATGTTTTTTCTGATTAACGTGCCATTATGCTATTGCTCTTTGATTTACTTACAGGTGTGTTAAAAATGAAAATTAAATTCAAATCTATTACAGTAAGTACTACCCAGCACTGTGCACTGTTGAAATACTTGAGGTAGTGCATAAAAGTTCAATTCAAATTGTACAAAACATTGCATTATGTGTTTGGATCCAACAAAAACATTCACAATGAGTTCTTGAAAGAGAGGATATCTTAAATGTTCTGTTAGTGCTATGTTGGCCATATTTAGTAAAATATGCAAAAAGAAACACAAGGATCTGCATCCTAAAGGTCCTTGTGTTTCATCCAAATTCATGTCTTCTGTATCGCAGAGAAAATATGTCTCACGACAGGTTGATGAATCAATACAAATTGTTGTATACGGTGCATTGTAAAAACATTGAGATTTTATATCATAATCATTTTTTTAAATTACTTTATTATACAAAATTTAACTGCACAAAAAATCGGTTTAGGGTAGGTAAGATCTTTCATTTTCCCCATGGCTTACCAAAACTTTCATTAAAAGTGAGGCTTTAAAACATGTGGCTAACTTGCTCATTCAATATTAAGTATTCATGAGAACTGTCAATGAATTTAATTAATGTTTTTAAACACCTAAAATAAATAAATCTATTCTTACATCTTCATTTCCACACATTACCTAACAGAATTGATGGCTCATCCCAATTTAACTACAAATAATAAAAAACAGCATCAAAATCCTTTTATGACTATGCATTTCAGACAAAAGCAGTCTAACATAGGGTAAACCAATTTAAGAACAATTAGTTGAAAACGATTAAAAACACTGCTATGTGCAGGTGAATATTACCGATTTGTGTGTGAGCTATGATATTAGCTGATTATGACTGTTATAAATGATGTTAATCATGACAGTTTTAGGGTAGATCTTTTGTAGAAAATGACATACTTTTCATGTAATATTTTCTTTTTGAAGCACTGATCTCAACATTCTCAACAATTTAAGCCATAACTCTTAATACTCGATTGATAAAATAAACACAATGATCCAGAAAGGCACCATAAATAGAGGAATTCAGTTATTTCTACCATTTCTGACACAGTTAAGACTCAAATGATGCTCATTCATTCTAAATTAAAATCAGCTATTACAGAAATATTTAAAGCAGATTGGTAAAGATGGAGCTCACAGGAAAAGAATCACTTAGTTAATATTGTAAGAATCATAGATCCTATAGGGGGGTGCTGTGATGAATTGGGATTAGTCCCCAAACATTTTACATAAAAATACTTAAAACTGAGATATTACCTGAGGTGTGGATTAGTGTTTTTAAATTTCACGCATGTCTGCTTGTGATTTCTTTTTCGGGTAGACTCCTGAACTAATGTAGTGGGATCACATTCTTAAAATTTCATTCCATACCTGAAGTATTCAACATGTCTGGTGCAGCATTTATGCATTTTTTGCTAGAATTACAGGGACTGTTCAGCATTTTCATTGCTCTGAGAAAAAAAATCTGAATGTTGCGGTAGTACTACGGCCTCACTCTGAGGAACATTGTGATTGGGGGGAATAAGAGATTTAAACTCCTTAACTGCAGTCAGTCAAGGAAGGCAAGGGAGGAGAACAGTAGTACTGTACTTGAATTTATTGTAAATTCAATGTAGACCTAAGGGCTGAACCCTAAAGGCAGTGAATGGTGGATCATGGATTGTGAATTACCTTTGTGGCATCCTTGAAAACATTTTTGAGGCCATTTTTTTTTTAGAACAAAAGAGTATACCCAAAGACATTTTTTTCACTGACTATTTTTTCACCCAACTTTTTCCTTTTTCTTTTGGTAAAATTCAATTTTTCTATTACTTTCTGTTATTTTCTATTATAGGTCACTGAGGCTTAGTGGGTAAGATTGTAGACTCAAGACTAACAAATTGTGGGTTCAAGTCTTTGCTACAATTATCTTGTACCCTTGAGTGAGGTACTTTACCCAGTGTAGCCCAATCCACACAGATGTATATGGGGTGATCACATGCTCTCTATTTTACTAAATGCTATTAAATCCTGGCTAGGTTTTGAATTGATAAGCCACTGTGAATCTGGTATAAACTTCACATTTTTACAATTGAGTCTGAAGACTTTAAAAGGACTTTTAATATTTATTGTTAGTGTAGCAGAGTCAATCTGATCTTCTAAGAGATCTTTACAGGAGATCTGTAAGTAGTTTAGAGTTAAATAATGTCGAAAGCTTGTGTAGACAGATCAGTAAAACAAGGAGTGGGCCCTGTGGAGATTCCAACAGACAAAGCAGTCCAAATGACAACAATAAAACACAATCTTCAACTGAAGTCTGAATCAGGCCAAAGTCCACAGTCAGGAAAGTAATCCAGGAAGATGACAATAAATCATAATCAACAACTAAAGTCTTGAAACAGGCCAAAGTCCAAACCAGGTAAGCTCGCCAAGGAGGAAAAACAAGGAAATTTCAAGAATATTTAAGTTAAACAATAAATGAGAACAAAAACAAGGAACAAGCTAACTAGAAAGGAAATCAGGACAAGGATGTAAATACTTAGAACATGAAAAATTCAAGAAGTCAGGATCTGGAGTTCAACACCTAGGTAAACAATAATGAACATGGCATTGTCAGAGAGTAGGGTTTAAATGCTCAATCTATGAATTGGCTTCATTACTCTGCTCTCCTCCCCACTGATAGCTAATGTGTGGTGAGCGTTCTGGTGCACTATGGCTGCCGTCGCATCATCCAGGTGAATGCTGCACATTGGTGGTGGTGGAGGGGAGTCCCCATTAGCTGTAAAGCGCTTTGAGTGGAGTGTCCAGAAAAGCACTATATAAGTGTAAGCAATTATTATTATTATTATTAAATAGGCCTAAGGAGGGGAGTTGTGGTGACTCAGGTTCAATAGGCAACAGGGGATTGGCTACAGACATCTGCTTGGTCTGTGCCTCTGCTGCGCAGCTGGAATAAACAAGTAGAGCTTGGGGTGCCCTCTGGTTGTGAGATGGAGGGACCTTAACAAGTGTGCTCATTGCAGAACAGGGGTAGAACCACTGTAGGTTTCTCTGTGGGGGGTGGGCAGAATTTCAATATTAATATAAATTAGATGCAGTTAACTTTAGGGTGGGTGAGATTTTGTATTGGCATAATTAGTAATGTCTTGGTTGATAAATTAAAAAGGGGTAACTTTGCAAATTCTTCCTATAGTAGTGGGTGGAGCGGTGGCTCTGTGGCTAAGGATCTGTGCCAGTGACTGGAAGGTTGCTGGTTCAAATCCTGCGGCCAGCAGAGGAGTCCTACTCCGTTGGGCCCCTGAGCAAGGCCCTTAACCCCGACTGCTCCAGGGGCGTTGTACAATGGCAGACCCTGCACTCTGACCCCAAGCTTCTCTCCCTGTCTGTGTTCCATGGAGAGAAGCTGGGGTATG
The DNA here is from genome assembly GCF_059453375.1 of Lepisosteus platostomus. NCBI lineage: Eukaryota > Metazoa > Chordata > Actinopteri > Semionotiformes > Lepisosteidae > Lepisosteus > Lepisosteus platostomus. Next base: position 32,110,670 of record NC_142622.1, on the reverse strand, counting down.
CGAAAAGACAAATTCCTAATGCAAGAAATTGTATAGGGCTAATAAAGAAACATTATTATTTGTAGTAGTATTAATTGTAACTGTCACCAAACCAGACCATTAAATTAGTCAGTCCCACATTGATCACCTATTTTCGCACATGGAGTATATTCTCGGGGTAAGATCACTGTCTCTTTTGTGTACTGTTCTCTTAATTGTACATGCCAGTTATGATGACATTTGGTTGTTTGAAATGGAAAATTGTAAATGGGGTAGGGTGTTGGAATGTTGAGACACAGATATTTTTAGTTGTCTAGCCTCAGATTATGCCACTCAAGTTTGCCACTATTGCTTTAGGTTGGGCTGTGACAGAAGGGTCACAGCAATTGCCTTCTAATGTGTGTACCCTTCTTAAATTGTAGGTACAGTATGTTTTCTTTTTGGTATGTATTTTTTTTTGTACACGACAGTACACGACAAGGCTGAGGCACAGATTAATTGTACCTTGTTATATTTATTATTTGTTTAATTTGTATGTATATATTCTTTTAAAAAGTTAAATGTGTATACAGTATGTATATTTTCCCACATGGAGCTGTATGGACAAGGCCTATTATTTCACTTAGTATTAAGTGATATTAAGTATTTTAAAAATCTCACTGCGCCTGGACCAAACAGCCTGTTGCCTATCACAGGAATGTTGCAAAAGAGGCTCTCTCTCGGTGGTCTCAGCCACAGGATGACCTAGTGGTCTTTGCATGTGAGCAAGTGAAGGAAATGAACTTATCTTTTGGATAAGAATCTTTCCTGGGACAGTCTAGATCCATTATCAATACTCCCTTAAGATGGATGTCCACTGCTGGTGCCTGGATGTCTGGCATAGGAACATAGGCACATCTGGAGATAATCCCAAAAGACACAGGGCATGGTCAATCATCCAACAAGATGACCAACCAATCAGGGACCTGCAGGATGTGGGAACTCCTGCAGGTCTTTATGACCACTCCACCTATTAGCTTCTGTACCAATCACCAACTGTATTTTTCCCAGTTAAAAAGTAGTGCATCACTTCTAACTCCGTTGCCCTCCTCTCTCCACTGAACCAACTTGGCTAACCACAGAACCATGTGCCTGCTACACTTTTTGTCTGAACTTTGGAACTTAAACTTTTTCCTTAAGTGCCGAGGGGGGTGATCCTTTAAATAATGACCGAATTCTGCCTGAGGTCTAACCTGCAGCAGGACCTTGAGACCAGCTAGCTACCACCATGCATCCTCTTGATCACCAGAGCAATATGGTTGTCAACACATCTGAACAGAGCATTATTCAGCAGTAGCTGCTATGCTGGAAGCAAACTGAGTTTTGAGTGACTTGCCCCGACTGAGCAGTTACCACCCTGTGCACACTCTTTGTCCCAGTTCAACTCGATGCTAACCGAATAATCCATTTGAGGGAATCGACTGGGAGTGCAATTCTACAGCAGGATTGTTCTCTTTTCTCACCCCAGTACCTTAAACTTCTTGAGGACTGGAGTGGTACCAAGCCAGCAGACCATGGATTGGACCGTGCTGCAACAGACCCAGTCAGCTGTTCCCCCATCCCCCTGCTTGGGAGCTACAAATCCATGGTGGTGGATAAATATAATTCAATATTCACCCTTTCAAGAATAAAATTGTTACTGTATATTAACTAGTTAATATACATTTAATTAATTTAAGTAGCCATAGTTACCTAAGAGTGACTGAATGTTAAACATTTTTGTAAGATGATAGTGTAACCAACAGTGTAAAAACTGTAATATCCCTGTTTTCATGTATCTTTTCTGTATCAACTTGATATTTTGAATAATTTATGTACACATTTATTCCTATGTATCAATAAATGTATTAAGTGTGTTGTAAACCCTTGTGAAAGCTCCTTGTTGTTCTGCCATTTGTTTCCAAAGAGCCAAAGTAAACTCATGACATTTACACTAGTACATTCGCAAAACCCCTACAGAGCACTGGTTGGTTGTGTCAGGTTGGGTTGTGTACTATTTTTCTAGGGGTGTTCTACAATAAAGAGGAGTGAAAATGCAGCTGAGCCGCATCGCTTTCTTCTACATCATACGAACCAACAAAACGCAGAGGTAGGGCTGCATTTGTAGGTGCATTTTTGGCACGCTACATAAGCACTGTATCACGGTTCTTCATTGTTGCCTTGTTCTTGGTTCCCTAGTTTCCTGGCTTCTGTGTGTGTGGGAGTGTCAAAGTGGGTTACTATTGTGCACTGTCTTGGCACCAGCCATAGAGGTATGAACAGGGGTAGACAAGAAGCACCCACAAGGGAGATGGCATATACAGGATGTGGAGGCATCTCTGGTGAGCTGAAATGCTGAGGGTATTTGGGGACTCTTCAATGTACTGGAACTCTGTCACCTATAGTCTTAGTTCACATTGAGGGATATATAAAGGGAATCCAGAACAGTCAGGTTTAAGGTGCATATCTTACTGTTTTTACAATTTCCTTATATGGAATTGTGACCCAAATGTGTGAATGTGTTTTGTGTCACAAGGTCATCAAGTGCAAAACAAGCTCGCCAGATGGTGTTAATTGGTGATAATCTTACAATAAAAAATCATGATGATCTTACAGATAGTATAATCCTAAACAATATTTATACATTGCATTTAGTGTTGTAAGTTTGTTGATTTTGAGTCATATTTAAAACTAGGGTGCTGTGACTATAGTGCCACATTACAATGTTTTCTTTCAGAAATAGATACAATAAAACTACATGTCATACACCTCCAGAAAAAAACAAAACAGAAAGCTTTCCTTAAGGGTTAATCTTTATCTGAATTCCAGTCTGGTATGTGTTAGAACTGACTCAAGTCTCTTGACAGCTTGATAAATCAAGAAGCACTGCAGGTTCAGCTGATACCATTCAGGAAACGTAAAAGAACATGAAGAGATTTTTAACCTTTATGCTTCTAACAATTTGTTCAGGGCATTTAATTAAAAATCTAGTGTTGCAATGGCTTGCATTTTTTCATTATACTATAAGTTGTTCAGCTAATGCAATTTGTTTTGAGTTTCACAGAACTAAAAGGAAGATAAAGTAATATTTTCTTAAACAAAGGATCTGTTGAGTCAGAAATAGCTTTCATTTCTTTAAAATTCAGCTAACAAGGATAACCATGCATTATGCATGATGTGCATGAGGACCAAGAGGGACAGCAGTGTATACATGTCAAAATAAGCTTCTGTAATAAATACATCATATACTGTATATATATTTTATATAGTTATATATTTTGAAACAAAATAAGAATGTTCACATACAGTAAATGCAGTTTTTAAATGTTCTAAAAGTTTATAATGGAATTTGGCAGCTTATTCCATCCATCTGGGGTTTGATAAGAACATTCACGCAATATCCCTTTTCAACATTATTTACTGCTATAAAAGAAGAACATTAAGTACCCTGGGACATTTCCATGTGCACATTTGTAGAGAGAAACATAATTAATGGCATTTCCTTCATGTTAGTGGAAGGAACAGCTCAGTCTTTAATATTATGTGATAGATAAAATAATCGTGTGACAAAATACATATAAGTAGTGTTATAAAATACACCTCACCTTTGTAGAACTGTAGTGATAGTAGTTGAAACAATGTGTCCTGCAAGCCAATATTGTTTAAAGATATAGCCTAATGATGTACTCTTCAAAAACAGCCATAAAACTGTTTAATCATTGCAATGTTCCAGCTTATACAGTGGTCAGACAAATGTTGTAAACTACCTAGGTTATATCCTCATATATTTCAAATCTAAAACATAATTATGTCTTCATTAAAGTGTTATTAAAAGAAGTAAACATGATTAAATGTATATACATAGAAAAACAGAGACGTGATTGAGACATTTGAAAGAGCAATAAATCACTGGAAATTAAACTTTAGAACTTGTAAAAATAAACAAAATGTTACAGAATTCTTTGTAGAATTAAAAGTAAGCCACAGTATTTTAAATTGCTTTAAAGGTCGATCACAAAGCCTTTCAGCTGCTGAATATTTTTTTCTTCTTTGTAAGAGCTGAAGAATAAACACAAACACTCCAGAATAGACGGATTTCTGTTTACACATAAAACACCTTGATTACACACTGCTGTGCAGAAGTTTGCAACAGACATGTTTTTTGGTCTTTTCACTCTGTGTTTTTCTTACTTTAGGCAGACTGTTTTATGGCAATTGTCTATTGCAATTTTAGCCATTTTGTTCAAATACTGATAAATTCAGCAGGACAAAAACTGGACTTCTAACTTCATGAATCTCTTGAGAGGTATTAATGATGTCCAAGATGATGGATAACTGACAACAATTCAGTAAGATTTAAAGGTCATGGTTCATTACTAAGATACCTCAAATTGGTTGTTCATCCATTTCCTCTATTTTTACATATTTGCTGACAAGCAAAAATTGTATTTTAAAACTGACTTTGGCAAAAATAAAGAAAATAGGGTTTTATTCATTAAGGCAATCACAACAGTTACTGTACTTAAGGCAGGATGACCTTAAGAAGGGGGTTAGCCACAGAGCAAGAGAAGGAATTTGTTGTACGGACTCTGCAGATTTGGAAGCAGGCACATTTGTATTTGGTTTTCTTTTCCTGAGACAAGCCACTTTATCTCAACGGATTTCCTTTGAGTAGCACTGGAATTCAAGATATCTTTCAGTTTGGACTTTATTTGGGGTAAGCCTGTTGTTAAAGTTAAATATTATTTTGTGTTCACATTCCACTGTATAAAGTCTGCCTTGTATAATGTAAATTAGTTGTCCCTTCATGTTTGAGCTGTTTTTGTATCTGATTTATAATAGTAATAATTGCTTAGACTTACTGTATATAGTACCTGAATTATGATTTTATCATGCAATGAGTATCTATAAGTTTCCCCAAATCTAGCTTTCTCTCCTTCTTGCTGAGACCACTCTAGCAGGACTATATGTTCTTCAATCTGGATTTAGTTTAACCTGGTACAGAGAAACAAAGAAGAAAAACAAATATAGTTTAAAATACCATTCTTTTGTTTTTCCTCTCAAAATATATTTGGTCAAATAGAATCAAGATATTACTTCACACTAAAATAGTTTTTCACCAATCCTGTCTACAGATATATTTAAGTTTATGTTCATGACAGAAGAAACTAAAACTTTTAAACTGCTGTAGACACACTCACAGGGATTGGTGCAGAGAATTGCACCAGGACCATCTTTACTTGGCACAAAAATTATGTTTTAATTCATGATTAGTGTAAGTCATGCAATGCCTTTGGTATTACTACAAGACTGTGCTTTTTTTCCTGAAGCTCACACCAGTTTCTGGTTTCCCTATAATCACTGTTATATTCTGTCATGTCCTGTCTTTTTTTGTACCTCTCCAAATAACAACCTGCAATTCTGCATTGAAATGGGGTTTATCAGATAATGAATTAGGATTACAGTTCACAGATTGTGGATATTGATTAAAATAGTTTGACATCATTTGAAATAATTGGTCAGATATAATTAGGTACAGTATGCTTGAAATAATTTGACTGTTCCAAGAGCGCTAAATCACTTTATTTGTGAGAGACGTGATTTAAAATTGTCAATTGTCGATTGTCAATTCAGGTGAAAACCAAAAATGAAAAACACAGAAAGGAAACTACAGTATATGCTCTGCTCATCAAGAGAACAACTCCTTTGAGCCACTATGTTGAAGACTAGGCCTTGACGATGCTCTTTTGGTCAAGAGTGTTCACAACCAGAAAATTCTCACCTGGAAATATGCTGTCAATTTGGCAGCCCATGATCTAGTCATGAGAACACTTCAAGACTGATACAGTACATAATCATTAAAGTGTGATGACTTGCAGTTGCAACAAAACTCTGCTTGTAGGGATTGATGGCAACCTGCCTGCTTTTGGGAACATGTACTGATGTGACAACCTTCCAGCATGACAATGGATATTCTTATGATACTCTTGCAAGATGTGAATGTGACAGTCATGATATGGATGCCCCTTTTTGAATATTTAAGTGATTAGGTGGAGCAATGTGCGTCATCAAAAAACAGTAAATAGCCATTTGCTTGTTTATATAAGCTTGCTCTACAAAAGACATGGGGTGGAATCTTACAAGACTACATACTGAATGCAAACTGGTGGAACACATGTAAATAGTCGGTGTCTAACAATAGATCATCTTGTTGATCAGATTGTTTCATGGCAAATGTTAATCAGAATAAAAATTGACCTATTTCATGTGTGTCCCATACCATATCAGTGCACCTGTCAAAAAAAAGATCTTGTCACTTTCCTAATAATTATTTTGTGGATTTGTTCTAAGTGATACATTTCTTTTGATGCTGGGAATATATAAAAAGAAACTGAAATACAATGTGCAATTAGAACAGTGAAAGCGAAGTATCATAGTGTGAAATGCGGGGAGAAACCAAAGGTGAAAGTTCTCATGCTAACTTATCATGGCAAACTCTTCCAAAGGTAGGACGTGTTTTGAACTAACTGTTGACATCAGGACTGGATAGATGAATGCATTACCCTTTCAAAATTCTCCATGGCCTTCTGATTAGTATAATTATTGAACTATTTACAGCACAAAGAACTACTGAAGTGTGATGAATCTGGCCAGCTGAATCGCTTCCTTCTGAAATCAGTGAGAAAAATGCATCATTTTTTCCCTCTCCTTCTGAGTGTGAACATATTGAAGGGAATCATAAATTTTAGTAACAGCAACTGTTAAAAATGATGGTTCCATGGCTATGATTTACCTCACTTCATCAGAATGAAAGCTGAAAGTCATGATGTGCGCTGTTTTTTGTATTTTGTATAAATATGCAATTATATAGAGCAATATAAGAAAATTTACAAGTAATCTGACAGCAGATAAGGTTTGACAAACACTGCAAATAGAACATTTAAACGTTTAAAGAAAGAGTGATGATCAATGTAGCAAAGTTTTTTTTAAAAAAAAATTTAAAGCAGAAAACAAATGCCTTATCTATTTCAAGATTCCTTAATAATATTAAAGGAAACGGATTCTTTTTTAATCTTGAGTAATTTTCCAGAGTTTTTAACAATAAAGATCCTATTTAGGTTTTTTATGTCCATTTTATTTTTTAGAGGCAAATGGACTGTTAAAATGGATTGAAAGCTGAATAATAATAAAAGCTTTATACATGCCTACATTATTATATTTTTGTTTCCTGTATACAGATGGATTTATATTAAATGTTGTTTGTTGTTTTACATTATTTCTTTCTTTTTCCTACCATTTTTCTGGTTCCTGCCAGAATACTAGCTGTTCTTATATTATCTTTAACATTTTGACAGATTTGCTAAATATATACCCTACTTTAATTTAGTTATATAGAAGCTGAACATACTTCATTTCTGAATAGGAAACAGCTGGTTGCGTTATTTCTGAATAGATGAAAAGTGGGCATTTATTTCTTCTATGATGTATGTAATTCTTGACGTTGGAATCTCTATTATACAGTAAGTGCACCTGTTTTTTTACATTCACTTTGAAAAATCCTTACTAATGTTATTTGGGCTAATGTTATAACGTAGCCAGTAACTGTACTTTCAAATTGATAAAGCTCAGATAGTGACTAAGATTTCATGCACTTTCTGCAATGATTTAATGTTACAGACAGTTAGAGAGAAAAAAGTTAAATCTGGAGATTTAGAAAACTGTGGGTATTAAACTGGACATGTTATTTAGAAACCCTTGTAGAACCATTTAAAAATGCATGTCTTACAATGCACTGTTCATAATGTTCCATTTATTATTATCATTAATAATAATTGATTTCATTTTCATTGTGAACAACTGCATTAAATCAATATTTAATTTCAATATTATTTGTTTTGGTGTTTATATGAATAAATGAACAACAGTGGTGCTTATTAGGAACATTAGGTTGTCCAACTCACCCTAGAGCGGGGTGTCATGAGCAGAAATATTGATAGGTCTTAGTGAAACAAACATACAAAGTTTCCATAAGGTAAGGACAAGGTGTCGTTTTATTCACAGTAAAATGGAAATACTCAAAATCTAAAACATAAAGACAACAAAATCTAAACTCCTCTTTAAGCTCAGTAGACATCTTCACAAGTCCCTCACTATCAGTAGGAGGACAACTAAGCTGTAAGTGACTTCAAAACATACATTTCTGAAACTCTTAGCTTCTCAGTTGATCATCTGCTTGGAAGGTACTTTCTCCTTCTCTCCCTTCAGTGCTTGTTTGCATATCAAAGGATCTGTTTGCTGTTTCCAGACACCTAGTTTTTTTAAATTATCACCTGAGCAACTGTGTTACACCAGTCAGTCAGGTGATTGAGGGTGGCAGTTCATTCTATGGCCTTCTGAGGAATGTACTGTACATTTACATAATTGAAGAGTTTCTATCTGGACTGAACCAAGGCCTTCTAATGGGCAATTACAAAAATGTTTCAGAATCATGAAGTCAAAAACACTGAGTGAGATTCATCTAAAATATTGAGTAAATCCTGAAAGAAAGTAAAATCAAATCACTACAACAAACACAAAACCCTGTGTGAATGGAAACAGACGGAAAGAAAATGAAGTTACAAAACACGTTTGTATGCATGTCATCAACAAAATTGGGAGAAGCTGAACTAATGGGACAGTTCAAAACAGAGTTTCTTGGAGCAATAAGCTACCAATATGCTAAATAGCATCCTCTTATTTATTTTTCATTCTTGCTTCTTGAGTCGGTAATTCCAAACAGAAGATAAGAAGCAATTTCATGTTGATGTTATAACAACAAAAGAGAACATTCTAAGGAAAATCTAAAGGGATTTTCCACCCTTTACCCATTATCATGGACATTAAATTACTGTAGCATTCACAATTTAATTTTTATCAGGTCTTTACTGATCTCAAACTATATATGGGTCATTCTCAAAAGTTAGCTGCTATATCCTTGTGCTTTATCCTTGTGGAGGTTCTGTTATCAATCAATTATTGTTAATGGTGAAAGCAGTAATCATTTTAGATTGATGGCATAGCTTGATATAAGCATTAGCTAAAACTTCCACATAGCAGAATCCTTACTCTCATAGTCTGGGGTTAAAGTGGAAGATTGCTCATTCTCACTAAAAATGCATTACCCTTCAGGAACTTCTATTAGGTTTCTTATTGCAGCTGGCACATGTATTGTGGGACTGAGCTTTCCTTTAATTTAAAAATCCTTCAGTTATCATCTCTGAATAATAGTGTGCAATGCCTTCTGTCTCAGTTAAGGAATAACTGAACTGATGCCATTTAACCAGATATAGTCTGACAATTATCTGTGAGAACAGATCTGCAATGTTATACTGAAAGTCCTTGTATCTTTGAATTTTTACCATTGAATTATATAAAAGATAGCTAAAATGTTAAAGTGGCAAATTTAAAAAACACTGAGTGGTGATACATTATTCTGATTCATATTTAAACAAGAAACAACACATATTAAACACAGTAAGTAGTAATAAGTTTCATGACCTCATAATAACTTCTATTAACTTGCACAACATTAAATAAGAAGTTATTTATTTATTTCATAGTATTATTTATTTTATTGAGTTCTTTATTTCTGGTTCAAAGTTATGACTCACTGTGATCTTAAAATAGTGATTGTGGCATTATATGTTTACATGAGATACAAATAAGGAACCTGATCAATTAAAGATTAGAACTCTATATTAATGATGTTTGTGACAATTTACCAATTCCATTCCTGTATTCCTGTATTGCTCATCATTACTTGAATTCATCAAATATGACAGTTTTTACAAAATCTTCAGTTGCTGATGCTATTAATAGATCTAGGCATTTGTAAAAAACAGATCCCCCCCAACCAAGATTTAGCACCCTTCATTTATTAATTCAGTTGCTAAAAAAATTGATCTGAGAATTTCATCAAGCTGTTTCTTGAAAGAAGCCAGGGTATCAGCTTCAATAACATTGCAAGGTAGCTTGTTCCAGCTGTCATATCCTCCAGTCATGTTGTCTTGCCATACTACAAAGAAACCCAAACAGCTTCTCATGGCTATGTGTAGAATCTGCTGCATTTACACCCATGACTGACTGGATTAAAGCTGCATTATATTAATTTTATGCTCATGAGCTGTAGTCAATATTTACTCAAATTACAGTGTTACTGAATGTGACTTTTATATATTTAAACTTACAGTATATTAACAGTAAATGTTGCATTACATTTTCTACATATTTTTGAGTTGGCTACAGCTACTTCTTTCAATACAAAATGGAAAAAAAATACATGATTGTATGAACTTTTTGTTACTAAATGAGGTTAATCAGACAACATCACATTCACATTTCGTTCATATTTCTCATTTCTCACCTTATGTAAAACCATCATGGCCCTCACCATGATTTCATCTGATTCATTAAAATGCTGGCATTTTCAGTAGAAATAAATTACATTGTTTTTACCATTTCTGAGATATAGTTTTGACATCATGTAAAAACTGTTGTTTTCTGTTTTAAAAAAAAACAACATGAAACATAGATTAGGGATTTATCAAATTTTAAACAAAATGATACAATTTTAGTTTAGTGAAATTAGTTTGCAGCCATGCTAACAATGTATTACCACAATGACATCAATACTATGTACTGTATCAATTAAACCTTACCAATTTTCAGGTTAAAACACCACCCTCTATTGATAAGACCATAGGGCATTGGTAGCTGCTGCTAGTATAGACAACTGTGTGCAAAACGTATTCACATTTCTCTAGAACAATATTTGTATACAGCAAAAGCAATATTGTAATTATAGGAACAACTGAATATCGCATTAGGTTGCGTCAAATAGGTTCTTAATATTCTCTGGTTAAAATAAAATAGACAAAAGCAATTAAACTTCTGTAACATTACACAAGGTCATTTTACTATTACTGAATTATATGAAATAGGGTCACATAATGTTTTTGTTAATGCCTGAAAGACAAATTCCATATTTTCCTCTATTACTGTATAAATGCAGATAATGTGCTGTTTAACTGCATGCAAATCTTTAAAAGGATTATCAGTTGTAATCTTTTCTAATTGCTGTTCATATCACTGCCACAAAATGTTAATGTAACAAAATGAAGATGTTTTTACAATTTCAAAATCACTGTGGGCAGCATGGTGGCAGTGGTTAAAATTGCTGGCTCACAGCTCTTGGGTTCTGGGTTTGATTTTGAAAGAGGACTATCTTCTGTATGGAATTTGCATGTCATCCTTATCTGTATATGAATAAATAAAGTGAATGAACAGGATGTGTTTCTTGTCTGGTTAGGGTCCAGCTCAGTGTGACCATCTAAGGATATAAGTGTTAATGTAAAATAGACGGATGGCAAAATACAGTGCCAAGAAAAAATGTGTAAACTTCAAAGACAAATATGGAAATTTCATAGTTTTGCCATGATAGCCTTCGTGAATCAACATCAGTCTTTATGTAAATATCCAACAGGGTTTGTAGTAACTGATTCCATGCTTCTTGAAACAAAATGGTGAATTAATTAAACAGACAATGAGTAAAATACAAGGGTAAGTGTACCCCCTTATTTCATTAACTCATCCTAATACAGATCAGAAACATTATGAATTTGATCTTCACCATGAAGATGTGTGGAAAGACATCTTACCACGATTCAGGAAATCTTTGAGGACCTCAGAAAAAAGAGTTATTGATGCTCATTAGTCCATAAATGGTAACAAAACCATTTCTAAGGATTTGGGGATTCACCTTTTGACAGAGGAAGAATGTTAAAAAGCATGGTCACTCTATCCAGGAATGGCTGTCCTACCAAAAGAACAAATCAGAAAATCATCATAAAAGTTATCATGAACTCAAGAGCAACATTTAAGGAAATGCAGGCTCATCTTACCTTGATTTACTGTATATGACTGGTTATAATGTAACTAGTATAAAACAACTTAAACAAGAATGGTATGCATGGAAGGAGAGCAAAGGAGAAAACTACTGTTTTCCAGAAAGAACATTTCTCCTTATCTGAAGTTCACCAAAGAGCACATACTGTTGATGATCCACAAGGCTTCAGGAACAATGTTCTCTGGACAGTCAAAAGTAGAACTCTTTGATCTAAATGAAAAACTTTATATTTGCCACAAACCTAACATTGCTTTTAAACAGTGAAGTGAAAAAAATAATCTCATCCAAACCATTTATCATTCTGGTAGGTTTGTAATGGTTTTGGGCTGCCTTTCTGCCTCATTTCTTCTGCTTTTCATTCATTCCATATTACACAGACATTCTTCTCAGTTCCTGTAAAACTGCAGATGGGACTCACTCTTAGCTCAGTGTTCAAAATCCATTTTAAGGTGGGATCCTTCTAGGGGGATGTGACAGCAGTGATCTCCGACCAGTATTGTCATTTCTCAGCCATGGTAGGCATAAATATTAAGCGCTATTCTTTATGTTCATGTGCTCATTTAATCTTTATTAGAATTTGATCTACCAGATTGTTTAATAATGAGAGATTAATTATTTGATGGGTTCACCTCGTTTGAGTGTAGCAACATGTACTGTAATTGTGGAGTTCTACTGATCTTGTATTACAAATTAGTTCTCATTGTTCAGCTACACTCTCACTTCACATCATTTTTGGTACAATTATGAAATACATAACAGCAGCAGGAATTTTATATTACTTTCTGACAGAGAAATAATAATAAATAATGTTTATTATCGTTGTTATCCACAAATAATTGTAAGCTCCACTTCCTGGTTTTGAATATCACAATTAACCTATCATCATTAACTTCCTTTTTTTACTGCTATGGTGTAAATTTACTACCTTAGTGTATATTAGTATTATCTATCTTATTCTCAAAGTGCTATTCCTAGAATCATCCATCCATCTATTTGTTAACTGCTTTATAGAATACAGGGTCATGGGGGAGCCAAAGTCTATCCCAGCAAACAACAGGCACAAGGCAGGATACACCCTGGACAATACATCACAATGCAGACACAAGCACAAGCACCCACACACTCAGACCAGGGCCAATTTACCATTATAATTAAAAATTATGTCTTTAGAAAGTGAGAGTAAACCTGAACACCTAGAGGAAACCCACATAGGAAGCACAGCAAGAATATACAAATTCCATAGAGATAGAGTAGCACCCCAGGAATTGAACCCAGGGCACCAGTACTGTGAAGCAGCAATGCTAAACACTGCGCCACCATGTTGTCTGCCAATCCTCGATGGAATAGAATACACTGCACTTACCCAGGTAAAAAGGTTATTTAAACATTGTGCCAGACAGGTCTTTGATGATACTGTATATCAAGGTCTTTGATGAGACTGTTTATCAACCAATCTGCTGGCTTAAGGTACTATTAATGTAAATAGACACAATGGGTGATTATTAATTAGAGGATTTAGAGGGCACATTCTCACATGGTATAATGATTAGAAGGTTTGAGCATTTATAGGGCCTCATGGGGTTTTCAATTCAGTTATTGGATTGACAATTTAAAATGTTCATATAATTTCAGCAATATGACATAATGCAGTTCCTTTATATGTAAGTCCGCATGAAGTGTCTGTATATAATTCACCATGAAAATATCTATTTGTAATTTTTTCATACCTTATTACTGACAAGATGTTACATGTATTCCTCTGAAATCATAGTCTCAGTAATTTCATTTTAGTACTCTCTCTTTGAAGCTTTCCTATTATTTCCTTTTTCTTACATTCACATAGCAATTTGTGATTGTACATTTCATGCTTTTTGAAATGCAGATCATAAAGCTTTTTTTTCTGAAGCAATCCAAAGTACAGCTTATTTTAGAACAAATAGCTTAAGTTTATTCTCTCAGTTTTACCTCTGTTTTAAGACACAAATATATCCTGGTTGTAATCCAATATTCAGTATAAAATAGAAAAGGAAAAAGAAAAATGAAAAGAAATGCAATAAACCTATTAATAATGCTGAGTCAATTAAGTCCATTGTGATTGTCAAATTAATAAAATCAATGTCTGTAATTCTATTTAAAAGTAAGTGAACCCTTATATATCCTTATGCCATGCATAACCTGTTTTTGATATTTCATCTTTTGTACCTATCTCATGTGGGATTGCTATAACATCTACTGAGAGCCAAAGTTTCCAGCATTAGCAAATGAAAATTGAAAACAGTTTCTGTTAGTCAGTTTGTTTCATTAGATTTAATTAAAAGAAAACATGCATTTTTAAAATAATTTGTTCTTGTTGTGTCTGTGTACTGTATGTGCTACATTTCAAATAATATGATTTTCTTATGTTGAATATTCATTATTAATAGTAACCCTCAGGAGTCATTTTATACAGCATTTCTTTTCACCCAATTACCCAACTTGGCAAGATAAATTGACCAAATGTCTAAGATTGAATGATCTTGTTTTAAATGAGAATATGTATAGTACAATTGTTACTATTTTTGTTAAGGTCATCCTTTATTTATGTTCTGTCTCTTGTTGGATGGTCAGTCCTAGAGCAATTCTAAAATATCTGGCTTATTCTAATCATTTGTCCTAACGTGATGACATCCAATCTTGAGTTAGAGTACATTGTGTATTATTCTGCAAATTTTCCAATGAACACCTTCAACAAATTCAAAGTTCAGTAATTTTTCTTCAAACACCAACAATATGTTTACTAATGAAGACTATTTTAGGTTTTCAGAAACAAACTAAAACATAAAGCATATTAGAAAATATTATCCTTATTTTTTATTTGTTTCATTATTTATGTTTACTAATGTGAACAATGATAGAATGTACAGTTTGTGTGTGCAATTTTGACAAAAGTAAAACATAAAGTATAAAAGTAAAAAATAAGTTTTTCTTAGTTCATCATCTAAATATTGCAATTTCAGATTTGTAATGGAAAGGAAGCTAACAACAGAAATACAATTAAAACAAAAGCAAAATGAAGGAAGAAACATATTTAAATGCTTTTGTAAATTAAAAAAAATGCTTCCAAATTGTTGGAACTAAACCAACCTTAATTTGTAATTTAGCCAATTGTTTATTTAACCAACAAAAACTGTACTTTAAGAATATTATCTACATACAGTATGAAGAAAACAGTTCTGAGATTTAAAGAGATTTCAATCTTCTCCCTTTATCACAAAATAGATTTTTATGATGCGGTAAGACCTGCCTGCAGAAGACATTGTATATAAAGGATTACAGCATTCTGCAAATTTTTATTGAGTAGGAGTAGCTTTATTGGTACAGGCACACCAGAAAGAACCAACAGGAAGTACACCAGTTGCATATAGTGCAGAACACTGTCACAGGGCATTGCCAATAGACATATACTGAACATAGTGACAGTAACACTTTGTGTACATCTATTACAGAGTGAGTCAAGAGCAAACCATAAATGAAGTTGTCTGTAAGTTGTTGCAAAAAATGCTAAGTTGGTGCAAAAACGTTCTAAAAAAATAATATCTTTTCACAGACTTCATTCAGCTCAGGATTACCACCCAAGCTTTTTACTTCTGTATCCTATAGTTCTCAATGATATAAGTGACTGGGAGAAGATACCTTTTATATGCAATAAAACGTAATAAAAGCGATAGACCTAGACTCTTAAAAAATAAAAAGAATTGCATCACCAACAAAATTTAATTTGTAAAAACTTCAATGCACATAAATCAATAAGAAATCGTTTTATTTAGAAATAAATCTGTTTTGTGTGGATTATTTGATCCTAAAATGCAAGCTGCTCAAAAGTATCATTAAGAATAATTCGTTTTTCATGGGAACTGGACAATAACCACCAGGTGCTTTAAATTAGTTTCAGTTTTCAGTTGGAAAACAGAACTATTGATTGTGAAACAAAAGACTGCCAAACTAAGAAAAAAAATGATTCAAAACAATCTAAATTCCATTTGCATTTTGAGAAAATTAGTTCACATTCAGCCTTTAATTGAATGGATGTATACAGACAAAATGAATGAATGTATTTGTAATTTTCATTTGTATATGGCTTGAGTTATGTTGATTTATATTACACTATGTGTTCTTTTTCACTCTTGCTAAATAAAGTCATCTGGACTGAATATATTTTATCTCAAGAGTCTGGCAGAACAATTTTGTTCTTTTGTCTCCATTTTGTTTGAGAAACTTTTTTGGATGTTTGTATCAAACATCACTTTGGGTCCTGAAAGCAGTGAACTTTAGTTGTGATTAAGTTAAATGCAAAATATCTCTCTGCCCATATCAAAGCAACTCCAGTAGTATTATACAGGAATTAAGTTTTACATCAGAAATGGAAGCTGTCAACTAGTTTGGGAAGGATAACAAAACGAAGCCAATCTCACTCAGCAGTTTCAGATCCCAATAATTATATAACCATCGCACCTCTTCTTATGTAATTGTTGTTGCATTCATCCAGCCTGTACCTCATCTTCACATTTGCAGCTTCCCTTTCGTGACCTTCTCTCTCTTAATGGGTTCTGAACCTTCTCATACTATAGCCAGGAATCTACCTCATAACCAAGCAGGTTAAGCTAAAACTTATAATACTTCAATAGTCAATAAGTATTCACAAAGCACCTAATTCTTGGATGTTGTTATTCCATGTGAAATATACATATAAATCAAGATTGGAATGAGCTCCAGGGAAAAATTAATGTGTGCAGTGCGATGTGAACTGCAGAATGTTGTTCTGCAGAATGTTGAATAAAATGAAAATAAATAAAAGAGAAGCATTACAGAGACAGTAAAGCATTACAGATGTATTCTCATGGTAATATTTTTGACAAAAAGGGTTTTTTGATGAGCAACAGCACAAAAAATCAATCTACATGTTTTTTTTTCCTTCCCCTCACTTTGTCAGAGTATGTGTGCCAGAAAACCAGAAAAGTATGCCCGCCGTTGCAAGCTTGGCAGACAAGCAACAATCGTTATTTATTTATGCTTCTTTAGCTATTTGGAAAACTCTAAAATGACTCTACTGGCCTGACATCACAAGCTTTTATTTATTTTAAGCCGGACCTCTATTCATTCTGCACTTTTACGTTGCACTTTGTGTTTCATGGTCATACAACCACACATCAGACATAATCTTGCTATTTGATTTTACAGTCCTAACACTGTGATCACATATCCAATAAATGTGTGAAAACTGAAAAAATACAGTATAAACCAAATGCTGTGATTGTGCAGGAAGATTTGTTTTTACTTTCTTTGTGTGCCACACACATTGCATGCTACAGATACCCATCCGCCTTCTGATCCCTAGGTCTGCCTGGCAGGCTTCATCAATCCCATGGAAGGACAGTGGAGGTTGAGGCAGCCCTTGGAACCACTTACCCTTTTCATTGTTCTACAAAAGCCTATAGATTCATTATGCCCATTTACCATAGCCTACAGTCTGTGAAGGATTAATGTGTTTCATACTTCTTTATAAATGATGGGGTGTCGTTATGTGAGATGAAAGAGAAGAATGCTGCTAGGCAATTCTGCATAGAAAATTGTCAGTAAGTGAAACCATTCACAGCTAGAATATGTTAACTAAAACTAGAATATAGGCCTTTTCAAAACATTTTTAACATCTTGTGAACAAAAAGGAAATAGACGACTAAATGTCTTTTAGCATTCTATAGACCTTTGGTGTTTGAATTATTCTAGTGTTCTAGTATTCTAATCATTCTAGACAAAAGTGAGAGTATGACAGAAGCTTGTGGACTACGTGTGTATTGATTTTGAGTAAGCTTCTAATGGCTACTATTATCAGGATTTGGCATCGTTATTTTATGATTAAAGTCACCTTTTATACACAAATCCTATGCGTCCTGGTACAAACTGTTGGACAGTAGGAAATCAACAAAGATTTACCGACTCACTGTTTGCCCAGTGGTACAGATGCCACATTATAACCCCACAGTAGGTGGTAACAAGTGGTGGAGCACGTGTGGTGGAACATAGGTCTTGCACCTCAGAGGGGAACTCTACAGAGTGCAGCAGAGGAAGGCTCAGGCATTGTCTTCCTCCTCTCTGCATTGTAGTACTTGGAGAAACAGGGGAGTGGGGACCACATTGTTTGGAACTGCCAAGAAAATACTTTGTTGACCTAAGGACTACATGGAGTTTCCTCCCTGTAAAGGAAGGGGGTGTTCCAGGTTGCCAGAGGAGAATATCAACTGCTCTTCTGGGACATTGGTTTTGGGCAACTGGGGTCAGTGGGGATTAAGTGTTTCTGTCAGTGTGATTGGCCCTTGGGGATACTTATTTTCTGTGTTCTTTAGGGATGTAGATACAGATAACTGTAGCTATTAGTGAATAAAAACTCCAATTGTGTAAGATAATTTGTCTGGTCTCTGGGTGCACTAGTGACCATGAAAGATACAAAAGCACCTATTCTGGGAAAAAAGATCCTAGCACCCTTAAAATTATGGTTCAAGTAGGTAGCTGCGTCCTCCTCCTCCTCACTGCCTGACACCCTAGACCCACTGCAATTTGTGTATCACCAGAACAGGTGAACAGAGGATGCTATTGCCACTGCCCTCCATTCTGCCCTTTCACATATGGATAAGAAAGAAACATATGTGAGAATGCTGTTTGTTCATTACAGCTTAGCATTCAATACCATAGTGCCCTTAAAGCTTGTCACCAAGCTCCAGGATACACCTCCCTTTGTAACTGGATCCTGGACTTCTTGACGGTACATCTGCAGGTGGTGAGGGTGGGCACCAACATATCCACTACCCTGACTCTAAACACTGGAGCCCCCCAAGGCTCTGTGCTTAGCCCTGTCCTCTACTCCTTATTCACCCATGATTGTTGCCAGGCATAACTCAAACTCAATCAATAAGTTTGCAGACAATACAATAGTCATCAGCCTGATCACAGATGGTAAAGAGTCTGCGTACAGGGAGGAGATTGAAACCCTGGCAGCATGGTGCCAGGAGAACAACCTGTCTCTTAACATTAGTAAGACTAAGGAAATTATCGTGGATTATAGGAAACATCAGGGAGGAGGTCACACACCTATTTATATCAATGGGACTGCAGTGGAGAGGGTCAGCTGTTTTAAGTTCCTGGGAGTTAACATCACAGAGGACTTAACCTGGACCCACCAATCTGTGGTCAAAACAGCATGGCAGGGCCTATTCTTTCTCTGCAGGGTAAGGAAGTTCGGCATGCCCTCACATATCCAGGCCAGCTTCTACATGTGCACTGTTGAGAGCATCCTGACTGGTTGCATCACTGCCTGGTATGGGATCGCAAAGTACTGTAGAGGGTGGTGAAGTCAGCGCAGCTCATTACCGGCTGTGAGCTACCAAACATTCAGGATATCTACTCAGCTAGATGTTTTAAGAAGGCCAAGTCCATTCTCAAGGACCCCAGTCATCCCAGTCATAAACTGTTTTCTCTCCCACCGTCTAGTAAATGGTATCAAAGCATTCGGTCAAAATCCAACAGATTACGGAACAGTTTCTACCTCCTGGGCAATAAAACTAAAAATAGCCAAGCTGCAGTTCCTTCAGCAAATCACCCATAATGGCTACATGGACATACAGTTTTCATTGTATTCGGCTTACTCCACTACTTAGACATAATGTATTGCATACACCCTGGACACATAGCAGTTCAATTTATATTGAGTTTTGTCTGAGTTTATTTTATTCAATTTCAATTGCACTATTATCTATCATTATGTAACTTTATTTTGTAACTTTTTATCTCCCACCTGTCATGCCCGACATCCCTCCCTAGAGGGTGTTCCACTACTCCCGTTATTGTTCCTGTGATTGTTAGGCTTCCCAGGTGTACCTTCTTAAGGGTATTATTTAAAGACTAGCTCCTCCAGTCCTCGGGGCTCAGCATTAGGGTAAGGATGTCACGAGGTCCACCTGGTACCAGGAAACCCTATGTGCATAGTCCTCATCCCCGACACCTCCCACTTCCTGAGCCCAGGGTCTGGAGGATCTCACCCCGTCACCCTTGGACCTCCATGTTTTGTCTGTTCGTGTGTTCCCCCCTCCCGGGGATTTTAACCTTGTTTCGTCCCAGGATCTATTACTCGCTTGACCTGCCTTTGGACCCGTTTGGATTTGGATGCTATTCTTTGTCTCCCCTGCTCACTGTCTCGTGGACTGTCACTATTATTTTGTGCACTATTTAACCCCTGTGTGTTTCCTTTTGCCATGCCTCCTGTTTTATCCAGTTCTTACCGCATCGCATAGGTCTACTTCAAGACCTGACACAGATCTCAGTCCGTTGTCCTAACATCACCCCACCCCGGTGAGCTCGTAGAAAAGACATTTCATTGCCAGCAACTACTGCTGCACGCTGTATTGTTGTGCATTTGATAAATAAATGCACAACAATACATTGATTGATGAGAGCATGTCTAAAAACTAGCTTCTGATCCATGTTTTAATTTTACAAGTAGTTTGATAAGCCAAATAATGGTTAAAACATAATTTCTGTATGTGCTTCAGGTCTTCATAAGAAATATGCAACAAAATAGTTTTAAAAATAATTGTTTTTGATTTAAAGGTACTGGAAATTAAAGGGAGTAAAGGCCTAAACAATATTATTTGTCCTAAATCATTTAACAGTCAACTGAAATTCACCTTTCCATCATTAGATTGCACATAATGTTATGGCTTTAGTACATACAGTATACTGTGACTCCCTAACTTATAAGTTAATAATGATGATGCACACCCCTTCTTACAAGATTGTAAACTATAAAAATGTTCGCATTTCATCAATATTTTGCTGTATAAAGCATTTGCTGATATTGCATAAATACCACTGAATTACCAAATTAGCTGAAGTGTTTTAGTCAACACTACCATTCAACTTATGCTTTCAGTGTTTAAAATCTAAGAACAGAGAAAATCTTATTCAGTAGTATTTTAGTTCATAGCATTTCAAGACCTATGGAACAGATATCCTTTTTCATGAGCTTTAGAGGTGTCTCTAATGCCATTGTGAGACCAGTGAAACAGCTACAGAGCTCAACAGCTAAGGTGGGAATAAATGTCAATGAGTCAACAATATTCTGGTTTCTGCACAAAGCTGGCCTGCATTGCAGAGCAGCAAAACTATCTGACATTTAGTTTGAAACAAATCATCATGTAAGTGATACCTTAAACATGACAAAAGGTTTTCTGGTGAAACAGTACAAAATCTGAATTTTTTGACTAATTGCAAAGTGTTATAACCGGTGCAAAACTAACTGAGCACAATAGCCAGTCAAAACCACCACTACAGTGAAACATTATGATAGCAGCATCACACTACAGTATATACAGTATAAGACATATATGCTGAGAATGCTTCACTTCATCAGTGACTGGAAAGCTACTTACAACTGAAGGCAAAATGGATGGAGAAATGTACAGACAAACAATCAAAGAGCTTTTTTCAGCTAAAATTCACATTTCAGCAAGACAATAATCCAAAGAATATGGCCAAAGCGTCAGTAGAGTGGCTAAATAATTAAGAATCATACTGAGAAACTGTGAAAATACTTAAAAAATGCTTTCTGTACTGTATGTGACTTGTCCCCAAGCAGCTTAAGAAAGCTTGAGCAAACTGTAATGCTGTCACCTTTAACAATTGAATTATCCACTAATACTTCCAGGACAAATTTCAATTCTTGAAAATATTTTAGCTCTTTAAATCTCTCTTAAGAACGTCCTACAGAATGTCTGAAGGTTTGACCAGACCTCCCATGACACTGTCTTTGAGTATTGACCACCATTGAGTAGAAGAGCAGTATTACAGAAAGTCACTGCAGAACTCCCCAAAAAGCTGAGGAGTAACCTTGCTAAACCTTGTCGTCATTTACAAGGTAGGAATAATTCTTGATTGAGGGTCACTGTGACACTTACAGTACCTAAAGAGAGTATCAAAGGACAATACTTTATTCCCACTAGCTGACACAGTACTATGTATTTTAGAGTTTCTTTGGCATTCTGTTTAGCACCAATGAGATGTGCACTAGTGGCAGTAGAGTCTGAAGAAATATCTCATCCAAAAATGCTGAAAAACTGCTTGCTATCAACACTGTCAAAGAAACACCTGAAATGGCTGGCAGAAAATTCCTATAGAAAATGAGCTATGTTACAGGTACCTGTAGGTCTTCAACCAAAATAATCAATGATTTTGGTGGGATTAAGGGAAACAATTGTCCACTTTGAAGGGAGAGTCTTGGTTTAAAGTCTCAAAAAAGCATTCTTGTAATGTCTTGGAGTAATATGATGTTGCTGGTTGCATTTTAAAATAGGTAGTAACAATATGCAGCCCACTGTGCTTATTTTCAAAGGGGGTGGGGCCCTTTGTTCAGCTCTGCCTTAGGGTCCAATTTTATAATGCTGATGTATTTCCTTGTATTTTATGTGATTTAAAATATCATTTGTCATCATTAACAGCACTGTCAAAGGCTATGCATACAGTGCTTTTGTCCAGAACATATATATGATCCCTCTTTGATGTTTTAAAATTACAGAATAATTTAAAACTGAAAAAACTGAGCCTGGAAAAGCACCCAGACATTTTAATGATCCATATCAGATGTTTTTTTTAAATCTTTCGGCTTAATGTATCATTTTTTCTTTACTTCTTTGCCATCTGATTCTGCTCCCTGAAAGAAATAATTCAAAATACTCTACTTTACACAAAACCTTCTTACATCTGGTATGACCAAGGCATGATGTCTTATTTACTAGGCAAAAAATCACACAGGTCTGATATTTGTTGAAAGAGTTACTGAAAGTACTAATTTTGTGAAGGGTGTTTGTGATCTTATGAATGATATGTTTCAGTCTTGTTAATGAATTCTGGATTACATATCACTCTATAAATACCATGCCACTGAGTTTTGAAGCAGATGTTCATACTTCATCAATGCCATAACACTGATTAATAAAGATGTAAAAATGTCTAAGGTTGGAAAAATCATATTTTAAATATGATTTAAATTTTTAAGTAATATTTTTCCAATAATTATTATTTTAAAAATTATTTGTGTCATGAATTGCACTTTGTTGCATTTATATGTTGTACCATGTATAATACAGTAATTGTATGATTGGTCCTTTTTGACTGCATCTTTGTCAAAACAAAAGGAATTAAAGGAGTGTGCAGTAGAGAAAAACAGTTCATTAAAGTCCTTGGAACAGAAACTGGTGTAATACCTTTCTGGTTTTAGTGAATGACTCATGATGAAATTAAGATTAATAGCATGCTATTGGGCCACAGTTTTCAAAGTTTTTAAAAAAATATCTGTTTAGTTTTTAGAATGTTTTAGTTTGTAGGTGATTTGTGTTTTGGAGGTGTTTAGACTAGACACTTAAAGTTATTACTTTACTATCAAAAATAAATTGTGTATTTACCTCATAATATTTTCCACATTGAAATCAGAACATAATATATTTTGGCATATAAACACCAGATTAAAAATAATGCATTACATGTGTTAGTGGGAGCTCTTGATTTCAGCCAAATGCATATTTATGCTGAACTCGTGCCAGTGTCTGTCTTTAAATTCACTTTAAAGTGATTATAATCATGTGCATACCATTTATTAATTTCATTAGCTGCTTTACTTTCTTGCATGTTTTAGAATCTTTTAATTTTACATTAACGTGTCACAATAAAACCATTATCCCACCCACCAATCATGATGTATAAACAATGTGCTTGGTAGCAGTCTTTCTTGTTCATAGCCAAGAAGCTATTGGCAAAAATATCGAACATCCAGTCCATATTTTGTGGTTTGTGACTGGTGATTAAGTTGATTTAAAGAAATTTAATCTGCAATGAAAACCTCCTGAATTAAGTATTACATATTCGTATAAGGTTGTTTTTAATCTTCACTGTTTCTTAATATTGCAAATCAAGCATTAATTTTTCAGTTTTATACAAATATTTTTTTTTGTGAACCCGGAGCTTCAAACACAAACCATCAACCCAAACCAACCACTACAAACCTACAGATCAACCAAAAGAGACCCACCCCTTCCATCGCTCCTTTGCAGCAGCAAAACCCCACCTTACAATATCCCACTTGACCCTCCTCCCAATCTCGTGCTCCACCTTCAAACAATCGAGTCTGCTGAAGCCCCCCTCCCGTGTTCAACCAGTTCCCTACGAGGAGCCCAAATATGGAATTTAGCCAAACTAACCAACAGCCAGAGTAGAAAAGTGTGACTCCACTTCCTTGGCTTTTGTATTCCCTTTAAAACTACCTGGCTAGTTATTTTAAAAGTGTCCATCACCCGAGCTCCCAAGCACTCACACCACATCCACACCTCCTGTGCAAAGCTACATTCCCAGAAAACATGCAGGACTGACTTGATTTCATTACAATTGGAGCGGGGACACCTGTCTTGCCTGGAAAGACCATGTCTATGCAGGATCTCCCTTACTGACAGACAGTTCCAAACAATCAACCAATTTAGATCTTTTAAATTGTTGTCCAGACCTGCAGGCTGGACCTGTCTCCACCCTTCTGCGGTAACCCTGACCAGAGCCTAATCTCCCTTTTCCGTCGCGTGCCTATGGAAAGCTCTATGGTCGAGCAATACTAGTCCCTCCTGGGCCTCAGGATGTTTCTTAAGCCATTTAATTACGTGCACATAGTGCGCAGGCTGTCTCTCGGCCGTAGGTGTAGTATTCGACCATGGGACTAGGTGTCTGAGTGATGCCGCAAGCCAGAGCCTCATAAATTTAACGCAAAGGTGGTCCGGGTTGCTGTACAGAGTCCTGCACAGCCCCGCCACGAAAAAGGCATCTAACTTAACTGGCAGGTAGGGGACTCCTCTACCACCTTCTGTTATAGGCCTATACATGTCCACACAGGCAATATATTCGTATCCTCCGCCCCAAATGAAGCGGAAGATAGTCCCCACTAATTCCCGCTGAAGGCAACCAGGTAGCAACAGATGAAGCAACAGGGGCAGCACGTCCACCTTGATGACCAGGACCTTCCCTGTATAGGAAAGGGACCTGGCCTGCCACAGTCCTAACTTCTGATTCACCTTCGACAACTTGTTTTCCCAATTGACGGTGGCCGAATCACCCGTGTGGAAATTAATCCCCAAGATCTTCAGGGGGCCAGTCACCAACAGAGGTCACCGACAATATCTCTCCTGTCTTTCTAATTCCCGAAGTACTTCACCGTGCACTTGGTCCTATTTAAGTAGGACCCTTGCCAGCGGCTAGATCTTCCAAAATCTGAAGTACTCTGATCAGACTTCTATCGGAGGTCAGGAACAAGGAAATGTCGTCAGCATAAGCCGCGACCTTCACCTGCTCGCCCTTACTACCTGGGACTATCACGCCCTCGATGAGGGGATCTGTACGGATAGCGTGTAAAAGGGGCTCAGTGTACAGAACGTACAGATGGGGGGGACAAGGGACACCCCTGCCTCACTCTGCGACCGACTTGAATTTACCCAAGTTCCCATACACTCGCACCCTCGATACAACACCATTATATAGAATCTTAATCCACCGCACAAAGCCCTCACTCAGTCCCAGACTCCACAACACCTCCCAAAGGAAGGCGTGATTGACCCTATCAAAGGCTTTGCTCTGGTCGAGGCTTACCAGCATAAATTCCAGCCTTCGGTCCTCTACCCAAGCTATCGTGTCCCTAAGTAGGTGGAGATTCCACAATATTCTTTGGCCTGCCACACTGGACATTTGATCTCTGCAGATCAGATCTGGCATAACCTTCCTTAGCCTCATGCCCAGTGCCCTGGCAAGAATCTTATAATCGGTACAGAGCAACTGGATCGGCCTCCAGTTTTCCAGATCCGCTTTGTCACCTTTCTGATAAATCAAGGACAAAACCCCGGTCTTCATCGTTGTCCCTAATTCACCGACCTGCAAGATTTCCTCATAGACTACCATGAGCATTGGCCATAGGTGATACCAGAAAACTACAAAGAAGTCTATAAGTAGCCCATCGATGCCGGGAGCGGTTCCCCTCCACAGGCCAGCCATAGCCTCCTTCAATTCTTGGGCTGTCAAGACCCCATCCAGACTTAGGGCAGACTTGGCTCTCCCTTTGATGCCTGTCAACCAGGTCTTCCATCTACTTGTGTCCACTGGTTTCTCCGCAAACAGAGAACTGTAAAAATCTGAGGCACACTCCACCATTTCTAGCGCGTCGGAGGTTACGGAGCCATCTGGTCGGCGTACCTCCTCAAAACAGGTCCTGGCCTGTCGTGCGCGGACCGAGCCGAAGAAGCGGGACGAGGATTTTTCGTTAGTCTGAATTAGCTCACCCTTCAGTCTGAACAGATAGTCCTTGGCCCGGACAACCCAAATTTCTTTAAGGCTGTGCTTAATCTCAGCAGCCCTCTCTGCATTAAAGCCACTGCCCCTATTGAAGGCCACATACAAGCCCTCAAGTTCTTTTTGTAAGGCATCCAATGCCTCCCTACCCATAGACTTCCTTTGCCTACAATAGCTCATGGAGTCTCGGGTTATGGCTTTCTTGCAGGCCTGCCACTAGTGTACAGCTGACGGGAAACTCCACCTGTTCCTTCGAAAATGCTCCAGAACACTCACTACCTGGGCTCGATATTCCACCTTGGATAAGATTTGGGTGTTTAACTTCTAATAATGCGTTCTGGAGCGGGAACCGTCAGGAACCACGGTAGCCGACAACAACAGGTGATCTGAAAACCAAACTGGAACCGTCTGCCGTGAGTGAGTCTCCCCCTTTAGGGTGGTGAATATGTCATCTAAACACCTAAAGGAGTCCCGCCCATTGCTCCAAGTAAAGGTCTTGGAGGCCGGCCCCGCTCCCTCAAAACAGTCCCTCAGTTTCAAATCCCTCATTAAATCTCTCAACACACGCACACCCGATCCCTGCACATCACTCAGATCAATAACAGATGAATAACAGCGGCTTAAGGTCTTCTATAAAGCCTGCCTGAAGTCGCCTTTCAGCGGGCCCATATACTGCAATCAATCTTACTTTTATTCCCTCCCACACCCCATCTACCATCAAAAGTCGCCCAGGGACGACTGAAGTGACCTCACTTGCTCTGAAATTCGGAGAACCACACAATATCCCCACCCCCGAAGAGTGTACACCCCCCACGCTCCACCAGGAGTCGCCATTTGACCAGTCTCTTCGAAAGTCCAAAACGTCCTGCCTCGATCTTAAATGAACTTCTTGTTCTGCACAGGGGATCCAGTCATCATCTAGGGAATCTTCTGCTGGGACCTCAGACATCCCTACTTTCGATGGGGCCCTGGAAAACAGACTTTGGTGCCCTACCTTCCCTTCCTCTACCGGAAGCTGTGTTCCCAGGGCTGACCCTGAGGCCGACTCCTGCAGCGATGCTGTGGTCTCTGGGTCCCAAACACCCTGTCCATCGCCCCGGTTGCCGTCATCTTCACTTGGTCTCGATGTTCCAGGTTGCTCGGGTTTCTCGGATGCAACGGACGCAAAGCTGCAAGCCTTGTTAGGGCATGCCCTGTACAGGTGTCCCAGTTTCCCGCACAGATTGCACACCAGCTGGTTACTACAACTCGTAGCCACATGGCCGACGCGACCACACTGCCTACAGACATCGGCCTTACAGTCCACCACGAGGTGCCCCTCCTGCCCACACTTCCGACATGTTTTTGGCTGTCCAGGATATAAAAGGTAGCCTTTATTGGGTCCGATGGTGAAGTTGGCCGGGGGGTGCAACACACCCCCAGATGACACATGGCTTGGCCACAACCTCACCATATACCGCCTCTTACAGGTCCATATTCTCTCTTCATCTATTATCTTCTGGCCGTCCCCCTGAAAATCAACAAATCGACGCAGAAAGGTAATGATGTCGGACTCCTGCACGTGGGGGTTAAACATGTGAACTATAAGCGGACGCAGTTCCCAGGCAAATAGGGGTTCAATATAAAACTTAGACAATGGTTCCTGGTCTTTTTTACTTTCTGCCTCGTGCCACACCCTATAGCACTCCGCTTCTGTGGTAAGTGTCACATCATAAATACCTTTATTTTAGAAATCTTTCACACCCAGAATGTTCCCTCATTCGACATTCAGAGTCTAAAATAAGATCTGTCTCTCAAAATGTCCCCTGTTCATCCATGCACTCTTAATGCTTTCCACCGTTCCCTCACAGCTGCAAACCCCCACCTAAAAATGTCCCATCGAATCCTCTGCTTTATGTCGGCCTTAGTTTTACGATCCGAATCGCTGACCCTTCCGTACCATGTCTTACAAGGACATTTCTGTCCTCCTGAACATAAAACTTGACAAGACTAACCACCAACCAAACTAAAAACTCTGTGTTCCATTTCCGAGTCCCGCCAACACCTTTTTTAATGAAAGCCCAGGACAATGCTGTAACCAAGCCGACTTTCATCAGAGCAGTCTCGCATTGGGACCATACCACCTGCGCAAACCAGCACTCCCAGAAAACGTGGCAAATGGTCTCCTCCTTTACACACCCCTGTCTGGGGCATTGGCTCTGTTTAGACAGCCCATGAGCGTGCATCACCGATCGTACAGACAGCCGTTCCCACACACAAAGCCAGTTTAAGACTTTGAGTTTATTGTCCAAGTCCTTTGGCTGTACCAGCTGCCAGATGTCATTGGCTACACCAGGAATTGCTGTTCCATCTGATTTCCTTACCGACTCGTACAAAACTTTGTGATTTACGGCTGTCAACCCATGGAGGGCCTCTTGATGTTTCCTCAACCAATGCACGGCATGCAGATAATGCAGGGGCAGGCTCTCTCCTTTTGGAGTCGTGTTCGTCCAGTCCACTAGATGTCGCATATGGGACGCAAACCACAAATGTACAAAAAACATACAAAGGTGAGACGGGTTCACTGACATGATCGCGCACAAATTGGCTACGAAGACGCAATCAAGCTTGGTTGGCAAGTCAGGGACTCCCCTACCTCCTTCAGCAATCGGTCTGTACATATCCGTTCTTTTGATGTGCTCTTAGCGTCTTCCCCAGATGAATTGGAAAACGATCCTCACCAACTCCTTCCTCTTCCGCACAGGTAGGGGATACACTACGGCCAAAAACACTAACAAGGGTAGAATTTCTGTCTTTAAAACCAGAACCTTTCCCACAAGGGTGAGGGACCGCGCCTACCAAAGTCCCAGCCTCTGGTTAACTTTCCGAAACTTCTCTTCCCAGTTCAGTTTTGCAGGGTCTACAGAGTGGAACCGGACTCCCAAGATTTTCACTGGGTCTGATGTTACAGTGAGCCCTCCCATCACTACTGGCTTGTTCTTCCAAGTTCTGAAAAGTTTCACCATACTCTTGGACTTGTTCAACAGGGCTCCAGTGCCTCTCGAAAATTCCTCCAGAGTGGCCAGGACTCCTCCAAGGCTCTCCTCTGTACTGAGAAACAAGGTGATATCGTCCGCGTATGCTGCGATCTTTGCCTCTCGTCCGCCACCGCCTGGTACTTGAATCCATCTTATCTTGGGATTATCTCTTCAATGGTCTAGGAGCAGTTCTATGTATACGACATAAAGAAGAGGGGACAGAGGACAGCCTTGTCTCACACCACACTGTACTGGAATTCTTCCACCCACCATCCCATTCACACAGACACGGGACTCCACATTCTTGTACAAGGTTTTTATCCACTGTACCAGGGTACCGTGCAGGCCTTTCTTCTGTAACAGGAACCAAAGGACCTCATGGTGCACACAATCAAAGGCTTTATTTTGATCCAGGCTGACCAGCACGAGGGGCAGTTTCCAATCTTCCGTCCAGGCTATGACGTCTCGAATTAGCTGCAAATGCCAACTCACCTTTTGCCCTGCCACTCCACATGTCTGGTCAGCCTTCACCAGTTGTGCCATTACTGTCCCCAGGCGCCGACCCAGCACCCTGGTCAAGATCTTGTAATCTGTGCACAGGAGCTGGATCGGTCTCCAGTTGCTCAGGTCCATCTTATCGCCCTTCTTAAATAGAAGTGTGACAATCCCGATCTTCATCATGCATCCCAATTCTCCTTGCGGCAGTACCTCGGCGAAAACTTGAACCAGGAAGGGCTCCAACCACCTCAAAAAAGTCCTGTAAAAATCCACCGGTAATCCGTCTATCCCTGGAACAGAACCTTTCCGGAGACCGAGCATCGCTGTTCTTACCTCTTCCACTGCCACCGCTTCTCCCAGTGTGTTGGGACTGTCTACCACCTTCCGCACTATGGACAGCAGACAGTTCGTTATGTCCGTGTCCACCTGTTTCTCCAAAAACAGTGCAGTGTAAAAGTCTGTAGCACACTACACCATCCCTGGTAGGTCTGTCAGGACCTTACCGTCTGCTCGTCTAATCCCTTCAAAGGAACAGCGTGACTGTTGACTCTCAACCCCGCTGAAAAACTGAGGTGAACAACGTTCCTCTCCTTCCCTCCACACCCCTCGCAGCCGAAAGGGGTAGCCTTTGGCCCACTGTAGCCATTTGTCCTTCAACAGTGCCCTTAATTGAGCCACCCTTTCTCCGTCGAAGACTCCCCCTTGATTAAATCTCTCGTATACTGTTTTTAAGTTTTTAAGTAGGCGGACTCCCTCACCCTGTGTGTCACCCAGATCAATTTTAAAATCACCCCCCATAACCAACTCCCTGTTTGTAAAAAGTAAAGGTTCCAGATCACGCAGGAAAGAACCTTGCAGACGCCTATCTGCCGGGGCGTAGACTCCTATGAGCCGAAGTCTCGTACCTCTATACTCTCCATCCACCACTAACAGGTGCCCTGAAACCATGGAGTTGATGTCCTGGACAATGAAGTCTGATGTCCCACACAAAATACCTATATCGGATGAGTTCACCCCTCCGACGCTCCACCAAGATTGTCCATTAACCCAACCCCTGCTAAAGTCTTTCACATCTGTAGCGTCTTTGAGGTGAACCTCCTGTAGGAAGCACACATCTATCCTCCGTAAAGCCAAATATCTAAACACCGCAATCCTTTTCTCGGTTTCTTAAACCTCTTACATTGACTGTTGCGACAGAGAAGGTCATGGTGGCTCTGGAGGACTGTCGCTGTCAGACACTTCTGTAGCGGCGAGGCTTATTAATAAGAAAGAATTAAGTGTTCTGAGCCTTCCCAAATGAGGCCCCATTTCTCTGTTCATCTCTGTGGTGCAGCCACAGAGAAACTATTCATGCAGGCTGATTTAAGGTTTCCTAGGACAGCTCCCAAAGGGGGATGCACTTAGCTAAGCCTGGCTATCATGATCAATGGTCATCCATTGGTGCCTATCTGTCTAGGGAGTGCCAGATGGACATCTGGACTGCATTCCTAAGGGTCAGGAGTAAGTGACTCATATCTCACCTTGATCAACCAATCAGGGACTGGTAGGGCCGAGTAACCCACGTGGGACTCTGATGCCCATGGAACTTTCAGCCAATCAACGAGCTGAAGTTCCTCCAGGTAAAAACAGGCAACACAGAGATTCAGTAAGATTCAGTGGAGAATTCTGTGGACTGTTCTAAAGGGAATTCAAAGGAGAATTCCAGGGCAGGACGGCCCAGGAGCAGAAGGCTCCCAAGGGCAGGACATTCTCGCAGCGCGCCTCCTGACCATCCTGAGACTCAGCCCGGACAACCACGGAACGGCCAGTGTGCCCGAGTGCCAGAACTTTCCTTTGTTCTAAGAGTCGAGAGCAGAGGTTGCCAGAGAGTAACCAGAGGATCCACCCGAGGTTAGCACCAGCAGCAGGCCTCGTGAACAGGTCAGAACTGTGGACAGCTGAATCACTATTCAGAACTAGCTCTTCATCAGGAACGAACCGGTCCTCTTCCTGACTTGCTGGGACCCACAGTCATCTTTTCTCCTGTGCACAAACTGTACTAGTTAAAGCCAACACTAACTAGCCGGTCAGTGAGCATCAGCAGCGCACCGTCGCAAGCCGCACAGCACAGCCTGGCACACAGCCAGAGAGCGCGGATTGGACAGCAACAGCCTGCAACTGTTTCTTTGAGTCCGCAGGAGATCTGAATCCCCAGAAATTGGATGAGTATTCAACTTCAATGCATTACAGCTTGAGAATTCAATTGTTATCCGAACCAGTTGATATCAATTTAATTCCTAAGAGTTATGTACTTGTTTTGAGTATCTAATGTAGAAGTTATAACCAAGTTCATTTATGAAACGGTCTTAATGAATGATATACTGAACGTATGTCCTCTTGATATGTGTAACACTTTGTAACTGATTGAATATATCTTTTGTATTCTGATAACCCTCTCGATAAGATCTGTTAGGTTTATATGCATATTCTATGTATTAATAAATGTATCCTCGTGTATTAGTACCTGTGTGTGTGCGTTGTTTGAGTTATGTCGCATGGTTGGATTCTAAAACCATCAAAAGAATCAATTTTGTGATTTACTGCTACAATTAATAATTGTCTCAGTAAATGCCCAAACCCTACAGAACTTGTGCCTTCAGAGAGCCACTACATTTACATTTTGGCTATGGCAACATTACACTTCACTCTGGCTCTGTTCTGATGGACTTATTTCTCCAATAAGACTTGCAGGACTTATAGGTTCAAAGACCCTATAAACTGTTTCCACCGGATCTTGCTCTAGATCTTGCCCTACATCCTCCACCTGCTCCGGCGTGTCCCGCTTACAAAACGTAAAAGGACTGCCATCATCTGTTACATTCGTAAGAACAGAAAAACTGTTGCTCACCTCAATACCCTGTCCTTCCTGCCCAGGGGGTAGGGTATCTCCCGATTCCCCTACTTCTTGATCACTCATATCTGGCTCCGAACAGCTTTCACCAGTTCCCATCTCAAAGTCTGGCTCTTCCTCCTGGTGGTCATCCTGGGTCCCTTTTTTCTTCTTCTTTATCTCTGCCTTAGTCTTTTTCTCTCCCTTTCTTCTGTGCCGTTTGAAAAGTTTCTTTGTTCCAAGGGCTGTAATGCTCCTCCCTCCACTACTTCCATGGTCTCCCAGTCTGCAGACGTGCTTACCTTGCTTTTGGATGGGTCAACAACCTCGGCCCAGCTCCTCTGACTATCGTCCACCTTCCTTGGAGCTCTTCTTCCAGCTTTATCACCCCTGCCCTGATCCTCCTTCTCTGCCTGCTTTCCTCTAGAGTAGTTCCCAGTCCTCCTCAACGTTTTTCGCGGAGGTTCCTGGTTCCACTTCTGGTTCCTTGTCTTCCCCTTCCAGGCTATCCCCTTGAAAAATAAACCTAGTGTAATCAGCGTTCCGACGGAGACATGTCCTATACAAGTGACCTTCTGCTCCACACAAGGAGCATTCCTTGTGCAGACATGACCCTGTGGAGTGCGTTCTTACGTGACATTTTGAGCATTCTGTCTCCGGGCAGTCCGCCTCCGTGTGCCGGACACCCCGGCATTTATGACAAAAGGAAGGCGGGCCACGATAAAACAGATACCCCCTACCTGTTCCGATTCTGAAGATTGCTGGTGGATGGTCAAACCCATCTGCCTCTGCGTTATTTCTCCTCAACATGACTAGGAATTGCGTTTTCCCGTTCCAAATCCTCCACTTATCCCCAATCCTTCTTATCACCTTCTGCACATCAACGTACCGGCGTAAAAAAGTAGTTACGTCTACCTCAGGGATAAAAGGATCATATATATGGAGCATAATTATACGCATATCATCTCTCAACAATCCTGTGCAATTATAATTCTTCAAGGCCTCGCTCTTCATTTCTGCCTGGTACTTCTCCATTACATGCATATGAATTTGCTCACTGACGAAGGTCACATCAATGTACTTCTGGATCCTGTTTCCCTGAATGCACAAAATTTCAATCGGTCTTACCTTGAGCGCTGTAAGCATGACAGACTCCACAAAACTTCCCGTCCAGGCATCTCCATATCAGGTTTCCAATAAAAGCAAATTGTCCATTTCAAACCGGGTTTCTCCTCACCTCTCCTCGTCACTCCAGGAGCCTTGGCCATCGTGGATGCAGCCTTTCAGCCGCTGAAGCAGCCTACTCACCGATCAAAATGTCCAAAATCCAAGCTCCAATCCAAGTCCGCAGTCCGTGTTCAAAATCCAAGCAATCCAGCAGAATGTCCTCCGCAATCCGGTTGACGTCTCCTTCCTCGAATTTTGGGGGAGTCTTACAGCTGCGGTTAGGCCACGTACTGTAAGATCTTCAGCCAAAAGGCCGAGAAGCGATCAGTTTTATACAATTTTTTTTATGTTTTTATTACAAAAGTAGCAAACTACAACAAACAAAAAAGCAAAACAAACAACGCATTTCCTGTAATTCAACCGGATCCAGGTTAAAAGTTACCAATTCATAATAACA
Source organism: Lepisosteus platostomus (assembly GCF_059453375.1). NCBI lineage: Eukaryota > Metazoa > Chordata > Actinopteri > Semionotiformes > Lepisosteidae > Lepisosteus > Lepisosteus platostomus. The sequence goes on along the minus strand of NC_142622.1, from coordinate 32,076,324 downwards.
ATCAGCCCCAAACCATGTAACCATAACAACACCCAAATATATTTCAATCACAGTCAACACAACAAATCAAAAATTCCATCTAATTATCAATGAGTCTCCATATTTGTATAAATTCTTCAAAACACAAATAACACATTCACCTAAAGATTTACTCAAATTCTTCCCATTTCCATAATCTCGCCCTTTATGCAAAAGTAATCCCTCCTCCCTCCCCAACATTATTCCCTAATTATAAATATACCAAAAAACAAATTATAATAGGAAGCAACATGTACAGAAAACCAAATTAGTGCCCCAAGGAAATTAACTCCTTCCACCTTTCCTCAGCCGCAGCAAAACCCCAACGAAGGATGTCCCACCGAACTTGTCTGATGACATCATGTTTAACTTTACTAAAAACTGATAAGGCTGAGCCATTGCTGCCGTGTTCAACCACATCTCTCCGAGCGGCCCATATATAAAATTTCGTCAAACTAATTATTAACCAAAACAAAAATTCTCTGTTCCATTTTCTCGGTTTCACAACTCCGCGAATCACCACCCGACCCGTTAAAACAAAGTCAAGAGAAACTTTTTGTAAGAGCTCCTCACAATGACCCCACACCCTTTGGGCAAAAACACATGAAGTACGGTCTCAACCTCAGAACAATCGGGATGCGGGCACTTGTCCTGTCTTGACAGACCGTGACGATGAAGAGTGTCCCTGACAGGCAACCTATTCCAAAGCATCCACCAGTTTAAATCCTTAAGTCTATTTTCCAGACCCGCTGGCTGGATCTGCCACCATTCATCTTCCGACACCCCCACAACTGCAGGTTCTCTTCTCTTCATAATGGTCCTGTACATTAGCTTATGGTCCATAGAACCCAAACCCTTCCTAAATTCTGGGTGTTTCTGTAGCCAAACCACCGCATGGCTGTAATGCAAAGGCAATTTTTGCGCTTTTGGTGTTGTGTTGGTCCAAACTACTAAGTGTTTCATCGTAGCCGCAAACCACAGACGGATGAAGCACGCACAGAGATGATCAGGGTCTTCATATAACGTTTTACACAAATTTGCGACAACAAATTGTATCTAATTTCAACGGGAGATCTGAAACCACCGGCCTGTACATTTCCACCCTCCTAATATACTCATGTCCTCCACTCCAAAGGAAGTGGAAGACAGCCCTCACCAGATTTCGACTAAACCTAGCAGGCAGGGGGAACACGCAGGCCAAGTGAAGGAGCAGTGGCAGTATATCCACCTTTATAACTAACACCTTCCCGGTATACTTCAGAGACCTATTCAACCATAAGCCAAACTTTTGGTTCACCTTCCCCATCCTCAAGTCCCAGTTGATCTTGGCGGAGTCCTGCGTGTGGAAAAGGATGCCCAGGATCTTTACCGGCCCCATCACCAGTGTGAGACCACCCGCCACGTCTTGTCTATCTTTCCACTTGCCGAAGTATTTAACTGTACATTTTGATTTGTTCAAAAATGCACCTATCCCTTTTGTCAGATTATCTACTTTCCGTAGTACTTGTAGAAGGCTTCAGTCAGTTGTAAGTCCCTGCCCCCCTCCCCTTCCCTCTCTACAGCCTCCTCCACCCCTTCCTTCTTTTTACCCCCTTTCTTACTCTCCCCCCTCGCCCTCTTCACAGCTATCGCCTTTCTTCACCTCGTCAGTCTCTGTCCACTCCCCCCATTCTCTACCTTGTCAGACTCAACGTCACTGTTTTCTGAGTCCTCCTCAGAAACTAGGACCTGGAAGTAATAGTCATAGTCTCAAAGAAGCAATCGTCAGACCTCATTCTTCTCTTCTCTGCAGCCAACTTCCTCTTCGCAGCCCTGCTGGGCTGTATTGACCACTCTGGTGATCCCGACTCTGCCTCCTCCACCAACTCGGCCCACGATGAGGTCCCCGGACGCACCTTATCAGGTACCTTAGTCGTCTTTGCAGTCTCCTCTGGTCGGTCACCTCCTTCCTCTCTTGCGTCTGCACGAGGCCTCTGGGTGGTTGCAGCCTTCTGCGGTGGTCTGGCCTCTTCTCCCCTCGGGCCCTCTGCCGAAGTCCGCACCATATCTGCAAAACTACGACTCTTCTTCGGGCAGACCCTATAAACATGGCCTTCTGCCCCACACAGGTCGCAAGTCAAGACCTTAGTACAGTCCTTAGTGTCGTGGTTTGTGGCTTTGCACTTTCGGAAAACGCCACCAGGACAATTTGTAGCTACATGCCCTCTCTGGAAGCACTTTTTGCAAGTCACGGGTTGGCCCGGGTAGAAAAGGTAACCCCTATTAGGCCCAATAGAGAAGTAAGCCGGGGGGTGTACCACACCCTCGCCCTCAGACGGTTTAGGTCTTAGCCGCACTGTATACCTCCTTTTGCCAGTCCACACTCTGAGTACATCCAGATCTTTTTTACCTTCCCCCTGTACATCCACAAATCTGGATAAAAATATAATTATATCTCTCTCCGGGACACGATGGTTAAACAAATGAATTCCCTAGCAAACAGCGGCTCTATTAGAAACTCGTTAAGCGGCGACTCGTCTCTTCCCTCACACACTCTTTCCCAGGCCTTCTCACAAAGTTTGTCCGTCTCGAGTGATAGGTCGTATATCCCTCTAACTGGAAAATCCTGTAAGCAAGTAATGTCCTTCAACTTTATCCCAAGGGCCTTCATCAGAACAACTCTCTCTAAGTGTTTACGATTCATCCACTCCTGTTTCTTCTCTGCCTCCTTCACCACAAAGCGCACTGTGCAACGCATCAGCCCCTCACGGGACAGAGGGTGCACAGCCGCCGGACCGCGGGCCCACACACCAACTTCCACACCCGTCATCTGCAGGTAAGATTCCACCCGTCTGGTTCTGTTGTCCGCCGTCGTCCTCTTCTCCTCCTCGCCTTCGTCGTCTTCACCTTTTGGCAGTCGTGAGGCCGCGGTCATGCCACGTACCGTCTGAGCTTGGCCAAAAGGCCGAGAAGTGATCAGTTTTATACAAATATACTGTAAGTTTAGGCATTGTGAGTAGACCCTCTCTCTCTCTTCAGGATCTATTAGTGGTTGGTTGATTAGACAGGCTTTCCTCTCCATTCAGGTTAGAAAAAAAATGGGATCCCTTAAACATGGCTTTCAACAGTATGTAATGACTTTATCTTTGATCATAAGAAAGGTAAGACTGCCACCACAGAGGGTTTTGTTGCAAGGCAGGTTACAACTTCAAATGAATGAGTAGATTGACTGGAGTGCTATCTCCCTTGAGCTTTCTGATTAACTAATTGGTGATGTCTTTAACCAATTTAACCACCCCATCTTCATATTTTGTCAAACTATTCTATATTTTGGGCATCTGAGCCCTTCGTAACCTTTATCTTTATAAGATGAGTACATTTAAATCAATTGCAATTAAAGTGATTTGTTTATTTTGTTTACATTTTTAATTTTAACATTTTAGGATGACAACACAAGAATGATCCCCAAGCAACCTGATAGAGTTTTGAGAAAATCTAGCAAGAACAAAGGAAGGAAATTGCAACATGTTAGTGTAACGAACAGTTCTTTCCAGACCCTATGCAGATGACACAATCCAGAATTGAGAGGAAACACTGGGGAAAAAATCATGGAGGTATACGAGGTTGAAAACAGGGGGGCATGTCCATGCGGTGCTGGTGATCCGGGGAGGTGTGGCCATGGCAAACAATCCAAAGAATAAGTCCAAGGGAGAATCCAAAAAACAAGCAAAAGTCCATGGCCGGGTAATACATCCAAAACAAGGGATTAAAAACAGGTGCCGGGTCGGGACCGGCAGGGGGAACAGGAACAGGAGCAGGAAGCTAAAAGCATAACGGAGTCAGGCGCAACCAGATCCCGAGCTCGCACGATGTGGAAATCAGATGCAGAGCCCAGAACTGACTGGCTTTTAAGGGGGACGGGAAGGAGGCTAGAACAAGGGGCAGGTGTACAGAATAATATCCAAAGTGAAAAGAGCAGGAGCGCCCTTAAGGAGGAGGGACTACAATCGTGACAGTTAGTGTGCAAAGTTGGTAGATACTTGCCCCCAAAATATTGTGACTATAATTGCTGTTAAAGGTACTTTAAATCAACAAATATTAATTTATTAAATATTAAATATTTAAATAAAATATTAAATCTAAAATATGTATGTGCATGATTTGATAGGTTTATATAATTACAAGACAAAGAAATATATATCTGAATAGCTTTGCAAAGAAAATAAGAGAATGATAATTATTAAGGATGTATAACATGAAATTACTTAAATATTTAATAAAATAATTTAAATAAATAGCACCTAATCCTATAGCCATTTCTTACGAAAAGATTCTTAAATCAAATTACATCCAGTACATTGTATAGTCATAAGCAGTTGTACATAATGGCCCAGTAAGGTGACACGAGACACTCTAACTTCAGATATGATATAAAAGTCTTGATTACTTGATGTTATCCTTGTTATCCTGGCTAAATTTGGTTTACACATGCTGGCCTCCATGGTTTTACACTAAATACAAGTGGTGAAGTAATCACTCACTTCTCCACTTACAGTGCCTTGCGAAAGTATTCGGCCCCCTTGAACTTTTCAACCTTTTGCCACATTTCAGGCTTCAAACATAAAGATATAATTTTTTTATTTTATGTGAAGAATCACCAACAAGTGGGACACAATTGTGAAGTGGAACGAAATCTATTGGATTTTTGAAACTTTTTTAACTAATAAAAAAATGAAAAGTGGGGCGTGCAAAATTATTCGGCCCCCTTGCGTTAATACTTTGTAGAGCCACCTTTTGCTGCGATTACAGCTGCAAGTCGCTTGGGGTATGTCTCTATCAGTTTTGCACATCGAGAGACTGAAATTCTTGCCCATTCTTCCTTGCAAAACAGCTCGAGCTCAGTGAGGTTGGATGGAGAGCGTTTGTGAACAGCAGTTTTCAGCTCTTTCCACAGATTCTCGATTGGATTCAGGTCTGGGCTTTGACTTGGCCATTCAAACACCTGGATACGTTTATTTGTGAACCATTCCTTTGTAGATTTTGCTGTATGTTTGGGATCATTGTCTTGTTGGAAGATAAATCTCCGTCCCAGTTTCAGGTCTTTTGCAGACTCCAACAGGTTTTCATCCAGAATGGTCCTGTATTTGGCTGCATCCATCTTCCCCTCAATTTTAACCATCTTCCCTGTCCCTGCTGAAGAAAAGCAGGCCCAAACCATGATGCTGCCACCACCATGTTTGACAGTGGGGATGGTGTGTTGAGGGTGATGAGCTGTGTTGCTTTTACGCCAAACATATCGTTTTGCATTGTGGCCAAAAAGTTCGATTTTGGTTTCATCTGACCAGAGCACCTTCTTCCACATGTTTGGGGTGTCTCCTAGGTGGCTTGTGGCAAACTTTAGACGAGACTTTTTATGGATATCTTTGAGAAATGGCTTTCTTCTTGCCACTCTTCCATAAAGGCCAGATTTGTGCAGTGTAAGACTGATTGTTGTCCTATGGACAGACTCTCCCACCTCAGCTGTAGTTCTCTGCAGTTCATCCAGAGTGATCATGGGCCTCTTGGCTGCATCTCTGATCAGTCTTCTCCTTGTCTGAGCTGAAAGTTTAGAGGGACGGCCAGGTCTTGGTAGATTTGCAGTGGTCTGATACTCCTTCCATTTCAAGATGATCGCTTGCACGGTGCTCCTTGGGATGTTTGAAGCTTGGGAAATCTTTTTGTATCCAAATCCGGCTTTAAACTTCTCCACAACAGTATTACGGACCTGCCTGGTGTGTTCCTTGGTCTTCATGATGCTCTCTGCGCTTTCAACAGAACCTTGAGACTATCACAGAGCAGGTGCATTTATACAGAGACTTGATTACACACAGGTGGATTCTATTTATCACCATCAGTCATTTAGGACAACATTGGATCATTCAGAGATCCTCGCTGAACTTCTGGAGTGAGTTTGCTGCACTGAAAGTAAAGGGGCCGAATAATTTTGCACGCCCCACTTTTCATTTTTTTATTAGTTAAAAAAGTTTCAAAAATCCAATAGATTTCGTTCCACTTCACAATTGTGTCCCACTTGTTGGTGATTCTTCACATAAAATAAAAAATTTATATATTTATGTTTGAAGCCTGAAATGTGGCAAAAGGTTGAAAAGTTCAAGGGGGCCGAATACTTTCGCAAGGCACTGTATCTGGGGCTACTGGCATATAATGGCTGCAAGGTAGATGCTGCACTTCTGTTGTGAATAATTTCATGTATATGAAGTTTTCTTTGGAATAAAAAAATCTTTATAAAAATCTCTATACAAATACAATTATTATTAATTCCATAGCAAAAACAGAAAAGTTGGAATAGTCTTTGAAAACGTATAGTATTAATATTTTTGAAAAAAAAAGTTAAGTTAATACGTTTAAATACACACACACATACTGTAAAAATTATCAGAATCGGTTTTACGTGCATCACCATTACAGACCTTCTCATCCTACTCCTCATTGTTTTCCTCCTCAGGGATGGGCATCTAGTTTCATGATGACAAATGACATAATTACACCATTATTGAAAGGAATCAGAACAATACAAAAAAATCTAATAAACATCTGGACTTTAAAAAACAAATACGGTTGAAAAAAATATGATGTTTCGGCTGTGAACACACCTGAAAAAGGCACCACAGCCGAAACGTTCAGTTTTCATTCTTCTCTTTTTAGCATGGAATAAACCTGTTACTTGTACCTTTGCAGCCTACAGTATGCATGCTGACGCAGCTATACACCCGAACTACTTAAAATACAATGTGTTGTCTTTGTCTTTGGGTTCAGTTTTTTGTGAGATAAAACAAGACAGATTACACAATTACAGCTATGACTTCATGTAGATAACTGTAAAACAGAATAATAGTCTGGTCCAATTCAATTTAAGAAGGCAAGTTCAGTACTAATCACAACAATACAACATAATACCTCAATGCTAGTAGCATAATTGTGTCAAAGCGTCTGCAGAATAACCACCCTAGAAAACAAAGAATAGAAATGCTTTAGTGTATCATTGTACAAGGAAGATTTTTTTTTAGCTGATTGCAAAATATTTGAAAGCCAGGATGAAAAATAAAAGGCAATTTGTAAATGAATTCATTTTACACTTTACAGTGCAAAGATCCTTTTTTCACAACTTAACAATAACAAATAGCAAAGATGTTTGTACAGATCCTGCCAACTGAAAAGTGTTCAAGTTAAATGCTGGTTATTTCACAGTGTTGTAGCCTACCAATAAGAATATCTGATCTGTTAGGTAAACTGCAACAAGGTAGTGCCATTTCCCACACTGTAATTGATCATTTTTCATTACAACTGTTAAACATTTTTTTTATTTCCTAAACCTTAATAACATAAACCTTATGAATATAAAACAGCTAAATAGTAACCTTATTTTCAAACTGTTTCACTTCAGTTTGTTGCTATGTGTCCTGCATCCTGAAATTGATTTTTAAAACATGTTTAATCATGCCTACTGCTATTATGTCCATGTTTTGAAGGCACTTTCACATGTTATCCAACAGTAGACGTGAGAAAAAACACAAATTTGAATAAACACAAAAAGCTTCTTCACATTCATGAAATATTTCTATACATTTCACAAAGCATATCTAATATATTCAGAACACAATAGTCTGGGTTATCCTAATCAGAGGAATGTTTTTTTAACTGACTGCCTTTTTTGAATAGCACACTATTGATTGGTGTGAGCACACCATCTACTCACTTTTAAGTACATGCAATAAGTGTTCACTGTGAAAGGTATGCAGAGATTGATGAAAGCCGATAAGAGTTGAAAATCGTTTTCCCAGATATTGTGAAATGATCGGGTGAGTTAGGATTTCCGCTTAAAATGTCCTCTAAATGTCACTGCTGATAAGAAATGATTAAAATAAGATACCACCATATTCCCTTAAGGCCTTCAGAGGTGGAGCAAATAGGATGATTACGCTAGGGGACTAAGGACTTTCCTTGTATGGCCTGCCTTTTCATAGTCTTTACTAATTGGTCATATGGTCTAACCTCAAGTGCTGACAGTCTGGTTCTGAACACTCCTGTAGACCTTTTGTGGTCCTTGGAAAAATGCTTGTGTTTTGTCTGTCTCAGTTGAATTCAAATATTTCGTTAGGTATATTATAGTTATTTTGTAGAAAACCTAAACAGAGTTTAATCCTTTCATTTCAGGCTGTGTTAAAAAAAAAAAAAAGATCATTGGAGCTGAGCCTTCTCAGCCAAAATGTAATATCGTGAAGAAGGACTGTCAAATTGGTGAAGAGGTATTTAAAAGTATAATTACACTCAAGCTGTGCCACCCGCTAACTACCATCAGCATCATGGTGGTGAGGGGGTGGACGTGGGCTGGTTGGCTACAGAATCCTTGGTTCACTACATTACACAACAGTAACTACTAAGGAATAGTGCATACTTCAGGGCTGTTTGATATTCACTGAACGCATTGTCTGACCTCCAGCTGAACCTTATGATCCATTGTTTATAATCTGGATTGCAATGTGAAATGAGGTGACAGGCTTGGCAACGAGGACCTGGGAGGATACTGTATGTGCATATTCCCTTATTTCCTGCAAGTCAGCCAAAGAGTACAGAAACAAATAAGGTGAATTATTAGATGAAGATTCTCTGGTGACTGTAAAAAGAAAATGAAAGCTCCAAATTTAAAACTGAAAATAATGCTTAAAATAGTAAATGTCTATGTTTTTTTTAAATAGTTCATATGAAGAAATCTATTCAATAAGACATAAGTAAAAAACTTTATCATCAACTGGTATTTTAGCTTGTAAACTACAGTAGATTGAATATATTTAATACTGAACATTATAAAAATACTGATACTTAGCTTCTTCCTATTGGAAGCTATTTTTTCCATCTGAACATCAAAAAAGCCGGAAGAGCAGTAAAATGAGAGTTAAGGAATGACCACAAATAATAATAATAATTGCTTACACTTATATAGCACTTTTCTGGACACTCCATTCAAAGCAGTTTACAGGTAATGGGGACTACCCTCCACTACCACCAATGTATAGCACCCACACGGATGATGACAACAGCCATAGTGCGCCAGTATGCTCACCACACACCAAACTATCACCAAAGCTCAGTGGGGAGGAGAAAAGAGAAACGAAGCCAATTCATAGATTGGTATTATTAAGAGGCCATGATTGGTAAAGGCCAGGGGGAAATTTGGCCAGGAGGCTGGGGTAACACCCCTACTCTTTTCGAGAAAAACCCTAGGATTTTTAATGTCCACAGAGAGTCAGGACCTTGGTTTTATGTCTCATTCGAAGGATGGCATCTTTTGTTTTACAGTGACCTACAAGCAGGACTGAGTTACTTTGCTATAAATGTTCATAACATAGCTTTGGAGTCTTTACTTTAGCCTTCTGTGTTTAAGACTTTTTGTACAGTATGTGTCTGAGATACGTCTGAGATACAATAGTCATCACAAACATAACTCTTTAGGAACATACACAGTCGGGACCATTATCCCACTTTTATAAACTTTTATAAACCAACTGGAATCGTCATTTAAATTTAAAAAGTGCCAAAAATATTTACTTTCACCTATGTGTAGAGATTAATTTTGGTAGAGTATGCAATGCTAAATAAAAACAGAAAGAAACAGTGGGAAATCACCACAAAGACAGAAATACAAACTCGTATGTACAGTATTCTTTTTGTCTTTTGTTAACCAACTTCATTTATTTTGCAAAAAATGTAAAGTGCCAAATTTACAATAAATCAGCATGTGACATTTCTACCAAACAACTTTGTCATCCATAATCAAAAGGACCAAAATTAATTTTCTCTCAATGAAAACACAGACGTATCTGATTCTAACTAACATAATTACATGGAGAGAAAACACTAAGAGAATTGCAAAAGATAAAAAAATTGTATAGTTGTTTGAAATGAAATTTCAAGAGAAATATAAAAAAACATTTTCACAGATGTCTGCAACATTAACCATAAATACCCAAAGCGTCACTTGAAATTTGTTTAAGTATAACTATAATTATATTTTAGGTCTTGATATCTATTTAATTTGTGCAAGTTTCTATGATTTCTAAGTCTTAGTATTTGAACCTCCCTATAAAATCTGGAGGACAATGGATTTCCAAGATTGGGCATGAAGACCCCTTTCATAAAGGATTCATCATAATTTAATCTATTTATTACCAGAAACCTTTTCATTCTGTATACTTTACTTTTATTTTAATTTTAATCAGAACCTTGCCTTTATTTTTGTGATGTAAGAAATGCTTTCATAATTTAATCACAAGTCCAAGATAGCTTCTTAATAGGACTGTCAAAAACGTATCATTTCAAAGCTGCTGGAAGGCAGGCTGCATAAATTTCAAGTAGGGATGATTGCAGCATATAAACGTAGTTAAATTTCTACAAAAGTGTCTGCTATTAAAGTGTTTTTTTGGTAACCTGATGTAGGCCTATAGGTGGTATTTTAAATAATACTCCAACAGACAATTGTTATTCAACTAAATGCTCAGTATTCAGAATATTTTCAATAACCTTTACAACCAGAATAAAATAAAATAATGCAAATTGCAGATTTTATATCATTAATATGCTAGAATAAGGCATAACCAAGATGTTGAGAGTTTATATAATTTTCTTTTCCCTGGTGGTCCTTTTTTATATTCATTATGTGTCCTGTTGTGTATTCATCTGTTTATTTCTGTCTCATTGTTCCAGTTTACATTGGTATTTGCTTTGCCTGTTAACTTACTTCATGAAATTATGTGATAAAAAGCCTATTATGGCACAGTTGTTGAAGTACAATTTTAATCGAAAAACAAAATTACACAAGGTGATTCTTTTGTCTTTTCTGTTAACTTCATAAATATGCTAATATATGTGTGCCAAAACAAACAACTGTCTGTCTAGGGTGCAACTAAGGAATATTATCACTTGATGAAATGAAGTGTCACCTGGTTACCAAGAAATCATGTGCCAGAAGTTGTGGGTACACTACTGATTCAAAAATATATTGCAATCTGAATGTATTTTTTTCTGATATGTTTTGTTGTTTAGATCATTTTCAAGGCAGAAATCAATTTTGCCAATAAATGATTAAATATGATCTTATTGAAAAAAGCATGTTTTGTAGAAATATCACCATATATGAGTTTCACTGAAAAAAATATATTTACATTATTGCCCTATAGTAAGGGGCAGCCAGAAGTTAATGATGCATTTCTACTATTGATGTTCAGTGACTTACCCACAAATAATGAATTTCAGGGCGGATTTCCACACATTTGGCCTACCTCATCAACAACTTAGAGGAGTCACCTTCAAGGTTGTCTTATTTCAGTGTCAGGTGTAACGTTTGTGTTTTATTTTCCTGTCGGTTTGAGTAATGCCCTTTTTCAACAAAAGGCACATTATAGGATTGGAACGCATTTAATTTTCAAACCCCCCCCCCCCAAAAAAAAACACATGTTGACCTTGCAGACGTATTACCACAACACAGTAAGTAGTATACCCCCTCTCTATTTACAGTATGATGTCAAACATTTTATTTTTATCTTTATTAGGTTTTAGGGAAAGGGTTTTAGGAAAGCTTTTGCAATGTTGCAATGTGGGAATTCTCCCATACATTCTCTCTTCATTATTCTCTCTTAAATGTATTAGTTTAATTTAAGAATATTTCAGTCTTTAACATGATGTGACATATTTTTGTAGCAATGTCTCTAGTTGTCATGAAAAGAAAAGTATCCGCGGCCTTTTTTATGGAATCATGCCTATTTCAAAAAGTTGGACAAGTACAGAACCTCCTGTCAACCACTAGACAAGATAAGAAAGAAAGCTTCCCTCTCTGTCCTTTGTCTGATTTCCTCCACTTTAATTCATTTTCTCTTTTCTCAGGGGTGGACTCTCCACTGCAGAGGTCTGGTAACTGCTGGGTTTCATTTATACAGAGGTTCCTGTCGGGACAGAATAATTTGACACCTGGGTTAAATCAGTAACAACCAATGCTTGTACTTCAAGATCATTCATCAATTAAACTATATTTAAAAATTTCTCAAACAAGTGACTAATATTAATAATCAGTTTTTTTTGTGTGCTTTATTATGTATAACAGATGTTGAAAGACACTTCGGCTTCCACCATTAAAGATAACCTCAGTCATTTTGTATACAGAACTTTTCTCTATAAAACTTTCGTTTTTCTCATCTAAAATGTAGGAGGCTTACATTGCATTAACCAGATTAAAATACTTAAATTCTTCAAATGCTCAGAGAAGAGGGTCTTCTGAAATTGAATCTTGTGAAAATAGAACGTAACTTGCATATAAAAATTATCTACCACCAAACAGGTAATTACTATAGAAACAGCTTCACAGATATATTGTGTGTAGTTTAGTGTGTGTATTGTCATTATTAATGTTTTTAACTAACCGTTCCTGAATTACTACTCTTTTCATCAAAGCTGTGCCAGAGAAAAACTGCTCAGGGTTCTTCTTGGCAAAATCTTCACAAATTGGGGCTTATGATAATTTCTGTAGTGTGTTCAAATTTAAATAACAATTATATGACCAATGAATATAAAACGATAGCATACCTAATGCTTTGGTATTAACTCACCCGAATTTACAGCAATCTAAATATTACATATTCAAAGTGGAATAGATAATGTACTTTATTTTTTACTGTCCCAGTACACACCCACACTGTTGAATTACCATCCAACTTGATTTGTTTTCTATTGCATATAAAGGTACAGTAACTAATGGGGGACTCATTTTAGATGGAAGAAGAACTTCCTTTAAAGAAGAGATGATGCTTTTTTAAATATCTGTTGAAACAATTATATCAGTCACTGTGTGAAAGTGTGAAGTGGTGTCCCACAGGTACAATGGGCTGAGCAGAGTCTGAGATTCATAAAACAGTATGAGCCGGGGAGTGAGTAAACCTCCCTCAGATTCTGACACTTGTGCTGGCAGTTATCATCAAAGATCTCATCAAGATTATGAACTCCTTATATTGACCAGTTTTGGTAGGTACACATCAGTAAGAGAAAATTATTCCAAACAAGAGAAACAGGCTTTAATACATTTCAGATAGATGTCAAGACTTCCACCAGAAGTTCCGGTGGGATTACAATTATTGGGCTCATTTGAAGAGGGAGAATTCAGTTTATGGAGCAGAAATTAAAAGATCCTTGACTTATTTACATCTTCCTCAATTAGTAAAAAATAATTTTATTCTTTTTACATCCATCCATCCATCCATCCATCTAACTGCTTCTTCCAGTTCAGGGTAACAGGGGAGCAACGGGCACAAGGCAGGGTACACCTTGGACAGGATGCCAGTCTACCGCAGCACAGACACACAAACACTCTCAACTCACACCCAAGGGGAATTTTCCTGGAAGCCATTTAGCCTATCAGTATGTTTTGGACTGTAGGAAGAAACCAGCGCACACAAAGTAAGTACAGGAAGAACATAAAAATTTAACGTGGATAGCTTCCCAGGTCCGTAATTGAACATGGAGCATCAGCAATTCAAACCACTTTCCCACCATGCTCCTCCTCACTCTACTGCAGAATGCCCACAAAATGCACAGAAGCTGTTCTGAAACTGAATACAGGACGGAGGTTGTCCAGGAGTCAAAGCTACTGTATAAAGACTTGTTTTGACCAACTCATTTCATTGTCATAGTCTAGCAGAGTTATAAAATGTGTTTAAATAAAAGGTACAAATTCTAGAGACAGAAAAATCTCGTTAAGTTAGAATGAAATAATATGTTTGGACCTTTGTATTTCATTGGACATACTGCTGATCTTTTGCCAGAGCCAGCAGTTCTAATGAATGAACAGCCCAGTCCAACACCTCCACCTAGTGCAAACTGAGGGGATATTACTGGCCTGATCTGCATTCAACTCGTTGTAGGGTATTACTAAATGAATGAATACAACTAAAATGTTCAAAAATGGACCAAAGGTAGTTTCATTCCAGGATCCAGAAAGATTCCAAGGGGGTCTGATCCTAAACAAGGAAAAGTCACTGTACATTATCGGACCCTAATCAACCCTTCAAAAACCCTATCTGGTCATGATGTATTAGATAATACATACTGTATGTTGCCATCTGTTTTGAAAGAACCTACAGTATACATACAATACAGACGTCATTTGGTGTTTTTTGCCAATTTCAAAAACAAGATTAATTAGATCTGATCTTTAATGTCAGTAGAAAGCTGGTTTGCAGTGATTTAATTTATGCAATGTGATATTTAAGGACCTCATACCACTAATAACAATTTGGGTGGAGTGCCATCTACAGTATGCCAGGATGAAGAATCTGTTCGTTTCTGCATAGACTGAAAAGATTCAATTAAAAGCAAACTTAAACTCACTGCCACATACTGTATGAAATTTCATTCTGTTCTTTAATCAATTGTGACAGTTACAGTAGGTTTAAGAATTCCTTGAATTAAGCCAGATCTGTACTGGCTTTGGAAGTACTGTATAAAGACGTGAATAGAATTATTGGAAAAATTTGACCTCATCAAGGCTAAAGTACATCACCATCACTGACTGAAAAATCTCATCCTATAGCAGACAATAACATTTGCACCTTCATATAGTCGTAAGAACAGAAATAAAAACTGTAAATGAGAGGAGGCTATTCAACCTGTCTTTCTTGATGGTGCTTTAGTAGCTAATTAAACCTAACTTGTTATCTAGACATTCCTCAAAAGAGCCCAGAATGTGGGTCACAATCACCTGACTAGGAAGCCTTCTGCAAATAATCACAATGTTTTATGTAAAGAATTGTTTCCTTTTTGAGACCTAAATTAATTCCTTAGTTGTATTAGTGTATTTTAAACTACAAGCATAACATTTCTGGATATAAATTCAACATTTCTTGTTATATAACCAAACATGTTGGTTCAATATTTATTGCTTTCCCACATTGTTTTGATGAGATAAAACCCAAATCCATGCCATGCTTAGCTTCCTGCAACTCATTATCGTCCATCCTATATATATAGTTTATGGTCCTAAAGGATAATGTTACATTTATTTTTTCAAATGCTAGCCCAATCCATGATTTGATGTGTTTTTGTAATGCCTGTACTGTTGTTCTATGTTTGCCATTTCCTATATTTTCAATCTCTTCAGATTTAACTAGTTTGCTAAATATCTTAAAATCTAAATCAAGTATACAGATCAGTGAGAGAAACAGGACTAAAATGGGCTCCTGCGGCACACCACTGTGTCACGGACGTCCAAAGGGACTAACCGTGGGGAGCAGGAGAGCGGAAAAAGACCCATATGCTTAGCGGCGAGACGGGAAAAAGGCCCGGGCTCATTGGTGCAAAGAGTTCAGGAATGCCGTATAGAAACCTATGCCCTCAGAGAGCGGACGAGGGGTGCCCTGGTGCTAGGCGGGTCTCAGGACATCCGAACGTCAATGCTGAGCGAGGACAGAGTGCAAGACCCGTAAATATATAGCCCAAGGGAAAGAGAGGGACAGGAAGGACAGCAGACCGGAAACTAGGGACAGGACAGAGAAGGAGCGCCCTCTGGCTGCAGAGGGCGTGACACACTGCTCACATCAGCTCAATTAGAAGTAATGTCCCTTAAGATGATGGGCTGTTTTCTCTCTGTTAATCATTTTTCTGTCCATGTGCATATATTAACTTAGATTGTTATAGCTTTCATTTAACAATTAACCTTTTGTGGTGGACTTTTTCAGGATCTTTTCAGGAAATCTACATATTTCATATTGTATACTTTAGTTGTGTCTGTCCTCTCTGTTGATCAGAATATTCTATCAAATGAATTTAAAAAAAATCTCTTTTGAAATCCATATTAGTTGTCTCTTTAAAAGCCATTGTTCCCATACTGTAATTTACCAGTAACAGAAGTAAAAATATTTGACCTGTTGTGTCCTAAATTAATTTTGTCACCCTTTTTGGGATTGTTTTTCTCACATTAACAATTCTCCCATTATGGTTATCATTCCCTTTAAGTGAGTTTTGAAATATTCTAGTGAGGGGTTTAGTAATATCATCCCAAAATATTTATCTAGCCTGTTTACTATTTCTTAATCAAGTATTTTTATCTCATAAATTACTTACACTTGATTTTACATATCGTTCACCGTACTTATTTGCATTTTTAACCTTTGTATTTGTATGTATGTCTTTATGTCATTTATTTTTTAATTTGAATGTTTTTTTGAGTATATATATATTTCTATATTGTGTATTCTGGATAAAAACATCTGCTTTGATTAGCAGGGTGGCTTGTTAAGATTCCTGAATTCTCTGTTATTAGTAAATAGTTCTTTGGCAACTAAGCCCCCAGTGCCAGGTTAAATGGAAGAAATTGTAGAAGATAAACAGTACCGCCTGGAAATTTTTAGCAGCTGTTCTAGTCGATGAATGCTGCAGCAGAATGAGATGCCCAAGTGTCTTGGCATCCATTCCATTGTATCACGGCTGCATTCTGAAGGTGTCTGAAACCTCCAAGTCACGAACTGATATAAAGGCATCTGTTACAAGAGAGTCATCAAGCATTTGTGATGATGTAGAACTGCATTTCCATAGATTTTGCAACCAAGGAACCTTTTCTAAGATCAACTCTGCTCATGTCGTTTGGGTTGGGAGTTAAAAAAGGTGCTGTAAAAATTGTCTGTATCATTACAGTGGACTACATATCCACTTCATTAACTATTACCTTTCTGTAGTGAAGAAATCTTTCTGTAAAGGGAGCTGTTCAAATCTGGGACCTTGAACATCAGGACCTTCATGGAATAATCAGACAATGGCAACCCATAATTCTACTCTGTAAAAATTATTTTTCTACAGTTATTCTACAAAATATAATATAGCTACAGTTTTCTCAACCGTATAACTGTAGAAATTTAACATTAACACGTTATTCTAATTAATTTAACAAGCTGGTGAAAGGTAACTCAAACAACATAAAGGTAACTATACTTTCCTCTTAAAGGGAACTATCAGAGGAGGAATACTGAATTCATGGAGTTGGATTTGATTTTCATTAAAAGTGAAATCATCAATCACCATCATGAGTTCCCTGTTGAAATCAACGCAAGATCCATGTCTCAAATTAGCAAGAAACCAATGCGCCAATATGTTTTTTACACATTCTCCTACTCTACATTTGAACAACAGAAGAAAGGATTATTTCTATCCCAAACTAATCAAAACTCTTTGTAGATTCCAAAAGGTGAACAAATGAAATGTATTCTGTGGCTTTAACACCAAATACGGATCTGATACCATTCTCAGAGTTTCAGAGATCTACACTACTGGGTGGATCACCATCTTATTCATTCAGTTATGTCTATCAAACTGTCTAGAAAAAAATCAACTGCAGTAAAAATCAACACTGAAGCGCTTAAAGGATCCAACAAAAAGAGACAGTTTTCAAGAACACATTAAGTCATTAAATTAACATTAAAATTAAATCGCTCATGCTTCAACCAAGAATAGAAGAAAACAAGTAATCACAACAGACAACAAGTAATAACAATGTTTTAACCAAGAGATATATGGATTTTCTACCATAAAACACAAGGACTGTTTTGATCAAAATAGCCAAGTAAATTAATGTACTTATTCATCAAAAGCTCAAGGCTTTCTGTGTATCGTAGGAATCCAAAATCCAACCAGAAGATGACCCACAAGCACAGGCAAATGTTTAAAGGACATCTTGTAACAATTTGTAAAGAACAGATGGTGGACAGACAAGGAAAAGTAAATTCATCATCTTGCAAACATAAACAGTATCCATTCTTTCTTTATATCACAAAGACTGTTTAAGGTCCAACGACCAGTCGCTTTGAAGGGGTTATGGATTTGATGGTTAAGGATGGATAGTTTGATGGATAGGATGGATAGTATAGCATAGCCCTCCAGTCTATCATATACTTATTCTAGGGGAATAGCACATGTGACTAAACCTTAGACCATGTTGTAAGCTCTTTTAAATGCAGGACATACTGTATACAAAGTATCTTCTACAGTATGTAGATGTTAGACCAAAAATAGAAGTAAGCTACTATATAAAATAGGTTTTGTGATCAGATGATAATTACAACACTAACCTTTAAATACTTGAAAAGATAATCAGGTTAATGTTATAATTAACACAATGCTTGACAACTCAAATTCAAGAGAGCAGTGAAATTGTTCTGCAGGAATTCAGCACTGTTTCATTTTATTGAAACAGCTGAGTTTATTGTAAATAAAAATAAAAACAAAAGGCTTAAAGAAAGGTTTGAAAAAAATGGTTGAAAAGCTGTAAAGCAGAACAATTAGAAAAGTGAATGTTACTAAATGAGATACAGCATGACAGGGCATAATTTTTAATCTGTGGTGCAAGACATAAAGTCACCTTGACTGCTTAGAAGGATCTTTAAAGGAAAGATCTTTAGGGAAAATATTTTGCGCTATCACTATCTAGCATAGCACCTAAGCACAAGCCAAATGTGAATTACTGTACCTATATTATTCTGTTATGAAGTATGCAATTTAAGAAAGCTTGGTATGTATCGCTTATCTTCTGGGTACCAGGGAAGTAGGCATTACCTGATCCTTAAGGACTGCTAAGTGCAAGGTGCAACTGGATCCAGTGTTTCTGTGAAGTGAGAGTAGGTCTGTCACTGACTGGAGAGGGTTATAAGCATATTGATCTTTGCTTCCCTGGTCCAGAAAAGATCTGCTCTACTTCTTCTCCTTCCTGATTTCCTGACTCCTGGTTTGTTGCTTGGGCTATTTATTATGCTTTGCATTTGTTAAAACCTGTAACTTTTAATATGTGATTCTCACAGGTTTGATATTTAGATGTCTAAACTACTCATGTTTTCCCCCTTCCTTTGATATTAAACAAGTATACTGTACATAGTTCTTTCTTGAATAAATATGGCAAATAATATTGTATTTTAATTGAATCTTTTGAGCTCCCTGCTTTGTAAGTGAATGAAATAAATGATGTGCTGACACATCCAATACGTTATTCAGCAGATGCTGTTTTCTTTTCTAAGTTCAAATTTGCTAAATAAGCAATGTTTGCTAAACAAGCCATGTTAAGTGGTATACCTCAATTTAACCACATGAAGGGTCTCTTATTAGTCCAAGATTGATGCTTGATCCATGTGGCTCAGATTTCAAATAATTTCTTCTGTAAATTCAAAATCTTTTTAGTATTGTTCATTGCAGTCAGAATCCTATTCATTTCATCTATGGTATTACAAATACTGTAGTTCTTTCATTTAAGACTAAACAAGTGATGTTTAAAAGCTTTTACTTGCATAGAACATTTTTCTTGAATTTCAGTGCAGTTGGTTATATTTCATCAGTGTTACCATTCTAATTATTTATTTTGAGCCCATGGAAACCAATGGAACCAACCAATGGAAAAACATGGTACATATGGAGGATTTTAAAGTATGTTTGCCAGTTTTTTTAAGAACCTTTCTAACAGGATTTACTCCTTCTTGAAAAGTCTCTTTCTTGCATGCCTTGTCAATTTTAGGATCCTTCTATCACGTCTCTGGGGACAGGGACTCTCCTCTCCCAAACCTGTAACGTGCTATGTTTAATTCACATTCCTATATGATAGAGTGGTTTTATGATTGTGTTTGTGCAACTTTTATCTTTCCTTGAGAAGATGTTTCATAGTCCTTGTCACTTTGAAGAGTCACAGAGGGAAGAGATCTACCATTATTCTCTCCTAAGTCTCCTAAGTGGGAAAGGCATGCAGATTGTTTGTTAATGAGACATCAGTAAACATACCTTAATGTCTTATAGTATGACTTACAGAGAAGATCTAATCAAAGAAGGAGAAGTAGTCAATGACAGGGGAAGAAGCATTTTGAACATCTTTTCAATCAAGCCTTAATACTAAATAATAGTATATTATTTTCCATTCCAAAAAACCCAATAAGAAGCTGAGTTCTCAATCTTGGAACTCTATGAAAACAAAAAGAGGAAATGATTACCATGACACAAAGCAGGAGAAAGGGATGAATGATGGATAAGAAATAATAGAACACCTCTATGCTGTCCGCATCCAGATCTTGTTTCAATGATACTATGCTTATTAACAACATATGTTCAGTAACAGTCACGAATAGAGGATCTGGAATTAAGTTGTATCAACCACAATGTATCTGTAAAGACTTGGCATATTAATTGGCAGGGCAGATGCAGCAACATGCTGCTGCAGCATCTGGTTGACATTGAATTGTTTCCCAGGCTACTCACCTGGTTACATACAGTAGTTACATCATTGGAAAAAGGCAGAGAGTGATGGCCAACAGTACTTTTATCCCCTGTTCAGAGGTAATATCTGGTGTGCCCCAAGGTGGTTTCTCCATATTCATTTCCACCCAAAAGACTGTAAATAGTGGCATTCTAGGTTATGCCAACAATGTTGGGCTGTCCTGGGCCCTTCAATTGACCAATATTCAAAGTAAATTTATGTTAAAGGACATGATGTCTATGCAGCTAGACAGATGGGCCCTATTCAATAATATGATACTAAATTGAAAAATTCTGTGAAGATCAGGATTTGTTTTTCCATGGAACCACCACAAATTGTTTCTCTTATTTTAGGAGGACAGGAAGATGTATGTTGTGTATCAAATCCTGGGTATCATTTAGACTCCAAACTCAGTGGTGACACTTCTACATGTCGTAACCAGACATAGTATACTTACTAAGGACCTGATTACAATTTATACAACTCTGGTCAGGCCTTGTCTTGCATATGATGGAATCCTTTTAGTAGGGAGCATTAAGAGGGCAATATTAAAGGAGGAAGCAAGCAGGATTAAGTATGAGGTGTAGCTGGGGTGTAGTAACAAGAGTCATAAATGATATTCTGTTAGCTACGGACACGGGGAATGCAACAGTGCTTGTGGTTCTAGATCTTAGTGCTGCCTTTGACACCATTGACCACTCTGTATTGTTACACAGGCTTGAGTTTGAGGTTAGCTTATCTGGAACCATCCTTAAGTGATTTACTTCATATTTTAGTAATTGTTTTCATTATGTTCAAATATCAAATAATTGTACTGCTTCATCAATATCACCAGTTCAATTTGGGTTACCAGGGATCAGTGCTGGGACCAATATTGTTCTCTCTTTACATGCTGCCGCTAGGTAGGATAATACAAAAACATAATATTAACTTTCATTCATATGCCGATGACACGCAAATATACATTTCGTTTACACCAAACGACAACTCTTCCATTATCACTTAATTGCATTAATGAAGTAAAGACTTGGAAGTGTGAAAACTTTTTGTTACTTAACTCTGATAAAACTGAGGGTCTGTTGTTTGGAGGCAACAATGCTGATAGGACTACTATAACTTCAGCACTTAACTCAGAGGATTTAAAAATCTGCCTCAAAGACTCTGCAGTTAAGAAATATTGCAAAACTACGTCAGTTTCTTTCCACTCAAGACACAGAGAAATTAATACATGCTTGTGTATACAGCAGGACTATGCAATGCCCTATTAACAGGGAGCACCCACCACTCTTTCAACACCTTACAGCGAATTCAGAATGCAGCAGCTAGAATTGTTACTAGGAGCAGAATAACCATATAACCCCTGTACTTAGCTCTCTTCATTGGCGTCCTGTCAAGTACAGGGCGGACTTCAAAATCCTTCTTCTTACTTACAAGGCTCTCAGAAGTCAGGCACCTGTCTAATAGAACTTATTAATGTTTACCATCCAAGTCGCCTGCTTAGATCACAGAATCCAGGTCTTCTTTATATTCCACGCTTTAATAAAATAACAGTTGGCGGTAAAGCCTTTAATTACAGGAAACCTAGCTTATGGAACAGTCTCCCACCCCATATTCAGGATGCTGAGTCAATCTCAGTATTCAAATCCAGACTGAAGACCTATTACTTCAGCCTAGCCTACTCACATCTTACAATATAGTCTGCTGCTGTACATGCCACTGTGGGTCTCTATGTTGGCCCACCAGGTAGAGACTGTACATCTGTTCTGACCAAACTATCCTATTCTCCTCCCCACATGTCCGGATGGTGCCCAGGCTGGGTACCATCTAAGTTGGATGCTGCATCACTGCCATGGATCCAAGAGATACATCATGGATATAGCTATCGTTTCCTTTTTTAAATTATATAATGTTATCGTGCCCATAGGGGTTGGGCAACCAGTTTGGTTTTTTCTCTCCTTACTAAGGAGTTTTGGTTCCTCTCCTCCGTTGTCTTCTGGTCTTCTGTTCTGTATTGACAAAATGTATTATCAATTGTATTGTTAAGCGCCTTGGGGCAACCTTGTTGTGAAAGGTGTTATATAAAAATAAATTGAATTGAATTGAATAGTGGGATAAAATGCAAAAAAGAGCTCTGAAAACCACTAAAGATGGAGCAGCCCATCCATTGCTCCCATCAATACAAAGTAGGAGTGAACAAACAGCAGAGCACCTGGTGAAAGTCATGGATGATTCTCAGCATCAATTGCATGAAAAGCTTGGAACTTGAAAAGCTTCCTCCCAGGAGAGCTGACTGCTCAATTAGGTTGCTGAGAAATAGAAATCAACTTTCCTACTTTAATGCCAAAACAAATTGTTAGACAAAACAGTGTTCTTCCCACTATATATGGGCCACTCTGCCTATAATGACTGTAATGATATTTATGTCGATACGTCAATACTGTATGTATTTGATTTTTTATGTTTTTTATACAGGTTATGTAAATGATTGATGTAAATTCAGCTTTTATTTCCTTTTTAACTGTGAACACAAATTAAATAAATTCAATGTCAATTATTCTGTTTTCCCAAGCAGACACCACACACGTTACGGTAAATGCTGACAAATTATTAGAAGGCCAGAAGATATGGCAAAAACAAACATGAAAAATGAGAAAAAGCCTTATGAGATTATGGCCCCTGACCAAAAAGGATACAAACCAATCACTTTGAGAGTGCAGAGATCGCAGAATGAGGAAGCAAATGAAAGTGTCAAGGAATGCTTATCACTATTGGATTTCACATAACACCACCAGGTATCACCCAAGTCATTATCCACTGATCTCATCAGAGAGTGTCCGGATCCCATATTGGCCTTCTCAGCCACCATCAGGTTCATAGAAGACATCCTCACCTGTGATGAATCACCAATGAATGAATTATGAAGTAGTAAACATCCAGCATTTAATGTAAAAGTAACAGAGAACTATGGCATTATATCTACTCACTTACTTTCCTTGTTCCATTAAGCTTGCAATCCACTTCTCCACCTCCTTCAGCATTAGTGAAGTAATAGTTTTTGAGTAAGTTTCTGAAGCAACCCATAATTCCTCAATGAATGGAGCAGTTCATTAGAAAACTGAAGCAGTTCCTCCTATGAGCACTCACAGAAATCTGTAACTGGGACCTGCAAGTTTAGAAGCAGTTTTAGAAGCAGCCTTCATTCTACAATACTGCAAGTCGCATTTATTGGGATATTACTTAATTGGAGAAAGGCTCTGTTACCCTCCCCAGACTGAATTGATTCTTAATATTAAAACAGAAGTAGGCCTGAGAGAGTGTAAAGGCATAAAAATAATGAAAAATAAAAATAAGTGCAGATACACATCTGCATTCTGTGCAATCACATTTTCCGTCTGTCTTTTGTTGCTTGATGGGGTTCAGATTGAGGTTAAATATTTTTTTTTACAGAGATTAAGATTGAGATTTTTCTCAAGTATCTGACAGAAGAAAAACATGAAGGGGGTGACACAGACCAATGAAAAGGATTGCTAAAACAAGTATAATCCATATTTTAAATATATGTAATCAATGTGCTTTTGTTTGTAGTTAATTTTTTTAGGATATACAATTCTGTCATTACTCCTATTACTTCCATCTGTACCATTCAAAGGGTTAAAAACAGTGGAATTTAAATGGTATTAGGTGTATGCCTGCAGGCATCAAGTAATGGTTCAAGAGACTCCCCTGCATTTTTAGTATTGATTTTTTTTTAAATACCTGAATTATGGTCCAGAAAATTCATGTTGTTTCATCTACAGTGGGCTGCCTTCTTTGGGACTGGGCCATTTCAAAACTCTGTATTCTAGATAGTCATGTTTATCCAGTAATTTTCAAAATAGTTTGGTACTGCAGCCAACTTTAGCAGCCACCAAGGAACAGCCAAGGGAATTCAAAACAAAGGCATGCTTTATTGCAAAAGAAAAGCTTCTTGGCAGATGAAAAAAATAGCTCCTTATTTTATTTTTAAGCAGAAACAGGGACTAAATAATTGGCAAAACATGGCATAAACAGACAGCGACTCCCAGCACACATACAAACAGTAACTGTGACTGATAGTCTAGGGTGCATGCCCCAGAAATCAGTTACATTGGCTTTAGGCAGTCTGTAGGCAAAAACAGTCAGAGCTCCAGCACCTGGGCAAATGGAAAGAAAGTAAGAGTTCAGAGAAATACAAAAAACATCATAGTAATACTCATTGCAATATTATTATCACAATATACAGTGATAGGTTATTTTATGATAATCTGTCTATAAAATACTTCTTTGGATTATGAAAAATCTTTTTTTCCCAAATCATAAAACAAAAGCATGCTTACTCAGGCATAATGTATACAAATAAACCCTAAAACTAGCATTTCAGACGTATAAGATAAAGCCAATTTTTTCTTGAAGATAGATTCTCAAATGGTGCAGGTTTATCGAAACCGACTGAATATATAAAAAAAGACATAGACAAAAGACAACAGACATGAAGGAGAAAACAAAGTTATGCCATTTGTTTTGGAAAAAGATGCCAAATGTGAGGAATTATTTACATAAACCCAGGAAAACATATTAATTTTACATTCTGTCCTAAGAATGTTGTTCTTCATTATCATTTTATACAGTGCGAAGAATACATTTTTAAACTAATCAACATTGTCATATTTTTTAGCTCTGTATTGACATACACTATAAATATGTTATGCATTGAGAATCATTATATGGCCTTTATTTTCCAAGAAAAATCACATCTGAATGCACCAAGCTACATTAGTGTTCAATCCAGTGTAACAGCAAACAGGAAGAGTATATCTATGATTTCTTGCCTATTGATGCTCACCTGGCATGACTCAAAGTTCTAGTTTTTATTGACTTTAGGGCTTTAAATTATGTCATTATTGGTTTGAAATGTTATTTTAATTCTGAAACTTACCCAAAATTCTCACAAATCTCTTGGGTTAACTTATATTTCACATAGCTTTGCAAAGTAAACATAATCAGTGCTGTCATATTTAAATTTATGTGCAACATTAATTTTCATCACTTGCTCTTTACTGATATAGAAAGTGCTTTCAGCAATATGTGGAGAATATTTTAAAAATGCTTTAGGCAACCTGCCAAGCTTAATCCTTGTAGTGTTCAAAGCAATGTACTATATAACACCTCTAGGGATCTTGATCATGTTTTTTAAATCCATTTCTCTTCTTACAAGGTGTTTTATTACAGAACAGAGCACATGCATGCAGAGAAAAATCTTTGTTCATCCCTTAAAGCCTATATATTTAGTTGTAAAATCCTGCACATATTTAGTCCTGCATCCTTACATTCATCAGGTACTATAAAAAACTGTATCTGTTTTTCTACAGATGATTATAACCAATATCACTGGATACAGACGTAACTGGGAACTAAGTAATACGTTTCACTATCAGGAGTCTGGGATTACAGCAAGAACATTTGTCTATACTAAAGGATTTTAACTTAGGCTACCTGTATCCTCTAGGGGTGCAGGAAGAGGGTCCAAGAGATGCAGAATAATGTAGTAAATATTTACTCTGCAGCCAGCAGCCATATCACCCTGCAATTCACAACTGGCAACCCACTGAAGCTAAGCAGTTGTGAGCCTGGTCAGTACCTGGATGGGTGATTTCCTGGGAAAAACTAAGGTTGCTGCTGGAAGAGGTGTTAGTGGGGCCAGCAGGGGGCGCTCACTCTGTGGTCCATGTGGGTCCTAATGCCCCAGTATAGTGACGGGGACACTATACTGTAAACAGGCACCGTCCTTCGGATGAGACGTAAAACCAAGGTCCTGACTCTCTGTGGTCATTAAAAATCCCAGGGTGTTTCTTGAAAAGAGTAGGGGTGTAACCCCGGCGTCCTGGACAGATTTCCCATTGGCCCTTACCAATAATGGCCTCCTAATAATCCCCATCTATGAATTGGCTTCATTACTCTGCTCTCCTCCCCACTAATAACTGATGTGTGGTGAGCGTTCTGGCGCACTATGGCTGCCGTTGCATCATCCAGGTGGATGCTGCACATTGGTGGTGGTGGAGGGGAATCCCCATTACCTGGAAAGCGCTTTGAGTGGGGTGTCCAGAAAAGCGCTATATAAGTGTAAGCAATTATTATTATTATTATTATTATTATTATTATTATTATTATTATTATTATTTAATTATACAGAAGCAGCCACTCAGAATGTGCATCAATTCTTATTACCGCATTTTGTGGTACTGTGACACTGTACGTTGTGTACAGTGTCACTGTGTACACTGGCCAGACAATCAATAGATGGATCTAATGGTGTATTAAGCTTTTTTTTGTATAAGGCATTTAGTTTCATATACAAATTTCAATGACACTATGTATATTTTAAAAATTTTAGTTATCTACATTATAGTTTTATACACATTTTTGCTGCTGTTTTTTCTTCTTAGTGGTTGATATAATTATATTATTCCATGCTGAAAAGAGAAGAAAGGAAACACAACGTTTCGGCTTCTTTGGAAAAGAGGGGAGGGAAACTGGGTGTGGGCTTTTATATTCAGTCTCCATTTTCAATATACATTTCCAATAGTTACTTGACTTTATTTTATAACTTTATCTTAGAATCTCCAGTTCCCATGAACCTCACAGGACCACTTCCTTGTAGCGTCTACGTCTCATGGTTAAAAATGTACCGTACCATAAGGCAAGTTACGGTATGCAACAAATGAATTAAAATGAGTACTCAAAAGTTTTGTTTTAATCTAGTCTTTTAAATACAAATATTTTAAAGTCAACATAATATTTTTTTATATTTACAATATCTTAAAATATTAAATTAATCCTCTAGTGAGGAAATCAAATAATATTTATACTATATTTATGTTTTTAGTGATTTTATATATTACAGAATATATCCATTATACGGTATATTTTCTTCTTCTTCTTTTTCACAGCCTTAGTCCCAGACTGTCCTGGGGTCAGCTGCTTTGGTTGCTCTTCTCCACTTGTCTCTGTCAAGCACATCTTCCTCACTCACTTCACGTACTGTACCTCTATATCTTTTCTCACACAATCTATCCATCTCTCTCTAGGCCTGCCTCTTCCCCTGTTACCTTCCACCTCAAATTCCATTGCCCTCTTTGTTACTTCCTCAACGTCCCTCCTCATGATATGTCCATACCACCGTAACCTCGCCTCTCGCATCTTCTCAACCACATCCACCACCCTACATTGTCTACGGATTTCTTCATTTCTGATCTTATCCTTCATTGAAATCTGCAGAATTATACGGTATATTCTGTATCACAATATTTAATATTCACTTTACATTGACAACCCCCCGAGTGACTTGGAAAGGTGTTAACTATCCAGTCATGTATGTGAAATATTTGTAAACTTGTGATTTTTATAATCAAACTCTAAGCAAAATTGTTTTCTAATTACTTATGGTTGCGATTAACATTAAGACAAAATATAGATTATTTTAACGTGCATGTAAACCTGAAAAAGCACCACATTCATTCCAAGCTATAATAATAAACAATTTTTTTATCTATCCAAGTGGATAATTTTGCATTGTGAAACAGCCCTACTTTCATTTTTAATATTAAGGTAGTTGGGCATTGAATGGGTTTCAAACCTGAGGGAGTTTGCATGATGGCCCAGAATACTTCTACATGCCATGTTAAGCATTCACTGCTCCGCCTGGTGGTTTTACAAAGTAGGGCAGTGCGGCATTAGATTATTTTTTTTAAAACGTGTTGCAACACATCATGTCCAGTTTACTCTGCTGCATAATTCATCAGGCATTCTGGATGTTTGGATTTCATCAATATCTTGAGCACATGTTCAAAGTAGGCGTAACAAACTGCTATATATCGCAACAATCAAAACTTAACAAGCAAAACTTAATGAGACAGGGTGAGGGGCATGTCCTTGAAAATCCAAAGGCCTGATAGTCTCTTTATACCGTCTCTGAAGATCTCTTCTTTTTATTTTTTGGGTTCTGCTGTTTCATCAGTAACTGAAGTAGCAGAAGAATTGCCTCTTTTGACAGCAAGCACCACTTTCTTCTTAGATAAGGGGAAATAAAATAGATTTGGTGAAAAAAATGTAGACACAGTCAATATTGCTACACTTGCTAGATTGTTTCATTTTGTTTGCTATTAAGAAAAAGCACACAGAGCACACAGATGTTTTCATGGCATCTCTTCCATTTCGCTCACCTGCATTTAGAACATTCATGTTTAGAATCGTAAAACTTTTCAGAAGCGCATATCCCAAAATTTTGGAGTCATAACTTTGGCTGGATAGAATACTAAGATTAATTTATACAGTGTGTTTGTTTTACATTGATTTTCATGATCTTTGTACAAATTTGTACAGCACACTTACGCTGTTCTCATGGCATACTCTTGAACATGGCGCACTGAAAACTCGTCTACACTGTAATTACTGTGTTCAACAGTAATCATGATGATATCTGTGCTCTCTAGTATAATGGAAGACAGTTTTGCAAGAGGTCAGATTTCCAGACAAGAACATTTTATATACAGTATATTTCAAATGATGTTCCATTATAACCATGACCCTGTTTGAACTATGATAATGTTTTCCATTTGACTAAAAGGACAGTTAAAGATCACAGGAAAGGGCATTTTTTGATAGAGAATATATGGGTTCCATAGTCGCCAGGAACTAATCTCCTCTTTCTAATGAGCAATTACACAATTTTGGCTGTTACAAGTGGTCAGATGTCATGGCAAGGACATTTTCTGATAGAACAGGGCTATTTTTCCTGTGCTAATTCCCAAGCTAATAATATACTATAGATATACATCACAAAATATGCAAACATGTTAAGCTTATCTGAAGTTGATTTGAAAGGGATGACTGTGTTCTTTTATGTAGCTGTTTTGAGATCTGTCCTAGTTTTGGTATACCAAGTTTGTTCCAATCAAGCAAGTTTTTTTTAGAAATGTTGCTTGACATTTTTTAATAAATTCAATATAACAGTCCAATATGGTGATCATTCTGCCTGTCCTGAGTAAGTCTAAATCGTGTATACTGTATGAAGTGACATTATGCACCAAGTTTCAGATCAGTACTTTGACTTGTTTTCAGGTAATATATTTGAAAATTTCCAGTATTAGGTGAAAAATCCAATATCTCCATGAAACCATGTTACACACTAGCCTATTTTTCACTCATAACTTTTAATCTTGTAAACTTTAATAAAGTGACTTTCATCAAAACATATACAGTAGATTTTATACACTGTTGAAAAGAGGGGAGAATAAAAAATACCTTAGAACACTATATATATATTATATATATAATATATATTATATATTGAAATAATTATTTTATTAGTTTAAAGTAATTCTAGAATTTCTTTAAGCAGAAAACATTATCCAGAACATAATGCATATTGTCATATGATTACATGCTTCTGTTTAATTTGGGGATATGAATTAAATAATTTTCTTTTCTTTTATCTTTATTAGAGAGATACATTATCTGATAATCTAGTTAGGAACCAGTTCTTTAAGTTTTTTAAGATTTGGTTGTGCCTTTGGATATGGATTCTTTTTATGATACCTTTGTCACTTTTAACCTTAATCATGGTTTCTGAAAAAAGCAGCAAAAATGCTGTTTTACATTTTTGTATATGTTGTCTTACATTACAGTAATTTATTCGTTATGCTTTATGGTTATCTGCAAACTCATTTCCTCTGATAACATCAGTGCCACTCAATGGTAACAGAATTGTAAGTGACTACATTTGACAGTCTACAAATCAATTCAAAATTTAAATTCTTGTCAGCTCTGTAAAGCAGGAACTGAGATCACTTGTGACAGCTCTAGGCTGTTATGCAACATTTAATCTGCAGCAGTCACTGTTGGGAATGGTGGCTGTTGTTAAATTAGGAAAAAGCCCATCGAGTTCTCAGCATGACATTTATACAGGGAAACATCAGGAGTGATAAAACCTCTTTTTACAGTTCCCAGTTTTATGCTTTTTTATAGTTAGCCCTATTTCTCACTCAAAGAAACTTGATTGCAATATTTACAACATAGTCACATTCAATTATAGTTATTTGTATTGTGTATTTTCTGTTTAGGATAAAAAACATTTCTGAAAACATCAGGAAAGCTTTTCTGACAGGAAAAGGCAAGTGACGGAAAAATAGTATTTATGAAGCAAAAGTGCAGAATAGGGGGTGGCACAGTGGTGCAGTGGTTAGCATTACTGCATCAGTGCTGGGGGCCCTGGGTAAAATTTTGAGGTGCTATCTGTGTGAAGTGTATATGTTCGTGTGGGTTTCCTCTGGGAGTTTCCATTTTGTTTCACAGTCCAAAGTCACATTGCTAGGTGAATTGGCGAAAACTGGGAAAACTGGGAAAACTGACCCTGGTGTATGTGTTTGTGCCCTGTGATGGACTGGCATCCATTGCAAGATATTTTCTGCCTTGTGCCCATTGCTTGCCAGGATAGGCTCCAGCTCCCTGTAACCCTGTATTGGTAAAGCTGTAAGAAAATAGATGGATGCATGGATGGATGAACAAAACAGATGTGCCAGTTATTTCCTGACATTGTGTTCCCAAGCAGTACATTGCAAATTAATAACAATATTAACATCATTGGTATCAGAACACAATTTTTCTCCATTATCTGTATTGCTGTGAAATCGAATGTATCTGAAACCTGACAAAATACTGCAATCGTTAAGGGATCCCATTTACTTTCACTGCAAAGAAATGAAATTAGAATTGTTATTTCTATCCAGGAAGGAGAAGTTTCTAAAATAATCTGAAACCTTACATAACTATCAGTCTTAATAGTTTTCCAGAAAATCTTCAAGATGACTATCCCAAATGTAAAGACTTGACACAACTAGAAAGACATGAAATTACATGAAAAATGGAAGATATCAAGACGTATTTATGAATTTATGATTCTTCTTCAAAATTGATAAGCTTTTCTTAAATGTCTTGCTGTGTGTGTCCAGACAAAGCTTTTCTTTTACTAAGGAAAAGATCTTTCGATAAATAGTTTTCCTTTTTTCTTTTAAGAGTGATTCTGGAAAATGCCATATGCTTCCTTTTCAAATATAACATAATGATGTGCTGCAAGAATGGAACAGTTTCTAAAAACGGCAAGCCTGCGCTAATGTATTGCACATGACTGAATTTTTTATACTTCATCATCTGGACCTGGAGGTGATTGTTTCAGAAGTAAAGGAATATGTTTTTAGAAATCAGTACCATGTGTTACTCAGCTTCAGAAGAGTGTCAGGTTAACGTTTTCTAAGATTCCCCTGCACTGCAGTTTAGTCGGATACCATTCCGATGTAAGAGATCAATCCTTGAAATTAAGTGTATCAAGTGATTACTTATTACAACAGATTGAAAAATGTAAGTGCAGACATTAAGGTAAACAGGCAAAAGGGAACATTAAGGAAGAGAAGCAATGATTTGAAGTCTTAAACAGAAAGTATATCAAAAGGCCTAAGCTAGTTTAACAACCTACAGTTAAATTACAAATCTCAATAAACAGAAAGTACAATGATCATTAAGCAGTTATGCACTTTGCTGCACATAAATCTTAAACAGTTACTAAGTACTGCAATATTTTCTTTACCTTGCAGGAGTGGGCCATTGTGTAAAATAAATATTATCTTAAAATCATTTTAGGAAATGTGCTTTACTGTATATATAACTGTCACCCAATTCAAGAAATGACTAGATGGTATCCTTAGATTAATGAGCTAAAACCAAACAAGCTAGATTAGCTTAATGGACTGATTTGTAAACTTTATGTTCTTATTAGTATATTATCAAAATATTAATACATGTAAATGTTTATTGCTTTATATTAAAATTATATGAAATCTTAGGATTTATATAAAGTACCTTCACAAAGAGCTTAAAGCCATACTGAATTAATACATTGACTGATGCTCCTAGACACATCATCAGTGATGTTCCTGGGTTCAATGGGTGTGTTGGGTCTTTCAACATCATACTGCCTCCCCCAAGAGACCCAGCTGAGGCTTATCAGACCTCAGCTTGTGTCTAGATGGCACTAAATTAATCCCCATGGATCTTCTCTCTTAAGCAAGAGACATTTTATATTTGCCTTAGTAATTTGCACTATTTGCACTTTGCACTATGTGTATCCTGTCTACAATGTCTATGTCAGTTTCCTGTCTGTATTTGCACCCTTAACCAGGAGGAACAATATTTCGTTCCACTGTATACCTCTATATATGGCTGAAATGACAAATAAACATGAACTTGATACAGCTTGAACTTGATCTTGAGGCTCTTTCTGCTGCTTCACTTGTTTTGCAAATGGCTCAACTCCTTCTCTCCCTCACAATGCCCAGGGCACTAGGAGTCTTAAACAGTGATAGAGCTGCAAATCCTCTGCATCCAACCTCGACCAGCATGCATCTTGCTTTCCAGCCTCTGTTGCGACAATCACTGACTAGTCCCTCATATTTAGTGAGTTTCCTTTCAAAGGCCTCCTCCAAACGATCTTACCAAGGGACAGTCAACTCCAGTAAGATAACTTGTTTGGTGATCTCCAAGATAAGCACAATGTCTGGTCTCAAGGTGGTGGATACAATATAATTAGGGAACCTAAGCTGTTTCTCCAGGTCTGTCAGAAACTGCAAGTCCCTGGCAGAAACCAAGATCCCTACTAATGGTTATGTTGAGGGTTTTACTGTTCTCCAGCTCTTACAAATGCACTTGCTTGCTTTAATGAATGTCTGTGCTAACTTCTTCTGCAATGGCCTTCAGAACTTGGTCATGATGCTAGCGATACCACCCCTCTCCTAGAGCAACTGCTATCATTCTAAGCATGGAGGACACCCAGGAGCCTCTGCCTTGCCCTAGATGTACTGGTTGGATGGACTTGTGCACATCGTACACTGATTGGATCAGAGACTTGATGTGGTACAACTCAGCCCAGGTGATCTTCCTTTCAATTGCCTGGTCCCATCTTGTCCAGGCTCCCTGCTGTCTCTTCCGCAACTGCTCTTACACACTCTTGTATTGACTTTTCAGGGTTTTGAGCTCCCGCCTGACTTTATGAATCTTCACTGTGTGGTTCATGGAGTATGGTGCTTTGGCGAGTTTTTCCTCCTCTGCCCAAACCTCTCTGAAGCCAGACTCACTATGATAGTTGTCATAGTTTGCAGCTTTCTGTCAACACCACCTTTTGCAGAGACCTCCAACACTTTGTTCACATCATCAAACCGGTACCACAATGACTTCTTGCATGATGCTGGCCAGTTGATTAATCTACTCTCTAATTGAATGCTGGTAGGAACAGCATGCACCATGTGGAGGTTCCAAGCACTGTGGGGTGACTCTGGACCTGACTCCTTGGAAACCTCCATAAAATAATGCATGAAACATACATCTCGGGAAGGTCTCTCAACTACGACAAGAAAAAATGAAAATAAAATTAACTATGTACAGTACAACTAAATGTATGCTAATTGGTTCAAAAAGAGTGTACAGTATGTTGTCTAATTCTTAATATAAGGGTAAATTTACCAAATCCATTGCAAAATATGCAGAAGGTTTAATTAGTCAGTGGTTATATTAAAATTTAAAAGCAATAACATAATGCTAATGCTTTGCCATAAAATATAAAAGTTATAGGAAAATCATGACAATCCCTCATTAGTGAATGAGTGTAGTGATTGACAGCTTACAGTTTAACACTGTAAAAACTGGATAATCGTTCTGTTCCAGATTCCCCAGGAATAATGAAGGGTATTTTTATGCATTGTAAGGCACTTTGAGCTGGTGTTGGTATTTAAATTAAAAAACTATCTACTGATGAAACAATATCTGTACGCACATATTTGTGCATCTCCTGAAATTGTAGTAATATGTTGTGTATCTTACCTCCAATGTTCAGCAGGAACTAAATCTTCATTTAGAATCAGTATTGAACGGTCAAGGCAAGGGCAGTCTCAAAGAGAATATCCCTTGTACAGAGTATAGGCAATGAGAATGTCTTTGACAACAAATACTTTAGATAGTCAGCAAAAAAGAAAGTCTAAAGCTAATAAAAGCTGAGAGCAAACAACCAACATGACCTTCCAACTGGGACTAATACAAGAAAAAGAACAGGCAAATCTAATTTACTAGGTCCACTATAATACACAAAAACTGATTTAATATTGTACTTTTTATTACAGTATTTTAAGAAAAAGGGTTATACTAGAGGGTTTTTAAACATGTATAATATGTACTGTATTTATTACAGTATTGTATTTTATTCCAATTCTACTTAAGGCAAAAAAGTTTATTAGGCTAATGGATAGCACATTTTTGGAATACTTCACCCAAAAGAGACTGAAGGAGCCCTGTTAACACCGATGTAGAGTTCTTCAATACCAAGCTTATGGCTCTCAAGCTTTTGGTTGATCAGGTCTTTCAGGTATAGGCAGGACCATCAGACTAGGATCTGATAACAGAGATGAGTATTCTATCTCAGACAGTGAAAGATGCTGTGCTGATCGGGGAGGAAAGACCCAAAAACTACAGTGTTCAGATGTGCTTTGGTTGGCCTGAAGCAGAGCTGACATTGGAACGTGATAAGTAACCACTAGCTGAAGATCAGGGTTGGAAGACATGTACAGATGCAGCCATTCAAAATGGGTGAGGTATTTCGCGGCATACCGCGACACGCCCACCGGGGTATCACGCAGTTCACGTGTGTCACGTGACTAACTATCCGGCGTCGCCTTGTAAAACCTACAGGGGGAGCTTAACCTCTCATGTACAGCATTTGAGCCTTTAATTTTGAAACTGTGTATTACAGCATGATAATCATCAGTCATTAAAATGTTGGTATATTTTATGAAAGCAAGATTGCTCAGTTGGACAAAAGTACACAACCTACCTTTATCAGAAATATTTATGCATCAAAGCCTTTACTGAAGATATTACTAATAGTATTAATAATGGATGACTTTGGACAAGCTGTATACTCAAAGTATAATTTCTTTAGCACATTTGTACAAGCACTTGGAATCTGTCCAAGCCATACTTTGTCAGGCATTTTGTTTTACTTCAACGGGCATAAAAACTTCCTTGCTTTTAACAGGGCGTTTCATAATTTCTAACTACGAAAATGATTTAAAATGCGACACCTATCATTCAACTAGAGCTTAAAATATCACAAGGATCCTCAAGAGCACAGCAAAGAGTGTATTAAAAGACACTTGTATTTATCAACGCTTTCTTTTCCGTATACCAGATTTTATGGAACCACTTCAGAGGGGTGTCAGCCAGTCAGATTCCAGGAATCGGCACTTTAAAGGAAAAATACACACCGGTATTCCATTTCTCCCTAATGATTTTAAGCATCGAAGTATTTAACTAGCATGTGAAATAGCGTGGTAGTTTTAAGCTTTTCTGCTAATATAATATGGAATCGCGCATCTAAAGAATTCGTGTGCTGCGACAGGGCTGTGTAGGACTGTTTCGCCTGCCTGTTCATGCGAGCTGTCTTGTAGCCTACTGGTCTAGGTGCGTGACTACCAACTGGCAGGTTGTGTGTTCGAATCCAGCTGGTGCTGGACTTTTCATTTTTATTTATTTATTTTTTAATCGCGTAACATAAACATATTACCGTATGCAAACTGTACTGTATACAGTATGTATATGTATATTTAATGTCTTAACTGTGCCCGTTTAAGTATTGAATATTCATATCTAATTTTACCACTGAAGGGAAATCTTAGTAGCTGAGCATAAAAAGAAGAGGAGCATACTGTAACGCGTGTGAAGGCCATAAACGATATTAATTTTGGAACATAAACATACAGTATATGGCTGGTCTCGGTACTTTAAAGAAAAAAATACACACCAGTATTCCATTTCTCCCTAAACATTGTAAGCTTTGAAGTCTTTAACTAACGTGATACCGGAGTCAACAAGCATACTTTTAGAATTTGATTAAAAGGGAATATAATATGGAATCGCGTATCTCAAGAAATTAATAACGATATAATTATATTCATGTTGCAAAAGAACTGCAACGGACATAAAAACTCCCTTGCTTTTAACAGAGCGTTCCATAATTTCTAACTACGAAAATGCCAGGTGAAAGGATTTGTAAACATATTTTGTTAAAGCAAGTCAGTTTTTTCCGCAACACATAAAATACATTTTTCCAAGAAAGTTTAGCCTTTGTCACTAATGAAACCAATAAATAAAGACATAAATATAGAAATCTTAAGATTTGTTTTATTTAATGTTGGTAGCAGGATGAACTGTCAGAGTGTATATTTTGTTGCAGAGTTGCTGCAAGATGTTAACAGTGAAAAAGGTATTTAGAAATGAGTTATTTCAAGATGAAAAAGAAAACATATACGAAACATGGTTTCATTATGACCAGAATCAGTCTTGAGATATTTTTAACTTGATTTACAGTATTTGAGAGGTATGTCTTAACACCGATACTACAGTGCTTAAGTACTGCTCACGTATATGTTTCTAGGTTTATATTATGCATTTCATACGGTCAAATTACTTTTGAGCAACTAATAAGAAGTGCGAAACGGTATGCGTTTTAGTTTCGTTTTGTGCTGGGACCCGTGGATTGATTAGAGATATCAAGTACATACAAGTCATTTTTTAAATGTTGTAGTTCGTCTTGAAAAAATGTTACGAGTACATCATCTATCAACAATTACACAGGTTCTGTTTCCATATTGCGGATTTTGGTTACGTAATATTATTTTCTAGATTTCACGTTGTGAATATATGATTTGGGCAAACAGAGCCGCAAAGAAGTACATTATTGGTTGTTGGTTTTTTTTTGCAGTTTTATCTAGAACAAGCGATGCTTAAACCTTTGTCTGATTCTTGTGAAACTATCCACACGACAGTTACAGTACCTAGGAGTTGACTTCAGTGATGTCACTGATGGGATGTTTCTAAAAATCCATCCTCTGTAAAATGTCTTCTCTAGTTGTCCTGCATATGTATTCGCTAATGAAGCTGTGTGTTCTGAGCCTGGATCTCTACATTTCTGTATGAACCAGCTTAGAGGGCTAAAGACAGCTTGTGTTTAAATTGAGTGTAAGGCAATTTATGCTTCTAAAGTCATGGTCAGCATTTATTTTTGTACTGTGCTGTAAACTTGTTCTGTGCCAAGTCACATTATTTTATAGCATTTTTATAGCGTTATCAAATCCGGTGGCGCTGTGTGTTAGTTTACTGACTCCCATGTCACATGGTCTGTGATTGAAACCTGTAAAACCGGTTTAATTCGTCACAGCCAGCACTCTTCAGGTGTGAGGGTCTTCTGCTCAGAATGAAACGCTAAAATGTTTGTGTATATTCTAATGGTAGTGGGGGCAGGGTGTGTGGGAACAGGTTTGGTTGAAATTGCATTGGAGATCTAT
Organism: Lepisosteus platostomus; assembly: GCF_059453375.1. Classification (NCBI taxonomy): domain Eukaryota; kingdom Metazoa; phylum Chordata; class Actinopteri; order Semionotiformes; family Lepisosteidae; genus Lepisosteus; species Lepisosteus platostomus. The sequence goes on along the minus strand of NC_142622.1, from coordinate 32,038,554 downwards.
ATTCTTCACACCTGAATCATTTTCTCTGAAAGCATTTTCTTCGCAGTTAACCGATCTTGTTACAGCATGTTACAGTTTACTATTATTAACCATATTAATTTTAAGTGCTTAATGTAAAATCTTGTAAAAATATATTTTCATTGTTCAAATATACATTAAGTCTGACTATCATATAATTAGTTAAATACAAAACTAAAGAAAAAATAGGGTTAAATATAAGTCAAAATATTTTGCTAACAATGTTAACTGTTTATGAATAATAAAATGTATTAACTAAGGAGTAGGATGGCACAGTTGTTAGTATGTTTTTTGTTTTGTTTCTTTTTCATAAATACAACAGTAGTACCTGATGTCTCAGTGGCTTTCAAAATTAAATTATGCATGCAAACCTGTGAACTATTTTAAATTTGATAACGCTATAAAAATGCTATAAAATAATGTGACTTGGCACAGAACAAGTTTACAGCACAGTACAAAAATAAATGCTGACCATGACTTTAGAAGCATAAATTGCCTTACACTCAATTTAAACACAAGCTGTCTTTAGCCCTCTAAGCTGGTTCATACAGAAATGTAGAGATCCAGGCTCAGAACACACAGCTTCATTAGCGAATACATATGCAGGACAACTAGAGAAGACATTTTACAGAGGATGGATTTTTAGAAACATCCCATCAGTGACATCACTGAAGTCAACTCCTAGGTACTGTAACTGTCGTGTGGATAGTTTCACAAGAATCAGACAAAGGTTTAAGCATCGCTTGTTCTAGATAAAACTGCAAAAAAAAAACAACAACCAATAATGTACTTCTTTGCGGCTCTGTTTGCCCAAATCATATATTCACAACGTGAAATCTAGAAAATAATATTACGTAACCAAAATCCGCAATATGGAAACAGAACCTGTGTAATTGTTGATAGATGATGTACTCGTAACATTTTTCAAGACGAACTACAACATTTAAAAAATGACTTGTATGTACTTGATATCTCTAATCAATCCATGGGTCCCAGCACAAAACGAAAATAAAACGCACACCGTTTCACGCTTCTTATTAGTTGCTCAAAAGTAATTTGACCGTATGAAATGCATAATATAAACCTAGAAACATATACGTGAGCAGTACTTAAGCACTGTAGTATCGGTGTTAAGACATACCTCTCAAATACTGTAAATCAAGTTAAAAATATCTCAAGACCGATTCTGGTCATAATGAAACCATGTTTCGTGTATGTTTTCTTTTTCATCTTGAAATAACCCATTTCTTAATACCTTTTTCACTGTTAACATCTTGCAGCAACTCTGCAACAAAATATACACTCTGACAGTTCATCCTGCTACCAACATTAAATAAAACAAATCTTAAGATTTCTATATTTATGTCTTTATTTTGTGGTTTCATTAGTGACAAAGGCTAAACTTTCTTGGAAAAATGTATTTTATGTGTTGCGGAAAAAACTGACTTGCTTTAACAAAATATGTTTACAAATCCTTTCACCTGGCATTTTCGTAGTTAGGAATTATGGAACGCTCTGTTAAAAGCAAGGGAGTTTTTATGTCCGTTGCAGTTCTTTTGCAACATGAATATAATTATATCGTTATTAATTTCTTGAGATACGCGATTCCATATTATATTCCCTTTTAATCAAATTCTAAAAGTATGCTTGTTGACTCCGGTATCACGTTAGTTAAAGACTTCGAAGCTTACAATGTTTAGGGAGAAATGGAATACTGGTGTGTATTTTTTTCTTTAAAGTACCAAGACCAGCTATATACTGTATGTTTATGTTCCAAAATTAATATCGTTTATGGCCTTCACACGCGTTACAGTATGCTCCTATTCTTTTTATGCTCAGCTACTAAGATTTCCCTTCAGTGGTAAAATTCAATATCTACAACGGGCACAGTAAAGACGTTTACAGTAAGTCTTTCTACGACAGACCAATGGACCACGAGTGCCCCTGTCGGTCAACCAATCACGCACCGCGGTATTTTGCGTCATCGCGCGTCACGATGCACGACGCCGTAGCCAATTACCTCCGGTACGTGTCTGTACCGCGCACTTTGAATGGCTGCATCTGTATGCCTGAGATAGGAGTAATAGGAATACGAAACTCCTAAAACAGATAGCACTGAATGAATGAACCCTAATCTATCTGGTTCATTTAATTCATCTGAGTGAGTGAGAATTGAGTTTTGGTCCAGTCAGAATCCCAAAATATACTGGCTGAAATGATGGCCTTTGAGGGAGCAAGAAGGAGTCCAGTACCAGGGTATCTACTGGGGCCACAGACAGAAGAACTCAGAGGGGGGAGAACTGAAGTCAAAGCTGCAACCAACTGAACGACAAGTGGGGGAGGGGGTAGTGGAGAGGGAATTAGTCATCACTGTTGCCTGAGCCATTAGAAGTGAAGGTTGTAAACAAAGAGAAGACAGAAGACCGAAGTACTGGAAGGCTTTTATGGGGACAGTAGAGCAGGAGGATTAGACAAACGGGCAAGAGAAGGAAGTTGGGGAAGGAACAGGAAACAACCCCAAGGGCATGCTGTTGTAATGGAGCTCCAGGGAGAGGTGACAACATCAGAGGGGGAAAGAGGATCTCATCTTATGGGGAGTTTGTTGTTTTCCATAGAGTGTGGAGAATTAGAGGTTGAAGAACTGTTGTTTCTGTCACGATTGTGTTGTAACAGAAGAAATAAGGTTCTTGATCCCGAGATGAAGTAAAACAGATGAGTTTATTGCATGCAAGGAACAATAAAGCCGAAGTCTTGTTTCCCGCAAGAAACAACAAAACCGAAGTATTGTTCAACGTACTGTTACAAACTTTTGGGTTATATAGTGTTTTCTTCTTCGTTTCTGACGTCACTCGGTCTGATGGTAAAGAGGGGGGTTCATGGTATTTGGCCAGTTTACGATGTTCTGGGCAAATGGTCAGTTTAACATTACACCCAGGGGGGTTCCTAGCTGGCATCTGCAATCCTTATCAGTTAACCCCCTTTCCTGCCATAAACCCCAGCTTGTGACTTGGAAGTCTAAACCCCCTACAGAAAAGATTAAATTCAAACCCCCGTCTTCACATCTTTCTTCAATTGTAATCTCTCCCCTTTAAGGGCGCTCCGGCTTGTTCACTTTTTAGTTGATTTTGTGCAACTGCTCCCTGTTCCAGCCTCCCTACAAAAGCCAGACGCTCACTCTGTTCCAGGCTCTGCCTTGGAACTCGGCTCGGGTGGCATTCGCCTCCTAGGTGTCCTGAACCAGCCGAGTCCTGGTCCCGTTCCCCCTTCCCCCCCCCCCGACCCTTCGCCGGATTCCACTCCAGCTTTTAACTTTGTCTTGCTCGTCTTGGATTGATCACCCTGCTCTGGACGTTTGCCTCACCACGGATTTCCCTTTGGACTCTCTTTTGGACTGTTTGCCCTGGACCACGCCGCCCAGTTCGTACCAGCCCTGTTCCTCGTCTCTTTACTGTATGTGTTCACTCCCTTTCTAATCGTGTCGTCTGCATAGGGTCCTGAAAGACGCTTCATAACAGTTTCAAGGTGGAATGAGAAGGTGACTCCATGTTAAGGTCTGAAGTATGTGAATGATTGTTGGTTCGCTGAGTCAAGCATGCCAGAAAAGCTACTGAGGGAATTTTGGAATGTAGGCTAACATAGGGATGGGTAGTAATGTCAGAGGATGAAAGTCTGAGATGGAGAAATGAAAGGGAAGTTTCGTCTATTAAGAGAGAAAATATGCATAAAGGAATTCTCAGGACGTTAGATATTTATACATAGGAAAGTAGAACTGGGTGAGGTTAGAATCTGAGTTTGAACATTTTTTAAATTGAGTTTAAAAATTCAATTTCACAAGTAATAAAAACACCAAATTAGAAAATGCATTTAAGAATGTCTATTAAGGAGTTAAGCATAAGCTTAGATTTAACTATCTGGCAATAAAACAAGGAAGTTAGGATCCCCTAAAGAACCAAACAGAACCCCAAGGCAACAATGCAGAACTAAGATTTAAAATTAAAGAAAAATAAATTGAATTCTGGCAATGTATTCAAAGAACAATTAGGCATAATACTTAGGACTGTAAAGTTCTCAGGGTGAAGGCATAAATTGGTATTTTATATTCAATACAGAATTACTCCAACATTCCAGCACTCCTACAGAGATTACATCTGTATGCTACGAAAACTACTGTACAAGGACAACCTAGTTTTGCCTTTCATATTGTCATTGTTCTTTAGCTGTTGTAAACAACTTTCTTGATTTTATTAATTGTTGTAAGAAAATAAATTGTATTCAATATATCAAAGTGATGATACATTTAATAAAGCAAACATAATATATAGCATAAGTAAAAAAGAATAAAAAAGAAAAGGATAGCAAATTTACCCAGAACAAAACAAATTATATTGTACATTAAAATCTGTAATTAAACAATAGGTCTTCAAGTGAGTATTGAAAATGACACATAATCTTTAACAGTTTGGGGCAGTTCATCACAGACATGTTGCTAAACACAAGAAGGCTGTATCACGTATTTTGTGTAACCTGGTTTCTGGCACAATTACATGGAGAGGGCAAAAAATAGAAACATCTGAGTAAATGAGGGACACCACATATAATTAAATTCAGGGCTTTCATAGAGGAATGGCTCATGCATTTATTAAGCAAATAACTTTCCAGCATGTTAAAGGGTCATGAATTAAAATGTTGAACAGTCCTGGGTGGCAATAATTTTGGCTACCATGACTGCTTAAGACAGAACATCTGTGACTTTAAAAAGGAGAAGATTGTTGTGATGCGTAAGGCAGGACCAAGGCGACTCAACTTATTTCAGTTTCCCAAAAAAAAGTTTCTAAAGAGATGCAGCATGTTCGTTGTTTTTCATTTTCACATTTGTGATGTTGCCTATCAGTCCTAGCAATCAAATGTTTTGAATCTTTTTTTTTTCTTTCGCTGGGAGCACTGTGTGTTATTATTTACTGTTTTGTTTGGATAACATGGAATATACTTGTCAATGCTCACCTATCATGAACAGGGAATTCCAGATTGGGATATATCTTGAGAAATATGGTGTAGAGAAACTTGCTCAGATTACCAATGTACCAAAAAAAGAACTTAAAAGAAAAGAGGAAAGAAGGGTGGGTTGAGACAGAAACTGAAAGAATCAATGAAAAGAAGACCTCTACCATTGGCGATTTAAGGTAATGTGTGCTCATTGCACAACAAACCGAATGAACAGCAAGCAAACATCAATTATCAACAAGAGTACAGGGATGTATCTACTGTATTTTTGCTTTTACAGAGACATTGCTAAAAAACCAAGTCACCAACCAGGACTTGTATATTGATGGATTTGAAACACCAAACCACCTTGATAGAGACAAAGGCAGTAAAGGTAAGGAGAGAGGAGTTGGGGTCTGTCTCTACATTAATCAGAGGTGGTGTAAATCTGTAATAGTGCAGGATAAGCTCTGTGTATTAGCTATAGAGCTTTTGGCTATTTGTCCCTGCCCATAATATTTACCACATGAATTCCTGCAATGGCTTAATTTGTTATATGTTGTATATTGAACCATTTGTTACTACTGTAAACTGCCCCCTTTGAGGGTGAATAAAATATTTTAAATGGAATGGAATGTTGCTACATTTCTTTTCTGCAATGAGGGATGACTTCCAGGATGTCAAAGACTCCTTCGATAGAGCATATTTGATGGCAAAGATTGCATGAGCATGACACCGACATTATCCATATGCCATGGCCTTCTCAGTTACCAGATCTGAATGCAATCAAGTATTTATGTCAAATTTTGAAATGACAGCATTTTCCAGCTTCATCATCCAGGATGATGATGTCCAGAATGTCAGACATTTGAAGACTCTATGCTACAGAATGTATAGACTGTAATGGCCTTATAGTATGTAGTGACCATACAGTATGCCCTATTAAAAGACTTTACATTTTTTGTGCATTACCTGTAGTGCATGGGGGTTTAGGCCAGGTTTTGTTTAACACAGGTATGATAACAGCAGACTTTAATCCTAACAGAAGAACAAATTTCAGAAGCCAACTGATTAAAAACAAATGAGGAAAGCTTTGAGTAGGCTTGTAGGAATAGGGTCTAAGACAGAGGTACCTACAGCCTCAGCAACATAAGCAAAATACATTAGAAAAACTTGAAAATAAGAAATATTTTAGTTGTCATGATTGAAGGAGTTGGGGTAAAATACTGGTTATTAATAATCTATGAGTATTCTGTATCATTTTATTGATATTAGAGAAAAAGATAGTAGGATTTCTGCTACACCCTTCAACGAAGCTGGAATAGACAGAGGATCTGTCCATCTTAAGGTTATTCCTGTAGGTCTTCTGATGTCATTCAAAAGGCTGTAGGCAGACCATCAGTGCCATGTTCCTCTACAAAGTCAAGTACAGTAGGATCTTGACATTCAAAAGAATTTCCCGCACTCCATTATGTAAGGCTTTTTTTCTTCCCAAAATTAAACTGATTCAAACTGAACCTGATAAAACATTGTAGAGATAATTAACTCCAAACTTAAGAGATAGGTAGTAGATAAGTGACAAAAACTGTTACAGTTCTTTTTCATCAATAAAAAATGGCAACTTGACCTGCATATTCAAAAATTATTTGAAATTCTCTTCTGAGCTGCTGAATTGACTGAACTGAAACATGGCAAAACCTTCAGATTTTATCCTCTCATGTCACTGTGATAATATTTATATCCTCACTAGATCATCAGCTTCTCCTCAACCTGCGGGCTGCACCACAAACTACTCCTGTTTCAAATTTGTTCAGCTAATTAGCTACAAATTTCACAAATGTCATTCTAGCGACGATCCAATTAAAATATGTATGGGTTTCTTGCATAATTTAAAATGTCTGACTGACTTGACCAAATTGATATCAAATTTTAAACTGCTCTACAATTATTTAACTATACATTTAGTGGTCATCCTCACTGACACAACAGGGTAAACATTTTAAATATACTGTATGTGGATCTGTGTAACAAAATAATAGCCTCAGACACATCAAACCACTTCAAATTGTAAATGCTGAAAAACGAATTTGATTTTGTGTTCAAACTTTGCCCTGCACCAGACTTGTGTCCTAGGTTCTGGCTGCCCTGTGGCTCTGTATTGGATAAAGGTTGGTTAGAAAATGGATGAAAGTCCATGCCTCACAGGTTTCATCCTAGGAAAAACTGTTTTAGCCATTTAATTAAACTTAAATTCAGTATTTATAACAGAGTCAATTAGACTACAGTATTGTAAAATTATCTTCATTGGTTAAATCTATATGTTATTCCTAAATTTCAAAATGTCTGTTAGAATAAGTTTTTGGCAGTAAAGTTTTTTTCAGGTTCCATCAATGCACACAATACGGTAGGAATCAATTTTTCAAAACACATTTCCCTACATAACAAATGTCAGTATTAAAATTGATCAAGGGCCAATATACTTCAAAACACGGTTGTTGAAAAACTGTTCAGCCAGTTAACTACAAACAAGGCAAGTATAACAAAGGCAATTTAAAAAATCTATCAACTTTATTTCAGTATTTTTTGTCTTCCTTGAGTACATTTATTAATACAGATAATATTATATAGAGTGATGCTGATGTGTGCAAGCATTATAATTTCCTTTAGTCTTTGCTGCGCCTTTGTTCTATTGAGCTGAAACTGAGCCACAGTCTTTCAAACAATAGCAGACATTTCTCACTTGGTCAGCACTTTTGAAACAGATATCTCTCTGTGTACATTTAATGGTGTACATGTGTTTACATGAACACCATTAAAAGTTCTTAATGGCGTAGCAATATTATGTTTCTTATTTGTTTATCAAATCTGGCTAAAATCCATGTAATTAATCACATTTGTACACCAGCATTTTATTGCATTTTAGTTTTGTAATGGCTTTGTTTCTTGTATGTCTCTTATTGAATAACTTATAAATCAAGTACAAATTTCAAGTACAAATTAGTTTTCATTTGAAGCCAGTATGATTAGAAGTACAAATAAACAGATGTTAGAGATTATGTTACAGGAGACAAAGATAATTATTTTACATTGTTGTTTACAACTATTATCTATCTTGGATAAACCTAATTGCCACATCACTTTACAGTATTTACTGTATATCACAGCAACTTCTGTGTTATGGTTGTGTTATGGTTTTTATTTTGGTGACAACAAATCTTTCTTTGCTAATAGCATTTACCTCATAGCATCCGTATATACTGTATATCAATTTATTTACTATATTATTTCATGACAAAGGAACTTGTTTCATAGTGGATGTCCATCCATCCGTTTTTTAACCACTTCATCCAATTCAGGGTTGCAGAGGAGCCGAAGCCCATCCTTCACCACAGCATAGTAGTTAATTATAAATAAACTTAATTAAAAATAGCTCATTAATTGACTTCAACAGTGTGGACATGTTGCTTGTTACGACCCCAAGTGTCTAGGGGTAAAGGGGTGTAACATTTAGGATAATTCTTTTGGAAGCAGGGGGGTTTTGGTGAGGGACTAGGAAGCTTGATAACAAGAGTAAGGAACTAGAGTGGTGCCAAAGAAAAGAAAATAACAAACAAAATGGAGCTGGCCAGGACAGTGAGGGAAAGCTGATCTGACTACAAAAGAAAACCCGAACCACACGGTCTTCGGCGTCTTCAACACCCTAGCTAATCTGCACTGACTACCCAAAACCATACAAGACAAACGGCACCCACCCGTACTAAACTAGTGTACTAATACAAAATCAACTAAGTGTGTAAGTGTACCCAACAACCTAAACTAACCTTATATACAAAAGTTCACACAAAAACACAAGTGAGCCAGGAATACAAATAAGGGAAAACAAGACTAATCAACAGGAGCAGGGTACAAAAGAACACAAAAGTTGAACATGTAACACTGGGGTAAGGTAATGACAAAACAAGGATGAACACACAAACAAACGAAAGTACAAAGAAAATAACGTAAAAACCAACAAAACAACAAAGCTGAAGCTATACGAAAATACACACACACAAAGCAAAACAAACCAACAAACGAAGCCGAAGCAATAACCAGAAGCGAAGCAAAATGAAGCGAAGCGATAACCAAAACCAAACGGGACCGAAGTCAAATGAAAGGCCTTTTCTTCCTGAAAGCCTCCATGTTATATAGTGAATAAAATGTTCTGATTAGCTGAGAGTTAATTGATGATGACGTCATACTGAAACAGTGGTGTGATGGTTGGCCAATGGGGAAGGGAGAACAATCAAGGGTCAGCAGTGTGGACATAACAGAAAAAACACACACAGAACGCACACTGGGACGTAACATTGCCCAATCCATCCCTTCACTATTGCGAGGACTGAGCTGGGGTGTTTGCTACAAGGGTGTAGAAGTGGAGGCGGGGAGGATAGGGGCTGCGAGAGAGATGTTCCCATGAGCAAGAGCATTCCTCCCAAGGCTCTGATTCAGAAGCTCTTGGTGCACCACGAATACGATTGCCCAATCAACCTCTTGCCTGGCACCACACCCCCCAGGTGCTGACTGTTTGCCTTCTCAGGACCAGAAAACTTCATCCGCCCATTCTCTTCACTGGCCAGGGCTAGATTCGTCTTTGTCCCCAAAAAGGATGGGTTACTACACCCCTGCATAGACAACACAGGGCTAAATAAGATCACCAGGAACAACCAGTACCCACAGCCCATGATCTTATCGCTTCTGGAGAAGGCAAGTTAAGTGACAGTCCTCATGAAGATAGACCTGAGAGGGGGTTACAACCTGACCCAGATAAGAGAAGACAATGAAGTAGGTAAATGCATCAGCATGCGTAGGCTGCAAAGGGACAGGTAAAGGTATATTTCATGTTGAAACAAAAAGAAAAGAGACACAACATTCCAGTTGTGGAGCCTTCTTCATGTGTTCTTCAGGTGTGTTGACACCTGAGGAAGGTTCTAAAGCCAAAACATAGTGTCTCTTTTATTTTCCTTTCAGCATGGAATAAACTTTTACCTGTTTCCATAAATGGGAAACATTTAACACCAATGCAGGGCAATATGAGTACCTTTCGGCCTCAGTAATGCCCCAGCCATCTACTAGGACTTCATGCATGATGCATTCCGGGATTATCTGGATGACTTTGTGGTGGTTTACTTGGACGATATCCTGATATACTCCCTCAACCTCAAGGAGCACATCCAACACGTCCAGCAGGTCCTCCTCCATCTCAAGAAACACCCCCTTGAGAGCAAAGTTATGGAAGTGTGTGGTCCCTCAGCCAGAGGTGGCATTCCTGGGACATCAAGCCTCATCAAGCCTCTGGATGGACCTAAACAAGGTTGTGTAAGGGACTGGCCCACTCCTGCATGAATGACCTGTAGAAGCTGGCAAACACTTAGAAGCACTAGATCTGTTTCAGGGTGGTGGAAATGGGCCTCTTGTGCCTTCTATTCAGAGAAGCTGTCCTCAGCTGAGCACAACTACGATGTTGGTGACTGCGAACGTCTAGCAGTGAAGATGGCCCTCAAAGAATGGAGGTACCTTCTTGAGGTAGCCCAACATCCCTTCATGCTTTACACCGGCCATAAGATCCTGTAATACCTTTGGAAGGCAGAACAACGGGCGTGCAGGGTCCTCTTTTCCTCTACTTCGCTCTCTCATACCAGCCAGGATTCAAGTACAGGAAGGCTGATGCTCTGTTACGGATCTATGCCCTGGGCAAGGCTGCCTCGGAATCAACAACCATCATCCCATAGCACTAGAGTTTGGGGCCATCCTGCTAGAAGTGGAAGAGGTGGTGTCGGCAGCTCTGGCTTCTAACGCAGCTCCCTCTAACTATCCTTCAGGAAAACAGTTCGTGCCCCGTCAAGCCGGCAAGACGTCCTAAAATGGGAGCACTTATCCCGATTGGCTGGACATCCTTGAAGCCAGTGATTTCGGGAGCTCACCACTTCTGGTGGCCATCCATGAGTGCCAATGTGTATGTTTATGTGGCGGTGTGCCCCACCTACAACCAGACAAAGGATGTTCACTCAGCCTCAGCCAACCTACCTTTCTCCCTGCCGATCCCAGATCATCCATAATAGTATACCTCTGTGATCTGGAGCTGCAGTGGCATGTTCAAATCAAACAGACGTCAATGTTATGTGGAAATGCCAGTTTAAAAATGCCAGATTAAAATAACTTGTTAATAACTGTTGTTACCCTGGAGCTTTTAGACCTCGTGCTGGCAGAGATTTTGTACATTAAGCAAATACTTTAATCTGAGCATTCTTATCCATAAGTTCGTATCCTTACCACAGAGACATATTTAATAAAACTTTAAAGCAGGTTCAATAATATAATAATAACATTCAATAATATTTTACTGTCAGAAATTTTGTCCTACAACAAATTCACTCAATATCAGATGTTAAAACACTGCCCTCCATTTTTAACAACACTGTCCCTCCATGCCACGAGAAATGTAGTTTTTGCTTTTAGATTGTCAAACTAATTTTTATTTTTCAAATAAAATCCAAGACAATCAAATAGAAATACAGTGTATATATATAGCTTGTGATATGATGTACTATTATAATGCTACTACTTGTTGGTCATCTGCCAGCAATTTGATTCACAATTCACTTTATAAGATACAGTACTATATGTAACTCTTGCTGTGTGAGCAGCTCTTGTCTAGACCGGGGAGAAGTATATATGTCACTTAATAAAATACAGATAGGTTTACTTCAGTTCCAGCAATGATATAATATTCATCTGTATCAGCATTTCATTGACCTCATTATAGTTTAAATATGACATTAGCAAATTCCATAACATGCTATGATGAAGCCTTTCAGCAGCAGCAACCTCAAGAACAATGATATTTAGGAGATTACATTTTAGAAAGTCTACATTGTGTGAATTAAAGAGGAAAAGCTAAACTGGAGATAATATACTATAATATATGAAAGAGTTTTTGAAAATACTGCACATTAAGCTTGACCCATCGGATTGTGATCTCGGCAATCACTGTGTCCCAGTTATTCTCAGGATACAAAATGCATACAAGTTTGCTTGGAAGGATCCCTTTGCTGGAAATTATAGATTCTATAAATTAACAATAATGCTAATAATACTAAATGATCCTATCCTAAATGATACTGGTGAGATGGGGAAAACTGTTTTTATTAGTTATATTTATTTAAAAAAATAAATTAAACTTTGTTAAACGCCATCAAATAATTTGACAATAGTTGTTTGGTATGCGTTTCGGCTAAAAAAATACTACTTTTAAGTGTCAAAAATACAATGCAAAAAGTACAAATAATATCAACTTATTTTAAGAATTAAATTCCACTCACATATTGTAAATGTGACTATATTACAGAGCTGTTCCTATTTGGCACATTATATTAAGAGCATATTGGGCCAGCATGCTTTCTAGTACCTTCCAAAAATAGATCCAGTATCTCTGTGTGCCTTATGTTATGATTTTAAGGTCAAACTGAAACCAAACTATTAAGTTATATTTTAAATATGTTCAGAAAGGTCTGCGCACAGTTGTCCAATTTTAAAAAGGTTTTTTAAATAAAAACATTTCTTTGGGTATTATTGTTTTCATTGGGTCATCTTTTGTGGTAAAAAGCAGACTTTTGACTGTGCTCAGACTTTTTTTTCTTGAAAATTACATCTTCTCAGCCCAACATTTCTGTTCAGGTGAGAATAATATCATACCGGACGTCTGACATAGCAATATACAGTATGTGTCTTTAAAATACACATTTTTCTCCAATGTTGCAGTTGGAAATACATTTTTATGTTTGTGAGATTCTATTTGTTTCCTCACTTATACACCTACCTGTAAAAGATCTGGAGAACACTATTATAAGGCAGCTGTCAGGAAAAATAATTATTATTAACCACTTTTATTAATGCCAGCATCATCAGGTACAGTACGTGTCACAAAAGGTGCCTCCTATATGCAGAAACTGTTTTTAAAAGTTAGCTTTGCAGCGGACTACGCCACTTATTAATGCCACTTTAAGGGTGCTAGGATGTTTATACCCTCAACAGTTTCTGTACATCTCCCAGAACCACCAATGCACCCACAGACCAGCATCAGGCATTGGTACTGCATAAATGTCCTTTTTATTCTTTATTACTCACCGTCTTCCCAAAAACACAGAACCCATGACACTCAAAGTATATCCAAGGGACACACTCGATTACCGGTGAGTCAACAACCCATTTCGATAGAAAAGAAAACGACATGTGAAAGTTATTTTTCCCAATCTATAACATGTATATCTTTTTTGTCTGCAATTTGTCCGCATTAGACACTGTTGGGAATACGCAAAACAACTAAATTTCCTCAATCTCTGCAATGGCCAAGCTCTACTGGAAATCCTCCCACAGGCTCCATTCTGTTTTTGCTCTATCTGGTGCCTCAGTACCACCCAGGCAAGTAGCTTTGCTCCTTGTCCCAGGGGCAAAAAAAGTCCCAGCACAGTATCTCAGTTCTGTTGCTAAGGCATCGTTTAGTCTGCAGTTCCTGAGCCAAATGTTTCTCTCTCCTGTAGTCTTGCAGAATGCAGCTCCCCTTGCTCTGGCCATCCTGCATAACGTGGACACATGGGAGGAAGAGAGATCTGTATCTGTACAGGTTCAAGTTTTTATCTGCTTTTCAACCAGCCAGTCCCAGTCTGTGAGGGCTTGCCATTATCTCTGTAAGGGACAGTTTGAATACAAGAGGGAGTTCCTTGTAAACAGAATGGGTTATTTTTATGTTTGTGAGATTCTCTTTGTTTCCTAATTTAAAAACCTACATGTATAAGATCTGGAGAATACTATTATAAGGTAGCTGTCAGGAAAAATAAATATTATTAGCCACTTTGTTAATGCCAGCATCATCAGGCACATAAGTGTCACAAAAGGTGGGCTATGTCAGAATATAGACTTCCAGGTGTTGTGGAGCCCTATCACTCCTTTTCTGCCCCCCAATGCCCAATATCTGGTCCAATCTGACTCAGCTCCACCACACTCCTCTATATGCCCGTCATTAAGGTTTGTTATGTTTGAGGAAACAGAAGTATGATATTCAATCCTATCAGGAACATCATACAATAGCTTGACATGACAAGAATACTTTTTTGAGAAAATGATTTGGTAAAATCATGGCAACCCATTCTTCAAAGTGTGCCACGTCCACCAGCAACCATAATGACCTTTCACTAAACTGACCATAACTTTGGGTAATACCAGCAACCGCCAGCGCACTGATCAATTCTCCAATCACGACACCATACTAATTACCAAACCCTCCACTTCCTGGGATATCTAAACCCTTATTACCCTTTGGTCTGCGCTCGGTTTTAGCCTCTATCCTTGGAGCTCCTACCTCACCATTGCTATTGAGACATTCTCTTTCAGATTCATACTCAGGTCTTTGAATATTCTACCTTTGTCCCTCTACTCCAACTTCAGCCCCATGATTTGGATATCTAGCCTTCAATCCCCTCTGACTGAAACCCTGGCCTTCGACAGCCCAGCGATTTGAAAAAGTAGCCAACAATCTCTACCTTGTGGACACAGCATTCTTTACAAAGTGGAATTTTTTTGCTTTAGCCAAGGTAAAGTCAATTTTTTTTGTGAAGTCCAACCTGCAACACAGCTCATGTTCTATTGCAATTTTCAGCCAGTATTTTTAGATATTTCTGAGACATTGTGGATGAAAGGTTGTTTGTTCTGACTCCTCTGCCACTATTGGAGTCAGAAGTATCTGCAGAGCAATAATCCCCTTACGATTAAGATCCAACAGTTCTTTTCTGGTAGATGTAATGCAACAACTTCCAACTCAATTACAGTTTCAGGATATCGATCTAGGCACCTTCGCTACTGGATTCCCTCAGGAAACTAGTGTAAAGTCTACGACTCTCTGTAAGGGATCTACACCATTATACATTACATTGTAACTATACCTGGATGGTATACCTCCTGGGAAAGCTAAGGTTGCTGCTGGAAGAGGTGTTAGTGGGAACTAATGTAAAAAATCTGCCATCCCTCGGATGAGATGAAAAACTGAGCTTCTGACTCTCAGTGGTAAAAATCCCAGAGCATTTCTCCAAAAGAGTAGGGGTCTTATCCTACTGGCCAAATTTCTCATTGGCCCTTACTAATCATGGCCTCCTAATAATCCCCATCTATGAATTGGCTTCATCACTCTGTTCTCCTTCCCCAGCTGATGTGTGTTGAGCGTACTGGCAGACTCTGGCTACTGTTGCATCATCCAAGTGGGTGCTACACATTGGTGGTGGTGGAAGTGAGTCCCCATTTCCTGTAAAGTGCTTTGAGTGGAGTTTCCAGAAAAGCACTATATAAGTGTAGGGAATTATTATTATTTGCTCACCAGTAGTAGTATTGATACCCACTCGATTTTATGGCAAGTGATGAATTGGCAGTCCTAGTGAAGACTTGACCAGTTACCAGTGGTGATTTGGATGCATGAGCTGTCATTTCCATGGGTATGACAAACGAACCTCTAGTTTATTTCCAATTACAGTTTTATATGATATACAGTAGTTTATATGTAATGCATATAAGAACTAGTGATCTTAAATTAACCGGTCTAGTCTTATCACTGTTTAGATAGATGGGCACTTCCACATTCTTGAGTGACTAATGGACATTTATTAATGGTCAGAAATTACATCTCTTGTTTCTTTAACAATACATTATATAATGTAAATCATTCCTCAAACATAATATAAATCATAATCTTAACTTAAACATCAGGCAATTCAATCACTGAAACTCATGGCTTCATCTCTATATTAATTTAAAGTGTATTAAAGCATCCCCTGTTACGCTACTGTATATCATAACCTACAGTATAGTACCTACAGTACAACAATCAGAAAGTAAGTCTTACACCACTGCTGTAAATGCATTGGTAGTCAGTATTAATCTTAGCCTGGCACCAGCTTTAATTTATTATAACAATTAAATCCAACTCTAGTGCAGACCTTGAAAATTAAAAAAAAAGAAATGAAAACAGTTGTCTGACAGTGTTTTAATACATCCTTAATAAATATTAAGACAGTGTCTTAATGTATATTTATATATATATTAAAATTTGATTAATGGGATTTTTCTGATTGCACATCTTATTGCAATTAAGTAATCCTCATTTTACCATTACACTCAAATGAATAGAAGAAACTGTCTTTGG
Organism: Lepisosteus platostomus; assembly: GCF_059453375.1. Classification (NCBI taxonomy): domain Eukaryota; kingdom Metazoa; phylum Chordata; class Actinopteri; order Semionotiformes; family Lepisosteidae; genus Lepisosteus; species Lepisosteus platostomus. The sequence goes on along the minus strand of NC_142622.1, from coordinate 32,022,329 downwards.
GGACGAGCTGAGCTGCCACTGATGAAGTTACAGCTGATACAATGTCAATGTTGAATTAGCAGTGTGACAGTAGGAATGCTAGTACGGAAATATTCAAGGTCTTGGAGAAAAACCCAGTTCATTTTTGGAATCCATTGACATTTTAAAGTTCAGATCGTTCTTTGGCAAGGGTTCGCGTTAAATGTCTTAATCTTTTTATTATAATACTTTCAGTTTAATCTCTTATTAAATTCTCATGTTTCTCTTGTGAGTGAAAAGGGAAGAGAAGGCTTGTTCAATTTAAATTTCAGATTGCAAAAAACTACTACTAATTTTACTATCCTTATATCTTATAAAAACAATTTTAAAATATTGAGAGAAAATAATCATGAGGAAAGTATAGAAAATACTGTAGATATAATAGTAAACTACCCGGATGTTTATGACTGCTAGTTGCAAGCTTTCAAAGCTAAATACTGTCATTTTGCTGCATTCTTAGGAATATAAAAAAATTCAGATCAATTGCAATGTTTTAAAATTTATCAACCTTTAAATTCTGGTAAAAAGTAAATAACAAATCCATTTTTCATATTTTAGTTATATTTTATAAAGGAATAATGTTAGTACAGGAAACAAAATAAGAAGTTGGGAAAACAAATGTAGGTCTATATTATATGTCAAGCTTTAAGCCATATGTAATTATCATAATTCTAATAAAGGCAAAGATGAGAGCCTGTGTCCATGAATGCCATTTGGTTACTCAAGTCAGTGGAAACAGATATTCATCTACAATTTGTTAATCCAACTTTCCAGAGCTGAGAAGCTCCCATCTGCCAGGATGGGTTGGAAAAAACAAAACTCCTCTGATGAATTTGACAGAATGTTGGAGGGCATGGGTGTTTTTTTTAATAACAATAACTAAGATCCATGATCAATCATTATTTATGTGTGCTTTTCTTGACTTAACTGTACGTTTGGTGGTACGTGCTACCACGATTCTTAATGTGGAGGTTTCTAGGCAACAGAAATTAGCATTATAATACAAGCTCTCAAAAATGAGAGTTGTTCTGGCTTTGATTTTGAATCTGAATGTGGTAATTAGGAATAAATCTGTTACAAATTCAAGGAGAAATTCAATAGAATTTGTGGATATTAAATTGGGGTAGTTTTGCATTTGAATGTAGAAATTTGAATATAGAAGTAGTTTAAGAGTCAGGTTAGTTACACTAGTAATTGATCTCTGATAACAGACAACTCTTCAGAACATTATTATATTATGGTATTGTATATAGAGCCGGGGAAATTACAAAAGATGCATTACCAAATTATTATTGATATTAGTGACATTTTCTTTTCTATTTAAGTGAGCACACTCAGTGAAAAAATATATTTACTAATTAAACAACCACAGATGTGGAAAAGATGTCTCAGGATCCTGCTATTAATGACAAAATGAACTCTGTCTCTAATATGATCCTCTTTTAATATAATTATTATTAATATTTACTAATCTGTACACTTTTCTTTTCAAGAACATATGAAAGATTATAAACTAAAGAAGGCCATTTAGTCCACAGTATGTAGCAGGTAGGCAGGAAGGAAACTGGTTTGTGAAGCAAGTAGTTACTTCGAAAGAGTTATAGAGTTGTTATAAATGACAATGCAAACATGTGGCAAAAGGTTTCGTGGTCAGTCAACACAAGTGTTACAGTACATCTAATGCAAACACAACATAGTTCATCACTTAGTCAGCACCATCTCTACTGTCAAACATTATATTACAAAGCACTGTCAAAATCTTTGATGAAAACATGCTATAGACTGAACACTAAGACAAAAATTCACCTTTCAGTAGGATGGTGACCCAAAGCATAAAGACAAGCTATACTGCAGTGGTTTAAAAAGAAGAAAGTGAATATCCCAGTCAAAGTCTTAACTTGAATCCTATTGAGAATCTGTGGAAAACTTGAAAACTACTGTCTATAAGGGCTCCCCAAACAACTTGAGAAAGTTTGAACAAATCTGACAAGAATATATAAACATTGCAGTAAACAGGTGTACAAATTTGATTGAGACTTACCTAACAAGATTTGTGGCTGTAATTGCTGCCAAAGGAGAGTTCATTGTTCTAAATAATTAAGCAATCAAAGTATTTCTTTTTCTCTCTTAGTTGTTGTTGACATTTATTGTAACCCTTAGAAGTCAGTGTGAGCATTCAGGATCCGAATAAAATACTTAGGACTCACTATACTGTATACTTTACGGTTACTATAACCTATTATGTCTTCTCAGTTGCTACACTAAGCATCCAGTTGAAGTAAAATTATAAAAACTGCATTTACAAATTGAAAACAAAGTTTTTAATGCATATATCTAAAATTGCACTGGGAGAAGCCGGGGCTAGTAGGGGCTGGAAGAGATTGCATTGGAAACCCTAAGTGTAGATAAAGTGATCGTGGATATTGTGGTTTGACTGGCTAGGGCCCAAAAACATACAGTAAATACCCATGGCTCACTGAGAGTTGCTTCAAGAGACACTGACTCTTGAAGGGGAAGCTAGGCATTCAGGGGTAGAGAAGAAAAAAGTTGTATGCTGCAAAATACTCCTATCAGAATCAGTGAAGTGAGCTTTCACCCAGTACCCATGAAGACAAACAAAAAAGTGTACTAAATGCACAACAGCTGAAGAGACAAACAAGAGAAGGATGAACACAAGCTGATGGTGGAGCCTATACAGTATGACTGCCTGAGCACTCAGCAAAGAGGAAAAAAAACCTTAAGTGTCAATATGGAAAACCTCTGGTGGCCCAAGCAGAACACATATCTCCCCCTGAGGCAAGCTAGAGATGGACAAATAGACAGTTGAAGTATCTAAGGAGACAATGTAAAAGTTCACTGGGCAAGGACAAGCAGTTTAAGGCTTTGATTAAATGGAAGTCCAGATTAGGTTGAACTGCAGAGGTGACAGTTCCAATTCTGAAGGCGTGTGAAGTGCAGAGATGTGGATTGAGACTGGCCAGATGTGATGTATAAAAAGCCAGCACACAGATATGACTGCTTGAGGGAGAAACTACTGCAAGTGAGGGTGAGTTGCTCAAGGTCTCAGTAGGTCAAGTGCAGCAAGAGCTGAGGAGGCAGTGGCTGACAGAGTGAGAGCGGAATGACTGTGCTGAAAGAGAGTTTGCAGAGTAGAAGAAAAGAGGCCTGAGAGATTGCTTTGAGAAGTAATGGGGCTGGATTTTTCAGGACTCTGATAAGAGGCCAGTCTTGCCTCAGTGAAGGTGAGGGTATTTCTGAAGTTTAAAGCCCTATTCTGGAAAGTGCTGCACCAGCTGGGGTAGTGTAAGAAATTACTGGAAGAGAACACTGTTGGCAGGGGAGGTGAAGGGATGAAAAATTGCAGGCCCTTCATGAATTGCAGTGGCTGGGAAGGACTGTTTTCTGTGTTTCCTGAAGACAGCAGACTAATTTGGCATGCTGGCCATTCAAGTTTTAACAATAGATAAACTCAGGTCTTAAGCAGAATACCGTGAAGGGGAGCTCAAGGGTTCTGAAGCAAGGGAAGTAGAATGAACTGTCTGAATAGCTAAAGGAGGAGCCAGCAGAGGTACAGCCGAGAGAAGGAGGCTGGACTAGTTGGAACCAGCCAACCAAATCGCAGAGAAAAACAACGTGCATACAATGGCATGGAAAAGGAGTGGGGATGGATTTATCAAAAAGGGATTTCAAGACCTTGGTTACAGATCAGTTGTTGTAGTAAAGTCGAGTTGGTGTATTTTAGGGCATCAATCTCTGCTTAGAGCATTTTGCAGGAGGTTGATGCAGAACAGCTGGTAAAGAGCAGGAGGAAATGCTTTCAGTGTGTTGTAGGGCTTCTATGTCTTAAGAAGACAGCTGAGAATTTGGCAGGTGAGCCATAGTAGTCTTGCGCCAGAACTTAAAACTACAGATGTAAGATTTTGAAAGTTTGAGGTTTAAATAGAGAACAGACAATGAATAATTGAGAAAGAGGAAAGGCCCTGGCTTGTTACCCAGAACCTTCATCAAACAATAATCATTAATTGATATTACTGAACTTTAGGTTGGTAGCTGCATTAGCATGTGAAGGCTGCAAAGGAACAAGTAATAGATTTATTCCATGCTGAAAAGAGAAGAAAGAAAACACAACACTTCAGCGGTGGAGCCTTCTTCATTTATAAATATGCTAAATATTTCCCTTACTAATTTTTTTGTTATATTTGAGTTAGATTCAATATTGAAGACATCTTATTACAACTGTTGCGTGTAACAGTGTTCAGGTTAAAGTTTTGTGGTCTCTATTGCATTCATTTTCTACGATCACCACAATTAAGATCCGCAGGTGTCCTAAACAGGTATCAACAGTATTTTAAAACAAGAAAACAAGGGAAAAAATGGAAATCAGAAGTCATAATTGCTAATGGCAGGCTTTATCACCATAAAAATGCTTTTCCTGTTCATTACCTTTAAGCAACATTTACTACTGTTATTATTTTTAAATAAGGCAATATCATTGAAGAGTAATTACTTTGCCAGCCTTATTCATTTCTCTTGACTTGTGGAAAAGCAGTTCAGAAAATTTTTCATAAGTAGTCTCTTTTAGTTTGCCTTGCCATGTATCTTACTAAATGATGCAAGATTTAAGACTTTATACCAGCTACTGTATTGAGGCTTAGCTTAATGTTTTTCTGTCTAGTACTAATGGCTGGTTTAGCAATCAGAGGCTAGTACGGACTCTTAAATACAAATATATCTCATCTCTTCTGCTGAAGCTTGTCATCAGTAGCTGTTAATGACAGTGATGCTGAATTTGACAAATTATCTCCATGAGCATTGCAATATCCCTGAAAAAGTATGTTAATAAGGTTTAGGAAGTTCAGGTTTCATACGTTTCATAAAAATACACTGCAGTGCAACACCAACCATGAGTGATAAACATCAGCCTATACAGTATGTGCCCCAGCATCTCTACTAAACAGCAGATTGAGTAGAACAGAGAAAAATAACATCTTGAATTGAATTAAGGGGAAGGTTTAGAAAGACCACATTGTACTAGCTCAGAGCAACTTCAGCCAGGATACTGGATTAACACCCCTATTCTCACAAACATGGGCCATGGGATCTGTAATGACCAAATAGTCAGGATTTCAGTTTAAGATATCCCCAGTGACCATACTGAGGCATCAATTTGAAATTTCCAGTCCAAAGTAGAGCATTTCCTACTTATCTGGAAAACCACTTACTGCAGCTCTAACATGACAAATTGTCTGAGGTGAAATGAAGAAACAAAGAACATCAAAATAGGCAACAGAAGGAAAATGGAGTGAAGCAGAATGCATGAAGCCTAAAGGCATTATGTGTCAGAAAACATAAAATGACAACACAACATTAGTTACTCAATAAAAAAATATTGAGGTGCTTTAAGGGAGTTGTAAAACAGTTGCATTGGGATCTCTCATAGAGCAGACAGGAAAATTAAATAAAGTACTTAGCGTACTTTTTGCATGGGCAATCTCCTCCTCAAAATAATTTCTTATAAGTGCTTGGTACCATTATCTTCCAAAAACTGTAGGACACCTGACATTGTTTTTTATTCTTTCAGAGGCCCAACCAATAACACATGGTACCCTACATTTGACTAAAGTCCAGCATATGTTTTTTTATCATTCCTGAGGTTATAAATATATAGAAAATGTATATAACAATGTACAATATCATTTAAGTGCTTAAAAAAATGTTGATTTGACCTCTGTTCCCTCTCATTAATGCCTTCTACTCCTTTTCTAACTGCTTCTTCCAATTCAAGGTTGTGGGGGATTCAGAGTCTACCATAGAGAGCAATCAGATCAAGGCAAGGTACATCCTGGACAGGATGCTAGTCCATCACAGGGCACACATAGACAAAGATACACACACACACCACAGCCAATTCTTCCAGCAGCACATTAACCTGCCAGTAGGTTTTTGGACTGTGGGAGGAAACCTATGTGAACAATGAAGAATATAAAAACGCCATACAAAAAGAACCTATCCAAAGTTTTTAATCCAATGTTTTGTTAAATGATACCTTGTTGTGAATTAAACTCTGACTTTGTTACTTCTATACACTACATGTATAGCCACATTTTGTTGTTTTAAAACTTGTGGTCCTGATGTTTTATAGTAATAATTATTAGTTAATTAATAACTGCTTCACATATTCAAATTAAAAAAAAGAATTTAGATAATGCATAATGGAAAAATGGAAAAGTCATAATTGCTAACCTATATGAATTTAGGCGTGCAAAATTAATGAGTTAATACTATCTCATTCATTCCACCAAGCTGGCCTGTATGACAGTATGGAAAAGCTCTCAGATTCCAGATTGAGTTTCTCAAAAAAGCCTTTAAGTGATCCTGCAAACATGTGACAAAAGGTTTTTTGGTCAGATAAGAAAAAATCTGAATTTTGGTGTCAAACCCAATGTAGTGCATCACTCACTCAACGCCATCACTACTGTCATGTATGGTGAAGGCAGCATTATGTAGTAGTTCTGCTTTTCGTCAGTAGGACTGGGAAGCTTGTCAAGACTGATGGGAATATAGAACAAAGTACTGGCAAATCATAAAGGAAAACCCTCTTCAGACATAAAACTGGAACAAAAAATTACCTTTCAGCAGGATCCAAATGAAAGCTACAGTACAGTGGCTTAAGAATAAGAACCCGAATCCATGAGTAGCCTAGTCTACGTCCAGACTTGAATACTATTGAGAATGCATGGAAAGAATTGAAAACTACTGTTAGTGAACTACAAACAACTAGAAAGAGCCTGAGCAAATCTGCCAAGAAGTATGGCAATTTGCAGCAAGCACATGTGCAAAGTTGGTAGAGACCCAAAAGACTTGTGGCTGTAATTGCTGTCAAAAGTGCTTCCAAATATTGAGATCATGGGTCTGAATACTTAAGCAATCATCATTTCATTTTTTTTTCTGAAATAGTTTACATTTAGTGTAACATCTACAGTTTGAGCATTTAGGTTTTGAGTAAAATATTATGTTATGCATACTTTAATTAATTAAAACAATATCTAATTTATTCATTCATTATTTTATTTGGGAAGATGTATTTTTGTATCAATGAATAGTTTATTTTTATATTGTCTAAAACAGGATGTGACATCTATTAAGGTAATGTCTTCTGGGAGTGAATGCAGCCTTAACTGATACTGCCCTGTCACCAGAGACTAAAAGTAGAAGTAGTAAAGAAGTTGTACGAAAGGATTGTACACAAAAATTACACTGTGTAACAAACAGTTCTTTCCGGACCCTATGCGGATGACACAATCTGAAATAGTGAGGAAACACTGGGGAAAAAGTCATGCAGGAATACGGGGATGAAAACAGGGGGGCATGTCCATGCAGTAGTGCGCTGGTGCACGGGGGAGGTGTGGCCGAGGCAATCCAAAAATAATCCAGACAGGGAATCCAAAAACAAGCTAGAGTCCATGGCCAGGCAATCCATCTGAAACAGGAGATAAAATCAGGAACCGGGTCGGAACCGGCAAGGGGAACAGGAACAAAGACCTAAAATCATGACGGAGCCAGACTCATCCGGACCCGGGCTCGCACGATACGGAAATCAGATGCAGAGCCCGGAACTGACTGAGTGTCTGGCTTTTAAGGGGAACGGGAAGGAGGCTGGAACAAGGGGCAGGTGCACAGAATAAGTCCAAAGTGAAAAGAGCCGGAGCGCCCTTAAGGACACACTTAATCGTGACACACTGTTATGATTCCACCATCTTGTCACCAGAGGGCACCCCACCCTCTAGTGCCTGCTCTAACTGCGCAGCAGAGGCACAGACCAAGCAGACGTCAGTAACCTATCAATTCTCCCCTAGTGTCCCTAGCTCACCACGCCTCCCCTCCTCAAGCCTATTTAAACCCTGCTCGTTGTTGAAACAGTGTTCAGTATTGTTGCTATTACTCTGAGCTCTAGATCTAGCCTTCCGTACAGTACATTCTCTCCTTGTTCCTGCTTTTGTCTCCTACTCCTGTTCACTTCACTGTTCATCAATTGCCTTATCTTTGTTCCTGAGTTTTATCTGCTTGTTGCTTTCTGGATTGATGTTCTCAGCCCCTGTTCTTTTGTTTTCCTCCTGGTTTTTGGATATTGGATTGTGTTCCTGAACCTTGATTCTAGACTTCTCCTTCTAGCTTTGGACTCCCACTTGTCTTTAGACCCTGGACTTGGATTCTCCTAATTCACTGTTTTGAATTATTGTGACCTTGGAACACGCATTGCGTTACGTCACGCACTATCCCTTTAAGAAAGCGTAGACCTCTCCGGAACACTTAACCATTCACCTTTTCTGTCTCATCACCACACCCCTGGTACTTCAGTATTCAGGAAGCTCTCTTCATTCTTTCACTGCTCAGTATTCTGGTAGTTTTTTCTCCTGGTACTTGGTGCTACTTATTTGTGTTTTGGTTTATGATTGCTTTTCTCCCTGACCTCATTTTTGGATTTCACTTCTGGCTGTTGTCTTTCGGACTTTTGGTTTACGACTTTGGTTTAGCGATTTCGGTTAGGGCACCCCTGTGCATTATTTGGCTTTTGGATTTCGATTCTTGGATTTGGAACACTACTCTACATAGGATCCTCCTAAATTCCCCGGCTGTTGTAACACAAAGGGTCCATTCCCTTATTACTCTACTGTGGACTAGCCTTACATACAGTACATTAAATTTACTAATATAATGTTCCTTATCTTTCAATTAATAAAGTATTATATACTGAGAAGCATTAATATACAATTAATCAGTATTTTAACCAATATCATTATTCAGAAACCATATCACATATTGATCTGAGAATGGTCATTTTTTGTTTTCGAAAGAAACCAGTGCCTATACAGCTGTGAACTTCCTTTGACTTTGTTTTTGTAATGACCAGACAGAGAATTTTTCATTGACTGTGAGGCATTGGCAATTCAATTAGCAAATTCAAAAGCTTACATTTAGTGGTTTATCCACTAGGTAAGCTGTGTTTTCTTCAATCCATGACCAGAACGCCTTTCAGTTCCACATTCAGAGAGCACAGAGAGACTATACCCTGGTCAAAATACAGAGAGACTACACCCTGGTCAAAATACTAGTATTTTGGGGATCATAGGGAATCCAAGCATATAGAGACCTTAAAGGATTGAGATTAACAACCAGGATATCATTGGAAGGTGGGAGGACCTACTGCAGAAAAAAGAACTTGAAAATCACACACAAGGCATACTAATCTAAATTTTTTCCCACAATTCAAGATATTTGAAACCAAGCCAGCATGCTGTAAAGGATGCACAAAGTCACGGCAAGGTTCAGCTAAGTTTTTAAATGAATTGGAATTCGTCACAAAAAGGCCATCTTCCAGAGAATACAAAAGGAGATACACACAAGACATATTTCTCATGGTGCTCTGAATCTAAGAGGTTTTTCAGTACATTTTACAGTTTGAGTACAACTCCAGTCACACTCTGTTATGAATAGGTGAACATGAATAGATGTGTAGAAATGATCATTGCATATGCGTTAGATCTATACAAAATATTTCCACGCATGGCACAAATTATATTTTTATGAGTTATCTAACCTTGCCTTTCTTAGTTATCCCGAAATATCCCGAAATATCCAGGTTAGGAATGAACTCATGTCACATCAGGTCTTACAGTATCCAATGTGTTTTCGAAACTGAATAAATTGGTACAGTGAGTCTCACTAGAATACATCTGTTCGTTGATGGAACAGTGCTTAGCCAAATGTTGCAGAGTCAATGCTATCATAAGTAATGTCTGAAACATGATTTTCCTAAATATTTAACTCAGTTGGATTAACTGTGCTGGTCTCTGAGATGTCTTAGTTATCTTATGGAGCTCACTGTTCTAGGGAAGATCATTTGGAGGAGGTTTTTAAAAGAAAACTCACCAAGTACGAGGGACTTGTCAGTGACTGTCGCAGCAGGGGCTGGATAGCAAGATGGATGCTGGTCGAGGTTCAAATGCAGGGGCTTTGCAGTTCAATTACTGTTTAGGACTCTTAGTGCACTGGGCATTGTGGGGGAGAGGAGGAAATGACCCATCTGCAGAACAACTGAAGCAGCAGAAAGAGCTTCAAGATGGCTCTGGGTTGAGAGAGGAGACCCATGGGGATTGGATTCGTGCCATCTAGATCAACCTCAGCTGGGTTACCTGGGGGAGGGTTTATGTTGTTGAAAGACAACATGAACCCAGGAACATTGCTGATGTGTCTAGGAGCATCAGTAGATGCATTAATTCAGCATACAAAATACAACATGGTAGGCATACTGTAAGTCTCACTTTGATGTCATCACATTAAATCCAGCATAAAAGAAATTCATGTGATGCAGCTGAGGAATCAGGTTGGCTACACCAAAATCCATTTGTCTGGATTGGTCAGATCCATTGGACGGGATTCAATACTTTGACTGAGCCTGCCTAGACCACACCTGAAACAAGCACCCAAGCACACTAGCGATATGACCTTAACAGTCTCCCTCTAATTCTATCCGAATGTAGTTTTCCTCCATGACATGATATACTGTATATATTTTTTTATTTTAAACACATAACACAACAAAAGGTAGTGAAATATAACTGTAGCATGGGAAATAAGATCTTCACTCAAAGGTGTTTATAAGTGAAAAGGGGATTCTAAATGCATTGATTTTTTCTTTTTTAAAGAGCCAGTAAGTCTTTCATGTGACAAATGGTGTAAGGTAAACTACAGTAAGTCATTGATTATATGTTGCTGTATTTCTGTGTTTCCAATAAAAATATTACTTTCTTTAGTTTTTGAGGAAAAACAGCAATACTGCTGGTTTTCGGTAGTTTGGATGATGGATGCAATGTCTCCAATTAAACATAAGGATAGGGAGAATGGTACAGCCCAGCATCTTGGATCGTGTTCACGGGATTTGGATCCAAAATTGTAGAACTGGTGGGTAGTATCAAAATGCATGAATATAACTGTAGCAGTATTTTCTGAGCATTGCTAGCAAAAGTCAGTTTCTGGTATCTGCATGGTAAATAAACTGTTCCCTGTGTAGTGTACTTTTAAAAACTTTGTATTGTGTGATTTTTTACTCTGGCATTAAGTAGAAAATCTGTTGAGTCAGAATTTCCAACTATCATAAATCTCCTCAACTGAACTGGTAATTAATTTGTATATTTCAGATGTAGTATTTTTAACTGTTTTAGTTTCCAAGAATGTCTCCACTGAAGCGGAGGGGAACAGAGAAGCAGATTGAATATTGATTTTTGAGTTTAAAGTAGCTCTTATCTAAATGTATTGGTACTATGCACTGCAAAGATTCACACAGATGTTCTTGGCAAATGTGAAGTCCTGGTTATCTGAAAAGGTAGTTTAATTGAAAAGGCAGAAAGTAATGGAGTAACGTAATACGTTATGCAATAAAAAAGTTATTTATTATTTTGTCAAGAGATATTATAGAGATATAAAATATTTAAATCTTGAAATATTGCTAAATCTATTTATGAGCTGGAGCAAGTCTGATTTTGATACGTGTGGTTATTGTAGGTACAGTAGAATGTCAAGAAACTATTACACTATAGCTTTAAATAATAAAAGAGGAAAGGTTATTCCAACTATGTCACCTAGTATCATAGAGCATTATACAGTACCTCTCAATTTATTAGACTGGGAGTTTCAAAAGAACAAGGTTCTTATGATGACCATGTAGTCAGGAGTGACACATGGGGTGTAGGCCAGACCTGGAACTGAGGGACAGAGAGAAAACAAAACAGAAAGGAAAGAAAAGATAGCATACCTGCCACTTGCCTGTTATCACACAATAATAATCCTATGAGTCACAATGCAATTTGCATACAGTCATAACCCTCGGCTTATACCTATTATAAAATAAGTAAAAGTGAATTCTGTGCTGCAAAATGAAAAAGAAACACAACCTTTCAGGCACTGAGGTTTCCTCGGGTCTGAGAGAGTTGAGAATAAGGACTGAAAGGGAGATCTGGGGGAAGGTGTGAAAACCCCAAATCTCTAAACGAATGGAAATGTTTTTGACAAAAAAAATAGTCTATACGATTAATTAAGACAAATGTATTTTTAAAACCTCTCCATCTTTATTGATAATGCCCAATAACATCATTCTAAAGCCCACAGTAATAAAGTCATTGTAATTGTTTTACTGAAGGAAAATACATTTGAGAAGTGAAGAAATATATCATTTTTGTAGAGGTGAGTGAAAGGCTGACATGCTTGATTTGTCAGCAATAGGTAACTAACTTCCAATAAGCAATAACAATACTCATAGAAGTCAATATTTTCATGTTAAATTGCCATAACAGTAATGGATTGCAGGTCCTGTTCTAGAATGTTTGAAAGTGCTAGGACCCTCCTCACTGCACACATTAGTTGGGCTCCCCAGAACTGCCAGCACATCCACAGGCCAGCTGTTATTGGTGTTATCTTTATTGTTTCCACTTGTGCCTTCTGGTTCCTATCTCACTTAATTCTGAAGAAGTTCACTGGGTTGATTTTCTCAAACCCTGAAATGCGCAAAATTCCCCTCACAGCCTTCTCTGTTCAAGACTAAAAAGTTTCAGCTCCTTAGGACTGTCAGTGTAGACCATTCCCTTAAGTTGCTTTTCTCTGGAAGAGCTGGAACATCTTTTTTTATAAGTAACCTCTTCTAGCTCAATGTTCCTTTTTGTATTTATAGTTTACATATAAAATACTATTTTTTTCCTTGTATCTGCAATGTTTGCTAATCCTTACAATTTGATATAATCTACAGAATCAACTACTTTACTTGCAATTCCAAAATCTAGATTACTGTTAGACATTAAGAACAGCACTGGTCCTAGTACAGATGCCTGTGGTGTTCCACTAATTACTTCACCCCAATTTGGGTATTCACCCTTTATCCCTACAGGACTGAGGGTCAGGAAAGCCAAGATATGTTAAGGTGGCGTAAGCTAGTGAAGGCAAAATAAGGACCCTATGCAGAAGTGGATGAGAGCTCAGAAAGCAAGAATTGAGGAAGCCGGGAGTACTTATCCGAGAAGTGTTATCCAGAATCGAGGTCAAATACAGGAGTAGAGATGATAGAGAGATCAAGGAAGCGGTTCAAAGCCATAGGCAAGAGACTCAACAGGGGAAACCGAATACTGAGCACTGAGATAGATGTGATTTGTTCTTAAGTAGTCTGCAGCTGTGAAGTGTGGTAGTGATTAAGAAAGCTGATTGGATAATCAGATATGATGTCTACGCCTTCTGTAATTGGTAGAGGTTTGTCTTTAATTATGAGAACCCATGACAATATTGTTTAAATTGCAGGTAGAGTTTTAAAAATTCAGCTTAGCTATGACAAATGTGGAATTTTTTTAACTTGTGTCTTCTCCCCATAATAGAATACACCTATGTTTTATATTATATTTTAATCTGTCTATTTCTAGGGGAAGTGAAGTATATTTTTTGGTTTTGGAATTGTTTCTGATGTTTTAACTGTGAATAACTGTTGAATAAATCATATTGAAAGTCAAATATGTACCATATGACACATTTGATAATGTGTCAAATCCAGTATAGCAAGCCAGACAGGGTGGCTTTGTTAACTTTAATCTACTATATTCATACATACAACTTGTTGTCAAGTCCATAACCTGCAGAAATTGAATCACACCAGAAGACTTAGTAGTAATATATAAAGTCAGACACATATAAACTGGTACTTGATGGTACCATAGATAAAGCAGGAATTAGAATAACAGCAATTTACTGATTCAAACCTGCCAAGGTAGCTAATTGTCAATTGGAAAAGAGTCTTGTATACAGCAAAAGTATCTAATAGAACTTTAAGAGGTGAAACAAGACCAAAGAATCAATAAGGCTCCTCCTCAATTCAAGTCACCCTCAGTTTGCCAGAAAACAGACTCCTGTGTCTCGCACAGTACCTGCAGGGTTTCAACGTTGTCATTCAATGTTTCAATGTTGTCAATGAGAGACAGATAACTCTCTTCTACCAGAATCTGTGGAACTTGCAGCTTATCTGTGTACCTTATCCCTCCTCAGCAAAGGGCTCAGTTTTGTACCAGTTCCCAGGAAGCTGGACATCCCCCAGACCAATGTCGACCTTAACCGCTTTTACCGCAGGATCCATCTCAGAGCACATTTTGCCGACAATTCCTCTTCACAGGCAGCTGATAACAACCCGGTTATTGATGTCATTAACAACATTAATCCCAAACAGTGCTGTTGGACTCCCTCCTCTGGCCGTTTTCCACCAGTTGATTATTTCATCAACCAATGCACTAATCAAGCTCCCAAGGCACTCTCTATACCCAGTAAACATAGGTCTAACCTCACCCAAGGAGAAAATCAGGCGCTCCAGTCTCTCCGCAACAGGGATGATATCGTCATCAAACCAGCGGACAAAGGAGGTGCTGTTGTGGTGTGGCGTAAGGATCTATATATCTTTTAAGCCTCTAGACAACTAACTGACACTTCTGCCTACCTCCCTCTCCAACAGGACCCTACCACTGACTACCAAAAGGAAGTGGTATCCACCATTTCTCTTCTTATCAGCAGTAACGAGCTCCCCCAGGAGGCGAACCGGATCATCATGGAACACCCACAGGTATCTCAATTTTACCTCCTCCCCAAAATCCACAAACCGGACACCCCTGGACACCCCATCGTATCAGCATGTAACTGTCAAACTACTTACATCTCAGCCTTTCTCGACAGCCTCATGAGACCGCTGGTTGAAGATCTTCCCTCATACATCAAAGACACCAACCACGCGCTCCAACTTTTCAATGATTTCCAATTTCAGGGTACCGAATGCCACATTTTTACCATGGACATCACATCTCTGTACACCGTCATTCCCCATAATGACGGCCTTACAGCCCTCAAGCACACGCTGGACAAATGCACAGTGCTTGATCCACCCACCCACACCCTGGTACGCCTTGCAGAATTGGTCCTCACACTGAACGCATTCTCTTTCAATAATCTTTTTTACCAACAGGTCAGTGGAGTTGCCATGGGCACCAAAATGGGACCCAGCTATGCCAACATTTTTGTCGGCTGGGTAGAAGAACGCTTCTTCGCTTCCTACACTGGCTATGTCCCTGACCTCTACAAACGATAAATTGATGACTGCATCGGTGCCCCCACATTCTCCAACGATCAGCTTGAATTCTTCCTGCACCATTTCACCAACTTCCACCCGTCCCTCAAATATACGGTTAACATATCTTCCACCACTCTTCCGCTTCTAGACATCCACTTGTCTATCAACTACCCCCGACTGTCCACTTCAGTTTATTACAAACCCACGGATTCACACAGCTACCTCCTGTACAGCTCATTTCACCCCAACCACACTAAAAACTCTCTTCCTTTTTCACAGTTCCTTAGGTTACAACGATTATGCAGCGACGACATCGACTTCGAAAACCAAGCCCTCGAAATGTACTCATTTTTCATCAACAGAGGATACCCCAGCAGTGTGATTGACAGGGCCCTTGCCCGAGCCAAAAACACCCCCCGGACCATCAACCCGATCAGGAACTCCCGCCGTAACAACCGCATTCCTTTGGTGCTTCCTTACCATCCTAACACACTTCCTATCCCCAGGACCATTAACCAGAACTTTTCCATCCTACAGGATGATCCCTCCATTGGGGCCCTCTTTTCTGATCGCCCTATCATCTCATATCGCCGACCACCTAATCTGCGTAACCTCCTTGTTCACAGCTCCCTTGACCGCCCTCAGCAACCATCCACACCAGGCACTTTCCCTTGCAACAGAGCTCGCTGTATCACCTGCAAGTACACAGCCACCACCACACTCATTCAAGGCCCCTCAGGACAATTCCGGATCACCCAGACAGCATCTTGTACCTCCAGCAACCTTATTTACTGTATCTCTTGGAGTAAATGCCCAGCCATCTACATTGGGGAAACAGGAAGGAGACTCGGCGACTGCTTCAGAGAACACGTCAGGGCTGTGAAGATTAAAGATCTCTCCAAGCCCATTGTTTCTCATTTCACCTCTGACGGCCACGACCACTCTAATCTCTCCGTCTGTGTTCTCAAAGACGGTTTTCCGAACTCATATATCAGAAAGACCACCGAAAATAAAATTATTCTGCAGCTAGGATCACACATTCTCCCTTCCCTTAACGACAGATTACTGTTCTTTTAAATTTTCTCCATTCATTGGAAGTTTCATTTCACACCTCTCTGCACCCATTCTGACTTCACACCTCTTGATTGGCCTCTCTTTCTGTCCCCTGCTCCCGCCTCTCACTCCTCCTCCCTCTCAACCTTTGTTCTCCCGCTACTTTACCTTTGCCTACTGCCCTGTCTCTCTTATTTATATAAAACATCTCTTATTTAGACTAAATGTGAGCTAGACCTTAACGTTGTAAGCCACATAAAGCCCATAAGGCCTCTAAAATCTTCATAACTATATGATTTTAACTCCAAGCACAGCATTTACTTAGCAATTATAAAACACATCATGATATTTCTATTTACCCTTTTATTTTGGAGGCATTTATTTTTTACAGTTTACAATTATCAATTTAGAATTACATGTAACTCTAAGCTATATCTATTATGACTACTATTATGACTTCTATTATGCATTAACTACTCATAATACAAAAAGGAAAGTTTTTCTTATCAAAACTCTCCCAAATTAACAATGCCTCTTGAGCATACCTTGGACATTTTGTCACAAAATTAGTAGTGCCAGCTCTGCCCTAATTATGACTTAGAATATATGTATGCTGTTTTTTCTACACTTTATCATTCTTCTGTCATGTTACCTACAATCTGTTTTACTGTAAAGCACAAAACAAAAGAGGCAGTTCCCATGACTTCATGGAAGTAGAAAAACGTTATTGCATATCCATAATTACTTTTCCCATGGCTGGGTATTCTCTGAGTTAAACTGCATAATTGCAAGCAAACAAAAATGGTCATGGCAGTAAAGGGAAACAACTAAACAATTCAAATGTTTAAGGCTAATAATTTATTCTCCAACATGTTGCTGCTGATTTCAGTTCAATTTCTACAAGTAGCACTATGCCAAAAATAATATCAAAAGAGATTTGGAGAAGTGTCGTAGATAAATGAAATGATGCCTGAATTTTGCTACAAATCGCAGGAGATAAAAACAGGGTAGAGTGTGTCATAGTATTGTGTAGGGCCTACAGTTAAACTTGGGAAGTGGTAAATTGAAGATTTAGGAACAAGTAATAGGTTTATTCCATGCTGAAAAGAGAAGAAAGTAAACACAACGTTTCGGCTGTGGAGCCTTTTTCGGGTGAAGACTTCCGAAGAAGGCTCCACTGCAGAAAAATGTTGTGTTTCCTTTCTTCTCATTTCAGCATGGAATAAACCTATTACTTATTCCTTTGCAGCCTACGCATGCCAACGCAGCTACCCACCTGAACTAATTGAAGATTTGTTAACTGGACAAACAAATGATCATAAGAAGCATTACAAACATGAGGTGATTATTTACCCTAGCTTGTTTGGTTTCTAAAACTTAATGTATCAAAAGATATCATTTTAAATCTTAAAGCCATTCTTAAATTAAGCCAGGGTTTCAGCTTCAACATCCAATAACTTCCACTTGTAGTCTTTTCTCTGTTCCACACTAAACAGATTCAGTTTTAAGATTCATTTTCTTAGCATGTCAGACGAAGATACTCCCTGAAGCCTAGGAATTTACAGTATATAGACATTTAGTGAATGTATGATTACATTTAATTTACTATTCACATGCAGTGCCCTGTGGGTGAAGGGTTCATTTTAAAGTATGATAATGATCTGAAACACAGATTAAAGCAAAATTACTTGCATATAGAAAAACTATAGTTCTATATAGTTTTAAGACTGGTGCAAGGACTTCTCCAGCTCCCTGGCCTATACCCTTACAGAACAGTTTAGAAAAGAATTTAACTGTTAACAGCATGAATATAATTTGCCTGATTATTATGACAGAATACACCAAAACCAAAGGTAAAAGACTCTTAAATCTATTAGATAAAATCCTGCATATGACTGCAGTGTAATGATATCAAAATGCATTCTATTGTTGCATTTACTCTTGAAAAGGCCAATTTCACATAAAAACAATGATTCCTGTCAATAATTCTCTTCTTTATTGTATTTCAAAATGGTTTTCCAAGTGAACACATAATTTTGACTTGCAGTGTATTTTTCTGTATCCTTCATGATAACACGACATTTCAGTAATGGATTTTTCAGCACAGAAGAGTTTCTGAAAAAAGCAATTAGGATTGTATGTCCTTGCAAACCACCTACAGTAACTGTGGTAACAGGTATTAAATGCCTAAAGCTCAAAACTCAGTAACAAAATAATGCACTCACTGTGGTTCACAGCACTATTAAAGTGCTGTAAACCTTAAGTTGAAATTCCTGTTGGAGTCACTGGCTTAGTAGCACTTCATATTATCCTAGTAAATTATGTTCCAGTATCCTTATCAAAGAGAAGAAAACTGTGCACTCAATTGCAATTGCAAAAAAAAAACATTTAATTAAATTTCTGCACAGAGATTAAATTCAGAATGTGTTTAAGAAGATTATATTGATTAATTAAATTACAATATCCAAAACTAAAAGGTAGAAAAATAATAAGAACTGGGTAATATTTTTTCAGATCAAGCTAATTTTTGTTAATTTTTTGTTAGATTTTATTCTTGTCCTTTTTTCTGTCATAAGAACAGACTTAATCTATCAAACATATGTTCAACTGAGCGAAAGATCTACTGTATCTATATGCAAACACATTTTTATTTTATTTAGTCAAGTTAGTCTGATTTTGGATCTTTCTTTATCAAAATGCTATTACATATTACACAAAAGCCACAGGCCTAGGTCACATATTGTGGTATTCCCAAAAGTCCAGTCTGATACCTTCCCATAGGCTAAGTTTCATGGCAAGTTGTGACTTGTTTAAATGACTGTCTCTTCTATCACAGATGCTCAGATTGCAGACTCTGGTAGCACTGTGAGAGCGATTTCACAAGCAGCATCCTGCTTGCCAGCATATAGATAAGATTAGACATACAAGTCACCCTCAGTTTGCCAGAAAACAGACTCCTGTGTCTCGCACAGTACCTGCAGGGTTTCAACGTTGTCATTCAATGTTTCAATGTTGTCAATGAGAGACAGATAACTCCTCCAATTGGTGATATCTCTTCTACCAGAATCTGTGGAACTTGCAGCTTATCAAGTGATCAATGGCTCTGCAAGTAGGCATGATGTTGCACTTTATATTCTAAATTAACTGGATTCAGAATAATATTTATTTTCCTATACTACAGAAAGCATGCATATAGGTCTATCCAGGTCAATTTATATTGCAATGTAACTCTGATGGCATTGGCAGTCCATAATTTGTCCTACCCTCTATTTTGCAAATAACTCCCTTATTCCGTTTCTTTTTGATGTTTGAATTTGACTTTTTTTCATATAATTCTTAAAAAAATATATACTGTATATGTATCTAACTAAAATCTATTACTTTGTTGCATATGCATCTTCTAAACTGAAAGGGAAGATAACAGGATATAAAATGTAAAAAATAAAAATAATCAATTTATCATTTAAGGAGCTAAATCACACATTGACCAGTTTGAATTTGTTCATACAGTATGTTCTCTATGTAAATGTGACATTTGATAATGTGAAGTAAATCACTGATCTTTTGAAAGCTAATGATTAAATGAATTCAAGGTTTAATCAAAGATGTTTATGATACAAAATTAGGCTGTGAGGTTAAGAAACCAATTATTCCTGGAATGAATTTTAATGCAATTGCATTTTGCTCTTAAAAGGTTGGCGTTTCATTTTTGGAATTTGTTGTTTTTCAAGACTAAAATTAATTCTGCTGTACTGTACTTTTATAGTATAGTTTAACAGGTTATATCACTTTAAGGCTCTTGTGGGCATTTTTATTCTCACAAAACATTGTATATCGGCAACAGAACAACATGATGGAAAAAATACCAAAACTGTTATAATAATTATCAGCCTTCTGTTTCCTTAGATTTGTATTTAAAATACATATGTTCTCATTTTATTGAAACCTTATAACAAAGAACCATGATTAAAACCCCTTGTGCTCACTCATCATAAACTGGCTAATTGAAATGAAGTTTCTATTTTCACACCATTATATATAAATATGGCATTAAATGCCAATAAAATTTGCATAAACATTTAAAAATACAGTTTTAAATTAGCTAAAATGTTTTCTATCCTATCTATTCTATTTCTATTGGATTGAAAGCACTAAAAATGAATACACTATTTAAATAAAATTTACATAAAATTACATGCAATATTTATATAAGATAAAATTTGATTTCACAATTACAGTGCTGCTGATGCTACTGTGTATTTTCCCGATTCATCTATGTACATAATTAATAGTACAATTGTCGTCACTTTTTAAAACATAATTTGTGTTCAGAAAGATAATCACACCACATTAAACTTGCTCTCCTATACTTTGGGACACACCCTGTCATGTCAAAAGATCTTTAAAAACAAAAGGTTCTTTTAGGAAGGTATTTCATCAAAGCAGGTAAACTTTTCTTTCCACTGTGTTCCAGACATAATTACATAAAAAGCCTTATTAAGGAGCATTTTCTCAACCCAGTAGTATTTGATAGAAGAATAATTCCAACTGGTTCCCCGTGTGATCTCACACAATACCAACTACTTTACCATCTTATTATGTCCTGCAATTACACCCAGGTCCTCTGCCTTGTGGTAGTGATGAGCTCTTTTGGCTTTATGATGTGCATTAATGCTCCCCAGAGATTTCCTGAGATTATAAAGCCCATTTTAAATTGAGCAGCATGGACCAATATCAGCTTGATTAGGAAACCAAGGTACTTTCGAGTACTGATAAAATAGAATTCTCTATGCTTACCCTTCTTTCTCAGATTTACAATGGTCAGCATAAAAGTCATTCGACATTGGCAAACCGAACAGGAACAATGCGGGTTGGTTGGCAATTCCTAATCCTGCCCTCATTCTGTACAGGATTTGCTTAATATGCCTGAAGGACATTGATGATTTCACCTCAAGAAGGATTTTTTTTTCTTCAGGTGGAATTTGCTCTGCTACAGTTCTTCATATTGGAACCTCACTTTGAAATTCAAAGATTTAAATTAACCAGTTCTTTTCTTTGTTTGCTAATTTATTTAATGTGGTGGGCTAGTTGGGAATGTCAAGAATGTACGACTGTATTTTTTTAATTACTTTTTTTCAGTTTCACTAAGAATTTGCTAAATAAGCAGATCATAAATAAATAAATAGCCCTTGTGTTGTATGGCACTCAATAAAGCAGACCTTGTGCATTGTTGTTATTTTCTCTGCTGAGATATCTTACAATATCTGTTGGCAACACAACAGGAATTTTAAAGAGGCAAAAGAGACTCATCCACAGCCCACAAACATGTAAAATTAGTTGTTTGTAAAACTAAATTAATCCTGTAATTTCTTACTTTGTGTGCTTGATCAGGTGTGTAATCCAGGGGAGAATCTGCTTCCTCAAATATTTGCGACATAAATGACAGACATTATTCTGTATCCCCCTTACTATACACTGGAAGGGAAGCACTATTAAATTAACTTTGTGGCTTCTCTAATTTCATTCTTGTATTTTGCACTACCAGATAACATCTAACTAATTTAGGTAATCCTATGTGATGAAAACATGCAGACAGAACTCATATTTCAGTCCATTGGCTATAATGAGCTATTTCATCAACCTGTCTTTATGACAATATTATGAAGTGAATGATAAATATTCTAAATTTAGTCGCTGCATCCTTTTCTTTTCATTTCTATTATATAGGCAAGCTCTGTGGAAGGTCAAGTGCAAGTAAGTTTTGGTTAAATATGGAACAACAGCACCAACTACAGATAGTTTTGAATAATGTCTGTGTTAAGCATATTAAGTACTTTTCTACTTTTTGTTGAGTCTATTATTTTTAGTGGGCATTCTACATATACTGATAATGGCAGCTAAACTAAAAATCAGCTCATTAAACATTTACTTTAATTACTTCAAGAATAAAAAGTCATAATAATTTGAAAAGAAAATATACAGGTAGCAAACACCAACATACACGTACGTATTTATTTCTGCGGGTAGCTTTTCTGTTATATAACTTCTTGTTCCTTCATAAAATGCTTATAAAAACTGGAATAATATACAAACATTACAAAGGTTTCAAACTGGAGAAGACTTCTTGGTTTACCTTGATCAGTTTGCCTATTGTTGCTAATAGCTTAATGATCCAAGAAATCTATCAAATTATTTCTTTAAAGAATCCCATAAAGTCAACTCCAACAGCCAGGCTGGATAGTTACAGTAGTTAAATACTCCTGCAATCTACTTTAATGTGTCTCCTGATTTCTGTCTTGAATTTTCATAAATTCAATCCCCATTCTGGATCCTAAACCTTATTGTTATTGAGCTTGAAGAGTCCCTTGATTTGCCTTATCATTTTATCAATACATTTCATGATTTTGAAAACCTGGATAAAGTCCAGCATAATCTTTTCTGTTCCAATCTAAAAAAATAAATTGCTTTAGTCTGAATATGGCAATCTCTTCAGACATGGAATTGCCTGGTTCCTCTCTTTCTGCTGATTTTAAAAGTGTTCCTTTACACCTACTGTAAACTGAACACTGAACACAAAAACACAGATTGATCTTTCTCATTCATCCAATCTTTTATATCAATACCAACTACTGAAAATGAAGACTTGTGAAGCCAGTATGAAATACCTTGCTTTTATCCATAAGAAATCTAATTTCTAGGTGTCTATATTGTTATTGAATCTTTTTATTGCTTGTGCTGCTGCTACTGTACTTGCAAATCCTATTTTTGTTATTATCTGGAAATATAAGAATTGTACTGACTATACCAGTGAATATATCATATTTGTGCGATTGTAAATTAGGAAGAGCAGTGCTCCTGTGGTACCCCACTAATTACCTCTGTCCAGTTTTAGGTAGCTTCACTTATCTATATCCTTCTTTATCTGCGTATAAACCACTTAAACATTTTTTTTAGTTACGTGCATACATTAAATTGGATTCCTATATTTTATTTTGAGAATTAGTCACTTTCTGTGTCCCCTTCCTTAAAACATCCTGAGAATCCAGATATATTATACAGTATTATACACCCTAGAGGTATCTATTACTTTAGTCACCTGATCAAAAAAACAAATAATAACTTAGGCAAGTTCTACCACTTCTTCAGTGCCTCATTAATTTAAAAAGTATCTTATAACATGAAGCTGGGTTGTATTTGTATCATACAGTTCCTAGTGGGTTTGGGGAATACTTTTTCTTCATTAAAAACATTTCCCTTTTATATCATCCTTTTTAAAGGTAGAAATGTGAAATTTTAGAACTTTGGTCGCTTTCATTTTCAGTAATTGCAGACTTTGAATGACTAATTGAAAGGTTTCAAGTTTAAATACAAGATTCATTTGGCTTCAAGCTATTGCATTGTTCCATCTTTCCATGTATGGATATTCTTTTTTCACAACAGTCTTATAATTAGGATGAACACATGATTCTTTGTCCCCCCCATGATATCCAGTTTTAAACCTAACCCAAAATCATGTTTTTTTTTTCATTGTCTGACTGTTCACATGGTCCAATCATCGGTATTAGATGTTCATTGCACACAAGCATTAAGTATACAAATTGCACATAAGCTGATTTTCATCTCAGCAAAGGCATGACACTAAATTTACAGTTTCAAAATCCTGTCCTTTGTCAAAGCATCACGTTGAACATGATCATATGGTCATTCTACTTATAATCCATTACGTAGACAAACATTGCTTTCATATTGTGTACACAATGTTAGTAAAAATACTAAAAAATATTAATGATATATATAGAATATATTGCCTCTTGTTAGACTCTTATATTTAAATTATAAGTAAGGAATCTCTTACAATATATTCTGAAAAAATACATAAACAACAATGTATTGTTAGGAATATAGAGAAATACTATTGTTTCCCAGGCAGATGCTGATAAATCAGAGAAGCATTTGTCCTTTGTGTAGGAGGAAAATAATAGATTAGCAAAGCAATATGCACCATCCAGATACTAAGAGTCTCATTAAAAATGATTATTTGTGTGGAGTCATTTAAATAACTCTAAAATTATGTATTTTATCTTTATAACAAAACAAACATATTCATATAATGCATCGATAATTGCCTTGGTTTTCAATTCAGTACTAACAAAATGAACCAAATACATTGTAATCTAAAAATTTTGGCTGAGAAGAGTCTTATTGTTTTAAGATAGAAATATTTTTTTTCTTAAATTAAAAAGAACAGTAAATGTGAGAAGAAGTTTAATTAAAGCAATACAAAACCACTGTGTATATAATTAGTTATACATATCTGCATATCTAATAGAAAGTAAGTTTATATCTACAGTAAAGGCTGTCAATGTCAGGACATTGTATTGGTCAAAGTACACTTGCTGTATTTTTATTCTTTTCCTAAATACCACTTTACATGAAAGTGCAAAATCTTAGAAACTTTGTTGATTCTTTGACTACAGCTAATAATAATGTGTAGTCACATTTCTAAACACTTCACTACAAAACACAGGCCATGAACTTTAGTGTAAAATGTCCATTATTTTTCTGAAAACAGAACTTTCCTGTAGAGATACCCTTTGTTGCTTGAAGATAAAGTACTTCAACAGTGCATGCGGAAAGCGTATTGGCATGATCATGTAAGCAATAATTACATAAATAGTCCTTTCAACTAGGCAAAGGAGGTAGGACAGTGATATTTGTGGCTTAAGAAGAACATACTGTCTCACAGTTTTTAGACTGTACTGCCATCTGTTGGATTGTATTTAATAACGACTACATTTCATACCTTTAAAGATTGCTGAGAATGTGATTCATTACTTTGCATGTCAAAACTATTAACTGGGTTAAGTCATCGTATCACTTAAGCTTTAACTGTTGCCATTACCAAAGGATTCCAAAAGAATGTTGCTGTTCACTCATGCTGTACATGTAAACTTTATCACCAGCTCTGAAGAAATGAGGCTCTTGTCTATCTCAGGGTTAGCTGTCAGAGGTAATATAGTAAAAGAAATAAGGACACAAACAAAAGAGAAAATGAAACACAAAAAAAGACACTATACGGAAAATCAAATTCAAAGAATGTTTATATGAGCCAGACCACATATTAAGCTACATATAGAAAGTCTGAAAGGGAGAAAGGCAGACAAACAGATGGCTTTTTAAGAGCATACAGTCAATATGAATTATGGGGCAAAGTCAATGAATAACATTTGGGAGATGGAATACTTGTGTGGGTTTTTTTTTCTTCATATTTTATGGTTTTGGGCTTGATTTCCCAACATTTACTTTGATACTGCTTTCATCTATTATTATTGTTAAGAAATTAGTGTTTAATGGTTTCTAGTTGATTAAAGTTTGTATTTGTTCAGAAGTGTTCTTTGCTTTTAAAAAAGAAAATAAAAAGGAAATGACCTTCCCATTTCTGCCTACTGTATATGATATATAACAAGTAAAAGAAGCCACAGATGGAAGCAATTCATCTTACGACATTCTCCCATGTCTTGTGATACAGCAAAAGTTAATTAATATGCATGCCCATATTAAGTATATTTATACTGGAATGTGTAAATTACTTCGTTTTTAAAAATGTTGACTTTTACTTTCTATAATTTACCTGAAGTGAATGTGTCCCAATATATATGGTTACATGATATTACTGGGCATAAAACAAAGTATGTTCTTGTTCTCATTTTATTAAATGTATTCATGGAATTACTCAATATATATATATTATGTCATTCTTATCATCCATATTAATTATGATCACAACTATTAATTGCTTGACTATAAAATGAAAATAACAGTTTTGATTTTGCTGTCCCAATAACATTTGGAGGCAACTGTAAATAGGTATTTGCCCCCTGGATTAACACAATTTTTATAGTAATTATTATGTAGAATCACACTGCATTATTTTATTTTTTCAATGTATGCTTGTGGGATTTAGTGTAGTTGTACACACACTAACCTTACTGTCCTTGCCTTGACATAATTTTAAGTATGATAAACACCAAGTTAAAGGACAGCCTCCTCGGTGTTTAAGAGTCTGTACAAGTGTGTCCTTGTATCGTGCAAAGTAGGGAATAAATCAATATTTGCACCATTTATCATCTTAAACCATGGCCTTTTAAAACTTGTTTAAAAAACAACAACAGTACATTCAAATTTCCTTTACCCATTTTGTATAAATTGGTCTGTTGGTCCGAGGAATAATTCCAAGGTTGTTCTGAGTATTCTTGTTTTCTTCACTCATGGCCTTTAACACTCATTCTAGGCCATAACACATAAGAACCACATTGCAGCCACAGTCTGTTGCACTTGGGTAGTTTCTAATGTTCAGACATTGATTTAATTCTTTATTGAGTCTTTTTCCACAACAACATTAAACTGTCTCATTT
Source organism: Lepisosteus platostomus (assembly GCF_059453375.1). NCBI lineage: Eukaryota > Metazoa > Chordata > Actinopteri > Semionotiformes > Lepisosteidae > Lepisosteus > Lepisosteus platostomus. The sequence goes on along the minus strand of NC_142622.1, from coordinate 31,995,701 downwards.
AGTGCTCCTATTGATATTTGTGCAGAACAATCCAGAAGCCTGTGCTCAGTCCAGTGTTGCGTTGAATTCTCCATTCTCTACTGACCTTTTAAATGGATACTGAATGAACCTTGAACAATACAGAGGGACCCACAGGTATAATATAATTCCATATTTATAGTCTACATCACTGGTTCTCGAGCCTGCCCATTAAGAACCAGGCACATATATTTTTAAAAAATATTTACAATATATGACTACAAATGCATAAAGACCAAAGTTCATAACTACACTCACTCTGAATGTCCAGTGCTAATTGATTACTTTAACCAATCTTCTTGCTTTTTTAGACTTCTGGTTAACTTGTTTTTGCACTCCTAAATTAAAAAAAAAAAACATTCAGGATACCTTTCCATGTAACTCAGCATACATAACTTTAAATAGCTAAATAGCCTCTCCTCAGCTTTCTTACACTTATAACCTGAACAGGTATTCATAGGTGAGCAATTGACAAGTCAATACCTGGGAGATACTGTAGCTGTGAACAGTCAGGTGGGAATGACAATGAAGCGGGCAATCCCACAGTGAGCTTTTATTTTCCTTATAATTGCTTACACAGGCAGCAATCGTGAATGAGAGTACATCTGAAAGTTATCTCGGGAAATGGCACATTACAATTTCTTTTTATTTGCGGAAAACAAAATAAACAAATACGTTCCAAATAATAAATGAAATCATTTTTTGAATCAGCGTATCAACTCGGTTTAAGTAAACTCAAAAGACACAGTGGCTGGGAACCACTGTATTAACTGCCGACACAGTAGTCTCATCTACGTGATAGTGCAGAAAATACAACGCCGGTAGCAAATAACAGAATACATGAGCTAACGTGAAAAAGGTATGTTTCATAGTCTAAGAGTAAAATGAATACGGAAGCAGTTCTGTTTGTTTCTAAAAGTAACACTTATAAGTTATGTATGCACCCATCACAAATACACCACCCTCCGCCAAACTGAGAGAGGGCGTCATTGTGTCATCTGATGACCGGATATGCGGTCATGGTTTTCTCGAGTTTCCGGGTTCTTTCCCACCAATTAGCGACTGAGGTTCAGAATTTGAACGTAAATGTGTGGTTCAGCTTTCGGTGAAGAAGTAAAAGGAATAAGATAAAACGTTCTTCTTACTCTCTTTTACCGGTGATCTTAACGTGTTGGAAGTTTGAAAGGTAGGAGATTTATTTAAAACATGTAGCTAGATCATTAAGAGAAAACTAGGAAAAAAGGGTGAGTCGTAACAGCTTGTTTTTGTTGGAGTGTGCTAGCCGTTTGTTGTGTTTTCTGTCGTGTTGGATCCAGCCATGTAATATAAACACGAGAGCTACGTAATGTTTCTGAATTGATATTAACTACAATTGCATGTTATCAAAAGCTTCTTAAGGCCTTTAGTTTCATTAATCTCGTAGTGTGGACACGGGCCTCTAACATTTTCTTTCTGCTGAAATGATCCTTTTAACTCATTGAAATTACAATTCACTAAATAAAATGCAGTGCTAATAACTTATCATGCTGGGGCGAGTACAGTAACGTATGGTTCCTCTCTAGGTATTATTTATTCATATTTGTATTACACGATAAGGTAGCAATATATATTGGCGAAATGCTGTTACGTTGTGCATTCAGTATCGGTTGTTTTTCAGTCAATTACGTGTTACAACCTAAAGTGTTGACTTAATTTAAGGATCTATGTGTGGTTATCTTAAAGACTACAAAGGGGGGCATTAAGGCGATATGCACTCGGTCTTTGTTTATTGTAGTTGACTTTGCAGAAATATCGGTGATTTTTTGTTGTTGTTGCATTCCAGGCATGTTGCATATGTCATGATTCTACCACACAGCTTCATTACTAACATTAGAGCGATGCTAACGTTTTTACAATATTGCAAGTTAATACAAGTTATTGTTATACTTTTTTTCTTATATAAAAGGGCAGTGCCCTCGAGAATTATTTAAAACCTAAGCGAAATAGGAACAAAAAAAAAACAAAACAATGACTTACTGATGCCTTTATTAAAACGCTTGTAAAAATGTCATGTTGTAATTCACACCTGTAAGTATTGTTAAATAAAACCCAATAAAAATAAGTTGTGTATGTGCCTGTAAAGTGCAAAGGAAGGAGCCAGATCTATATAGAAGCCTCCGAAGGTTTCCTGTTTCCCCGCGGTATTAAAAAGGAGAAATGTACAGAAGACCTCTAGTAATAGTATGATCATGTACCAGAGCTCTCCAAAACCTGTAGGCAAATGGTCAGTGATCTCCACAAGTTAGGGTATGGCCTATACATGTATAAAAAAAATTATACATGTATAAAAATGTAATCTCTCACTCTGTAGTGTACATTCTAAAAAAAACCCATTAAGGCCATTAAAAGTATTATGTTTTGGGGTTGTTTTGTGTATGTGGATCCTGGGCTTGGAGAATCATCGTACATCGTACAACTTGTACATGTAGCATGACATGTTGGTCACACAGCTGGTTTCTCTGCCACAAATCTCAAGCTTGCCCAAAAAATGGACATCCTAACATTAAAATGATCCAAAGCCAGCATTCACATTGTGGTAGAAATCGTTAGGCTAACGGCCATTCAAGAAGACTTAAAATTTTAGGTGCAATCTCAATCTCCATACCTCAGTCCAATTGAACATTTGTGATATGAACTCAAGAATGCAGCTCACAAATGGAAACCATAGAGGAGGGAGAACCTTGAGCATTTCTATTTGGATAAGTTGTAAGAAATATTTCTAATAAATTCTTACTGTATCTGTGCAGTGCAATTATGATTACAGTATGATATTTTTTCTGCATGACCTGATATCCAATCTGTAAAACTGTCATATGATGTTTTTGTTTCCATATCATTAGAGATATAAATAAATCCAAAGGGCAGTGTATATTAATTTACCCTAGTTTAGAATATATATATTAGCATGTATTGATATAGGGAATTTAGAGTTGTATTTTTTTATTTTAACATTTTTTTGGGGGGGGAGTCTCTTTTTTTCTGTAGGTCGTTTACTACTAACTGAAATTCATCATTTTTAATTTAGTTTCCTGAGTCAGAGACTTCTCAGATACGTTTCATGGGTGGATTTAAATTTGAGTTGTGTGAATAATCAAAGTATGATGGATCCCTTACCTCATTTGGAAACTAAACCCTTGTTCAAATCATTACGTGTACATTATTGTACATCAAGTTCTGATTTGTATAATGATCTAAATACCCTTTTTACCTTAGAGCCTTGTTGGGGATAAGACAGGACACTGTAAGGCACTGAGAATCCTTCTGTGCTAATTAGTGGATATTCAAGCTATCCTGTTCTGCCTATGAGGGGGTTCTACACAGCAGTGGATCTTTCCCAATGAATAATAACACATGATCTCAGCTGAAAAATGAGGAGTGTATTACTTAAACTAATTTATGTTCTCTCTTCCAAATTTGCAGTTCTAACATGCCTAGAGAGAGGGTCCAGAAGAAGTCCTTCCAGCAAAGCCTGGAGGACATCAAGGACAAGATGAAAGAGAAAAGAAATAAAAGACTTGCAAGTGCCTGTACCAAAAACAAGGGCTTAACAACAGCGAATAGCATTAGTAAGATGCATACTATTCTATGTCTGATTATCATGTTGTATAGATGTGGAAACTAACATGTACAGCTTTTCTAGGATTCTACTAAAAGTTTTGAAGATGCTAATATCACCCATTAAAACAATATTCTTTGTTTGGCATATGGTAAAAGTGGTGTGCTTGTAAATATATTTTATTTTCTCATATATTCAATATACTGGCAAAGAATGTGTTGATTTACATTTGATGTTTTTTTTTGCAGATGCTTCTACATTTATCTTAAAAAATGTTCAGATTAAAAACAAGGCATTGGCCCTGGCCCTTCAAGCGGAGAAAGAAAAAGGGAGACAGTATCAATGTATCATTTTACAGTTGAAGAAAGAGTACCAAGCTCTGATGTTTCATGTATTCACATTGAAAAGAGAACTCGGCAAGTATGAAGCACAGAGCAGTACAAGGGTATGTCTGATACTTACTGTAAAAAAATATATAGATGAGTTCATAGAACTATTTGCAACATTGATTACAGTACTTAATCGGAGCTTCAGAATGTTGTTTTGTAAAGCATGTTATAATTTCATAATGCTAACTCTCCTCATTCCACTTCAGTTGGAATTAAGTTTTATGCAAGGTCTGTGAGCTGCCAAAAACTCAAAGGTCTGACCCTAACCCAAACCCGGATAATATATAACAGTATGAAAGTTTTTGCCATTAGCTACTGTTTGTACTGACTTTTTGACTGCAAGTTGGTTGCCTTCTTTTAATATGTAACTTAAAGTGTGTATATATATACACACACACCCTGTCAATTCTGAATTTCCAGTTGTTTTAAGAATTTTCAGCAATGACCCCCTGTACCTTCTCAGGAAATAATGAAATGTTGGCATGCTCCAGATATTTTTTGAAGTGAAAAAAGTTTTATTTCACAAGTAATCACGCCATGTTTATCTTTCAACAACACATTTTTTAGAGTTCTGTGGATCCAAAGGTTTATCCTGCTGCAGATATTCCAGTTAGGTAAGCTCATCAAAGTATCTATAGTTATCTGAGTTAAATAAAAACTGTTCTAAATCACAAACCAAGAAAGAAAATGAAATTTAATTAATATTGAAAACAAAGTCTATTTATGACAAACTATACATTGTTTTAAAATGTCACTGTAATTACTATAGCTTGATTTGTACTTTTTTAAAATACATTGTGAATATTACTCTAATATGGTGCCTTGTGTATCAGTTATAGTGCTTCTGTTTTGTCTGATAAATATCCTTAAAGTTTTCCTGATATAGGGTAATGTTAAGAGTTTATATTTAATATAATATAAACTTATATTATATTTACATCTTACACGTTCTTAAAAAAAATCTTGAGCAAATTTTGAGCAAAGAAAACTAATGATACTTTTTGTTTGGGGGATTTTTCTGTACCCTACAATATGTTTTACTTGAAGTGGAATATTCTGTATTAAACAATGTGAAGCTTGTTTTTGTTTTAGAGCTAGTCCCATCTGCACTGCCGATACCAACCTTAATAAAGGACAAACTAACGTTGATGAATTACGAATTGCTCAGTCTTGCCCTTCAAGCAGAGGTATGCAATTAAAAAATGTAGAACTAATTAGGTTTCCATATTTTATATTTATACAAATACATCAAACTTTCAAAATTAATTTGTTTCAATCACAGAGTCAACAAAAGGAGGGCAGAAGCTTGATGAACACAAAGAGGAGAACCTTTGGCTCGATAATGTTTTGCCAAGAACTGTGACAGCGAGACGACGAGAAGACCATAGAAGACTGCCATCCGTTAGCATAGATTCTTGCTCTAATGAAGACAAAAATGTGACCGTTTCTCCTCAAGTTAAAATAGCAAATGAAAACAAATCAGACAGTAGCGAAAAGGTGTTTGTGAAATCACAAAATCAGGAGAAAAGGGCAAAACCATTGCATAGAGACTTGGAAACTTTGCCTGCTTGTATCTACGATGTCAAAAGTTCAACGCCTGAGCCTCCAGGCAAGACTCCTTCAGCACAGAAAAAGGATATTGAGACTAAGACTGAAAAGACAAAGAAAGACAAACATGAGAAAGTCACATTGAAAAGGGAAAATAATCCCAGAGCAAGATCAAAAAGTAGAGAGCGTCCACAATCCAAACAGAGACCTGTTTCCAATGAGCAATTTAATGTATCGCTTGGTTCAAATGATGCTTTTGATTTTAACTGTGAAGAAAGTATACATGTCACACCTTTCAGGGCCACTAACAAGCAGAATCGGACTGATGGGGACATGCTTTCTGTAGATGCCTGCCCAGTTTCTACTTGTGGGAGTAATACAGATCCTGACAGTAGCATATCTATGGATCTGGATGACAGTCTTTATGAACCTAAGAAGTCTAAACAAAATGAGGTGACACCACCCCGAAGATCCAGGTCAAAAAGGAGTTCTGTTCTGCAGTCAAATCAAAAATTTGAAAAAAATGTTAACATTGAACCAAAAAGAGTGTGCATCACAGGTAAGAATGAGAAAACGTTTTGTTGTTGTTGTTGTTGTTGTTGTTGTTGTTGAAAGTATATTCAACATAAGTGTAACTTTTTTTGTTTCACCACATTAGCATCTAGAGGATATAATGGCACGAAAGAGACAACAGCAGATGGTAATCTGGAGGTTAAGAATGGGACTGTGGATACTGTGAACACTAAAAGAAATCTAGGTAATTATGGTCTTTTACTGCATGTGTAATATGAGCTTTCATTTTTTCCTTTGTATTTGTTTTCCTCTCCAGGAACCACAGAGAACTGCTGCAATAGTTTAAATGCTGGTTCAATGGTTCTTATTCATTAAACGGCTCACTTTGAGAACTACTGCAATGATTATATGAGCAAATGTTTATTTAAGAAGAAAGTACTTATTTCATGCTAATGAAGGACTTTTGAAAATATAAAACCAGTGAAGACAAATCAGTATAAGTTATTGCCTCCATGCTCTTTCTATAGACTTCCTTAACTGGGGCGGGTTGTGATGGCCGAAATATTAATGCTGGCTTAAGGCAGGCTGTTAGCAGTCTCCCTGACACATTGGTGCACAGTACTGTGATGCTGCCTCCAGAGTTACTAGGTCTCATTTGTTCATAAACATTTATGAATGGATTGTCTGCATTTCAATTGAAAACAAAATATTTAAATTTTGATATTTTAAGTATAGGTGTCTTCTACATTTAAAAAGTCAACAAATGGACTAATGTAATGAATACTTTCCATTTCTAATCATTCAGAGCGAACTGACTTCTTCAGCACTATAGTACTATGTTGGTGTTTTTCCCCCAAAAATATTCCTGTTACTTATATATAAAAGGAAAATATTTTTCAACAAGCATTAAACATCTTTAAAGGTTCAGAAAGTTTATGAAAGTTTGTATTTGCTGATTAGTTAAAATGGATGGAAGAGTTTTTGTGAGAAGAGTACTAATTTGATTTTTCATCACTCTAAACTGCTTATAAAACTTACCATAAATATTTAAGACCTGTTAACTTTTTGAAGGTTTATTTTTAACAGGTCCGTCCATTAACCCACCACCCTGTCGATTCAGGCTTAGTGATGTGACAAATATTTCTTCTGCAGCCTGTGCAAAGGAATTTCAGGTGTATTCCAACGATTCACTACAGCCTTCTAACTCGGAGACATCGGGCTATCCTGCTCATAAACGTCGCTGCACCATTAGTATTAACTACAAGGAGCCAACTCTAAATGTGTAAGATTACTTTATTAATTTTAAAGCAATTTGAAAACATACAACTGGTTTATATTTCATTTGTAATTATATGGACATGCAATTTTCTTTTCATTAAATGAGAACTTTAATTATAACTAGCTGTTTGATATCAAAAGTGATATCATATGAATTAAGTTACCATGGTATAACTATTTTAATCTGCTTTTGTAACTGGAAATTAATTGTTTATATTTTTTTTAGGAAACTTCGTAGAGGAGACCGATTCACAGATACCAATTTTTTAAGGTCACCAGTCTTCAAGCAGAAGAAGAGGAAGACAAAATCTATGGAAAATCAAACGCTTGAGAAACGCAGCCCTTTATCACCCGTCTCTAAAAAAGTACTAGCATATGCTAGTTAGTCAAGTGAATTTGTTTTAAATACGAATCAAATTTGCTGTACAAGTAGGGAAAACCTTATTTTATAAGGTTTATAATATGCAGTTCCCTATATATAAACATTTCTCTTTGCACATCCATACACTTGCCTTCACAAAGCTGATAATGCCATTGTAATAAAACTTACCTGATTATGGAGCCATTACTCACTTGGTCCCTGTTATTGTTTCCTTCTTGCTCCTAGCCACAAACTTTTGTGAAAAAAGTTCTTTGCAGCTGGAAATCCAGTAATGACAATGAGCACCAAATGGCAGAACAGAAATTGTTTCAGTACCAGTATATATAATTCTGTAGGGCCTCTATAACAACGTAAACTTGGAAGTGTATAGATGTGCAATGTACTTCTAAAATTGCTGAACCATTCTCATGTTATTGTTGGACTTGTAGTTCGCACAATGCAATGATATTCCTGCTTTCTTTTTTAACATCCAAGTTTTCATAATGCTTTTTATCTTCACAGATGTATACATTACAAATTTGCAAGGCATCTTTGTGAAAGTATAGCTTGTTATAGGTTTTAAATGTTTGTGACTATGCAGTCTCTTCTGAGCTTTTTATGTTTTTTTAAATAAAATGTAAAAATTTGTAAATTGATCAACTTCATTCTGATTTTGTACAATACTGAAACCATCCTTAAAAAAATTGAATGATAATGTCATTAAGATGTTAAAGGGTGATGCTTTAGTTTTTATCATAACATAAGAAGGTATGCTTGGTTCCACTTATGAAGTTGGCGATCTATACTGTATTGTACTTTTTTGTGTCTAGATATACCACTTTAAATATTAGTAATGTAAAAATAATGTGCATAGATGACATACATTGAGATCCTTAAAAAATCAATTCCAGTTTTCAAGAAGTTGAAAGGTTACAAAGAAGAGGAAGCTGACAGGGAATCTCGTCCGGCAGCTTAATGAGTGAAAGTAATGTGCATAGTCTGCTTCAAGAATATATCTGTAGTTCCACACTCTTACAACCTTTTTTTCTTAAAGTACCTCCATTCTTAGTTTTAATGTACTTCCCAGTATTTACCACTTGTGTAATGGTTTGTTTTTCACAGTTGATTCTGAAGACATTGAGAGGATTGGCTTTTTTGATAGCTGAGAATTTTGGACATGCATGAGGCCCCTTAGGGACTTTTATTTAAGATTGAAAAGGTTCGTTTCTTTTAGGCTTAAAGGAATATCTTAGATTTGTGAAAAGTACTAGAACTATAATCAATGGGCTGAGACGGACAATGTTATATAAGTATAAATTAAATGCTATTGGTGAATAAGTTGGTGAATGATTCCTTTTTTTAACAGTTGCCTAAGAAATTCTAAGAGTAAGAGTTATTGTATGCCATCAAAAAAAGTTATCTTTCTAATTCTGAATACAGGAGGAATTTTTTAAAGAATTCTATTAAATTGATATGTAATGTATTATATGCATTTAATGGGGGAGGGACTGCTTATTACTTACAAGAAAAAGGTGGCATTTTAAGTTTTTCTACATCCACTCTTAATAAGTAGGTTTTGCCATTTTAAATTTAAGGAACCCAGCCCCATCACACTTGCAACAATCCTCTAATATCCACATATTACTATTTATTAGTGAGTGGTTATAAGAGATCTTCCACTTTGTCTATGCAATTCTTTACCGGGATTTGCAGGGGAAATATACTCATGGAAAAAAGAAACGCAACACCTCCTCCATGCTCTGGCCCTCCCATATCTGTGAAGAGGACCTGATGCCACTGCTGACGAGTCCATCGTAGCTACTGTCTGGCTGAAGCCAATTGGGTATGACGTCTAGGAGGTTTGAGCAAAGGGCCTCTGACAGGTCGCCTTGCTCGGAGCACAGAGCCCCACTGTCCTGTCACTGATGTGGGTGTTGTGTCAGCTGGCAGTTCTAGCAGCAGTACGGGTGGCGGGTCTGAAACAATCTCTCATATGGACCAGTCTGATGTGTCGGTCCTGCTCTGTTGTGGTCACTCGCGGGCGACTGGATCTTGGGTGGTCATCTGTCCTGCTGGTCTGTCGAAACTTTCTTTGCATTCGGGGCACAGTGGAGCAGCTTACTCCATAGTGTCTGACAATGCTGGCACATGACATGCCTGCAGCATGCCAATGGCCTTCTGCTTTGCTTCTGGTGACATTTGAGGCATTATGGAATGCACAGAAAACTAAGTGTGGCCTTTTTCTTGTTTTGACCTAACACCTGAGCTTTGAATTAAGGCCTTTTTAAAGGTGACCTGATCAGGCATTGTTCCATCTGGACTTCATTGGGTAAATGTGCACCTAATGAGCTTTCATGTGATTGGCAAGTTGCAGTGCTTTACTGCACAAGTTGTATTGCTGGTCAGAGGGCCTAAGTTGACAACTTTTTGTGACAATACATAAGCTATAACTATAGTATTCTCATTCCAGAAAATGTGTTTCTTTTTTTTTCCCCATCAGTATGCATTTACAGCATCAAAGGCATTATAAAATGCTTTCATTTCTAAAAGCATAGTTATGCAGTAATGTTAATACCATTCCCCTCCAAACTAAAGAAATGCAATACTGCACCTCTAATACTGCTGGAAAAATGTCTTGCATATTTACTGTAAATACATACATTATGGAACATCTTGTGAGAAGATGGGCACACTTGGTACATCAACTGAAACTGAAAACTAACTCTAGTAACGGCCAAAATGAGGATTGTGTCTTGAAAGAAATACTGAGAACTTTGTCTACTATGGAAGGGAATGAAAAGTGCTATCTCTCAAAAAGTCTATGAAGAAACATACTGTATGTAGACATAATAGTGCATTAAAAATACTAAGAAATATGAAAGAAATATACTTGGCCAGAATTTATTTTTGACTTGTTCTATTTTAATTATTCTAGAAAATATGCAAAAGAATTTTTAAAGCAAACGTAGAAAGGTCTTAAAATATTTTTTCACATATTACAAAATCCAGATTTTGCTAAATATTTAAAAATACAAACATTTTACAAAACAAAACTACTCATTATTGCACATTTTTATCAAAATACAAATGTCAATAGTCTTTTGTAGGGGAGACATTAAGACAGACAATAAATTAAGACCTTTTCTTTAAAGATATACTAACAACCCTTGAAATAACATCACATAAATAATTTTCTACATAAATTAAGCAATAAGCGTGCATTAGGTTTCCTTTTCCTTGTTAAAACACAAAACATTCGGAAAATGCTCTTATTTCCTAATATTTGCATATGTGCTTTAAATAAGTGCATTTCTTATTTGAGTTCCAGACTTTGTGGAACTACTATGGGAAACATATTATATATAATTAAATTAAAAACATAGTTCAGGGTAAAAATTCTGAAAGATACCACTCCTTGAAAAAAAGGCTGCATTCTGAATTGACTACTCCCCCAGAAAAACCTTATGAAATAGTTCTTGACAGGATGGAATATTAAAAAACATACAAGACACAGACCAGTACATACATCTACAGGATACTCTCTGGTACTGTACAAAGACACCATGAAGTCATGCACAAATGGTTATATAAAATTGTGTTCCTGGACCTGTTGTCTCCTACTGACTAGAAGTAGACAAAAATCCCATTAATAATCTTTCAGATTTTCAGAAAAAGTAAGTTCTGTTACTCTGGAGTGTTTTTTCTGCTTGTGATATTTACCTGAGTAAACAGAGTAACCTAATAAGAATGTACCTTTTGCCTTATATCTTCAAACTTACTTTTCAATTAAACCAGCTTCTTTAATTTTAGTGTAGAAGAATTTCTCCAGTAAGTTAGCACACTTGTAATATTCACTCTCTGGTAGGTTATATTTCCTGCAGTTAGTGAAGATCCTCTGCATGTCAGCCATAAACAGCTTTTTCGTTGTGTAGTATCGGTTTTTAAGACGTTCACTCATTGTCTTCAGATCTGTAGAGCAATCGGATTATAGACTGTTAACCGTATGCACACGAGAATTTTTAAAGAATACAATCCTCAAAAGGTACATACCCATTGGAAAGCGTATCACTTGATAGTATCCAGGAGCTTCCGTTTTCTTGACTGGCTCCATGAAAGGCCATGCATTTTGGTGACCCTATGAAAACAGTCATATATTTTAATCTGACTTTGTAACTGGAAATTAATTGTTTATAATTTCTTCAGGAAACTTCGTAGAGGAGACCGATTCACAGATACCTATTTTTTAAGGTCACCATCAGAATGTCATACAACAGTCTGTAACTTATACTACCATGAACCATCTTACATACAAAAACTGTAATTTAGCATAATGTATATCGCTAAATCAATAAAATGAGATGTGCTTTTACTATCAGAATGTTCTTTATCAGTCTCCGCCTTTACCATCACAAAGTCCTACAACAGTTTGCACCTTCACTTTTAGAACATCACACATCAGTCTGCGACCTTTACCATGCAAGGAATTTTTTACTCACCTTTACATGTTGCAGGATACTTTTCAAGATACTGTAAAGCTGATCAGGATCCTTAAGCTCCTTCCTAAAATTTCAGATATTAATATTATTGCTGAATATAATGAATATCTTTACTCCACCTATAATTATAGTGGTGTACCAGAAATCTAATGCATATAGAATGTATGTTTCTTGCATTCTTGTTTAACACTTTACTTTGTATTGGTGTTTCATATACACTGGTTGTTTGAACACAAAAGAAATGTAATATTCAGATTGTTAATAATGAAATACCTTTTTTCAACCACGGAAGTTTAGTGGACTTTCTTCTGAAAGCTTTCTGGCTGATGCACCATTTTTATTAAATAAAATAATATTATGAAATATATCAGTGAATGAAATACAAAACACACTGATGCAAAATACATACCCTTTACCAGCAGGTTTCCATCCAGTTTCCCCTATGAGAGGTAAGGGCAAGTCATGTTAGTGCCTTTTGAAAGGAAAGAGTAGTGTGAAATGTACATACAGAAACTGTAATTTAGCAGAATGTCAAAAATCTATAAATTGAAATTACAGTACAAGCCCTTTTGGTTAAACAAATGACTGATAAAGTGATGGTTATTCTACTCACTAGTGATTTCATAAACTAATATGTAATAATGTGTAATAACCACACAGATATGCAAAAATATTTATGCAGATTTAAAGTCTCAGATAACACAATTTGATTTACAATTCACCCACAATGTTAAAATAGTACTAAGACAAATATTACAAAGGGGTCTTGGAGTTCAGATAATAGATAATAGCTGATTTTAATTACTAATTAAAATAACCATGCATTACTTGTTTATTGTTTTTTACAAGTCATACATTTATGTTTTGTCTGAAATGTTGGACCATTAGCAATATAATGGAAACCATTACCACAATATGTGTAAAATGTTTTGGGCTTTTGTAACCCTTATTTGATAGTTTTTACTAATGAGCATTCATAGAAAAATATCTCACATCTTAGCTTGAATGGGATTAATGGATTTGACCTTTGCCTTAAACCAGATACTGTACCTACTCTGTCCATGAACCACAAAACTCTCTAGTGCTGGCAACCTTATCTTAATGTGGGTAACACAACAAAGGTTCACTGATAAGCACTTGTGTGATTGTTGGTTCTTAAATGTTGTTGTTTTTCTCTAATTGTCTACTGGAATAATAAGAAAATAGGTTATTAGGTATTTTCAAAAACATTCGAGCTAGAAGATGTGTTAGCATGCAAGCTGCAAAGGAATTGTTGAGGTTAATTTCCATGGTGAAAAACAGAAAGTTAAGAAAACACATGCTTTTGTGTTTTGTCCACTTTCTATATACTACCTCTCTCAGCATCAAGGACTCTACTGTTACTATGAGGTATCAGTTGCTTTTACATTTGTATAATTATACATTTAAGCTAAATATCACATAGATGAAAACCTTAATAACATACTTATTCCAGGAATGCTTTCAATAGGGATCTGCCGAACGCCTTCCTTAAAACAGGAAAGCCCAGGGTAAACCTTTCGGATCTGAGCTTGTTTCCTTTCAATCAACTTCTTAATTATCTGTAAAGAAAAAAAATAGATATACATATTAAAAGGGCCCGTAAACAGGCACATTACTTCATATCTTTCCAAGAAGATTACAGTCAGTACGAGCAGGAGAAATGATCTTGTGAACAACGTTGGAGGACAGGTGCTATGACGAACCCAAGAAGACACGACAAAAGCAGTGACACGCAAGGCATGTTGGGTAGGACCCTGAGTAAGCTGTAAAATGTCAGTACCTCTTTTTGTTTCTTTATGATGACGGAAAACTCTGTGTAAGGGATTCTTGGATTCAATTCACATCCCATCAGTGTGGCACCTTCATAGTCCTTGATATAGCCAACATATTTTGCTTTGGGAACTTTAATGTCTTTAGAGAATCCCTGTGTATAGAAATAATAATAACAGCAAATGCAAACTGGATAAACCAGTGTTGTTTCTAAAAGTAATTATTTTCCAGACTTTTAATTGCTCTAAGGTAGCATCACATAAAAAGCTAACATGATTCTTCCTTGCATTTATAGCACATTCAATGCAGTATCCACCTCTGTGACAATGGCAGACATGATGTAACAGAAGCCCACAAATTAGGAGGAGAAGTGAATTTGCTTTACATAATGTATTCTGAGAACTTCTTTAATGCATAAAAATATTTAATCTCTGACGGTGTACATAGGACATCAGTTTAATATTTCATCTGCATAAAGGTGCCTACAATATGTGTCCCTGGTCACAATATGTACAAACACAACCCCCCCCCAACCTACTGTCATTAATGGTCCGACTGTAGAAATTGTCAATGACAACAAGTACCGGGGACTGATCACAGACAAAAACCAAACATGGGACAATGATGTGACACTGTTTAAAAAAGGCCAACACAGGCTCTTTAGATAGAAGTAATAGTAGAATTGTTTTAACACTTTTCTATATGCCATTTATTGAAACTGTTTTAACATACTGTCTCACTTGTTAGTTTGGCAACGTCAGTACCGTTAATTGTAATAGGTTGTAATTATTGAAAATAAGTAGCAAAATAACTGGGACAAATAAAAAACTTACATATCCTCGAGAAACCAAGGTTATAAAGAAGGCCAAAAAACAATAAGTAATGTGTACCTCACCTTCTCCATTGTTAATTTATATTAATCCCAACTGGGAGACACCTCTGTGCCCCCAGATATAAAAGCAAATAGTTGCAGGAAATCTTTCATCCATGCTGTAATCTCTCCCTCAAAGAATTTAAAGGAATCATCTTATCTCCTAAAACATTATGGTCTTCTCTGTTGGTAATGTTTGTCATACTTTTTTATTGTTGTGTTGGGCTGTGCAGTCAAAAAAATGTCCCTCAGAGGATAATATTCGAGCACTGCTTCGGAAATTCTGGTCCAGAGGATAGGTGCCACCTACAGGTCCACCAACATGACTGCAGCAGAAACCTGGTTTTCCTTGGAAGTCTCACTACTGTCCAGGACTAGCCTTGCTTAGCTTTTAATATCTGACAAGACCCAGCTGTAAGGCGGTAATGCTGCTACCACTGAAAACCCCTGACCTGATTCTTCCCTCACTGGGATTAATCATTGGTGACTTTGCCAAAATACTAGACCACCAGGGAGCCCCTGGACATCCGTATAAATACAATTGCATCTATTTTATAAATGCATTCCATATATAAGATCTGAAATTAAAAAGGTATCCATATATCTGTCATACAAAAAGCACTCACTTGCTTTTTGAAGTATCCAATGGCATACTCATCTGCATATGTCAGAAAGTTCAGAATATTATGCTTGATATGGTATTCCTTGAGGTGATTCATTAGGTGGGTTCCATATCCCTAAATAAGATGGACATTTGTGTTAACCATTTTCAGAATGCATTTTATTAATATTTCAGAATATCTTTACAAAACTGTATATTTTACCTATCTCAGAGTGTTCAGTGTGTTTTGTATTTCATACACTGATCAGAGTACACATTTAAAATACTCAAAAAGATTTAGGCTTTCACTTTGAATACTTAACTTACATAAACACAGTGGCTAGTAAAGAATCAATTACCATAACTGTAACGCACGGAGAAGGAATCACACAATTTCTGAAGCTAAATCTAGCATTTTACAAGCAGCTGTCAGACTTCTCTTTCAGAACACATTTGTCTCGAATGCACCTGGCTGCAGTTCCTTTCAGAGTGATTACAAGGAGAGAGCTGGTGACTGCAGTAGTTATTAATACAATTTGAGGAAGAGGTATCCTCTGTAAGTGTAAAACTGTCAAACACAACAGTCAAGCCCATAAGCAAAATTTAGAAGATATACAATAAATTTTGCCATAACCTCACTGTTCACACTTACTCAACTGAATCCAGAGGCTATGTTCTCTGCTTCCATATGTAACTATATATAACTAAAGACATTTAGTCCTTACATCAACATTTCCAGCTGCCCACTTCAACATTTACTAGCTGTGCTTGACTGTACATACAAACTAAATCATCATTCCTTACTTTGACTTGTTCATTTGAGGTGACTGCACAGAACACAATCTCAGTAAAGCCTTGTGAGGGAAACATCCTGAAGCATATCCCCCCAATCACACGCCCATCTTTGATCAGTGCCAGAGTTTTGTGTTTCCTGTAAAAAAAATAAAATTTGATGTTACAACATACTCAAGTCTAAAGTAACAAAGCAGAATTAAATAGATTGTGCTACAGTTACGGTTGTCTTTTTCTAATCTTCAGTCACATATTCTTGTTTTCATTTTCCATTCCTTTTTTACCCTTTGTTAGACTAGTTTGTTTTATACGATTGTTATGGCTTTTTGTCTATAGTAGCATAGTAATTTAGCATTTTACCAGCACGGCTACGGCACAAATTAAGCCCAAAGTACAGTGGGTGTGTCTATCTGAGTGCTAAGTGGTTAAACTCGGCTGCTCTGTAGGTCAGGTAGAACTGCAATTGAGTCCCTCCCATATGAAACTACAGCTCTGCTCATCAACTAGAGCGGGAGAGGAAAAATAAAAGAAGAAATAAACTTACGGGTCGAAGACCAGTCGTGTAATGTACTCTTTGGGCATTCTGGGAAGTTGATGGGAAAACACATTTTGCAGGCCAACAAGCCAGATCATGATTTTTTTATTTGGCTTCTGGTTTAAGGAATTTCCAATAACGTGAAATTCAATCACACCCCGCCGCTCTTCCAGCCTGGCAGTTTCATCTCTTGCTGAGTGTGCAGAAAGAAAACTGGTCTGTATCGCAAACACAAACAAAACAATTATTCAGTAATACGCATATGTTACACACGCTCTGAATCCATACCCACTGTTCCAGTTCTCCAAAGAACAGACCTATTGTTAGCGGGACAAGCATTCCCTTTCTATAAAACCTTCACAGAATGGAAATTTGAATAGTAATCTTCTGCTTGCAAATTATAAAGTAAGATCAGTTAATTTTCTGACGATTGTAACCCACATTATATTTCTGTATTGTGTGTATTTAGTGTTATTTAAGCAACAATCCTTTCTTTTCCATTTTCTAGTCGATAACATCTTTTAAATATTCTTACTGCTGTGGTGTTATTTTTTATCTTCACAATACAGAAGCACTGGTTCTGACACCAGTTTCCATACGTTAACAAGGGATAATGTAGTGAACATAACTGCTGCATCAACAAAGTCTATGAAGTATGTCTTGTTTATACAAGTTTGGATAAAGGAGATGAGGCAGTTATAAAAAAAAAAATCTAGATTACTGCAATGTTGAGGCATATAAAAATAAATACTACTATTATTTCTAATTAAAGTTCTAATTAGGTTTTTTAACTTTTTGATAATTTTTTTTTTAGAAAAGCAGTCTATTCTTAATTTAAAAAGTATATACAACGTATTGGAAAAGTGAACATTTCTGCAATGAGGGCAATTTTTCAATTCTGCCCACCTCTTGTCCCAGCACGGAAGATGGATCTGTGATGGTGGACATCACTTCATTGATCAGTTCCATAGGAATATCTCCCATGACTCTCGGTCTCTTTGTTTCTTCAGGAGCAAAAGGCTCTATCGATTTGCGTTTTTCACCTGGTGAAGCACACCAAAGGAAAACGAAATGACCAATGTGCAAAATCCAAATCCACAGGACAAATGCTTGGAATGACACTGGCACGACAGTACCTAGTTCTGGATCTAGAGCAGATGTCACTCTGCAGGCACGGCTTAAATTCCCACCGTTTGCTGAGTCAAGGGGTGCAGGGTTAACACTGTAAGAAAAGGATCTGGCCACAGGAGGAGCACTGATCACTACATTAAATTGAGAGAAAATTATTTAACTACACAGAATATGACAAAAACAACAGAAAACAAGAAAACAACACACAAATTGCAAATAAATATCACAAGATACTGCCATAGGCTTGGTAATTTACTTAGTCTGAAAAATTCTAGGAACAAAATATTAAAAAAACACAATGAAATGAGACTGTTAACAAAAGAAATGGCAACATTTAAAAATGAGTAGTAAATATTTGATTTTCAAATCCACAAGAAAATTAGCAACTCTACAGTATCTCCTACAGATTTTTCACTCTGACTATAGATCTGTTTTCTATAGTAGGAACTACTTTAATCTATCAGTGATGTGAAAAACTCTATTAACATGTACAAACACTATGGTACACCATACATTTTCATATACAGATTCATTTTTTGTAGTATTTTTATACAAAATATGCAGTCACTAATATTGAAGATTTTACTTCAAATGCACTATTGCTTGTAACTACCATGCAATAGCATGTAGATGAAGGAATACATACACATTTAAATGAGTTATGCCATAATAAACAAACAGGTTTTTCAGGCACATTTGACATTTCTGTCTGTGCATGTCAACAGAGCAGTCAGATCTGTCAGTTTCACTCATAAAGTGCTTGCTAATGTGGCATCTCTTAAAAACCACACAAAACCTGGCACATTTCTCTTCTAAAAACATTTTCAACAATTGTAAAAGATCTCAAAGTGTACCACTAAAAACTGCTATGGTCTGTTAATAAATGCATTTAGGGAAAATAATATGCACAGTGATAAATAGTGATAAATTTGCTTTGTATAAGAGTATAAAAACAGCTTCAAAACCAGTAACTAAGTGATCCAAGCATCTCATCATGCCTGATCACTGCTGTGCAGTCTGTTTCATGATCTCACATACTGTTGTGTCCTTCTTTAGGAATCCACAAAAAAAAAAGGGATTTACCTGTCTGAATTCCTAACTGGCCGGTTGTAGATGAACATGCCATAAAATCTTCATTCCAGATAGGAGAATGGTGGCTATAAACCTCTTCTTCAAGCATAGACAAAAATCTAGGGAACA
This sequence comes from Lepisosteus platostomus, assembly GCF_059453375.1. Taxonomy (NCBI): domain Eukaryota; kingdom Metazoa; phylum Chordata; class Actinopteri; order Semionotiformes; family Lepisosteidae; genus Lepisosteus; species Lepisosteus platostomus. The sequence continues at coordinate 31,976,582 of NC_142622.1, read as the reverse complement.
ACAGTTTTTTTCCACTCATTAGCTCATTCTTTTATGTTAATGTACAATTATAAAAAATAATGTTATGGCTCTGTTATTATACGATGCATACAGAAAAGGTAGAAAATGAACAGGTCAATCCAACAGACCATGTAACATGGATATTACACTTGCCAGCAATTAATGAGGATGCTCAATTTCTAGTCATGTATGTAAATTACAACGGAAAGGGACTTACAATACACTGTACAATAAAGTTTATCCCCCAGACAATATCAGTAGCAATAGGTCAGACTGAGGAGAACAAGGCCTCCAGTGTCTACAGAAAGCTGAACGAGAAGACGGAGGAAGCTAAGAAAGCAGAATTGTAATAATAGTCAGAACCACATTAGCTGGGTGGGGGAAAATTGTTAGTAACTCATGAAGTAATGATATTGTTTATTCACTGTGATCATACTTGAACCAGCCAAAAACACTGATTTTTAGTACTTATGAGTGCAAAGAAATGCATGTGCAATGATAGGCTGCCAAATTATTGTCTATCCACTTGACTAATATGCAGCAGATTGGAGTAATATTTCTTTCTGCATGGCAAAAAAATAAATATATGTTTATAATCCCGTATAACAGCTGCATATCATCAGAAATCGAATTTGGGCAGTTTCTTGTGGCACTTACACAAATCACATTTTTAACATGTATACAGTAGTAGTACAAGCACCTAAGGAAGCTCTGATCATGTGATTGATACACTCTTACTTTGGAAAGTGTGTGAGGATTAGTGTTCGTTTCTCAGGAGGGAGCTTATCTTTCTCCTGGCGGGCTTGTTCCAGCAGTTGCCTTCGCATTACAGTGAAGACTGATCGAAGGAGAGTCCTTCCAAATATCTGTGTGGTCTCATACCGAGGGAGACTGTCACAGAACTGGGGGACGTTGCAGTAGCAGAGCCACCTGCAATGTGAAAGCAATTTAAAAAGCTTTGGTCTAGATTTTGAATTACTGGTCATTACAAGCTGCGGTGGCAATGTCTATCTACAATTCTGTACCAAAATCATAGTATTTTCATTTTCCACTCTAATGCTTAAAGAAATGAAAACTGTGTTCAATACTACTACACCTTTAAGAAAAATAACCTAATTTCCTTTCAAAGAGATTACTCTTTCTTTTGTAAATATGTTTCAAGTATTCCAGGTGATTATTATTGTCTTGCTGGTAACATGAAATGTGAACACATCCCGTAGTTGGTTTTAGTGGTTTTAGTGTGGTGGAGTACAATTAGGTGGTACCATGCTTCAGACAATATATATTATCAATTTTCAGAAATTTCCTAAAACCACTTGAGAATATACAGCCTTAAATCTGCATAGAACTTCCCCCATGCTCAACTGTTCTCTTTATAGGCTAAAGCTGCTTGTTTCCACATGTAGTATTTAACAGCTGAAATAATGACATGTCATTCCAAAGCCCCTTTTGACCACTGTAATCATTTTTTGTTAAATTTCTGTGTTCCTGTGAATGTTTTGCCTTTAGTTCTTATCATTCGTTCTTGATCTAGAAAGATGTAAAGTCTTAAAGGTATTCTCGTTGCCCACATCCCTGAAGTCTTAATTTCAAAATGGACCTATAGTTGATGTTGAACAACACCTGAGGCTTCTGCCAGCTTCTGTAAACTTGTTGATTATGCTTTGGATACCACACTTTGAATATGAAGTGATGAAAATTATTTCAACGTTTTCTCTTCTTTATGCATAAATACAAATCAAATCTCCTATTTAAGTTTTAGCTTGTTCTATCCCAACAGGTAATCCTGATGGATCTGCAGGTTGTAGTATGAAAAGAAACCTTTTAGCTCTACTAGTGAGAAGAGAGTAGAAAATGATGTTAATGATGAGAAACAATTGAAAATGTGTATGTTAGATATCAATGGTTGAGCTACTACAATACTTCTTATTGTCTGTCAATGTTGCCTACTTTAATTTGTTGTGATCAAAGATTTTTGAATATTTTGATCAATGTGAATTAAAGATTGTTAAACAAGATTGGTTTCTTCTTATCCAAATTAAGCTTTCTTAATAAGTTAAAGCTGTTATAAATATCAGAAAGCACCAGTAAATGCTTTAAGTAAAATGCATCTCTTGACTGTAAACTTCATAATTCATTCCACTGCTGCAAGCATTAGTTACATCATCAATAAAGATAAGCGGGCCAGTTCGAGAGACAGCTATCACTCATATGATTATAGTTTTAGAAGGCACTATATTTTAAAGTTCCAATACAAACTCCAACACACTACCAACACTACTACCAACTTTTCTTCCTGCAGCAGAACGTCCAAGCCAATACCCCATTATTATGAGCAGGGACTCTGAGCTACAGGGAGTGGCATCTTCATATGATGTAGAATAAAATTCCTTGAAACATTTTGCCTGTTTTTTTTTTTACTCAAATAAGACTCATATGATGAAAATCAAATAAGCCTGCTACACTCTTCACCTCATATCTGGCTGTATTGAAATGATTAATTGAAAACTGATATAGAAGTGCAATCTACAGTTAGGTTTCCTATTAGAAAGCCAAAAAACATTATTAGTATGTTGAACTGAGCACCAGCTGTTCAAAGAAGACATTTCTGATTAAGCAGCTTAACTGCAGAAAGAAATGTTATATTATTAAGTACTAAAGTCTCAATTTCTATACATTTAATCTAAGTAACTTTCAACACTAGGGAATTTACTATTTATATTACAATCATATTTCATGGTGTTGTGGATTTTGTGAGATAACCTTTTTTTAAAAAAAAACAAAGCATAGGAAATACTGCTATATATCTCTCAAGAGAAATTAAATAAACTAACTTCTTATTCACAAAATGAGGAATCAAACTCTAGCTTAAAATGTGACACCGGTGTTACAGAATACTGTGAGCATTCATGTGTGTGGTTTGAATAATTTTTATGAACTAGATTAAATAAGCCTTAGCTACGAACTATATTTTCATGTTCAAGTATTTATACTTAATTGTAACATAAGCATATAGCAGAAACACTGGGTGTCTATTTATTACCTGGTATAGTTCACTTTGTAACCCACTGCATCATCAACGGGTGACCGTTGTCTCCTCTGAGAGGGCGTCTCCAGCTGCCAGTAGTTGATCTGATTTAGAAACATCTTGGCCAGTTCAACAATTGTCTGCCTTTCTTTCGAAGGAAGGTGGCTGAACTTGTACTGAACAAAGTTATTTACTCCCTTTTATAGAAAGAAAAACAGTTACATATTGTCAACAGTATGTACAAATAAAACGTCTCCATATGAGATCAACAAAACATTCTATTAAATGTTAAAAATACAGCTTACAATGCATAAAAGACTACATGAGCTGATACAAAGCAAGCAATGTAATAGTGTGGCAACAGTTAATGGTAACTCAAGAACTTCAATGAATAAACATGAAAGGTAAGAAAATATGAAGGATTAAAAAAACACTTACCTGTTCAATGCTTGGTTTTTGAAATGGAGGGCTTTCTAGTGCTCCCTCCACCACAGGCTTACCCATCTGCAAAATACATTTTCTCAGAAGCTAGAAAGAAAATGAATACAACAGGTCATACGTTGATCACTGTAACAGGATATATCAAGAATTATTCCTTCCCACAGCAGAACGTACTTTGAACAGGGAAAAGTAAACTTGTTTAGTATCTGCATCCTCTTCCTTATGTACGCAGGTGAAGAGATACTCCACATCTAGTGCAATTCCCAACAACCGGTTCATTTCCTCCTCTGACACATTTTCCAAGTGGGAAACATGATCAGCTGAAAAAAGAAAAACACACAATAAATACTATATTTATTCAAAAAGTTTAATCAATACAGAACAAATTAAAAGCAGGCCATCTGTCTCAGCTTTCACAATCAGTTGTTGTTAGTTTACTAATCCATGAAGAGCCTCACTAAAAGAGTTTTTCGCAAAAGATCCAATTTTCCTCAATAAACCGTATTGTGCTTTACCAAGGTATCCGCCCCTTTACAGAGTCTCCACATTGTGTTGCTGTCTGTGCCTGCAATCATGACACTTTCCAAAGGACTTTATAGTTAGCATTTAGACAAACTCCAAACAATAGACACAAAATGCTGATATTATGTAAACACATTTTTTTTTTTAAATGTGATGATTCTCAATTGTGTAAGCAATTCAGTCCCTTTGCTACTGTACCCTAAATCAGTTCAGATGCAAAATAATCGTTTGAAAGGTCACAAATGTAGTCTGATGGTCTCTGTGTGTAATCAAAGTGGTTTAACTTGGTAAATGGGTCTGTCTCTGATTCCTTCATATATTGAATTTCAAGCTAGATATGACAAATCCACCATGGAGACCAAGGAGCTTTCAAAATAAATAGGGGATAAAATTGTTAAAAAGCACAGATCTAGTTACCCTTACAACAAAAGGGTACTTTTCCTATAGTGAAAATCATCATTAAGAAGTGGAATTGCATTTTACCAGCGAGACAAGTAGGAAACCTGTCAGGAATGCCACTAAAAGCCAACACTGACTTTGAAATCAATGACAGGTGTAAAATTCTACATCTGGGCTGGGAGTCAAAACTCTTACCTAAACAATATCTCAGTTCATACACAAAGTGACCTGTATGGTTCATTGGCAAGACAGAAGGGCTTACTGAACAATACTCAGCCTAAATCTCATGTGAGATACTGTAGACATGACAAGAAGATGAGTCAGACGAGACACAACTTTAAATTTGTGGGGTAAATGCATGATATCCGGCACAAGTCCAACACTGCACATCACAAAGTCAGCACCACGCCTACAGTCAAACATGGTGGTAGCAACAGTGTTCAAGTAGTCTGCAGTGTTCAGGAAAACCTTGTTAGGACTGACACAAAGAACAGGCAAATCCTAAAGAAAACCTGCTTGAGTCACCCAGGATTTTAAAATGGGGTCACAGATCCACATTTAAGCAGAACAATAACTAACATCAAGGCCTGAAATGGTCTGACAAGAACAGAGTGGATGTCCTTGAGCACATTTGTCAGGATTATGACTTGAAGCCAATAGAAAATTAATGGCAAAGCCTTACAGTTGCAGACCACAAACAAATGTGTCAGGAATCAAAAACTTTGAAAAGAAAGAACTGGAAGACATTACACAATGTGTACAGCTGGCCGAGACCTATCCAAAAAGACTCTCAGCAGTTATTGCTGCCAAAGGTGTTTACCGCAAGTAATGACTCAGGGGGATGAATGCAAGCAGTCAATTACACTTTGTATATCTTCTTAGCAACTTTTCCCCAACATTCAGCCTTCTTCATATATAACAGCGTTCAGCTTTGTCATTTCATTTTTTAATTAAATCGTTAATCTGAAAACAAAATAGATTACTTATAATTAATCATAATGTGATATTTTTGGCAGGGGTTGATCTTTTTGCAAGATATTGTACAAGAATTGTCTTTTATCTTACATGATTTTGTAAATGAAGTATCTCCTATTCCAACCTTGGATTCTACTTGCACTTAATATGCATTTAAAGTATGTCTTTTGGTTCTCAGTTCATTGTGTCAAGTGCATAAAAGTGACATTTTCAGTCTCTCTAAGGTTTGGACACAGATAAAACCACTGTGTCGGAAACGTGGACATGGAAGCCTACAGACCTGACGTGAGATAGGCTGGCCGAAGACCCTGCTATGGGGAAAATAACATGATTTCACTTACAGTAGATAACTTTTAGTGCTAAGCACTCATGTCTGAAACTTTGTTTCATTTTGGAATGTTCCTGAGTTCATGTGCCATACGATGAGCAGAAGCATTTTGTTTTCTTTCATGTGACTAATAGTAAAGAATAGTGGAACTGTAAAGTGATTTTTATTTTTAAAAATAAACTGTTAGAGAAATACCTGCACCACCACTCCGTAATCATTGCTCATTGGGAATTTCTAAATGGCTACCTCACCCTTCTCCATCTCAGGGAGTATTTTCTCACTGGCTCTGTATAGTGGAAATCTTCATACTGTGTTAGGACCTCTTTCAATATGTTTCTCTTAATCCTCCCCCTTTCAAAACAGGACATAATAAAACAGATGTTGAAAAGCTTCTCAGCAGAGTCCACTGAAGTTCTATTTTATACCTCTGGCAAATCCTATTTTTTTATACTATGACATGTTAACACAACAAAACAGTATGAATGCTACTCCTACAAAAAAGAAAAGGATTAAGAAAAAAGACACAGGAAGTGAAAGAGGTTTTACATAAAACTTCATGTCCAACTATAGAACACCTAAAGCATTCTACACCTGTGTCTTTAAAAAAACTCAAACTATCCAACACTCCCTTGGGTAATTCTTTACAAATCCTACAATTGCTTACCCAGTAAGTGACCGCAACTGCGGCAGGGCTCAGTGAGGCTGACAGTTATCTGCTGCAAATCCACCCGGGGAGGAGTTGGGGGTGGATTTTGGCTCTTCCATCCATTACATTTACAGGACTCTTCAGCCTGCAATATACAGGAATGGGCACTTCATGAATAGCTGGACTAGAAAATACAAATGGATGTAGTTTTGGATTGACTTTGTTCTTAAATGCCATGTATTTCTCCCCAGCTATTGATCTGAATCTTTTTTTTTCCATTTGTAGTTGCATACAAATAAAACGTTTGTGTTATTTTAAACCATTGGGGCAAATGAAAGCTATAATACACACAGATCTCATCTTGGCTCCAGATAAATCAATATTTTGAATATAAAGGAATCTAAGGGGTGCTGGGAAATGAAATTAATTATTTAAGTACTCTTCCCCGGAGGGCCATTTTGTCTTCTGGTCTGTGCTTCAGGCAAGTTCTTAGGCAAATTGATTTTAATTTCAGGCGTACTTTTCAATTTTCTCTCAGCTCTTAAAAAAGATTTTTAATGTTTGTAATATCAAACCTGCACCAATACCTACATCTCAGAACTCATTCATTATGTTAGCTGATATGTAACTTAAGTAGAAGGCAAAAACAGTCATTGTGAAAATGTTTAATTCAATGTGATTGCCACCTGTGTCTGTTTCTCACGAATTGACCATGTTTATTAGTTAAAAGAAAGAAAATCGTAATGAGAGAGCGGAAAAGAGACTACTCTAATAACCGTTGATGTATTCATAGGGCTTTGACACACCTGGGTCGAAAATGTCTAAAGATGCCAGGAGCTCAGGTACAGGCACCAGTTAGCACTGGTGATTACACTGAGGGCCAGCTGAAATGAAAACCAGCAGATGTTATTGTCCCCTCAGAACAGCACCGGGAACAATTGATCTAAAAGACAAGGATTGCCTATGGTGGTCTTGAAAGACCACATACCTGTACGTGTTGGTTTTTGTTGTTGCCAAGCTCTCGGTTACAAGATTAAACCCTTAATTTACTTAATAATTAGATTAATTTGAAGTGTTTGACTGTTTTCAGCTCTTAAACATGTTAAAGGATGCCTTTTAACTACTGCATTTTGTAAGCAAATAAAGATTTTAGTTTAGGTAACTAAGCTTGACTGGAATGAAAACCGGTAGGTGTGTGGTCCTGCAAACCCACGATCTGAAGCAGGAGTACTCGACATTGGCATTTCCATCCAATTCCTTTTCTCCAGCGAATTCTGATTTATCAAGATACTCTTCAGAACCTGGACTAGAAAATCAAATAGCAACTCAGGGATTAATTTATTGAAAGGTTTAAAGTCTCACAATAGCATGGAATTGAAGTGACAGAGTTAATTATCCCCGGCCTAAGAGCTAAACTTGTTTTTGTTCTGTGTCAATCGGCTCAATTTCAGTTTTTAAACACTTGCAAACTGACACAACGAAAGAGTCTACTTGTCAGAAGAGAATAAAATTTAAGAAAGAGGAACTTTTATAATGGCAAGGTTTCTTCTTGTTTAGCACTGAATTTGTGTAATGTTACAGAAATATAATAAAATGGTTCAGTGTTATACTAATACTATGCTAGTCTATGCAGTACAAAACGGACTAACAGCCTTAACTTACATCTGAAAAAAAAATCATACATGAATCACAGCTAAGAGCAGAAAATAACAGAGAAGAAAAAAAAAGGAAATTGTTCTGAAAGAAAAGTTAAGTTTTGGTGTCATCGGTGCAGCAGAAAGTTATTGCAATGCTGCATGTGACCACTAGTGATATCAAAACAAGCTCTTCTGCAAGCCCGAGCTCTGTGTGTAGTACAACTCAAGACGTTTTTTGCTGCCACAGCTATTCGCAGCAAACGTGCACTGAAGAACAAAACCAAACCCCGCCTACCAGCAGCTGTCATACTGTCAAAACAAAGAGGCTGGTTCTGAGCAAAGACGACGATTATCAAAAAATAAGTTACACGTTTCACAACAAGCAACAATTCCATTAACATATATAGACAACTGATTCCATATTATCCGAGAAAACATTGCAACATTTACTGCCCATTACTCGAAATACGGAATATTTGACACCGAGCCAAGTGTGTTTACGTCCACTTTTTCCCTCCAAACAATGAGTGCAGACCATTATTTAGTGATTTTACGATGTACAGTACACCCATACTGTACTTTTTCATTACCTGCAGGTACAATTTCTAACAGAAACGAGTCACAGTTCCTCATTGTTTAAATATGCAACTTTCTTGAGGAAAATCCCTACGCTGTGGTTGCACTCTACAGAAGCGCATCAGATTGGAACTGTTAGATCTGACCTATGTACCTTGCAAGAGGAATAGACTCCGAGTTTCTCCAGCTTCTTCGGCCGTGGAGCGGAGCGAAGCTGCGCCTTCTTCACGGCGATACCAGCAGATCCCGCAGCAGCGCCCGAACACTCCGTCCCTCCTCCCCCGGGAGCAGCAGGGGCCAAGCCCGCCGCCCCCACAGCTGGGGAGCCCTGCTGCAGCCCGCTGCTCTCCGACATCCTAAATAGCGAGCCCGAAACGGACTCCCCAAGCCGCTGGATGTGTATCTCTCTATTCCACAACTGTAGGATCAGACATGGCGCTCATCCCTATTTTTTGTCATTGTAATCGCCGCATGCCCTCACTAGGGGGAGACAAAATTGGCATCCTGCAAATATTTAAAGAGGTCACAGACATGCAGCCTGTTGTGGCAATAATTTCAAGGTCAAATGGATTACGTCAAGAAGAGTAATGGAGATCAGTTACCTAATTTGAAACTCTCTAACCACTACAGAAAGTGATCATAGTATTTCTGAGAATGCCCACTGGGTTTTAAATGCTATTTAATATATGTATACAAATCATACCACTGAAACTGTCAGCACTAATGATATTCGTGCCTGTCAGCATTGGCATTGCTCCTGGGTGTTTAATCAGTCATATGAGATCCTTCATCTCTTAAAGGTCAAAGTAAAGGGATTCACAAATTATTTTGGTAACTTACATAATTAATTGCAGGTCTAAAGGACAATTTAATTTAATTCTTTAACCAGCTAAGTCACTTCAAAACTTTTTTATTTCCTATTGATCCAATTCATTTCCACTGAGCTGTAGAGGATCCATTTATACATCAGGGCATCTACAGGAACAATTTAAGTACCTTGCTCAAGATTACAACAGCAGCTTCCCACCAAAGATTTAAACCTACAACCTCTCTGTCTGGAGTTTGAGACCCTAAGCACTATTACACACTTGTGCCCAATAAGGTGGAAGTGCATTCAAATATTTCAAAGCAATTACATTTTGTTGAGTAACCGGCTTGCTTTGTTTTCACTGAGATGAAAGAATAATAGTTGACTCATTACTATTTAAAGAAGCCATACAGTTTATGTAAAAGGCCACACAATTTGTTTTTTGTCCATGACGGTAGACTTGCTATTTGAGATTTATTTGACACATGTTCAGGCTGCATTTCATGTTTCACATTTGTAATGTAATTTGGTTCTCTGCAGAACACAGTGATGAAGGATGTTTTGTGGATACCAAAACAGCAAAATTATTTGGACAAACCCAGTACTTTTGAAGCTTTGAAGAAATAAAACCATCCTACAAACTTTTTTAAAAGAAAATAAGTGCATTAAAACTTATTTGCTTTAAGTATGCAAAGAAAATTACCAAGCCCTCTGAATTGAAGTACATTTAAATACATTCTTTAGCACATAAACTATTAAAGTGAAAATCAAACTACTAAATTATTGAAAAAGAACACTGAAGCTTAACATGGAAAAGGGATTTACCTACTGTAATTGCATGTTCATGATTCAAGCTGGGGCCTACCCTTAATTTTCTGGTCACAGTAACTTTAGTTTCCAAGGTCACGGTTTCCATGGTACAATTTGTAAACAGCTTATGTTGCCTCAACTTTAAGGTAAAGCCTGGCTGAAATATTTCACAGCTCTCTTCATGGAAACCGATTTAAAGCTAAGGTATGTCATTTCTTGATTTTATTTAGTTGGAGATTGTTCAGTTGGTGGAGGGCTTAATGTTCACTGCTAAGAGTGTAAGCCACCTAGAGAGATAATGTATAAAAACACTGTTCGACAAAATACAGCTTCTATAGTGATCTGAAAAAGTAAAAAGCTGTCAATAATGTACCATTTTGTACCAATCCCTAGCATACATCACTCGCAGGACCAGAGCAGATCATTTGATGAAGATAAACACATTCTAAAAGAAGTTACTTCTAATAAGACAAAAGAAGATATACCTGTGGCTGTGGAAAAAAATCACGAGTTCACTTTTAAAGCTCATGTCACTTCTTCAAATAAAAATGTGAAGCAAGCCTGTACGACAGAAGATTCCACTGACGCAATTAACTACAAACACAAAACGGGATGTTCTGTGACTACATTCAAAGTAAATCATCCTGTAATTAAAGCTGTAGCATCATGTGAAGATAAAAACGCTGTGTGGAAACAAGAAATGGAAGACATATCTATATTCATTGAGCGCTATGGAAGTGATAAAGGTGCATACTTCATAATAGGCCTTTGTGACGGGTTTCATGGTAGATATGCAGCTGATATAACTTCTAAAGAACTCCCAGTCATTGTTCTTGAACAACTTTCAAAATGTTTATCAACATATTCCTTAACTGGAGAGGATATTAACTTATTGGAAAGCTTTGAAACAATATTTCAAGAAGACTGCAAAAGCAATGCAGATCAAATACAACCTTTTTCATATTTGCAAGTGGAAGACTTGTGTCACGACGAAAGAGTGCATATGGCCTTTGCCAAGGCTTTTCGCAAAATGGACCGGATTCTAGGCTTGGGTCGAAATGAAACTTCTAAGATTCGGTGGAGTGGATGTACAGCCTTAATTTGCTTAATTGAAGGCCCGAAGCAGGACAGAAAAAATGCAGAACTGCACCAAGCAGGAGGCTGCAAAAACAGAAATCCATTTACATCACAAGATCAAAAAAATACTATGGGAAAAATACACATTGCCAATTGTGGTAAGTATTTTTCATGTTATGCAATTGATAGGCTTTTAATGACCATTAACCTGGCCTCTGACATACTATGCCAATATTAAGTACAGCAATTAACACAACATCAAGTAATTTGCTATGGCTTGTTGCGGGTTGAAAAATTCCATGTAAGAACAGAATATACAGTAAATTTCCTTTTAATATAAATAACCAGTGAGAATTCAAAGAAGAAAAAAAAGCGAATGGTTTAGCTTAAAACATGGGCAGTGTGGCTAATTCAAACAATTGTAGAAAATTCCATTCTCTTACCTATAGCAACACTAATTGCTTACACTTATATAGCGCTTTTCTGGACACTCCACTCAAAGCACTTTACACATAATGGGGACTCTCCTCCTCCACAGCCAATGTGCAGCATCCACCTGGATGATGATAGTGTTGATATTACGCCGGTACGCTCACCATACATCAGCTCTCAGTGGGGAGTAGAAAAGAGCGATGAAGCCAATTCATAGATGGGGATTATTAGGAAGCCATACTTGGTAAAGGCCAATGGGAAACTTGGCCAGGACAAAAGGGTTACACCCCTGCTCTTTTCAAGAGAGGGATTTTTAATGACCACAAAGAGTCAGGACCTCGGTTTTACGTCTCATCTGAAGGAGGGCACCTTTTTACAGTTTAGTGTCCCCATCACTATACTGGGGCACTAGGGCCCACACAGGCTACAGGGTGAGCACCCTACTGACCCCAGTAACACCACTTCCAGCAGCAATCTTTTAGTTTTGGGGTCTCCCATCCAGGTACTGACCAGGCTCTCACCTGCTTACCTTCAGTGGGTTGCCAGTTGTAAGCTGTAGGGCGATATGGCCTTACTTCTTACAGGATCATAGGGCAAGAGGTCAAGCTAGGGTTTCAACTGCGTGTATAAAGCCCTTTAAATTGTAGTGAGTAGTACAATAAACCTTCAGACTTTAGTCTGTAAATAGAACACCAAAGGAATTCATAATGCACCCATAGTGCCTGATTAAAATTAACATGGCGTGTACAAGTTTGAATAGCTTTTATGAAAAATTTAATGAAGTTTGTTATGTTAGGCAACACACATGCAGTTTTGTGCAAGAATGGGAAAGGACATCGGCTGACAAAAGACCACAGTACTTCCAACCCAAAGGAAAGAAGACGTGTTCTGAAAGCTGGCGGGAAAATAAGTGTAAACAAGCAGCATGGACTTGTAGAAGGTCTGATGAGTGCAACCCGTGGGCTTGGTCATCACGGGGACCTGCAACTGAAGAAGTCAGTCATTCCTGTGCCATATTCTGTATCTTTACCAATAGATGACACTTTTCAGGCAATGATTTTAGCTACAAGTGGGATTTGGGATGTCTTGGATGAAGATGATGTTGCAGCAATTGCCATGGATTTTTCTTCTCTAGCGGAAACACCTTGCAACCCAAACCAAGACAGAGGAAGGACACCAAATCAGGCACAATTCGAGAACAAAACAGATGAAAGTGGGACTTTGGGTAAAGTAACACAAGACCGCTTCCAAACAGAAAAACCCTCAAATTGTGTAAGGACTAAAACTGAAAAGCATTTCAAAACCAAGACAGACTATGAAAACTTGGCAGTTTCCATTAGTAAAAAAATTGTTGAAACAGCAGTAACTTCAGGGGCAAAGGAAAACTTATCAGTGATAACAGTACTTCTGCCTGGATTAGATGTATAAAAAAAATGTATAAAAAGGCTTATAATATTCAACACCACTGCAATAAAATGTATGGCACAAACACTTTCTTCAGTGAATAAACTGTTTGGGACAGATTTGAGACCATTTGAGAACTGTCACAGTTCCATTATTCAATCAGTATAGCATGACCAAATTAATTTTTATTTAGGAATTAAACAATATGGTAAATTGCTTGCATTTAGATGTGAGCTGCATTTAATATTCACAGCAATAAGTATACAATATATCCCTGTTTATTAACTTATTTATTCATAATCTAGTACCTGAACATTAGAACTGATCAGTCCTTAACCATTATTGAGTTACATTATTACATTTCTGTTGTTAAAAATGACTGCCAGCTACTTATCAGTTCAGTTACCTGTCTTGCTTAAGCAGAATTATGATTCCAACATAGCTGATTTCAGTTTCTACTAGGTATAATATTGTATGGGGCATCATTGTCTTACCACTAAAATATTTAGTGCAATGCGAAAGAAATGTTAAAAATATAAACAGAGAAATGAGAAAGTACAAGACAAACCACTAAGGAAATGCAAGTTCATTTTGTTAATAACACTACATACATTTATAAAGATCACCACTGATTATAATTTAACCATTTGTGGAAAAACTCAGAACCCTTAATAGAACCATTTCAGTTACTGTACAGTTTGTATGATTATCTAAACAACTCCCTAGCAAGCATTAGTCCAGTAAGTTGTATACTGAAAAGTAGACTACATTGCAACACCCTATTTACAGTATATTATTTATAACACACCAGCTGTAATAATGACAAGAAGTATCGATGAGCATTGTTAGTGCAAGGCATGACAAACGACTTCAAAAGACCTGCTGAAGTAATTGGTTCTCCTAATATCTTGAGGTGTGCTGAAAAAAAATCAAGAATAGTTAGGAAAAATGACAATTTTTTGTTTTCCTTTCAAAGGATAAATCATGTAACCGAAACAAACTGAATTTACCAGACTGGTCAGGTTTGTGTTCACATACAAACTATTAAAACAAATGTAATCAGACCTTCCTATTCTCTTTTCTCAAAAACAGATACACTAGATTTTCATTTACTAAAAATCGACCCACTGGGCAGTTTTAGGGGCCATTGCAATAAAGACTTGCTGCCAGACTGTACAGCAAATTGGTTTGCATATCGCAACAACTGAAAAGAGGAATGCATCATTATTGAGGGTCCTTGCAGAAACTATTCACTGCATAAATACTGTAAACAATTGCACAATGCCACTAGAACAGCTAGAAGCAGACATGGCTCATAAGCCTAGGAGTGGAAAACATGGTTCTAGCGCTACTATATAGTTTCTTGGGAAGCCATGTATACAAAAATGTAAGATCCAAGTCCAACACCGCAGAACTCCATTGGGACCATTACATCAAGGCATCATGAATTGTGCCTACCAAAGCGAAGGGGAACTTATAACCTTCTTTGCCAGACAGGTCCTTTTCAGCTTTAAAGGTAATTTCTTTCTTTCTGATTTTGTCGCTGAATAATGTTAAAACTTTAGGTTTAGGCCTTGTAGTGATACATGCATCCATAATTTTGAAGTACATTTTAAAAATAAAAGTTCAAAAAAACATAAAATAAACTTTGTATTAGAAATGCAGCTATACAGAGTCTTTTAGCTATTTGGGGGCATGATGTTTGAACAATTAAGCACCCCTGATTCCTTTGTTATTCAGAGTTAGGAAGTAACTTCTTTGAGATGCAATCTGTAATAACGTTAGTTACTACAGCACTGGCTCTTGCTTTGCTGGGTGGTCTCGGTAAGATCTACTCCTCGGTTTCTTCCACTGTTTGCTCCTGCACTCTGTGGTTCATTTTTGGGCAACCTTTTTGCTGCAAAACAAAACCAGAAACTTCAATATCACAAGGCACTGCTGTTCACTTGTTACAGGAAATTAAACAGCAAAAAAGTAAGGTAAACAAGCACAAAAAACAATTAAACACATTTACTTGTTTCTGAAGCTTTAGAGATATGTAAAAAAAAATCAAGTTTTAGCAACCAAAAATTAGATATACCGAGAAAAGGATTATAAAGTGACTCAAAAGGTCTTGTTGCTTTTATGCCACTTTTTCCCATTGTTTCTATTTTCTTAAGGGTAAACAAGTACACAGTGTTAAGTGAAGGATCTTTTGTTCATTAACCCTTGTACAAAGTGCTTGTTTACATTTTCTCTAGAGCAACACCAAACAGAGTGCACCTGACTTCAACTAATGAGTCAGGTGAAATGGTCAGTGGTTCTCGGAGATAAGGTTCCTAGTTAAGTACAAGATTAAATGTACTTAAATCCCTGCATTACAAATATCGTAAGAAATGTTCTGCAATGTGTTTTAATTGGCATTTTGATCTATTTCCTTATGCTGCTAATACAAGAAATGCTTATTTATCCCATTTAGTATTTAACATATTAAAACTTGTAGGATTCTTGGTTTCTGCCACCTGGGTTTACAACCTCATTATAATTTCACAATAGCAACTAAATGTTTACAGATAACAGCAAAGAAATCCTAAAAAGAAGAATTTTTTAAAGTTAAATAGAACATAAAACATCCTTATAACCTTTCGAAAAGTTAATATTTCAGATAACTTGAATGCAGTAGGACTGTGGCATAATAAAATATGTAAAGTACTAAATTGTTCAAATGTAATAATGGAATACAATAAATACATAGGCCACTTCTAATGTTGTATATCAACACTGTGATATGGTCCACACTAGCTGTTATATTTTTTTCCATTATGCTTAAATCACATCAGCAGTATAAGAATCTAATTTTTAAGAACACAAATATCTTTTACTCCTGTGTGGTTCCACCCACCATGTGGCTGGTAAGGGCTTCACAGTTGTGACACAAAGTAGATTAACAACTGCCGATGGGTGCGGATTATAAGAAAAACAACTGTCTTTTCCTAATAAAAATATTAAACAAGATTTACAGCCAATTTCTTAAATTGAACACTCCTTCACAACACACATAAAGGGGTTAGATGAGGTCCCCCACTGCATCTTTAAAAGAATAGTTTACAGATTATTTTTTATCAACTCCATTTCACTCTGTTACAATCTATTCCTTAATCATTTACTTTAAATAGTGAAAGCCATCTATTCAATAACAATAGTAAATATTGTTGGTCACAGTAAAGGGTGTATCAATTTACATTTTAAAGGTAACATTCTATTTTCTTCTTAACATTCTCAACATATTCTGAACAAGCTATGCCGTCTTGGCTTATTTTGTTTTCAAATGGTCTTAATCAATTCTTTAAACATACCTATTGCCATGAATATTTCATTTACATTCATTGAAGTCTTTGCTGATGTTTCCATGAACAGCAGGCTGTTGTCATCTGCATATGACTGTGCATCCTATAAAACAAGACCAAATAACTCTTACTAATGATACAAGGTAGAATTCTGCATTACTGCAGCACTGAAAAGAATAAAGCAGACACTATTGTTAGCTAACAGCAGTATTCATTCAATTTCAGAACCATTATATTGCACTCTCACAAAAAGTACTGTCATGTTTGATTATTTTTATGCAGATGACATCAACAACAGCATGTCTAAACTGAGGAATATTAGGTAGGAAAGGACTCTGCTGATATTTTAGGTTTTAGCTGAAAATGAAAACAATCCTACTCTGATAAGAGAGCAGCATTATGATTTGACCCCAGAACAATAACAAGGAACTCTGGATGTGTTACTAAAAATAGGTATGCATGTCATTTATTTTTTTATAGTGATTACTTAAAAGAGTTATTTTAAATATCACATCCATTAAAGCTGCGACGATACCAGAGATGCAGGGAAATGGCAAAGCTTTGCAAAACAGCTCTGAACTGACATGAATAGAGAATGTGTGGGAAAAGAAAAAGTACTAAAATCTCCAGGTAATGCTTTTCAGTATGTAGTGCCTCATCCTTAATCTTTTTATAAATTAAAGAATGGCTTAATAAATACGATAAATTGTTTGTTGAGTACACTAAATATTTGTTTTCCAACTAGTCTGGTTACATTTACAAGTTCCAGCGAACACATGCTAATGCTCTGACTACTGTCTGTTTTTTTCACATAAATTCAAAATAAAAGTATTTGAACTATAAAAAAAGCATATAAACATTATATTATTTCTATTATTCTGTATACTGTTTGTTTTAGCATAAATAATTCTGATCCACTGAAATTCAGTCAAGGCGAATCAGACCTTAAAGTGAATAGATGGAAAAAATGATACTTGTACCAAATAAGCCCTATTTTTATTTTGAAGCATTAGTATGAATGAAACTTGAGCAAATACAACTGCAGAAAAAAAAATAACATATCAATATCTTATGTGCAAAATGTGTCTAAAAAGTACACATGCAGATTAAGACAAATTTTACTTCACATCTTAGAATCAAATGATAAAACAAGAAAAATACTCTTAAAACTCAACCATACCTGGAAGTCAACTGCTCTCTTGTTAGCAAGATCAGCTTTGTTGCCAGCCAGTGCTATTACAATATTAGGACTTGCTTGTCTCTGAAGCTCTTTTACCCAGTTTTTTGCTCGTGCAAATGACTCCTGAAAATAATAAAAGTACAAAGTTTGAAACATTCTGAATCATTATTTTACTGAGAAAAATCTGGTGAAGCTGTTGCTGAATCACAGAAGCCCAGACTCGGTCAAAAACATCTGATTATTACACGCGAGAACACAAATAATAGTTCTGTCTTGCTGAAGTTCAGTAGTCCAGAGGGCAAACTGCTTGTCAAAAGTGGAAGAAAACAGCTTTAAGAGGTAAGTTCGCCACTGTTATGAGAGCTTTAAAATTTAAAGAACCTATTACATACTGGACACTCTTTTATGAATCCAAGATTGGTGTACTGTAGTTTCTGATTCCCAAAGCACATGAAGATTCATTCTTGAGGGGTGCACCTAAATTAATATAAGTGATAAGTTTCTTTTACCATCTAATGTGAAAGCAATCCTAAGATTGCTGCAGGATTTACACCAATCACCAAGATTCCACAAAAGATTAGAATTTTTTAAATCGTGCTAAAATTCTATTTATTTCATCATTCTGTACTGTTTTTCACACTTACTTCATTTGTAATGTCATATACAACTATAGCAGCCTGTGCGCCTCTGTAGTACATTGGTGCTAAACTGTGGTAACGCTCTTGTCCAGCAGTGTCCCAGATTTCAAACTTCACTGTTGTGTCATCCAGACACACAGTCTGCGTCAGGAAAGCAGCTACAGTTAAAAGGATAAACACACAAGAAAAAGCAATGATGACATGTTTTGTACAGATAATCACAGCATGCATTTACCGTCTTAAAGGAAGAGTGAACTCCTACATTCTTTTAACTCCAACGGCCACAACAGAGCACATTAAGAACAAAAGAATGGTTACAAGGGACAGATGGTCATTCAGCGTATCTAGCCCGTTTGATAGTTAGAAGCCAAAGGATCCAAGAATCTCTTCCACCAGTTTCTTGAACCAGGGATTTAACTTCAAAACATACCAGGGTAACATCCACTACCAACCACAAATAAATCAAGAACTCAAACAGACATCCTATTAATTAAAAAAAAAACAGCTTCAGATTCACTGAAGTACCTTTTCTCTACTTACCTCCTATTGTACTCTCTTGAAACTCATGAAACTGCCCTTTCACAAAGCGCAGCACTAAACTGGACTTCCCAACAGCAGACTCTCCAAGAAGCACTAGCTTAAACTGGCAAATCTTATTGCCGGCATTTGGTCCATTGGGTCTTGTTGCACCTCCTCGACTTGCCATGACCTAAACACCAGTCTCCTGCTCTGGACTCTTGTTTGACCACTGTCCTCCTTGTCTTCTCGGTTATAAAACTGTGAATAAAGACATGACAACAATAAAATCCAGGGACGATAAAGGCATGATAAGCAGTGAAGAACCCTGACGTGTCCTTGTCTACTGTATGAATCTGGCTGCTACAGTTAAAGGATGTTTTCAACTTCAAACATTACCAGCAATTCTGAAGATTCTTGAGAAAATTAAGTCTACAGTTGGGGTATGTAATGTTTGCACTTCTATCCCGTGTCTTCACTCCAGCAAACCCTTAAAGAAATGTTTTATTTGCTAAAAACTAATGTAATCTAACCTTCATTTTTGCTTACTTTTCAGCATAATAAGTCTGTACCACTCTTGTGAATCCCTGATAATTTTATAAACAATATACAATATTATTCTGTTGCATAGGACTTGAATAGTGAACATATGAAGTATTACAGAAATTAATTTCTGAACTGACACTTAATTACATAATTAACACAGATCCTAAATCACCTTTATTTTTAAACATTAATGTTGATTCTATGTACTGAATACATCAGCCTTAAAGAACTGTAGACATGCAGTTACTGGGCTATACAATCGCTTATATTTTATAGATTTCTAGTGTTATTCAGATTAAAGCCTATAACATTCTATAAATTAAAGGACATGATTTAGGTAATGAAAAGGTCATTTCAGGATGAGACAAATTAAGGAACTGACATCAAACTGTAGTAAGCTGAATTCTTGCAACATTTCTGTAAAACAAAAATCAGATGCACATTGAAATAGCATGGCTATAATTTAATTAGGTCAAAAAAGTGCATTAAAACATAAGCAACATTATAATAGCACTTGAAACAAAGACCAAACAAATTATCATGGAGAACTGTTTACTAATCTGAAAATCAATAGATCAATATTGCCATTACTGTTACAAACACAGCATCCGCTTTCAAAACACATTTTTCGTATTTAAACATAACATATAGACACCACTTCATGAAACTATTCAGAAAACCATGAAAGATATAAATGCAATAATGAAGTCTACCCTCGGGAGACCAAAACACGGTATAAACCCAACTCTGATTTATTCTGGGAACGGAAAAGCGACTTGCTTCCATGGTATTTGAGTGTTGGTGTCCTCTGCACCTTGGTTTGGTTTTCCTGGTTAAGATGAATGTGCATTACAGAAATTATTTTATTATCTTCTATTCGGGGACTAATGAATTTACAATCGCCTGGACTAGGATAGCGACAGCAAGTAAATAAGACATAGGTTAGGCCTGTGACGTTTGAAGTCACTGTCTGTGTACACAGCTGTAAGAAAACAGACGCACCCTTGTTTAGCAGGTGATCACTTTTTGAAGAAACTGATATCCACGTTATGTACCTTATAAACTATTAAAATGCTATTTAGAAAACAACACTAACAGAAGCAACGCATCATGTTGTCGAAGGTAATGATACAGATACACCGCAAAAACGGTGTTGGATGCTTACTTCCAATTATTAGCAAACTACACAGAATATCTGATCATGTCAAGGCAATCGAAGTCTGCCAACGTGTTACGTCTAATGGGAAAAAAATGTGATTATATTGAGATTACTTTCCATAATTTATACATGCTGTTTAAGTGGAATACCCCAGTATCACGCCGAGAAATAAAACTCTTCCGGTACAAACTATGTATCCAGTTCTAACGCTCTGCTACGTCGGGTGACTCTCGACAAAAATAAAGTCTTAAAGAAGCAAAATCAGATGAGTTTAAAAATGTATTGTTTTCCAACCCCTTTCGTTTTGTTTCTTAAAATGCAGAAGGAAGACGCCATTTTGGATAACACTAGTTTGGGAAAATCAAATATACATTTCCTCTTCTGCAATCAATTAATCAAGATTTAATTGCGTATTAAAAATAGAAGGTGACATTACCTTACACCTCTACGTATAATGATTAAAAATCCATAAACAATACAAACCGCAAATTCTTGTTAACAATTTAGGAAAACTAACAAAAAGGCTCTTCCCCAGACCTAGGGCCTGTTTGTGTTCCCCACTATCAACGAACACCGATGATTCAACAACTTGATCACTTTACCTGATGGACAGAGGAATATGTATTTTCACGACCTTCCAACACAGGGGACTTGTACAGAAATGTTTAAAATACAGTTTCTTGAAGCTGTAAAAATACGTATATTTTCACCGGACCAGATCACGTCTCCTCCTTTCTTTTTCTCTCGCAACTTCCCCCTTTAGAACCAAAACACACACACGAGCACTTCCGCCCCTCACCTTACGTCACACAAGCGCATCCGCCCCTCATCCGCCACGTCACATAGCAGTTCTGCAAGGCTTTGCAATGCAATTAGTGTTAGTTAATTAGTGTTGTTCGGTTCCTACTACGGCAGTCACCTATAAAGTACTCTAAGCATTCACGTGTGAGGTTGCAAAGCCCGGTGTTTTTTTTCAAAAAAAAATATGCAGAATAAAACACGGTTCTTGTTATTAATTGCGATTTTGTGCTTTTAATTTGTTTCGTGTTTCTTTTCTACGGTATTTGGCATCATATCCCAAAGAAAACCATACAGAAAACCTCTTGAAAGATCCTGCATGTTTCAATTATGAATCCTTGAAGGAATCGAGTTTTCAACCTGTAGCATCTTAATGGGCTGTACTATTGTGTAATTCAAAAATTATCCCTTCTAAAGCCTTCATATTTTGGGGGGAAATATCTAAAAGTGCCTAGTTTACCTCTCACTGTGCCATGTGAGCTTTGACGTTTTGTCATGTACTACATACATAATGGAAGCAGCACGGTCGCTGCTGATGTGTAGCAGCTGTCTCCTAGCACCTGTTGCCTAGCTGCGCACCATAAACATTATGTGAAATGTATCATGATCCCAGTACTTGAACAATGCAGTCCTAGCCACTGACTTGTGCAGGAGTGTGATATGAGAAATATCTTTATGTAGCGCTTGAAGACAAACCGCTTTTCGATCTAGTACAACGTTCAATTTTCTTATACTACAAAGAGGAAAAATGTTGGAACGTGAGGCTATATATGCTGGGAAATATAAGGACAGATTTCCAAGTATTAAATCGGTAATGTTTTATTTATTTATTTCATCGTGTAATATTTTAGCTTGCAAAATACTTCATACCAGCCAGAATTAGAAACCAGAATATCTCTGTGTTCCTTGTAGTACAGATACATCTAGTTATGTAATATGTACATCCGAGTGCTATAATTATTTTGGATTTAAGGTGGATTGAAAACCGTTTTGATTAAATCTTATTTCTAATTTGTCATGTATTTATGTGTAGACGTGATATGAGTATTTGTATAAGATTTTTTTTTTTTATGGAACCTACACTGATATTGTGCGCTGATTTCTCTCGTAGGCAGGAAAGTTAATACCAACAGGCGAAAGAGCAGAAACATGTCTTAAGGAAATTACTCCCAGGGTAAGTTTTGTTTTCTTAATTCGCAGCCAGTATGGGCTACTGGTGCCTAATAGTAGTTAATTGATAAAAGAAGCCAAGGCATGAGTATCGGGAACATGACTGTATGTTCCAGGAACCCAAACACTTTGAAGAAAAAAATATCCCCCGTTTTCAGATTTCCCCCATGGATTCCGCTTGTATCCTTGGCTTGTGTAGGATGGTCGATTCTGATGAGATCAACTGTATTGCCTTTATCAAAAATACAAGTTCTTAGACTGTCCTTGTATGAATATTATTTAAGCCTGGGGACTATCTGATCACTCTTCCTTTTAAGGGTGGAAGAATAATGATATTCTTGTATGTCGCACAGTGACGACAGTTGTGCACCGTTCTAAATTAAACCTTACTGTACTGTATTGCACTTTTTAAATGTAATGTTCCTTGGTTTAAATTCATTTAAACTTTAACTATGTTTGTCTTGCAACTGTGTTTTAGTGCATCTCCATATTGTCTACAGGAGGAAATTATTAAGAATGTAAAAAAAGTTAAAAATGAGAGGATGCCATTTAATAATAAATAATAATAACACTTATATAGCGCTTTTCTGGACACTCCACTAAAAGCGCTTTACAGGTAATGGGGACTCCCCTCCACCACCACCAATGTGCAGCATCCACCTTGATGATGCGACGGCAGCCATAGTGCGCCAGAACGCTCACCACACATCAGATATCAGTGGGGATGAGAGCAGAGTAATGTACCCAATTCATAGAGGGGGATTATTAGGAGGCCATGATTGGTAAAGGCCAATGGGAAATTGGGGTTACACCCCTACTCTTTTTGAGAAGCACCCTGGGATTTTTAATGACCACAGAGAGTCAGGACCTCAGTTTTACGTCTCATCCAAAGGACGGCGCCTGTTTACAGTATAGTGTCCCTGTCACTATACTGGGGCATTAGGACCCACATGGACTGCAGGGTGAGCACCCCCTGCTGGCCCCACTAACACCTCTTCCAGCAGCAAACTCAGTTTTTCCTGGGAGGTCTCCCATCCAGGTACTGACCAGGCACACACCTACTTAGCTTCAGTGGGTTGCCAGTTGTGAGTTGCAGGGTGATATGGCTGCTAGCCATTCTAGCTTATTTGGTAGTTAGTAGTTCATGGATCCAAGGATTTTGTCCAGCCATTTCTTGTTTTATGCTCTCACTACCCTTTGGGATCCACTGAGTTGACCTTGTCAATAACATAGAAGAGTTTAAATATATACAGTATATCAGGTATCCTCATAATCTTCCCTGTTTAAGACTAAAATGTTGAGTTCCTTCAGCCAGTCAGTATAGGACATTCCATTAAGCCAAGGAATTCACTATATTCTGGACTGATTCTAGATCAGCAATATATTTTCATGATGACCACAATTATACACAATGTTCTAATTGGGTCCTTATTAGTGCATTATACAATATTCCTTGAAATTCCTTTAAATCCTATGCTTTTAACTATGCATCCTCGCGTTTTGTTTATTTCTTAATTGCTTCCCCACATTATCTGGTGCTGTATTTATAATTGCTTACCCACCTTCATATAATTTGATGCAGTTTATGTTTCTGCAGTTCTTTGTGGATTCTTGTTCCTAGACAGCTGGTGTCTATCCCATTTACTGTTTGAGACTACACAGTTTAATCTGACCTATGGGAGAATTACCTTTTAACTGTAGCTATATAGAAATATATTTAATATATTAATATTTTATATATTTAACTATATGATAGTAATATTTAATATTACTATATAGCAAAGTAACTGTATAACAATGTTATTTTGTATATGTGTATGGGTACATGTACTGTACACACATATATATATATACTGTATATATAGTGTACTGTCTCTTGCCAGGAATTATAAAAGCTTTAAATAAAGTCCTCATCCTGCATATGTAATTATTATTTATACTTGTATCCATTCATATATATGTATATACTGTATGTTGGGTATGATGTGTGATTGTTTTTTTATTGCCTTTGACATTAATGAAAACATTTTCAAAAAGAAGACATTTATGTGACCTTGAATTTTATTAGATATGCATGATCTCATTAGTATCTATGAAGTGTTAGTAATATTCTTACCTTTATTTGCAGCCTGTTACTCCTCCAGTAGTTAAGAAGTTTCTGAACACAACACGACCAGATCCAGGGGCTGTCAGAGTGTTCTATGGGAAAGCCAGTGATCCAGATGTAGCTAGTAGTCTTGTGCATGGTGTGAGCACAAGGCCCTCTTTAACTGTAAGTCTGTAGGTATATATAATCATAGTTTCTCAGAAACAAAACAATTTATTCAGAACCTTTATTGCATTATAGTCTAATGTACTGTATTTGTGTTTTGCTGTGATTTTACATCTCCACTTACCATTAATACTGTAAATGCTCACAAAAGAGATATAATTTCTTTCAAATTTGTCATACTCTTCCTTGTTTCTAAGATGGACTGTCATATCCTTGTAATACTTAATCCTGATTGATATAGTTTTGAACATTTGTTAGTGTGCTGTCATCTTGGAATAATTCTTTTCTTTAAGGATTTCTTGATCAATAACAATCACGATTTCATTACATTTAACATTCTCATGCTCAGGTGCAACAGTTTTTCAGCATTTCAATTTAAGAATGAAGTATTGCTCAAATTCCCAATCTCTTTTTAGGATCTGTTGTTTTCCAAGTTTAACTAACTTTCTGTCTTTATTCCGTTAACTGTATAGCTATTTAATTTGTCTCTTCCCAACTTGTTCTGATGATGTTCTGCACTGTTATGACGATGTTGACGATGATTATTAACTTGACGGTAGTATGCTGGCTTGGTGGTTAGCACTGCAGCCTTACAGCTCTTAATGTCTTCAGCCCAATTACCTCATGGAATTCTGGGTGAAGTGAGAAGGCTTACCCTGTGTTCACTTAGTGTGACGCTGGTGAGGGATGTCCCTTTGTTGGATATGTTTAAGCAATGAGTGGCAAAAAATGTCTGTCGGACCCAAAAGCAAAACAGCAAAATTTTGTGTGTATGCAATTCCCGCTCCTCAAAATGGAACGACGGATAATAGAGAACAAATATTTTCTTCAGGTGAAGCATCATTCCCAGCTAATTCGATTAGCTCTGTAAGGTTGGTCCTCCTACTAAAAACACTAACAGTGATTAAAAAGTGATTCATTTCTGCTACATTTGTGCTGTTCAAATCAGTGTTTGTACTGCTTTGGTTTCTGAGATATTAAGCGTTCTTTTTTAGGAAGTGACATCACTCAGCTGCTCTACAACAACATCCACTTGTGTTCTGTGTCATTCAAACCTCCATTTATACTGGAATTAAACTAAAATCCAAGAGCTGTGAGACAGCAGCACTAACTGATAAATCACTGTGCCTCTCATTGAATGGATATTATTATTATTACAGGTGGCATTATTGACTAATCCATCTCCAAAGACACTTTTTCAACAAAAGTTACAAGAGCTACGTGAAGCTGCTTATTCAAGCCATCAGAAAGCCCCACTTGGAAGAACATGTAATCAACCATTGGGGTTACCAAATGGGATGGACATTGAAAAAACTACATTTGGTTCAAAGACTTTACAAAGTAAGAAAAAAAGCCAGCTTTGTTATTTGTGTTGTTGAATTAAGATTAAACAACTTTAAACGAAATTAGTAACAGAGAAAACTAAAATAAAAAATATCTTCATAACTCTATGGAGCAAAAAATATTTCAGAGAACTAATACTTTATGCTAAAGCAATATCCATACTTTGAATTCTTTTTTAACATTTGAGTTCATCTGAAGATGTTTTGCTCATGAAGTGAGCATCCTACATCATCACAATAAGAAGTGTGAAATTAAGCATAAGTACAAATGACAAAAATAATAAATAATACAAATGTCCTATCTGTCAATTTTAGGTGTGAATGCAGGAGAGATTATTCATCCACCCAAGAGTCATGAACAAGTAGAGAAAGAACTTCAGGAAGGACACCACTTGTACATCAGATCACACAATGCTTACTTTGTTGGTATGAAGAACTCCATTTCTAACTGATACTGGATTTAAAATAGCATTTTCCACCCATTCATCCATCCATTTCTATCCACTTTATCCAATTTAGGGTTGCAAGGGAGCCAGAGCTTTTTCCAGCAAGCAATAGGTGCAAGGCAGGATTGGGTTGGATTGCAATTTTGCAAATCCATCACATAGCACACACAGATGCATACAATGTCACGCACACACTTATACCAGGGCCAAGTGTACCAGAAGCCAGTTAACTTACAGTATGTCTTTTCCCCTGTGGGAGGAAACTGGAACACTCAGGAAGAACATACAAACTCGACACAGATACAGTAGCACATCAGGGCCAGAACTAATCCTAGGGCCCCCGCACTGTGAGGTAGCACTGCTGAACACTGCGCCACACTGCTGCAATCATTATAGCATTTTTTCCTAGTGAATTTTACTCGTTTGTGACCTAATTTGCTTATTCATGTAAAACATACTGTACTGTCTACTCAAACATACAGCTTTTCAAGTAAAGTGTGACTCATTGGCCGCTATCACATTGAGACAGCTTTTCATC
This sequence comes from Lepisosteus platostomus, assembly GCF_059453375.1. NCBI lineage: Eukaryota > Metazoa > Chordata > Actinopteri > Semionotiformes > Lepisosteidae > Lepisosteus > Lepisosteus platostomus. The sequence goes on along the minus strand of NC_142622.1, from coordinate 31,949,567 downwards.
AACGTCTGAAGTTTATTATAATGTTCCACCTTTGTAGTCTTTATTTTTTATCTTCTGAGAAACCATTACATTTAAAAATCTGCCAATTCTGAAAAAGTGAACAGCATTTTACTCAGCAAGCTCCCAAACCTTTTGCCTCATCAGTCCCTCTATAACATATTTTTCATGTGACACTGATCAACTGAGTTCAATTCATATTTAGTCCTTCAGATGACCAATTGATCATGTGTATGGGGTTAAACCTTTATTTTTCAGTTGTTGCATGTGCCTTCCTAACAATATTACTTTCCTCAGTTAGGAGATGGTCGAATAAGTCAATTATAAACAGTAATTAACAGTAATTAACAACAATTTAATTATCAGCATTTAACAGCAATTAACAATAATTACAACCATGATAAAAAAAAGTTTCTATACCACAGTGGACAATTAATAAATGTTGCTAAACTATGTTCTAGTGAAGATGCAAGGACTGCTTATTGTTTTTTAAAGGGGGGAGTGTCTGTAAAATAAACTCTGAAAATGCAGCACAGTATAGAAGAGAAAATCTATATGTTGATGGATACAGGGATTACAGAGATAGATGATTGTTGAGAACTTAATTATCTTCAATTAAAAATATTTTCTTTTTCCAGGAGAACCAGTGAATAGGAAATATGATTGGACAAAATATAGTAAAAGCAGTCGATTTGGAATTGCAACTCCACATTATAACGATGGCAGAAATGTCTCAAAATCTCTTCAGTGGCTGCATCATCTGCAGATGTAAGCTCCTTACACCATTTGGTACATAATACTTATATTTACATCTGGAAATACGATTGTCTCATATCTTTACAGTGTTTTAGCAATACCTGTATTTCAGGAATTGTAAAAAAACAAATTGCAAACCAAAGACAAAGTCTCAACTAAAAGAAACAGGGATATTTGATTAAAGAAATGGAGCTGTATGAGGTTCCTTATTGAATAAATTTCCTTCTCTTAATGTCTGAGGAGTTTTATATCAAGTCACACCCTTATTATTAATATTTTCATAATGCAGGCATCGCAGTTTGCTTCTTGGACACACTGTGCTGACAGAGAGAGGGGCAGAAAGGCAACTCCTGCTCCTCTTGTGGTACAGGGGCAGAGTTTCTTGCGGTCCCACGTCCTCGACCACAAGCTCCTTGTTCAGTCTAACCTGCAGCTGCCAGTTCACTTCCCTGCCCTTGACGCACGCACACCACAGCTGCCGACCCTCAGTCCCGCATCTCCATACTGTCAGACACACTGTGTTGTCAGAGAACCAGGAGCAGACAGGCAACCCCTGTCTTCCTCTTCTGGTATGGGGGCAGGGTAACCTTCTGTCTTATCTCCTGCCCTCTGATCCTTCTGCTACAGGTTTCTGACTCCCCGGGCAGCCCTGAGGTCCAATTGCCACCACGCGTATACTCAGTACTAATTACCATACCAATTACTGCTAGAGAGACAAAAGCTAGATGGACCTTCCAACACTCTTCACTTACAGAGCCACGGTCCTTTCAGCCACACCCTGCTCCCTAGTCTTCACATACTGCCAGAAAGTCATCACTAGATAGACCCTCTGCCACTCTTTGTGTACAGAGTTGGGGTCCTTCCAGCCTCTCATCCCTCAAACTCCCTCTCAGGGAGGAGAGAGTTTTCCACTGGCAGATCCCAAAGGAGAAAGTGACCTTCCTTTTTTCTCTTTGGCCTGTACAGGAGAAGGAATGCAATGTGGTCTTTGTCTGAGGAGGAATAGGCAGGCCGTATAAGTAAAATCGCTAACTCGCTCCATCTGGGGGCTCTTAAAGGCACACAGGCTGATGGCCTGTCACAATCACGTAATGGAAACTCTTCACACAGCCCATTATTTCAACTGAAATAATGAATAGATTAAATTCATCTGCATCTCACAGCGGTATACAGAACCCATGTAAAATCATGCAAACGGTTACAGGTATAATGACATGACGTGGGGTCTGTACTGTATATATCACAGGCCTTCAGTTATGACAAAAAAGATCATCAGATGATGAGCAGCAACCTGGTCTCTCAAACACTTCTGTTTTTACATTGATTACAATTTAAACAAGCTAGTACAACATTCTTTCAAATGTCTTTTAGCAGTCATTCTTGAAAAATATTACCCTGATATTTACTTTTGTTTTTAAAGTCCAAGGGTATCATGTCATGATACTCCCTTTCCCTTTCAGGGAGAGAGGTGCAAAACTGGTAATAAAACGAAGTGATGATTTCAGCGAAAGAACTCAGCCACAGATTGGCAAGGTGCATGATCCGTAAGTTGGGTACAGAATATATTTTTGTAACTTACAATATCAATGGTTCTGGTTTATAGACAATTTTTTATTTGCTTATGTTTATTTCTTTGAATGTGATGAATCCAACTCCAAATATGTATTGTAAACATTACAATTACATTTAAATAATATTATTAAAAATTACGTTCACATTTAGGTTCTTCATGAGTTCTGACTGCTACTTTTGTTTTGTCTTCCAAGCTCAGGAATTTACCGTATTACACAGGGAGGTGAAGAGAGAACATTGCCCTGTTTTTTCAACTCTGGATCGTCATCCAAGTCACTTTAATATGGCAATTTTGTTCCAGTCATTAAAAAAAAAAAATCAGTATTGGTTTTTTTTTGTCTACCATAATTTTTCATTATTTGCTCATATTGTAAAAGGATAGTTGCAGCGCAGTTTGGATTAGTGCTAGACTTGTAGTTTTGGAAAAGATATTGCAGTTGTGCACTCATATTATTGTCTGCCTCCTGTGATTGTTGTTTTCATTTGAATATAAAAAGACTTGTTTGTGAGAAGTAACACAAGTACAGTACATTCGGTATAGAACCCTTTAAACTTTCCTTCTTCCACAGGTTTCTTTTGGCATCTTTTAAAATTTTGAAATAAAGTCACTTAACGTCTACTAAAACTTAATTGTGCTGTTTACATTACATTAACTGATGTTTTCTCTTGTGTCCCTAATACAAATAGTAGTTTGTCAAAAGCCATTACACATAATAACTTTTTCTTACAATAAATGATTAAACCATGGTGAAGTCATTTTAGATAGTTCCAAATCTAAAAAAAATCATATTTATATGAAACTATTGGAAGTAAATAAACTTCACAGAATATGTAATTTAAAAAATACTGTAATCTTTAATTCTGTGAGGTGTTAAAAGAAAACTATTAAAAATATTATATTATGTACTGTACCTTTACATTTTTTATAAATGCAAACAAAAATCATTTACTTTGATTTTTCTTCTCACTGTCTGAAAAGGTGTTTTTTGTAACTTTGAAAGAATATGAATCTTATTATCTTATGTGATGAGGCTCCAGTCGAAAGTACACAAACTTTCAACCTTAAATGTGAAACTGCTCCGTTTATACAAAGCCATGTGGAATATACATACAAATCGATTCTTTTAATTTTAGCATGTATAAGTGAAATTTTACAATTCATGCAATGCTTTATTCATTTTTTTATTCTACAGAAAAAAGAAGTGAAATTTTATGTCACTGCAAAATCTAAAAAGGTAGTATCTTTTGACTTGTTTTAGAATTGCAGACACAATGAATGTCCCACTCAACCACACTTATGGTATCATGGTGCGTCCTGATGAATTTGGTAAGTATGGTGTTTAAAAAGTGAAATTTAAAACACTTAATTCTTCTATTGTTCTTTTATTTTTTATTTCATAGGAATATCACTGCCACAAGGAAATATATGAATGACTGGAACACTTAAAATTTAGGACAACTTGCTGTGCATGGAAGTAAACCATGTATCAAAATGTTATGAACTTATGGCTTTAAAACATGAAACAAGGAAAAGTAATTTAATAAGGTTTTGAGGTTTTAATACATAATAATATAATCAGACCTTAATAATATTTCTTACTGGTTGTATGTAAATATAATTACACTGAAGCCCAGTAGAGGGAGCTCTATGATTTTTTTTAAATAATCTGGAAATTAAACCAACTCGCGTTGAAATCACGGAGTTATTTAGGCTATTTTAAGATGGACATTTTGAGTAGTACGTGTGCTGTTAAAAGCTTTTTAAGTTTTGTTTCAGTTTATAGTACTTAGCAGGATGTGAATTATGTGTGAATTAAATCAAGAGTCACAATTTGTAATTGCTAGTCTTTGGAATCAGTCCTTTGTTTAACAATTGATCTTCATATGTTCTATGGTAAAATATGGTTGTTTTATGGTAAACTGTGGTATACTAAAATATCTGTCTACAGACTTCAGTAATCTCAGTGCCAGGTCTTAAAATAATGCATTTTTGTATATACATTATGCAAAAAGAGGCAGTGAATCTCTAGCTGCTTTGCTGGCTTGGCGTAATTACCTTTGGTGCTACTGAATTAGTAGGTGGAAATTTCTTATTTCTTCAACTGATATACTGTATGGGCTACAGGTGTAAAATGGTGTATATGTAAACCACTTCTGCGATCCTTATAATAATAATAATAATAATAATAATAATAATAATAATAATAATAATAATAATAATAATAATATTATATAATAAGGATCCTTATAACAATAATAATGACAGCAACAATAATAATTATTAATTTCAATAATTATTTCAATTGGATTATAATAGAAAATTTAATGTTTCCAGTCTTCTTACTCTCCTCGAAATATTTAGTTTGCCTGTTTTTAATCTGTTCCATGTTTTATTGATGCAAGATTACATTATCCTAAGAACAAATGTTTTATTTACAGTTTTTTACAGCCCCTAGAGTTGCATTTTTCTTTTAATGTACTTAGTAAAATGCCACTCAACATTTCCTTGTGTAACAAATATGCAAATTATATCAATTTGTTTATGATATATACAATTATCAAACAAAAAAAATGTAAAACAGTCAATATAAATACAATAATCTTTCAAGTAGTTTTCCGAATAATGAGAAGTTCTTTTGATGAACAAACATGTCTATTTACACAACTGTCCATTCACTGATAATTAAAACTCTAAAAAGAAATTAATAATGAAAGCTATAGTGTTTCTTTCAAACAAATCATAGACATAAAATAAGAAAAGCCAGTCTATACTATATGTTATTTTTGAAGAGCTTCATCTGTAGCCTAATCTAAAACAACCTAATTTCAAATAGAGAATTCCAAGAATAATCTTTGTTTCAGGTGTAGGATACCTTCTCCATCACACTGCGTCTCTTGACTTCCTGCGTGGTAAAGACAGAAAGATTGCCATTCTGAATGCTGTCCGCCAACACCTCAAAAAAGCCAACTTCCACAATTTCAGTTCTCTTCTTGAAGCATTCAGACACTATGATAAGGTGACATGTTTTCAATGCCTGTCAATTATTCAGATACTCTTTAGTAGCATGGTAATTTATTTTTGGTATTTTGCTGACCTCTGATGGCTGTTGTGTAGACACTGCTTAAACTCTTCTATGTCACACTAGAAAAATATTTTACTCTGATTTGTACTATGGTGAGTGGTTCAAATCCTTATTTTTGTAAATTTAGTTTCAGGTTTGTCAAGTATGCTTGCATTCATTCAAAATAAAAATATGGTATATTAAATATGTTTTGAATATACACTCCCTTTATTAGCTTACTGTACTTTTTACTGCAATATCTGCATGAACCACAGTGCTGTGTTAACAGAGGTTTCCTAATTACACTATCACCAAACATTTTTTTAAAGAAGGCAAACCTAATTTTGCTTAATATTTTTTTATCCAAAGTAGTTATAATAATGGATTTGTCTTATATTGAATGGAAATCCCACTTGCACAGTTTACCAATCTAGCAGGGGCTATAAATGATCTTCCTCTGTTTTATTATTAAATATTAATGATAATACAAGTAATCTTAGATTGTTTTGTGTGAAAATGTGATTTTATGTAAGCAAAGAATAAGTACAATATTTTCTCTTTTTTCAAAAAAGAAACCAAATCACTATAAGTAAAAATAAATTGTGAAAATGACTTTTTTCTGTATGTGCAGAAAGGTAATGGAGTTATTGGCAAAGAAGACCTTCAAGATGTCTGCAGGCAGTTTAATTTGGACTTACATCCCCAACTGCTAGAGAGTTTAATTGCGTTCTGTGATTATGACAATGATGGACGGATAAACTTCCTTGAGTTTTCCAACTTTCTGAACTGGAAAGACAAGATGCCCATTGGAGAGCTGGAGGAGAAGATACTAACAAAAGGTTTAATAAACTGAAAAAACATTTAAACTAATATGTACATACAAAAGTGATGTAAACAACATGGATATGTAATGTCACTTCTCTATGTGTAATGATTAGAGGTGACCCTCGATCTTCTGAATTGTCTGCTTTAAGTGAAATATAAAAACTAGCAGAATAGTTAAGCACTAAACAGCATACACAAATAACTCTCTTTCAATCAGTTATTTTCCATTGTATACACTAAAACATAGTAACTATTTAATCGATTCTGACATAAATATCTTACAACATTAGCAAATAAAGGACCCCCTCTTTATTTTAATGTCCTGCTATATCTTGTCAGTTAGGACAACTAAATGAAACCAAGTACCTTTTTCTTGCTCCCCAGATATTAGGTAAAAATTGTTTACATTATAAACCTTATGTTTACTTTTTCTGTTTCTCCCTCTCAGGACGTAATAAGGCAGACAGTGCACCTCCTCATTCACAGAAAACCCTAAAAGAAGGGATCAGAGAAGAAGCTTTGGCAAAAGAGGGAGATTTGGTGCCAGCTGAAGGTGGTATGGTTAAGACTCCCAAAACTCTGCCAAGACCCAAAACGGTTCCAGACAATTATACCACCTCCTCATCGATGGTCAATGCAGTTGTTGGTGGACTTTCCACAGTCGGTGAGTGGGAGCCTGTTTCTTCTAAATGATACAGGGTTGTTAGCCTTGTGCCCAACCTCCAACATGAAGGACCTGGCACCCAACATGGGACACGAACCCACTACACTGAGATTATGAGTCTCATGCTCTACCAACAAAGCTAGTCGGGGCCCCGATACAAAAATTATAAAGTCATTTCAAATCATTTAAATCATAAAAAAAGGCAAAACAAAGAAATTCAAACATGCCTGAAAAAGTAAGTGAAGTTTTTATGTTTTTGACATTAAATTAATTTATTAATTTCTTGAAGACCATGTATTATTGAAAACCATGTTTTTCAGGATGTTACTGATACTGTAAATGTTATGTTTAGAAAGAGTGAATTCTTTTTAAATCTTATGAAGTTTCTTCCTTAACAACTGAGGAAGAACTCTTGTCTGAAACACCATGAAACAATTTATTAATCGTTTAAACATTATGTATAATGGAAAAACTTCCCTCTATTTTTCAGCTTCCTTTCTTTGCACTGCAAAATCATTAAGCATCACTTAGAAATTAATGCACTGTTCAAAGTGTAAAACACTCACAACACTTCTTGTTCAATCAACAACAGTCAACAAACACAGTATACAATCTTTTTTATGCATACATATGCAATTATACATTAATCGTGCACATATTTCTACTTCTTTTGTCACAAATAAACTTTATTTTTCTCAAGTGAGTATTTACCATGATTACAATAAAACTGTTTTTATTCTGTCTAGCAGCACCACTTTGTCTTGAAATTACTTATAAATTTGAGGGTCGAAGAATATTACTTAACAAAAGACTTAGCTAACTATATCAGGCTACCACCAGTTAATGAGAGGTGTTTTCATGTGACTCAATTAGATAAGCTGAATAGAGGTAATAAAGTGTCAGTTTTGTGAATTTTCTAGACTAGTTGTCTTGAAATAAGGTAAGCACATTCCATTGTCACAGTAAAGTATTTTCTTTACTTCTTGTCTCTCCCACAGGCTATCGGGTGTATGGTATTCCTGCTGTCCGTACCGATCTGGCAGCTCCACGCATTAAGCGTGTTAGTGATAGGACTAACTATGGTGATCAATCCAATGCAGGTGGGCTTATCCATCCATCTCTCTACAGCTTGAAAGGGGTCCACGAAAAGGACTTTTTCATCTCAAGGCCAAAAGAAGAGGTACAGTTCTTTCTAAGAAATATAATCTAAATCTACTCTGAACAAACTGCAGTATGTCCAAAATTCAGCAGCCAGAATCCTGACCAGGTTTAGTGCAAGTGTTCACATTACTCCTATCCTGGAGTCCTTGCACTGGCTTCCGGTCAAATTCAGTGTAGACTTTAAAATCCTCATGCTCACCTATAAGGCTCTGCATGGCTTGGCACCTCAGTACCTGTCTGAACTATTATCGCCCTACTCCCCACCTCGCAACCTTCACTCTTCTAATTCAGCTCTCCTTACTGTCCCCAAAGCCCATCTACATTGTATGGATGACAGGTCCTTCTCCTGTTATGCCCCCTAGCTCTGGAACTCTCTGCCCAAAGATATCAGAGAGTCACCTTCTCTAAACTCCTTCAAATCCAGACTCAAAACCCTCTTCTTCAGAAAAGCCTTTACTTAACTGGTTCCATTCTTCACCCCTCTGCTCTTCTTAGTACCACCATCCACGGTCTCCTCTATATATTGTAATTGTGTTTTATCTTGTGTATTCTTCTTATTTATTGTTGTATTCTTCTTATTTATTGTTATTGTCATCCTGTAAAGCACTTTGAGAAGCCACCTTTAAAGACGCTATATAAAATAAAGTTTATTATTATTATTATAATCAAAAGTGACCATAAATGTATTGTGTAATAGCCATAAAAATGTTTATATAGAGGAGATGAAATGGCCACTCATGTAACCTCACAATCAGTTACACAAACTGAACATAATACAGAACTACAGGTGCAACATGAGGCGAGAATAGTAGTTTTAATCAGGTTCATTTTAAATGTAGATGCAGGAAAAGCAAATTCTTAATAAACAGCTTTTTTTATTATTTTCAGTATCTGACATTTCTGAATAAAATTAATTCCTCTTGTGGTGTTCAGATTGCCTGTATATTTCGGAATGTTGGAATGGATATTTCTGAGGAGACATTTCATGAAGTTTGGAACCTGGCAGCTATGAAACATCCCAGAGGACAAGTCTGCGTGGAGACATTCAGAAATGTCCTAGATGAAATTCAGGCAAAGTAGTGCTAATCGACATTAATTATACAATTATTACACTATTACCTTTCTTTGGCTGTTGTTTTGTCTTTTGACGGCAAATAAAAGTGAGTCTTTTTAAGCTCATTTTGTAAAGTGAATTTATTAGACAAAAATGCATTTAGAATTTGCATTACATTTCATTCACACAATTACTCATGAACAGTTTTCTCATTTTATGCTGTTTTGGTTGTGGATTATTAAGGGTTGTATTAGTGGGGACCAGCATTGCTGGGGACAATCCCTGCAGTAGACTAGTTTCCAGGGGGTTAGTCATGTGCTCTCTGCTCCAATTAATGGCATGGAGACCAGGCTCTGGCTATATGAACTGATGTGGCTCAGATATGGAAATGTGCTCAATAAAATTCAAATATTTAAAATGCAACCAAGGAAAGTGATAAAAATCAGGTGAGCAAAACATAACAGCTTTATATATAGAAAGACAAACAAGCATGTCAAACTTCAAATTTCAGGTAAGGTTTCAGGCTTCCAATTAATCCATGCTATTCATTTTATAATCTGTATTTTTATTTGTATTTCAGTGAATCTAGCATTTTATATACAAGCTGTTATGTTATGTTAAACTTAACAGTGGGATATAGCTGTTTATTTACCTTTCTCTGTTCTTTTTGAGTATGGTACTTACTGTATCTTCCAATAATCTTCCATTGTGAAATTTAAAGAGAAGCTTTTTTTCCAGTTTTGAACATCTACCTGTAATCTACTTTAATATTTCATATTCTGAAATGAAATTTCAAATAAAATTATTATTTTGTTTCATAACATATATTGAGATTTATAATCACAAAACTAATGCTATACTGAAAGTTCCGTAACAAGCAGTCTTGATCACTAAGACAAGTGAATATGTAATTTATGGTTAACACATGAAAAGTGGAAGCAGACTGAAATACAAAATCACCAGATAAATGTTAGACTTCATTTTCCTTATTTACCAATACAGGTAGAAACAACCTTCCTGTGGTCTGCTTGTGGTGGTATATTTTCTACACTGTCAGATGAAGCTCCTTACTTGTAACTGTAGATGATCGGAAAACAATATACAGTGCGTTGCAAAAGGTTTCATTGCCTTCAAATAATACCCAAATACAAACTATGTATATGGGGGTTTCTTATTTTAATCAAGTATAAATAAACTGTTCTGCAAAGTGCAATGCTTTAACTGAAAACAATTTTATAAAAACTAGTTTGGCAGTTGTCTATATGATCAATAGAATGAACAGCTATCAATGATTTTTAGCTCAAGATAATTGGATATTTTATCTTCTTTTAATGACAATTATTACATTTCAAAAACTGCAGGAGGTGCAGATTCTACTACGACATTGATTTCAAAGCCTCTGATGCAGCTTGTTGTTTACTGGAATTGTTAGAAAAGGTTTAAAGAGAACATTTTTTTACATTTTAAGGTATCTGTTAGAGTACATTAATGTGCACCTGTGAAATAGATGCTTCATATCCCCCTCTCAGTGACAACAGACAGTGCATAATTTTAAACATAGCATTAATATTGTAGGTTAACGGCACAAATGTTGCTGAATCATACTGAAGAATGTTTAGCAGCTCTGTACTCTACATCCCCAAACATAGCCAGTTCTGTATTCTGACATTTCTTTTTAATAATGGGCACATTCAGTTACAGTTGATTATAAAAGTTTAGTAGATGGACAGAGACAGCACCTTAAGATGTATTCCAACAACATATGGTATTGTTACAATCCCTGCCTCTCGGCAACGGAGGAGGCAGAAGTAGGTGTAGCCCCTATCCATCAGTTCACCTATCAGTTTTCCCATTCACCACCACACCCCCGTCTCATCCTACTTCAACCCTTACCCATCCCGGATCCTCCTTGGACCCACCTCTCAGTAGATTTTGTTACTGACCTTCCACCCAGCCATGGACACACAACTATTATGGTAGTGGTAGACCGTTTCTCCAAATCTGCTCATTTTATTCCCCTACTATCTTTACCTACAGCTCGAGAACTAGCAGAATTGTTTGTACAGCATATCTTCCGATTGCATGGCATCCCTAAGGATATTGTTTCAGATAGGGGCCCTCAGTTTGTCTCCCGGTTTTGGAGGGCCTTCTGTAAGTCACTGGGCGCCTCAGTCTCACTTACCTCAGCTTACCACCCTAAGGCCAACGGTCAGACAGAACGCATAAATCAGGAACTGCTGACCTATTTACGGACTTATATCTCCTCTACCCATGATAATTGGGTGTCCTTGCTCCCATGGGCTGAGTATGCACACAACTCATTGTATACTACATCTACTGGCATGTCTCCCTTTAAGTGTGCCTTAGGTTATCAGCCTCCTCTGATCCCTGACTCCCACCCCAACACAGAGGTCCCTTCGGTTCAGGACTATATCTCTAACCTGAAGACCTTCTGGAGGAAGGCCAAAGCCACCCTTCTTCGCACCTCAGCTCAGCAGAAGAAGGTAACTGATCGGCGCCGTCGGATCCCACCCAGACTTCGACGCGGTCAGTTTGTTTGGTTATCCACTCGTAACCTTCCTCTTAAGCAACCTTCTGGCAAGCTTGCTCCCAGGTACATTGGTCCTTTTCGTGTCCTCGCCCAGATTACCCCTGTAACTTACAGACTGGCCTTGCCTCCTACCCTTCGGATCCATCCTACTTTCCATGTTTCCCTCCTTAAACCCTTTCACAGATCCACCCTGTCTAAACCGCAACAAAAAACCCCACCGCCTCGAGTGATTGATGGACTCCCTGCTTACACGGTCAATAAAATCCTGGATTCCCGATGGTCTCGTGGAGCCCTACAATATCTCGTCGATTGGGAAGGCTACGGTCCGGAGGAGCGCTCGTGGGTTTCGGAGAAGGATATCCTGGACCCCAATCTCATCAAAGACTTCCACCTTAACTTCCCGGATCGTCCCGTTAGGGCGTCAGGAGCCGCCCGTAGAGGGGGGGGTAATGTTACAATCCCTGCCTCTCGGCAACGGAGGAGGCAGAAGTAGGTGTAGCCCCTATCCATCAGTTCACCTATCAGTTTTCCCATTCACCACCACACCCCCGTCTCATCCTACTTAAACACCTGTCCTTCCCTACCTCGTTGCTCAGTATTGGTTTTCCCTTTCGAGCTTCCTGGTTGCGCTTCATCTACTCTGTGTTTGTCTTGGATTTTGGTTTGCGGTTTTTCCCTTTTGACTTCGGCTTTTCGGATCTCGGCTTGGATTGGTACTTTCGCTCTATTTTGGATCACTGGCTACCTCTGGATTCTCGGATTGCTCTACGGACTACGACTTCGGATCACGCTTCGGCTTCGGTACTCGTTCCCTTTCGGATATCTTGCTTCCCCTGGACTCTCGGCTCGTTCCTACTATTACGGTTTGCTTTCGGACTACGACTTGGCTTTGTTCGCTCCTGCAAGTGGGTTCACTCACTGGTTCGGTCCCTATTACCGAACCCATAACAGGTATTTTCTCATGTAAGACATGACTGATTAATTTTAAGAAAAATAAAAATACTTTCAGACAAATCAAACTAATAAACAGTACTGCATTAAATGTAATGTTTTTTGGTTTGATTTCTGGATTTGAGTGTTTGAATTTAATACACCCACTTAAGTAGAGACTAAGTTAATACTCATTCTTGTGTTAGAAAAAAAATCTCATCTTACAAAAGTCTTTGGAATGGCAAATAGAAATATATACAATATTTGAATCTAAAATGTATTTAATTGCTTTAAACTGTAAAATCAATGTACTACTGTACATAATTTAGTTCTGGTGGGTAGCTGCGTCAGCGTGGATAGACAGCAAAGGAACAAGTGATAGTTTATTCCATGCTGAAAAGAGAAGAAAGAAAACAAAACGTTTCAGCTGTGGAACTTTCTTTGTGTCTGATAATTAAGTACATAGTTTAAATGCAAACAATAAAATGATCTTATGGTCATAATTTTCAGTGTGTCACAACAGTGCTTTTATAGTACAAATGCAATCTGCAGAATTATAAATAATTTAGAACCTCTGAAATTATGTGTAGAGGAACAGTGTTTATTGTACAGTAATTCCATTATCACTATGCACACAAACAAAACAAATTTGTCTGTTATTGTTGCATGTTTTGCATTCAGTAAAATATTTACGGATATGCTCAAATTATTTTTTGTATTTCATAAATCACTTTGGTTTCAAGAATTCTTTCCTGTTTTATGGGAATTCTAAAAAGAGCGCATGGAAAAAGGAAAGAGTGTGAACCTGTCAAATGAAATAATCCAGTTTATTACCACATTCATCATTCTTCAGTATTGTATGCAAACTTTTTTTGTCTCACTATTTTCCTCTATATGTTCTGACTAGGAACAAGACAAAAAAAATATAAAGATGAATATCACATCCTATGTTTTCTTTTCTAATTCTCCATTCTCTCATATTACTCTGCATATATTAATGTTTGATTCAATTAACTGAAAGTGGGAAATATAGAAACTCACACAAGTATAATAGCAATGTTTTTTTTTCCCTGGGCAATTGCATTTTCCCCTGGTTTATGGATGATTGAGCTGTTTCTGTCATAGGCTGCTTGTTCCTCTAGATCATTATCCTGAGTCTAATGTAGTCTATAATACAGCAAGGTCTCTGTGTATTCATTATGGCTGTTGTATAGAAGTATATTCGTTTGATGGAGTTGCTGTAAGTGGCTTTAATTATGATGGATATGTTGTATATTGTAGTTGTATTTATCACCCCTTCTCTTACTTGTTTATCCACTGTATTGAAGATAACTTGAGATACGTGTTTTTTACCATTTAGCATTGAAATGCAGTTTCTATAGAACTGACAAGGACATTTAACAGAAATTTTGACCTGTCTGCAGAGTGAGGTGTAAGATACTATTAAAGCCAATTGACAGCACTCGTTCATCTTGAAAGCTGGATTTGATGCTGGTGAAAGGAATGTGAAATAGCACACACAATAGCATATATTATTTTTGTTCATTTGATATTTTCCAAAACATATTAATGTTCAGATTATTTCAGAATCAGTCAAACAAGGGTGTTGAAGAAAAAATGAAGGTATAGGTAGAATACGAAGTCTAGTTTGGCTAGAATTATTAATAAATAAAGTAGTCACATACAGTAATGTAAAAAGTATATACACTGCAGTCAGTTTTTGCATCTGTAGGGGAGTTTAGTCATCACTTTAGAGATATAATTAAACCAAATAGTATGGACTACTCACTACTGTACCAGCATATGAAAAATAGGCTTGTATTGTTATTATAATTTTACAGTTACATACTAGTACACATTGAACTTTTCTAACAGCTTTTCTTTAACAGTGACTTTTCAACATCATAATAAAACTCATTACAGAGTACTAAATTGGCTCCAATGGAAATGTTTTTATAAAGCTTTGTGATCCCACAGCTTTTGGAATCCTTTAACGAGTTCCATTATAAAACAGAAAATACTTTGTATTTTTTTGGTTTTCCATGAACTTGAAACTCCTAACTGGCTGCTAGAGGGCATTAACAATAACCATGTGACAGCATTTTAAGTAGCAAAAACACTAATATAGCATTGCTGTCTCATAGCGCTGGTGCCCTCTGGGTTCAATTCCTGGGGTACTGCTTGTATGTTCTCCCTGTGGTTGCACTGGTTTCCTCTGGGTCTTCTGATTTTCTCCAACACTCCAAAGGCATATTGGCTTCTGGGAAAATTGGACCTGATGTGAGTGCATGCCTGTCTGTATCTGTCTATGCCCTTTGAAGGACTGGTTTCCCATTCAGGGTGTACAATATGCTGCTTTGTGCCTATTGCTTACAGGAATAGGCTCTGACTGCCCTATCCCTGTATTGGATACAGCAGTTCGAAAATGGATGGATGGATGGAAACTCTAATATTTAGAAAGAAAATATCTATATATTATATGTGCAAATGTGAGTGTCGCAGAATGCAGGCAGTTGAAGGAAGAACAGTTGGGGCAGAGCGGTGGCTCTGTGACTAAGGATCAGCACCTGTGGCAGGAAGGTTGCTGGTTTGTATCCCGCAGCCGGCAGAGGAGTCCTACTCCATTGGGACCCTGAGCAAGGCCCTTAACCCCAGCTGCTCCAGGGGCGTCCCTGCGCTCTGACCCCAAGCTTCTCTCCCTGTCTGTGTGTCTCATGGGTATGCGAAAAGACAATTCCTAGTACAAGAAATTGTATATGGCTAATAATTGGGTTGTGTTAATGGCCAGGATTGTGTCAATGTTTGCCTCCTCCTAAAATTTGCAACTTCAGGTTTTCTAATGCAGACAGTGGGGCGGGGAACAATTAGAAACAATTTAGGAACACCCAGATTGACAAAACAGGAAGCAAATACCACGCCTCAGGTGCTGATGCATTGAATCAGACCTTGGGCAGAGGGGGGGGGGGGCAGTAAAGCAAACAAAGAAAATGCCCATGACACCTAAGGACTCCCAGTTCTCAAACAACCCAAGCTTCCTCCTGGTCATCTCAGCCATTAATAATAATAATAATTAATAATTGCTTACACTTATATAGCGCTTTTCTGGACACTCCACTCAAAGCGCTTTACAGGTAATGGGGACTCCCCTCCACGACCACCAATGTGCAGCATCCACCTGGATGATGCAACGGCAGCCATAGTGAGCCAGAACGCTCACCACACATCACTCTTGACAGAGACAATGGAAAAACCCCTGAGGGGGGAATGGTTTATGGAAGGGATAAAAAGATCTGAGCCTGAACAGAGGGAGCTCTCTCCTCCTGATGAGCCCCCTAGCACAAGACAAGCAGTACAAGGAAAGCAGCAGCCTGCGAGACCACAGAAGAGATTGGCCCAGAAACTGCAGACCAAGGAAGTCACTGGCAGAGGAATGGAGGTACTCAGCATAGATGTTCAATACTTGGAGGCAAGGAGCAAATAAACTGGCCTGGTGAGTCGCTACTGAACCAAGGGTCTAAAGGAGGACTCCCAGTATAGCCCAAACTGGAGACATGTGACATCTCTTTTCTACAGTTTGTGTTGCTGTTCTTCTCTTCTAGTACGCTCTCCTCATCACCTAAAGGGACAGCTGACCCTCAGGAAATCATTATGACCCTAAGTACATTTATTTGCTGTAAATGCTGTTTTCTTTGGGTCGTGGGGTAATAGTAAATGTTTTTGTACTTAGAAAATAAAAGGGCACTTATACGATTCTAATGCTTGTTGCTGGCCTGTGTGTGCATTTGTGATTCTTGGAGATGAACAGACCTTGTTGTTTAGTAGAGGAGGCCTAGCACCTTGCTTGTATTGCTAGGTGGCGTAGTCGTATATGAGGCAGAAAATAATTCTTGAGGTTACCTCACTGTGACATAAGTCAATACTTAATCTACTATCTTAAAACTGTGACAAATACTCAAGATCCTTTCATTTGTGACGCTGTTTGCTAGTGTATGACAATGTAAACAAATAACAAACACTGCTGAAGACTTATTTATGTATTTATAAATCATTAGTTATTTGAATCAAGAAACTAAAATAATTAATTAATAATAATAATTGCTTACACTTATATAGCGCTTTTCTGGACACTCCACTCAAAGCGCTTTACAGGTAATGGGGTCTCCCCTCCACCACCACCAATGTGCAGCATCCACCTGGAATGTGGTAATAAATAATAAATGTATTACCTAATACATTATTACCAGCAGTGGAGAGTTTAATAAGACATTAATAGACAGCAAAGTTAAAATGCATAATCTACACTGTATTATATTTTCAGGAACCAGCTATAAGGAAG